>NC_052953.1:33406680-34061680 GCF_013358895.1 Oreochromis aureus
GTGAAGACAACGACCCTAGAGCTTCCACAACATGCTTCAAAACCCTTAACCCGTGTTTTGAAGAAAAGCAAAAAGGGGTTTTTGTAGAAAACAGTCAGTTAATAGCATCCGTTAGAATATCTCCTGATAGCCAAGACGTGGAAGAAGAATGTTTTGAAGAAACAAAAAAATAGATATTCAGATAGCATGAGGTGAGGGTTACAGTTACCACTGATGATGACTTAAACCACTGAGGGTTAGAGAGTTTCTGTTTGTCCTCTTTCTTCCATGAAGTTTTAGAACCACAAAAACCCATCAGGAGCAGCAGCAGCAGCAGCAGTCTATGTAAAAGTGTCAGAAGTCCTTTAGAAGAATTTGCTGAGCTTGTGAGCATGCTTCTCAGCAGCTCAGACTGGACAGAACTAAGGAAAGCATGAATTTAAATATACAGAGATTCTTGTCGAGGCCTGGTCTAATGGTCCAAAACAAAAATAAATCTGCAAATCTTTTTGTTTTAATTCTATTTCTGTCACTTTGGTTTAGAGAGTGTAGTCTAATAGTAAGTTAAAAAAAGCAAAAACCCCACATATGCCCGGGGTTCCTTTACAAACTAATCATACAAAGAAGCAGACCACAGAGTCTACATTGTATTCAATGGAACTAAATAGGAAAGACTAAGCCAGCTAAGCATGGAAACAGAAGGTCATACATACAAGAGGATCAATAAATCAAACAACTCAACAACTAGAACAGTTCCACAACAGCAACTACACATCGCATTGCCTGATGATTTCTGAGGCCCTGTAAGCACAAATGTAAAGCCACTTAACCTGCAGATCAGCTCAATCTGCTCACAGACACAAAGTATTAATTGTTCAAGTCTGACTTGTATGTTATGTCTTTATAACTATAACATATTTATTTCCAATTTTCCCTTTGTCTTATGGTGTAGAATTACTATCTGGGCTGATTTCTGGGCTGACTTCTATTTTCCATGAAACATTACAGAAAGGCAGTGATGAGAAACCCTGATGGAAAAAGCTACTTTCTCTTCATTTCAAATTTTTCCACGTCTAACGTGACTGGAATGTGCAGCAGCGTACAGCATGTCCCTGCCTTTTCTGAAGAAAATATGTTCTTCTTTTTGCCAGGTATCCACACACTACTAGAGAAAACGTGATTATTCCACGTTATATGCTGAAAAACAAGTAAGCTGGGTGTTTAATACACTTGAACACTGGCGAGATATCTGCTGCGTGTGTAAGTTAGAAGTACGTTTGTGCCACATTTTTGTTAGGTGTGTGCTGCAGACTTCCAAACCTGCCAGTGGCATAACGCGGCTCGTGCAGGTTATGAAGACCTTAAAGTGAAGCTGCTCACAATAAAAGCCTCCACTGAAAATAAGCAGTCAGTGGAAAAAACCCCAAAACAAACCAAAAGACAAGAAGCACAAACGTTGCCGTGTACATTTCAATATAATTCCCCACTCCAAGAAGTAACACATGAAAAATCATTATTTCACCATTATTTAAACAGGATAAGAAAAGTAAAGTGTACATCAACAATTAACACAGTGCATTCATATTAATCTAATATCTGTATGAAGGGTTTCTGCCACAAAAATGTTTAACCCTTTAAGAAAGTGGAGCTCAATGTTGCACTCAGGAAATGTACAGTAGCATTATCAATCTGGCCCAGGTACATCTCTGATAAGTAAACAGTATCAATACATAGACAGTAGAGATCTGATTGAACTTACTCTTTAAAAGCTCATATTACGCAATAGCTGCAATGCTATTTTAAAATTTTAAGCACTTCTAATCAATATTTTTTTTGTCAAAGACTGATTAAATGTTTTGGTAACACTTAATATAACATGACATAATATGGCCTGCAACTAAGGGTGTCAATCCACTGTAAATAAATGCCATTTCAATGCATTTTAATTAAAACACTTTTAATCCGTTTTTTTAATTTTGATTGAAATCACAATGTGCTTTAATTATATTTACCTACAAATACTTAAAAGGTAGGGACACTAGAATAAGGGGGTAACAAGTCTGATTTTTACCGGAAACAAAGAAATAATTTTGCTGTAGCTAAATTTAAGCAGTCTGTAAATAATTTTAAGAAGTGAATCAGTAATTTTAGGTCGTGCATAAGCAATTTCAAGTATTGCTTAAATTCATGGATTTTACAGGAAAAGAGACACAAATTATATTTTAGGTAATTCTATGTACTCATAAGTAATTTTAAGTACAGGGTAATGTCTTGGTAATTTACTGGAAAAATAATATTTCCTCATCTTACAAGCACTCTGTACTTTTTGGGGTGTGAGGCGTATTATGGAGTGGCTTAACCTTTCCTAACTTCCAGGTATATTCTGTAAACTTTTCAAAGTTATGTTTGAACAGTATGTTTGAGCAGCTATGGCTGCATCATTATCATGTCACACAGGCCTGTAAATTTTCATATTCACACCTTCTACCCAGCAAAGATCGTGACTATCCAGTGGCAAATTTAACAGCTAAAACAGCAGAACTGTTTCATCGTGTTGGTGAAGCACATAAATGGAGCTACAATGAGCAATGGGACAACATTTAATGGACCTGTTTAAGAGATGAATCCCCAGCATAAACTTGTACAGTTGTAATTGCACTACATTTTTCAGTGTTGTGGTTAGTTTCTTGCATTACCACCAAACAGCTGACAAAATGCCACTGTGACATTACAACATGCAAACTAAGGGCAGATTTTATAACCTTGTCTATGAGTTCATGTTCCTCTGGCTGCAAAACGGTGATATAAGCAGAAAAGTTTAAAGGCTAGAATTACTCTCTGAAATGTTTGGGATATGTGGTTTTGCTCCACAGTCAAGCGCTTCCATCCTGTGCCATGTAGGAAATATACACAGACATTTGTTCCAGGAGTAAAGTCATTTGGAGCTCGGTGTCATGGGTTATTTTCAGGTCTACTTTGTAATCAGCCCATCTTTTGGTTTTTTCCTTGGTATGTGCAGCTCACATTTCATGTCTTTCTGCTTCCCTCATTGGTTGCATTACAAAGCTAAGGAAAGAGTGCCGCTCTGGCTTAGGCTGGTCTAATTTTATGCATTTTTTTCCTTTTCTCAGAACTTTCACTACTGTGAAGTCCCAATCAATGAGCAGGTATGAAAAAAACCTGTCAGTATTTTTTTAATAAAAAGAAATGATATAAAACCAGTATACCTTGTCCAAGGCGACCTCCAGACAGAGCCTCCTTTGCTGTACCAAAGCCCAGCTCTCGACACACCACTGTGGCAGACAGCAGGTTCCACTTGTCATCACATATGGTGCCCCACTCTCCATTTTTCAACACCTCCACTCTCCCCTCACCTACGATGGCCCCACCACGGAGACGAACCAATGGTTGCTGAAGATGACAAACACAAACACCACAAAAAGAGGTCACTGTAAAAACTGAACTATCCAAAAAAGAAAAATCACATATTTGAGTTATTCTAGTACTTTCGAAACCCTAAAAGCTGAACTTTTCCTTCTCTGTGATGAGAGAGCAGAGGCAGCAGACTGGGTGGCTTTATGTTTATAGAACAAGCTATTAATGTGATTCTCCCATTAACTGTTTGCATAAACTGAAAGTGTTTAATTTTACAAGTAAAGCACAGTTTGGAAATCTGGTTTACTGAGCTTTGTATTCACAAGGAGAAAACCCAGACATCTTTATGTGTGGGCTCTGGAATAAGTTTTCACTCAGTGCAGATTTCCTCAGCACTATTAACATTAACATTAGAATCATAAAACAATCATTATTCTAAAAATGTGACACATAGATAAATGTCAGGATCAGGGTAAGTGAGGCACCGGCTTACTCTAACCCTCATGGCATATGTGAATGTAGGACACGGGTAGGTATAAAACCTTAGAGACAGTCCTGAGCAGCAAGTTTCAGCAGTGGTACAAGGACACACAAACTGTGACCATGATGGTGGCAGGCTGTTGGGCACCACGTAGTCAAAACCGACAGAAGGGCTTTGGTGGCGTAGGACAGTACATTTTAATGAGTGTCACAAAACAGGAAGTCACACCCTTTTATGTATGTTGTTACATAGCAGCCATCTGGTCAAAATGCGATGCTAACACCAGCCCAACTTCTAATGCTTGAGGTAATAGAAAATGGTCCGATTTGATCAATATCATTTACACTATTAAAGCAGACACGTACTTTTGGAAGGAGCCAAGCTGCTTGGGTATATATGAGCTTTCTAGACACAGGCCTTCATGTTTATGTTTTACTCAAAACACCTTCCAACATACTGGTAATGAAGAGATATTCCCCTTCATGCCAGTGATGTTCACCCAATGAAAGTGACTTCCTCTCCATCAGCAAAATAATGGTGCTTGCCACTGTGCATGAAGCCATTGGTAAGGATTGAACGACCATGCCAAATACTTCAAAATGCTGTCCCATCCTCTAGGGTCATGAACTCTCAACCTGCAGTGAGAATGTTTAGAATGTGTTGGAGTTCCAAGACGAGACCGAGGCCCTGATGTCATCTCTCTGGTCAAAACCTGTGGTGGTACGATGCGAAAAACCAAATCATAGCCAGAGGAATGTGGATATTGTTTCCACCTAGAACAGAGTTTGCGTCAAACTGTTTCTTACAAAGTGAAATATAGATCCAAATTTTTTAACTGTTTACTATTTTGAATTTCTAAATTCTATTTAATTTGCTGCATGGTGGACCTAAAGCAACTCTTCAGCAAAGTCAGCATCATAAACTTTGCTATGTGTTAGTTATAGCTTATAATGTGACATCAGTAAGCTCAGTTGGATAACTGGTAACCCTGAATGCGTGAAGTTGTGCGTTCAAATAATGTCCGAGGTGTTTTTTTTCTTTCTCATCCTTCTCTTGAGAATTTTTTTCAAAATTTGATTTATTTAGTTTTTATTTTTTCAAATTGATAAGTAGACAGTAGAATACAATAACATAAACTATCTCTTACCAGAAATTTAACATGCTGGCAGCGATAGATCTCAAAATACATAACAATTTCAATGAAATTTGTGATTGATTGCATCTTTTGTATTACTAAGCATGTAAATTAATGTATGACAGTAAAAGTATGACAGTTATATTAAAATGGGTTCCCTGTACTAAAAACTTAAATTAAAATAATTTTAAAAAGAACAAAAAAAACAAAATAAATATATAGAAAATACAAAACTATTCTCTTAAAAGTAAGAAAACGAGCTGCCTTGATGGAGGTTTGCGCTTGTGGAGTGCTTTTGTTTATTTTTGTTTTGTTTTTTAAATTTTAAAACTTGGGTTTCAGGATATAATTCTTTTGAGTCAGATCTGCAGAGTGTGTTGGACGGTTTGGGTCATGATGTCAGGGACACCACTCCCATCCAGGCACTCAGCTGGGGAACGTGACAGGCTGCATGCAAGCTCCGACCTCACATTAGACCATGAATGAAGCCACGCAGAGATAAATTCTTCTTGGCTTACTGTCAAACTAAGCTAAGAAGAATTCATGACCCCTGACATCTTAAGAGGGTGCGAGTGAGAAAATGGGCTTCTTTACCTACTGTTGAGGTCAGATGTCAGAATGAGGACAAGAACGACCTCTGCAGAGCTGGCAGAGACTCAAGTGTTCAAAATGAAAAGCTACTGTGGAGTATGAACAAACTGAAAGCCACGTGGTCGCAACAGTCTTGCTGTGGATTATTTCATAATTTAAATGCATTGATTTTCCACACATGGTCGAAAGTGTAAATGCCCAAGTTTACACCCTGACCTGACAACTGAATATTTAAAGCAGCCTCCGCTCTTCTGGACTCAGGTTTTCCACAAAGCGCTGAACCTGCGGGGCTTTTCTCCCACTCAGACTGTTACTGCACCGTCACTGCGCGATGCATTGAGCTGTTTCACTTCCAGCTGGAATTCCTATTTATCCCAAAGACGTCGGATGGTTGGATCATCAGAGGACCACAAACCTAACCCTAGCCCTAATTCTGTCTAGGCAATCAGAATATCAAATTTGTGTTTTAATTAAATTGTTCTCCCAAGACTTGGCAATCAGGGAACACACACATTTTACCTCAACACACATCAAAAACCATTTACATTTTCCCCCCAAAAACTCATATTTGCCTTTCCCTTGGGGTAGAATTAGTATTCTCAGACCTCCCCTCTTGCCCTAATCTCCAGCACTGAGTCCATACACTCAGAATATGTTTTTGGCTCATGTGCCCCTAACAGAGTTGTTACTGGGGGTACTTAAACCCCACATGGTGAATCTTTCACTACAACTTTAGCTAGAAAACCACTGCAAGGTCAGATTTTGTATTTTTTTTATATGTCACTTCAAATGTGGAAGAATTCATATAGCCACATGGAAGGGCTTTCCTGCACAAGATTACAAATTATTACCATAAAATGGTTTACATGGTGTGTGTATGAATCACTAGTACTGAGGTCACAGCCGAAAAACTCATACACTGACCCAAAACATCAACAACTGTAAAATGATGGTTTGAATGGAAGAGTAACTGTTTTAGTAAGCGACGATGGCACAACTAAAACTATTCTGCAAGTCAAGAGGAACCAGCACCCCACTGCTTTTATTATTTTTAAGAAAGTGCCCTATGTCTTCACCATAAAAATGGGATGCGTTGGTGAGTTCCCATGATCCACCTATTCACTAACTTACATGAAATTCGACTTGCCTTAATCCTGCTGACAGAGACAAAAAAAAAAGAACAGCAAACGGCTATAGTGAACATTAAAGTTAACACTGCCCTCAGGCCGTGAAGTTAAAGTCAGCAGTATTATGTCTAAAACGTAATCTAAGGCAGACCTGGTGGACAGATGTGTGAGGTAAAATCCTCTCTAACAACAGCTCGTAGCTGAAATGTTGTGGCCAAAATCTCCAACTAACTGTGGCAGATTTGAGATATTTTCAAATATAATCTTATCTGCAAGCAGAGGAGCTTGGAGCTTCTACAGACTTTTACTACAGATGGCAGTGATGCAGTAGGAATGAACATTAAGGTTTAAAAAAAAACATTTATGAGGATGGAAACACATTTTGACTGTATCTGCTTGCTTTCTATGAATTTTGTCAAATAGCAGTAAATATAAATCTAATTTTTGCGGGTTTTCGAGAGAACTCCACAGGGTAGCTCTAACCCTGTGAGTAAAGAGTGCATCTGCTCAGCTGCCCCTGCTGCAAGACAAAAGATTTGTAGCCAAAGCATCAGAAAGAAAAAGATTACAGTTTCCATTTTAGATTCTTAAATCTGAGCAGAGAATGAATCACGCCTTCAGGAAACAGTAATCAGCCTTTGTGAATTACATTTACAATTCATGAAGTCAGCCTGAGCACTCACTTATGCTACTACACAGTGCTTTTTTGGAGGGCTTGTTTGAGTCATATCCTTATCTTCCTGAATTTCTTAGAGAATAAAATTTTTAAGAAAGTTTGAAAACTACCCCAAAGATACGGCCTTACTAATTCTGGGTCTTATACTTAAAGGAAGAATAATAGTTGACACTGGTGCTGCTGTTCTTTCCCTGCCCTGAGAGTTTTACAACACTAGGCCATTTTTTAAACTCTGAGATGACAGTAACTAATTTTGACAAAGGCATTTCCAAAGCAGCTCCAGCTGCAGTTCACAAGCGACATGGAGCCATCTTTGCTTAACATCGAACCAAAACATTTCATGCATTCACCCTCTATATCAGAGCCAGTGAACCGAGCTGAACTCAAGCAGCTATTTCCTATGTCAGCTTTGTTTACCATTCAGTTTGTTCACACCATTCATGCAGCACACACTTATTGTTACATCGCTTGTTGTACTGACACAATGTGGGGGGTTTTACCTCTTGTCGGAAGGCCTTCCTAAATCCCGTCATGAGTGTTGGGGCAAAGTCTTTACCAGGCACGCAGCTCACCACCACAGGCAATCCTCTAGGGCAGGTCCCATTGGACTTCTCCAGTACAGCCTGGCCCAGTTTACAGCTGGACAAGTGTGCTTCATTGCCAGTGCAGTTGACAGAGTAGTCCCAGTATGTGGGCTTTCTCCTGCGAGCAAACATCCTGCACAGATAAAGGAGATGAGGATTTTCAACTAGGTATAACACAATGTTACTACTTCTGTCTTATTTGAGAGCATTGAGGTGCACTACTTAAGATTTTTATACAAACAACATGTGCAATAACAATCTGTGACAACGGAGGTGTTACAGTCACAAAGAATTAACAGCCATCTCCACAGTTCACTGAAGTTCCACTGTACATGTTCGTGTCACTATCTGCTTATTAAAACACGACATATCTACATACTACTGCCAGGTTCAAGGCCATGACTGCCCACCACGTATACATCCAACCACTGAAGAATCGTCAAGACAATTTCTGTAGGTGGTTTGACCTGAAGATGTAAAGTTGAAAGTCTGAGGTGTACAAAGTGAACAGGAATGGAGACAGCACAGTTTGCTAGCTAGTCACTAATCTGAGATGGTTGAGGTGTTTACTGACATTTCTTGTAGCTTCTCTCTCAGCAGGAGCAGCAGCTGAATCAGGTTAAATATAGTCTATGCAGCCTATTTGAAAGACCAGATTACAACAGGACAGACAGTGTTTTAGTTTTCATTTGCTGCTGGCGAGAAGGAAAGTCCAAAGGAGCAGCCCATAGATGAGCTTTGCCTCTAAAGCAATTTGAACACATTTGCGATGAATATCAGTGCTGCCCTAAAGGACTAACGATTTAATAAAGTAGTGGTCCTAAGGCTGTGAAAGTTTACTTTCATAAAATCTCATTAAAAAGGGTCATTGACAAGTTGTGATTTTCAAGACTTAATTAACTTTAAGGTTAATGTCATCCTTCACTACAACTTTTCCACCCCAAATTAATTTTAATGTTTGCAGTGAATAAACAAATGTTTTTTTTATGTCTCGTGATTTAATTATAATGATTAATAACTTAGCTTGTGTAAATGGCTGACTTCTCTGTTGTAAAACAGTTTTATAAAGTCACTATCTATATGCAAAGTGGACACTGAACATTAGCCAAACTAGGAGTAGAGCACAAAATCAGACTATTGATTCATGTCATCCTTTTCTCCCTCTTAAGATTAGGATAAGTGTTTAAAATGTTGCGGGTTCTTATGTACTACCCTAATATTAACCATGGGAGACCTAAGTTGTCATTGGTGACAACCCCGAAGACTAAACAGTCTTCCTTAGTGTCACCTTTAGACAGGCTAAACAGTCAAGAGAAAACTTTCTAGACATTAGTTCTTACAATGTCTTGATGAATCATCCAGGTAAGTACGTCGCAGAAAGTTGATTATTTTCATCATTTATTCACTCTATGAAGAAATCAACTGGATGAGTGACTAAACATTTCTACCACTGGAAACGCACCACCAAGAATCAACTTTCTGGAATTTACTTACTTGGCTGATTGAACATGCATCAAGACATTGTAAGATCTAATGTCAAGGAACTTTTCAAGAGATTAAGCATGCAGCAGTTCTTTCAATTTCCATGTTCATTGTCAAATCATTTAGAATATTAGTCAGCTTACAGATCTAGCAGTTACTCAATCATTTTTGTGTGCAACAACGCTATAGCCTCAAGTCAGTTTTAACTGCTGTCTCAAGTTCCTAGTGGGGGTACTCCCCTTATAGCTTTTTAATAAGGTTGCATTTCATCATCTTTTGATCTAACATACTAATGCCAAGCTGTTCTGCTAAGTCACAATAACCAGAAACCAAATGAGGGTGTCTCCTCTGGTGGACCAAAGCTTGTTATCCCCTTGGAGGCTCTGCATCCTCTGGTGCGAACGCAAAGTTGTAGGAATCGGGCTTGTCGTAAGGTTCTTAGTATTTTGGGAGAAGTGTCTTTGAATTATTAGAATTGCATTAGAGTCATTATCACTAAAAAGGCATTCCAACACTATATATACCAAAACCTCAATCAACAACAATGTTTGACTATTTTAACTCAATAATATTCCAGGTCAAAACACTGAATATGTACTGTTTTATAACTTCACTTTTTACATTTCATGAAGACACTATTGTGAAAATCTCAAGCCAATCTAGAGTCTTAAAGACAAATTCAGGATTATGAAACTGTCACATTCATTTTATAATGTCAGCCTGTGAAAGTACACTATACACTCCATGTGGCCAAAGCAGGAGCAGGCTGACACGTAGATGGAAAGTCAGGGAGCTGCTGCACTCTGCTTTGGTTACCTAAAGCAGAGGGGAGACTTCCAACACAGCCAGACAGTAAATTTAAGGTTAACTTGAGTGCCTGAAGTTTTGTGGTACACCATGATTAACTTGTGGCCATTTGGCCTAATGTAAGCAAGATTTAGATTTCTCAGCAGTTCCTCACACACTGCAAAACTTTTTTGTAATGCACCTATACTGAAAATACAGGAGTCAGGCACGAGTTTTGTGGTAAAATGCCTGTAATGTCAGGAATGTAATGAGACACACATTAGAGGATTAAAGATTATTCCATTGTTTACAATGCTTAGTCCTGGCACATTTTCTGGTAGTCTGCCTAAATTGCAATACTGAACATTAAGCTTTGATATATCTATTATAGGTGCGAAAACAAAATCTTTAACAGGGATATGTCGTGCTTTTGTGAATTTCGTTTACTATATACAGTTTTTAAGGAAGGAGTTTGTGTTATGGAGAGATTTCACAAGATCTCAGCCTGTTCTGAACTCATTATTGAACTACAGTTCACATGTGTGAATTTTAACATTGATGATGAGTTTGGAGCAGAGCAGAGAGTTCCCAGAAGCAGCTGTCCACATTTTAGCCTTTGCTGTTAAGGATGGGTTAGGGTTGTTTAGTGGGTTGTTGGACTGACCACTGGCATAATTTGGATGATGGAAGTGCACAAGCAGTTGACATCCAGCTACTGGTTGTGTTTGTAGCCTTTCAAGGTTTCCAAAAGCCAGCCAGTCACACAGTAGTATAGGTTGACTACTACATAGGCTGACTGTAGGGGGTGGTGGGTGGATTGAGGAAGGTTAGAGAGAGGAGAACGGATATAATGCAGAACTGACCACCACAGTAAATCCTTTGTGCCGGTGGCAATAAGACTGTATAACTCTTCCTCACTCTGTAGGTGATTTTCCTGAGACTATTACCTATGTTGATCTGTTCCTTTTCAGACCGTGCAATATTATCCAACAGTACCCTATTGAATATTATATATTTGTTTCATCCCCCCATCATACGCTGCTACTCCCTTTATTCTATTGCACAATACTATGTCACTTTCTAGAATCGCCTGCACTGATAGTTAAGTTATTTATTCTCCAGGATACAGTCATTTATATTACTTCATTAGAGTTATTTGATACCATGTCTTGCACTATCCTACTACTGTACATTACTGTATACTACTATTCTTATTGTATATATTGTATATCATCTTATTTATCTGTTCCTCTGTCTCTCCTGCTGCTTTGAGCGTGTACAGGACAAAAGAATTTCCCTCGAGATAAATAAAGTTATTCTTATTCTTATTCTTATATATGAACTGAACAGCCAGATAACTGGCAAGTTTTCTTTATCTCTATTTCATGCAAATGAGAACTCAGGAAAATAATATATATGATTTTCATTATGGCTCACAGTATCTGAGAAATTATTAGTTTGATCAATATTACTAAAAAGTATGGGCCAGATTATTACTATGTGCCATGGCTGATAATAAACCAGCTGACTTACATCTGTGCTCTTTGTATTTGGAATATATGTAGTTGAAACGAAGTGCTGAATGAACTGCAAATCATTTCCTGGGTTTGGCTTTTGGCGTTTTGCTTTCTTTCTTGATAATTCCCGGAGAATTTTAGAAGTTGTGATAGAGATGCACAATAAAGCTGCAAGGAGCAGAGGTAGTGATGGTAGATGAGTTAAAATACCTGGGGTCAACCATCCAAAGCAACCAGCAGTGTACAAGAGAGGTGAAGAAGACATTGCAGGCAGGGTGGAGTGGGTGGAGATGGGTGTCAGGGTTGATTTGTGACAGAAGGACAGCAGCAAGACAGGAGTTCGAGCTGGAGATGTCAAAGGTGAGGATGCTAAGATTTTCTTTGAGAGCACCAGGATGGACAGGAATAGAAATCAGCACATCAGAGGGATAGTTCAGGTCAAAAAGTTTGGAGACAAAGTTAAAGAGGAAAGGCAGAGATGGTACATTAGCAGAGGAGGTATATTTAATGTATTGGACCAAGGATGTTGAATATGGAGATGTCAGGCAGGAGAAAAAAGGGAGTCAACACAGAAAATCCATGGATGTAGTGAGGGATGACATACAGAAGCTGGTGTGACAGAGCAGGATGCTAAGGATAGAGTGACATGAAGGCAGATGGTCTGTTGTGGTGACCCGTAAGAGGAGCAGCAGAAAGATAAAGATACACAATGCACAAAGAGTTCAGTAGGAACCTGAAATTTATCAAGCCTCCACAGAACTCTAACCCAGTCAGTGTACTGAGCTGCCAGAGTAATGAAGTGATTGAGGTTTGTCACTCATGTTGGATTTGGTCAAACACTGTAATGATGATGTATTCGTTTGAATTTTTTCAGCCCCCCTTCCACGTTGCTGTACTCTACAGTTTGAGATTTAGATGAATTTTGCAGCAGTGATCTGCACGTGCTGGTTGAGAAATCTACCAAATCTATATATATTTAATTATATATATTTTTCATCCATGTGAGGCACCGAGGGGAGTTTGCTAAACATGTAATTACCAATTTGTGGCACAGAAAAAAGAGGAAAAAAAATCAGGATTTGCCATCTGTCATCCAGTCTCCTGCAGATGCATATTTTTTTTCTGTACCCAACAAAACACCCACTGAGTCATAGCATTGAAACAGTGGCCACATTATTCTGACATACCTTTTAATATCCTGAATTTCTATATAAGTGCCCTTTACTCATTTAAAGCCTAAACTCTGCTCTGCTCTTTGAACCACCCAGGGCCACACATACTCACTTGTAGACTCTGGGATTGTACTTCCTCTCCCCGGGGAAGCCAAACATGCCACAGATCACTCTGCTGTTAAACTGGGTCCAGTCTTTGTTACAGATCTGCTTCCATTTGCCACCATCTTTGACCTCCACGTAGCCTTCCATCACAGGGATCCGCTTACGGTAGGATGACAGAATGGCTCGAATCTGCACATCCTCTACATGAATGTCAAGATTCTGTAGACAATACATTGAGAAAAAACATATAAAAAGCAAGCAAACAAAAAATAAATAAATAAAAGCACAAAAAAAGCAAAAACAATCTTTCTTTTTAAACAGCAACTTGCACTTTTCTTTATGCTAAAGTTTGGGCCTTGTGGGCATGTAATATATGTTGTTAATTTTTGAAGTGGAAAGACGCAACAGCCACAGTAAACACACATTCGAAAGCTTTTTCCCAAATGTATTGTAACTTTTCTGTCATGAAATTATCAGCACTCCCAGCAAAAGCTTGCATTACTGACTAAACCACCATGCATAGACCCACAGAGACACATCTCTGTCCAAAAACTAACTTCCAGATCTCAGCAATATATAATGATAGCCTATACACTGTGTAAGCTAATTCGTTAATTTAGCTTCCTGTTAGTAGGGGGGTTTGCAACCAAATAGAATTTGCTATGTAATCAAATCACATGGTAACGATTTCCCGTGAGAGTGCAGTCTCTCTTTCAGAATGAAAATGAAGACACTGCAGTGAGCATACAGCCTGCTGAATACAAATAAAGTTAGCCACAGGTTGATAGGTTAGCTAAAGCTCACTGCTAACTGATGCTCCGTTAGCCTGTCTTTACATAGCTCAGTTAACCGCCAGCAATGTAAAGCTGGGTCTTTATTTTGCCATCAAAGTCATAATGTTATACATTCGCAATGAATAGTCAGAAACCTGAATCATACTGGAAGAAGACCTTTTCTAGATATCAGCAACCAGAATGAGTGGCCTATATATGCAACACAGTCAATTCAATTTATTTAGAAAGCACCAAATCACCACAACATTTGCCTCGAGGTTCATTTTGTTGTAAGTTAAAGACCCTTAGAATAATAGAGAGAAAACCCCAACAATCAGACAACCATCTCTCAGCAAGCACTTGGTGACAGTGGGAAGGAAAAACTCCTTTTTAACAGGAAGAAGCAGAAGTCTAGCAAAACCAGGCCCAAGAAGAGGCAGCCATCTGCCGTGACCAGTTGAGGATAGTTCAAACACTAGCTCATAAACAATACTTGTGAACGATTACAGTTATTTGCAGATTACAGTATCACAGGCAACTGAGGAACTGAGATACCAAACAGATTTCAGATACCAACTTCTGCTCTTATTTTTCACAGTTCCTTAAATGCTAGTTCTTAAAAATTTTGGTCAATGGAAATTACCCTGTCTGGTGGACACCAAGGTTTGAGACTGGAAAGTGACACAAACGCAGCCTATGGGTTCACAAGCTAGTTTACTTCTAGTACTGGTCCCAAGCCCCCCAAAATGAGAGGCCTATACCACGAAGGGCTTCCATTGTAAAATCTGTGACAAATATGCTTCATCCATGCTCCACATGATCCATCTGCTGTGCCAACTTGACAGGAAATGAGGGAGAAACCAGATGTATCATATAGAGGACCACAAGGTTGGTGAGTGTTACTACAAGGTTAGAATAGTCAGAAAAATATAATTGCACTGAAAAAAATACTTTTTCTTCTTGCCAAAAAAGACTTCAATAGTGTAACCCAAGCTATACACCACATCTGTCTTGAAATAGCTATTCCTGTGTTACATTACACATAATCAAAGACTCTTACCCCCTGTACAGCTGCTCAGCAGTGCTCTGTCTGCACTGGTTGTAAATCTTCCCCAGACTGCACAAACATTTTTACAGTGAATTATCTTATTAAGCCTAAACACCGTGGCCGGCTGCCTTCTTACAGGTTTTTCTGGCTTTAGAAGCCAAAGGCATCACAGGGTTTCCATGGCAAAATATGCAACATGTTTTAGTCTGTCCCAGTTAAATGCACAAACACCGTACTGTACACATGCAGTAGGAAGCAATTAACAAACTGCTACTTTTTTCCAGATGGCTCATGTCTACATGATCATCAGCCACAGGCCCTAGCAGTTTAGTTCAGGACTCGGGCAGTACCACACTAGCTTAGACAAAACATCACATGTCGTTTAATGTAGGTTTTCTTGAGTATTTTATTTAAGGAGGCTTTTTCTGTCATGCATAAATAGAGGGCAGCATAGTCATGCACATGCAACTGTTGATATGAGATCGTTTTAAAGGCTATGACCCAGTCCAAAAGCAGTGCTGCTTTAGAGGAGCGTAGTTTCTGAGACTGAAGAAGTCTTGTCATGTGCATGAGAAAAAGCAAGCTTCTTGTTTTCATTTGGTGAAAAGTACTTGAATTGCAGAGTAATGTCAAATGGGTGCATCATGACAAATTCAAATTAAATGTGTGCTTTAACTTTGGGTTTGGATCGTGCCACGCTTGGATCACGTGCACGAATGTATCTACGACCATAGGAAAGAATGTATGCTTGAATGTGTGTACGTATGTTGGGGGATATGTATGTATCTTTAATATTTGGATATATGCTTGTTATCCAAAATTGTGAATCTTTTTTTTGGGGGGGGACTGTATGTTTTAAAAAGTAGCTCCATCTCTGCAGCTACTGGGCTTTTTAGAAGCTTTCAGTTTTCATTTTACAGCTTACTTTTACCTTCACTGTCATTATTTCTGTTCCCTACAGGGAAAGGCTGCTGTTTCCATCAAAAAAGCTCTTATTACTGTACTCTACTTGCTTTTCACCAAATGGCCAACAGGCAGAGTTAGCAATTAGCTGGCAAACATAGTGTTTCTAAGGAGATATTTTTATCAGGAAAATAGAGTGAATATTGGTCCCTCAAACTACCAAATCAGAGGTGTACACTCTGACTATACTCTGGTACACAACTAGGTTGTGTCTTGGGAGATGGTTGAAAAATCTCACAGAGAATAAGGATGTAGTCAGTATGTAGGATAAAGTACCAAACCTCTCATAGATTTGTGGCACTATCTGTAGGGCTAATGTTAATGTTCCCAAACATAGCTTTGCACACACAGATCTTTATTTCATTTTTTACTTCAAATATTCCACACTATAGCTTTTGTTTATGAGACTGGAACCCTCCCTTATATCTTATCTCAACAGTCCATTTTTCTACATTTGCCTTTATTCTTCTGACTATAACAAAACGTTCTATCATGGAAATAAATAAGTTGTTCATTTTAGATGAGGATTTCAATTTATTACCTTAGGGATGACCATATAAAATTATAATCTTCACTATTCTATTTCAGCAGCAAAATATTTATGTCTGATACCTTTTTCCTATTCCACATCTCCACCAGTGGCCAAAATTGAAGTAGATTTATCTATCATGTCAAAGTCAGTCAACATAGAAACATTAGTTCCCCACATTTATTGATTTCAAAGGCAGAACTTCCTCCCAGGCAACAGCTGTGCCTTGATAAAACAGTGCCAAGTCTAGAGAGGTGACTTAAGGATAAACAGGGAATAAAAACTCATTCTCTTGTTGTTTAACAACCTTTAAACTTTATAGTTCAAACTAATACATGAGTAAAATAAACAGGAAATAGATGATGCCATGGATGTGTCTGCTAATGCAATGCTAGATAACCAATTACACCCAAAGACACAGTATCACAAAAATGTATTTTGAAATATCTTTGTTTTTGTCCCTGATGAGACATATCAGAACATATTTATGAGGTTCCATTTCCACTGACTGATCATGGGATAATATTTAGCTGTGACAAAACTCTGACAAACAGATCCCTCACACCAACTGCTGATCTCTCTGAGATGCATTTTTGTCTGGATCCTTTGTTTATGATTGCTGGTCACTGCAGCATTTCTGGTGTTTAAACACAAGTGTTGACTTTTGCTTCTCTTGTGCGTTAACAAGCAAATACGTAGCTTATGAATGACTGAATGCGTACAGCCTACATTTTTTGCTTTTAAAACAAAAACAAACTATTCTGCACAGTAAAGATTTTACTGAAATCTGCAAAAGTGAATGTTGCCAGCATGATGATTATACAAAACAAATACAAAACAAAAAACCTTGTGATTTGGTTCTATAAAAATAAATAAATCTGAATTAAACTGTATTAAGTTAATACATTTATTTTAGCATGATTGAAGCTAAAAGCATGAAAGAGAAAGTCAAATGTCAGTATTTCCGATTGGGATAATACCATCCTGGACAGTTATGCTGACAGAAACAAGCAACATTCATAGAAGGTGAAGATGTGGAAATTATTTGGTTCAAATGGAACACCATACTGTTTACCTTCGCGACTGCTCCTGAAGAAACTTCCAAAGTTTCCATGACCAATTCAATTGCTTTTGTAACTTCAACAGATCTGTGAAGAATGATTGATTTGTATGCATTCAAGGGTCCCCTGATCGTCTAAGCAGAATGCGCACAGTGCCCTGAAACCCCGCAGGCAGTGAAAGACTGTCAAAAATCATCTCTTCTTTTTTCTTTAGAGATTAAATAAACATCTTACTCTCCCATAAACCAAACCAACATTCTTGTGCTACGTGACAGTTCAGGCTAAAGGGAGGGAGTTCAGTCTGGCTGGAAGGGGAGCATGTTGCTTAACTCAATAGACTCCTCTTATACATGGCCAAGAATAACCTCGACATCAAATAATGATAAAGGAGGGTTTCCTCAATTAGTACTTGCCTCCAAGGAAGGGCAGATGCCGCCAGAGTGAAAGCTACAAATCACTGGTCTTCCTATACTCCATTTACTCCTAAAGATAACCACGTTAATCACTCCGGTCCGAGGCACTGATGTCTCAGCTTCAGAGGACATAAAACTGCATAAAGACTGAAATCATGAAACAAGATAATGACTGGAAATGTGGTGATGGTGACCTTGTCTGGGTGTAGTGGTACATGACTGGTTTGTGGTTATGCAAAAAAACAAATTGGGATTCATATGAGCGAGTAAATAGAGGCTAAACTAAACTTTTAGCCAGACAAGACACAGAGGCACTGACAAAGATCACTATGAACACAAGACGAGATTTTTAACATGTGTGTCTTGTTTTGTTCCTCTCAGGGGAGAAAGACCTTTCATGACTTTTTGCTTGTGCAAGAGAAAAAGCACACAGATGGAACTGTCATTAGTTGGATAAGCTGTACAGGAAACATGATTCACAGAGGCTACTTTGAGGTTTTCCACTGCATTTTTTTGTATTTATTACTATAACATTTCTTCAGTAAAAATGCTAATAATGCTGCTATACTCTGGGCTTGTAATCTGTAAGAAGGAAGTCCTTTTTCTTACCATTTGCTATTCCCCTAGCAGCTTTCATGTGACATAGCAAAGGAATGAGACAGGCAACAAGGGTTTGGTGGAAATTTTGAGTCTTATAATAAAGCACTGGCATCACATTAAAGCGATTCTATCAGATTATCAGAAACAAACACGTTGAAATTTTACATTTTGAATCAGTTGAGTTGGTGAATGCAAATTTATTCTTAAATTCTTTTTTAGCTCTGAGCTTTGCCACATTTTCTACCGTCTTCAGCTACTCATTAGCTTTGTGTGCCATTTGGTGTTGGGCACATTTGTTGGAAATGTTTGGAAATGTCTCAAGTAATTCTCATCAGAGTTACAATTACCCCTCACATTAAACTCTGTAAAATACATTGCCTAATGCCTAATATTACGCTAGTGCAGGGGTCAGCAACTTAGCAATTTATCCTCAGCAGCAGAGGTGACTCTTGGTCTTCCTTTCCTAGGGCGGTCCTCATGTGAGCCAGTTTTGTTGTAGCACTTGATGGTTTTTGCGACTGCACTTGGGGACACAGCGAGCTAGCTAGCTCCTAACTTCAAATTTCATGGAACCTCGTAAGTTTCCATGGTTTCTGGATTTCTGGATGCTACCACTGAATTTGACACCTGAGAGAACAACTTAACTGGGGCGATCGTGGCTCAAGAGTTGGGAGTTCGTCTTGTAATCGGAAGGTTGCCGGTTCGAGCCCTGGCCTGGATAGTCTTGGTCACCCATTGCCTCCTGGTGGTGGTCAGAGGGCCCAGTGGCGCCAGTGTCCGGCAGCCTTGCCTCTGTCAGTGCGCCCCAGGGAGGCTGTGGCTACAATGTAGCTTGCCATCACCAAGCATACATTCTTACCATCTGAATTGCTTTTAACTCTCAAGGACACCTTAGTGCGTGTTTGTACTGGAGTATTTAGTAAATAAGCAGATTTTCTGTTTTCCTTAGAAATATATGGTAGGTCACAGATCACAGTTAGGTCCTAAATAAAGTTACATCCATCTAATGTGCATTAGACTAATCTAGAAGCACAGCCATGACTGGTAAGAGTATACACCAACATGTTTTTCCCTCTGAAAATTATGGGAACCAGATGAAAATATTTTGCACTGATGATATTGCACACAAATGAGTCAGCTTTCAGACATAGACTAAAACAGGCTGCCTTGAATTATGGGTACTGAAGTGGTTCATTGCCAGTCTGTCTAGGGATGACAGCTGGAGAGAAAGACATGAATCAAATCAGATGAGCCTCCATGACTTCCTGTTACAGGTTTAATTAAAACAAATTAACCAACTGAAGAAACACTGTCAACCTTTTATAATCCTCCAGGTCACCCGTCACCTGTTTAGGGATAGGGTTAGCTTTACTTCTACCCCTTTAAGTGGAATTTTCCCTCATATGGCATCCCCAAATGGAGAACTGTAAGCCTAAATGTATTTGACACTATTGATTTAAAAGTTAAGCCTTCTATGCGTGTCTAACGACTAACCCTGACAACCCTAGATGGCTCACTGGCAACCACCTAGAGGATTGTCAGTTTTGTTTTTTTTTTAATATTACAAATGCTGTGTTTTGGATAAGTATTAGGCTATAATTCTCACATATGACATCTGAAAGGTAAGAGGGAGATCATCTATCAACTGTTAAAATAACAAATAGCCTATCAAACTGAATAAATTCTTTCCAATCTCCCTCCTCCCGGTAGCATAACATTTCAAAATTGAGAATTTGTGACCTTGCTCCAGTTTTTTTGCAAACAGTTTCCGAAATGGAAACCTTGGAGTGCAGGCTCCATATAGCTACACATTTTGGTTTATTCTGCTAAAGGGAGGACATTGTCAGACACCTCATCAGTTCCAACAAATCGACTATACATGCCAGGTACGGAACAGTCACTTCTTGTCATTATTGTGAGGTATAAAGACTTGAGCCGCTTTAACAAGGACAAAATTGTACCGGCCGGATAACTGGACTGAAACACATTCAAAAGGGTAAAATGGCTTTGTGAGATATTTCTGGTAAGCATTAGTGAGTATAGACGAGGTGAAAACTAGAAGAAGCGTGCTTGTGAATGTGCATACCATACCTAACATGCTTGTGGTCTTTCGACCAACAGGGTTTAGTCGTGGTTTGGCTCATAAGAAATATAACCACCAATTATTTAGTTACATTATTTTACACAGAGTCATGTGTGAGTACAAAATACAACACAATTTTTGTTACTACATAGTTTCATTTCAGCCCAAAGTGAAATAAAGATTGTTTTTGAAAGCAACAATAAGATGCATAGAGAGTAGAAACATATGGCTCCAATAAAGGTCTTTAGCAACTCTGCTTACAGAAATCACTTCACTTCCACCATGAAATACCGAGGCTCTGGGTTCATTGGCAGGGTAGGATTTAGTTGTAACGTCACTTTCTGAGAGTTGTAGAGAACAACCTTTCATTTTAGGCATTCCTTTGTATTCAGAATATTTTTTTACAAGTCATTATCTGGGTGAAGACATGGAAACATGTTTAATTGATTGCCAGCTTTTGTTCAAAATCAGAATTCCACCAGCTGGAATGTAAATAGGAACATTAGAAGTTGGTGTTTTACAGAATCCAGAGAATGTTGCATTGCAGTGTGCAATTCCTCCATTAAAAGAGAACCTTTGTAACCAAACTGGAAACAGATGTTTCACAGTCATGACAACTGAGCTACACTGGGGCGTAAATTACAAAGACAATGATTGAATGGAAATTAAGCCCTTTTATATGGCTCTAAAATGAAGTGACACTAAAATGTGGAAAATGAAGGCACGTTTGGGAATGATTGCTGGGTACAAGGAGTTGGCTCGGAGGAATCTATTGTCTCATCTTGTGTGAAAGTTCTCAGCACTGGTTTCTGTTTACAGGAAAGCAGATGGTGAAAAATATTTGAGGCTGACAATCCTAATGGAAACTGCCATTTAGACCAATTCGCCAACACCACTTTGGTCTTGTATCTGTACTGCCATCTTAAATTTGTGTTTTTTGATCATTTCCCTGTTTGTGCAAGTGCAGCAGATTAAATGAACCCAGCTCAAAAACAACCATTTACACACACAGCTACCACTGAAACAAAGAAAGCACAACCTGCTAAAAATAGCCTACCCACTGTGGAACTTCAAGAGCAAGCATATAGTAGGAGTTATCCATTTTAATCTAATTCCTCTCAAATGCTAGCATATCTAAACCACACTGTTCTTTTAGTTAAATAGCATTTCTAATTCTTTGGCTACTAGAATTAGCCAAAAGACAGGCATTTAGCTAAATGACCAGTTTTGTTTTTTTGTTTTGTAGCTCAATGTTAAATTTCTTTTTCTTTCATAAATGTAAGATTATTTCTTAAAAGTGCCCTGGCAAGTAGCCTTTTTAGACCAGAACATAGCTTAGCATATGAAAGAAAGAGATCCATAGCCTCGGTCGGATGGAGGGATAAGTTATCAACTAATGCTAGCAAACCAGGTTAGCAAGCTTCATCCATACATCTGTATGTGCGTCATAGACAGACACCTCCCAGTTTATGCTTCTAATATACAAACAAAAATCAAGGCAACTACACTAATAATATTACATCTCAAATACAGCTCAGAGGACAAGTTTATTTAAAATTCTATTTAAAATTTTGGCCATACTACGTTTCAAATGAGGGATTATTCATTGTTTGCTCATTGGCATTTGTGGAAGTTATGACTTTTATGACTTTTTGAAATCAAGATGGTGATGTTAGAAACATTAATCTTGAGGCTTCAAAACAGGACTTCAGAAACCAGTGGATGGCGTCTTGATATGATCTTCCATCTTTATACTGTTTTTGCTTCAAGCGACCAATAGAAATGAAGAATCACAGGGAGTAGGCACATACTGTACGTGTAAAGACCATGAGCTATGACCAGGACATTACAGACTGAGTGCAGTAAAAATGGCCCCAAACACAAATTTGGGGCCATTTTTACTGAACGCAGCAGTCAGTGCAGTACATACTTCTTTCTAAGTGAAGGGTCCATCAGGCAATTATATCATACAGCCTCATATGTCAGCAGCAAATTATTTGTTGTTGTTGTTGTTGTTGTCTTTTGAGAAATTTGGTGCTTTAGAGTATGCAGATTCACTTGGTTTTGGACCCAATCTCAATAAGCCACTAGAGGAACTGCAGTTTTTGGCACTTCCACACTGAGTCCCCGGTGGTTGCCGCGTGGCACAGAGACAGAACAGAGATTTTGGTTCATCACCTAAACATTTGTGCTCTTTTGTGTGCACAGAATACTTCCTGCAAAAAGAGAGTTATTCCTTCTTAATGTTGCAAGGTGCTTCCTCATACAGGATGGTCTGATTTTTAGGTTTTATCCTAATAATGTAAGGTCTTTACCTTCACAGTATAAGGTGAAGTGACTGTTGTTGTGAACTGAGGCTATATGGCTATATCCATACTCAGGATGACAAGATGCAACAATATTGTTGGGACTCATATAAATGAGCTTGGAACTGCTACGTACATAATGAGGAAATCACGTAAATATGTAAGGTTTTGAAAGTTCTTGATGAAGACAAATAAATAGAATTAATGTCACCACAACATAATTTCACATTTCTGTGAAAGATTTTGGAAAACTTTGAGACAATATTTCCAGCTGTAGAAGGTCACTTCGTAAGTAGTTTCATAATTTTCTGGTTTTTTGTGTTGTGTCAAGAACACACAAACATAAAAAAAAAAAAAAAAAAACCTGTAAACTCATCCAGTTCATTACCCTGCTATAAAATAGATGCAGAGGACTGCCAATCTAAGTGCTTTCTATCCAACAATCACACTCCAAGTAAAGCATTAAAGCAATTTGGGATTCAGTATCTAGCCCAAGGATACTTTGGCACGCAGACTGAAGCAGCCAGGGTTCGAACCACCAACCCTCCAATTAGTAGATGGCATGCTCCACAGCCACTCTCAACATAGAGACAATAAAGCCACTGCAATGCTCAAGTAACACAGCTGGAAACTGATAAGAATATGTGTATATCTAAATATCTAACAGAGTCTGCCTTCTAGTCCGACAGCAAATGTTTTTTCCTGATGTGACACATTTTGCACATTATGATAGAGAGGAAGAAAAAGAGCAGTGTTAAAACAGGCAGACTAAATCTGCAGCGCATTAAATGTGAGAAATCTGTTCTGCATATGACGAGGAAAACTTTAAAACAGAGAGCAATCAAACACATGCCTTCCATTGCCATCAACAAGTGCCTACATCAGCTTTGTACTGTCTGAACACACAAAAAGACATAGATGTCCTTACACGTGAAATCACTTGGGGTTTTTTTATGAAAGCAAACTCCCCTGCACGTGAGAGGCCCTGTTTACACCGGTCTCGGAGAGAGCGGCTAATTTATAACTCTGAAGAGGCTAAACATCCTCCTGAGATGCTCTGTGAGAATGTGATGCCTCAGGGCGAAAACCTTTACGTCACTGCAGAAACATCTACCAGCTGTGTGAGCAAAATAATGAAACGGTTCAAATAATTTTGAGGCTGTGACACAAAGGGCAGCCACGAATTAATCCATAGCACAAACATGCCGAAGGGGTAACAAGGAAGCAATTTATGGTGCTGAACCACGACATGGATGGAGGTTTACAGGGAAGGAAAGTGGGAGATTTGACCTCAAGGGCTCAGAGGAGGAAAAAATGACTAAACAGAGGAAAATGGGAGCTCAGAACTCTGCTTGTGGTGATTTCATGGGTGCTTGTAATCTTCTTAGTAGAAAGACAGCAGCAGAGAAAGAGAGTGAGAGGGCTAAAACTGGTGTAAAAGAAAAAATAGAAATACAGAAAAGGGCTTTGGTTGTATTAATCTCCAAATTCTGAATTCATCCCTGCTTGTTCTAGCATGATAGCCGGAGAAGATATGTCAGAACGACAGAGACTATCTGAGCAAGGCAGCATTTGCCTTAGAGGCATCTTATCATCAAAATCTGTTTCCACAGTCTTCACAGAAAGCTCCACTATATATGAACTGTACTCAGAATTCACCATTAATGCCTCACTGTCAAAAGGTGTTTGCAAGATTACAGATTATATAAAGTTATATCCACATAGCTAACTCTTAAATGTTTGGTGCTTGTGGGTAAAAAAAAACTGAAAAGTGGAGAAAGTCACAATACACAGTGGTGTGGTGATCAGCACTGTTGTGCACACAGCATGAAAGTCCTGGGTTTGACTCTAGTACCTTCTAGATTTGAAATTCCAGAAAGTCCTGGGCTCTCTCTGGGTACTCTTTCCTCCCGCAGTCCTCCCAAAGACATGCAGTTAGTGGGGTTAAGTAAACTGGTGATTCTATCTGTAAATGTGAGTGCGAATGCTTGTCAATCGACTGCAGACTGCAATAGACTACTGCTCCATAAAAGGCAGATGGGATTGGCTCCAACCCCGGGACAACCTTGAATTCAATAAGCAGAAGGGAATCTTTCACTTATCGGATTTAGATGTATGGATTCTATTTTATTTATTGACATCTCAAGTCAGGAATCATAGGTCAGAAAATAAAAAAAAAATCATTTTTAACCTTTTCTATGTTACCTATAGTAATGATATTAAACTTCTATAAAAAGGGGTATAGTAAAGGTCTATTTATGTCCCTACATGGACAGAAGTAAATATGTCCCCTAGAACTAACTATACTTGTATCTGCACAAGAAGTCCACTTAGTTGTCCATCCATCAGTTCTCTTCTACTTATCTTTATCAGCGTCACGGGGGAGGGGCTTATAGTCCCAGGTATCATAAGACGTGAGGAGAGGTACAGCATGGACAGTTTAGAATCCAACACAGAGATACAGACAACCATTCACACTCACATTCACACCTATGGTTAATTTAGAGTCACCAGTTAACCTACAGCTGCTACCTGAATTTCTTTGGACTTTGGCAGTAAGCCAGAGTACCAGGAGAGAACTCACACAAACATGGGAATAACATTTAAACTCATATAGAAAGGCCCCAACTTTCTTGCTGTGAGACAACAGTGCTAAACACCACGCACTTTGCTGCCCTTAGTTATCTGTGAAGAAATTACATTTCAGTGCACCAAGTCTATGCCACACAAGACAGGCAGGAACGCAGGCATCTACACACACTCTGATGATGAACGTCACATAAATTTCAACCATTTTCCGTATAGAATTATGAATCAGGGAAACTTTAATCTATTCCAAAGGTCTACAGTCCAAAGAAGGGAGAAATTAGGGTTAGAAGATATCCTCAGAGGCAAAATATACAGTCCTGTGAAAAACCTTGTGAAACCTTGAAGAAACACCTTCAGCAGCAATAACTGGAAGTAATCATTCTCTCTACAATCTTATCAATCTCTCACGTCATTGTGGAGGAATTTTGGCCCACTCTATTTCACAACATTGTTCCTGTTTATTGAGGTTTGTGGGCATTCATTTATGCACAAGTCCCACAACACCATTTCCATCAGGTTGAAATGTAGCCATTGGGCCAATGTAGCACCTTGATTCTTTGCTTTTTCAACCACTTTGTAATAGATTTGCTTGTGTGTTTGGGATCATTTTCCTGTTGTATGAATCAATCTTGGGCAGCTTTAGCTGTTACATAGAGGACCTTGTATTTGCCTCTTAAATATTTTGATATACAGAGGACACACTGTGGAACACTTTATTATATGTTAGGTCCTGTCTTCTTATATCCTGTATGTTACCTAAATGTTGTGCATCTGCACTTTATTGTTGTCTATGTCTACGCATGGGACAGTGTGAAACGTAATTTCAAATCCTTTGTATGGCAAGTACATCTGAAGAAATTGACAAATAAAACTGACTTTGACTTTGACTTCATGGTCGACTCTATGACTGCCAGGTGATCAGTGAATGCAGCTGTAGAAGAAGCCACCACCATGCTTGACAGCTGGCATGAAGTATTTGTGTTGATATGTTATGTTTCCCCACACGTACTGCTATGCATTGTGGTCAAACTTCCAACTTTGCTCTTCAGCAACTTTGCTCTCGAAGTCTTCTTGTTTGCTCAGAGTACCCTTCCAAGCAAACCATACTTGTTCAGTGTTTTTTTCTAGTCATACTTACATTACCTTCAACATTTAACATGCTGACTGGGGACTGTAGAGTCTGAGATGTAGCTCTAGAGTTGTTTGCAATTTGTCTCATCATTGTACACGCTGACCTTGGGGTGACTTTGCTGGGACACCCACTTCTGGGAAGATTATGGCATGCTACACACCAGAAAACTGCTAAAACTGCTTCTTTTATAGAGGTGCTCACACTTGTTAATGATCAATTCATCAAATGTATTTGATTAGCAGGACCTGGCTGTTACTTAGAATATTAATCCCTGTGGAAGCAGTAAAGGTGTGCTTGGTTTTTCACAGGATGGCAGAGATTCCTCTGAAAACGTTTTCAGATGACGGTAGTATGAAACAAAAATGCATCAAGCACCAGCCGTTGCTTACAAACCTTGATGCTGATATGAAAAAATAGACGAAGATTTTATATGGATTTTTAATTTTATAATTGATTTAATATTTTAATGAGAAATGGTGCTCATTTGTGTGTTCTGTCATAAAGTTCCCTTCAAAATCATCATTATAATTTGTTGTCTGTCCTGTTTCAATAGCTAGCAATGATTTGCTAGCACATTTATACCATAATTGACTAACATGACAACCGTGAATCCTATTTCTGAGTGCCTCCTGCCCCTTTGTGCAGCAGATCACTTGACACTTCTCCATAAAATCAAAAAACTTGAAAAGAATATTCCTGTTTCAGTGGCTGATCTTCTCATTTTTTACCTGCTGTTTTCGATCCCTCTCTGAATGCTGACATGAAAAAAATAGGCTGACAAATCTGACTGCATCACTGTTATTCTAACTTGAATAAATGAAGCAGCCCTCAATGGTCAACGCCAAGAATCACATTTCATAAACCCTGGAACTCACTGATGTTGAAACTGGTTTTAAATGGAATGAAATGCATTCGCAGGTCAGGCCTCAAAAAGCCTCTGCAGTCACATCTGCATAAACTGAAGTGCAGCAGGCTTCCTCAAAGCCAGAGAGGAATACATAAACACGAGACAGATGCCACTGTAAATATTTCTGGAGATGCAGACTGAGCACAGGCTGTGCCTCTGTGTTGTTTACTGTCCAGCTGTCTGAAACACAATGCTAAATATATGTTTGCTGTAATCCATCTATACCTCAGAGAACAAATTTGTGGAATGAGATGCGTATTTTCCGCTAGTCTTAAAAAAGTCACAATGAAAACAACACTTTTTTTATGAGAAGATAAAAAAGAAAGAAAAAAAAACAGACGCACACGCAACAACCTGCGCAGGGATTGCAAAGTTCACCAAAATGTGCATGCAAGGATTCACATTTCACCTCCACGTTAGCTTAATGGCATGTGGTAACTTTTACAGAAAGGCAGGCAGAGTCTATGGCCCTCCCACAGCTCCATTAAATAAAAAATAAACAAACAAAAATTAAGTAAAATTAAATTAAATGTAAATAAAGTTTCCTTTAGTTTTAAATAACACAAAATGGACCAAATTAAAATGTCCCGCCCTGTCACCCTTATATCGATTGAGGATGTTTCAGTTTAAACTGGTTTTAAACACTTTATATTCTGTTTAATCTACAATAAAGTATCATATTCTATAAAATTATGGGTTTCTAGTGGCTGAGGACCACACCAGCTTTTAATCTGCTCCAGAAGTCCTATATCTTTATTTAAAATGGTTAATAAACATATTTTTAAGCCTGTATTAGCTAAACAGCTCCTTAAACTTTGTACATTGGTCAACCGTATTGATTAACTAAGACGTTAATCTGAAAGTGTTAGTGGAGCCTGTACTTAGTCAAATTATCTGTTTTATTAAAAAAAAGACATGGCAGGGTTCCATCATTAAAGCTTTCATTGCTAGCATGCTAAACAAGTTATTAAAAGTTATTAAAAGCAAGAGGAAGTACTCTTATAGTGTTAAATGAGACAGCTTGTTTACTTTCTAAATAAAGCTAGCTCTGTTTTCATACTAGGTGCAGCTCATAACTGATATCAGTAGAGTAAAAGTGGGGCCAGCAGCAGCTTGTCTAGCACGCTAGTCTCCCATCAAAGATCAGAGGTTTATCTACAATGTGCATCCCCAAAAGACCGATTGCTCTGCTTGACAAGCTTCAGACATTGTTAATGGGAAATGGACACACCCATGACAGTGTCTACCCCATATGGATTTCATTATAAAGCTAAATTAATTCTGCTTCCAGAGACAATAGGCAACTGCAGCCACAAGATAGCAGTGATGTAAAGGATGGATGCAAGCAGGAAAGCTTTATGAGAGAGCTCTGTTTGAGATAAAACAAGAAAGAACGCTTTACTTTAGTATGTTTTAATTGATATCTATTTTTAGATTTCACTAGACAAGTACTGCTTGCTTTGCTTGCCCTGACGGAATGCCACTGACTTAGCTTGCTATCTTGGTATACACGGCTAGAGACATTGCAATAAACTTACTATCACTTGAAAAGGCAGCTGTGCTCCTACATCCACCCCACATCACAAATATCCCCAGCGACATGCCGTCATAGCTGCCATTCAACACCAGAATGCCCCTACACTGGTGAGTCACCAGATAATAAAGCTGGGCCCTGGCTGTGTGGCAGAGTGGGGCTCCCAGCTGGCTGTGTTTTACAAGCTGAGGCCCATGTTAGTGAGTGGAAAAGCTGAGTCTGATTTTTTTTTTTTTAATGTGACTTGAGACGTCTAGAGCTCTACAGCTGGGCTCTCTGAACAATCAAAACCTTGACATTTAGTCTTGTAAACTTAAGGCAGTCATTTAGATGGATCTGCTCCTGTAATGCAACTTTACAAATTAAAGTGTTTTTACAGTGAGCACTGTCACATATGTGATTAAAAAAGCATTTTCTGCCTCTAGAGGGAGCTATGTAAAGTCTGATAAAAGTTCTCAAGCAACTGCACTTAAGTCAGAATCTGATGGAGCAGAATCTGAAAAAACATGAAGTTATTTGAGGTCTGAAAAAAATTTGTTGTGGAGTTGGGATCAAGTAAGCTTAGCAGATCTCTGAAGCCTGACGAAAAGTGAATATTCTTCTGCTAAAGCTTTGTTGCTTTTTTTTTCAGTGGTCGTTCACAGTATTGAAAGCTCGTTCCACAAATACCACTAGATAAAAGAGACTTTTTGGCCCATATTAACATGATACTATCACACAGTTGCAGATTTAACGGCAACACATCTGTGAATCTTGAGTTCTACCAAATCCCAAAGCTGCTCTACTGGATTGATATTTGGTGTCTGTGGCCATTTGAGAAAAGTGAACCCATTGTCATTTTCAAGAAGCATGCTTGAGAGGATTTGAGCTTCACGACATGGTGCATTATCATGGTGGAAGTAGCCTTCAGGAGAGGGTACACTGTAGTCATAAAGGAATGGACGTGGTCACCAACAATACTCAGGTAGGCTGTGGTGTTTAAATGATGCTTTGTTGGTACTAAGGAGTCCAAAGTGTGCCAAGAAAATATCACCATCACAGCAGCCTGAACCACTGACACAAGGCAGGATGGATCCATGCCTTCATATTGTTTATGACAGATTCTGACCCTACCATCTGAGTTTCCCAGCAAAAATCTAAATATTAGCCTCAGTTTCCTGTTCTTAGCTGTTATGAGCAGCAGCCAGTGTGATTTTCTGTTGCTATAGCACATGTGCATTCAGAGATGCTCTTCTGCATACCACGGTTGTAATGACTAGTTATTGGAGTCACTGTTGACTTCTTATCAGTTTGAAGCAGTCAGGCCATTATCGTCTAACCTGACATTAACAAGGCATTTTCACTGCCATTCACTGGATATTTTCTCCAGATATTTTGGGACTCTCTGGTTGTGTGGAAAAATCCTAGTAGATCAGCAGCTTCTGGAATACAAAGTCCATTAAAATCACCTTTTTCCTTACTTTTCTGCTCAGTTTGAACTTCAGAAGTTTGCCCTGACTATATCTACATGCCTAAATACATTGAGTTGCTGCCATGTGATTGGCCTATTAGATATCAGCATTAACAACGACTTAACAGGTGTATCTAATAATGTAATAATGGGGCTGGTGAGTGTAATTTGCCAAAAAACATTGCCACACCTCTGTTTGACACAACAACAGTCATAGTAACTTTAACAAGAAGGAGGGAGCACATATGACAAGCTCACAGACTCAGAAAGTATTTTTTATCAACACCACTAAATCCTTCTATTTGTTTTTGGAAAGAAACAAGGAAAACTCGACTGAGCAGGCCAGTAAGACAGAAGCAGAGTTAGTTCTGGTTTGCAGTTTGCTCATAACATTGGAATGCACTGTTATGAGGCCTGCACGGTGAGCAGAAAGATAACATTCTGCTTGTGGAGGCAATTAGCTCTGAGCCCATTAGCAGACCCAAAAGCAATGCTCAGCTGGGCTTTTAAAGGTTCCAGTCAAACTGCTATGAAAGTTTTAAGTCTGACACCTGACAAATACCAGTGAAACTTCCTGACTTTCGCCAACGTGCTTTCACTGCAAGCTATTCAGAAAGGACTATTAATAGGACAGATAGTGGTTGAGAGCTGCTGGCGTTTAGTCCACAGGAGCTGTTTCCAACCAAAACTCAGATATATTTATTTTTTAGAGGTGAGTTTGACGTACAGCAGCTCCACATGTTATACCGCTAATGCTATTCTATTATGGGAGAGCTTTATTAATTGGTAAAGCTGTGATATTCTGAAAGAAATAACACAGGGATCTCAGGTTGAGGTTGACCTACTTGTTTGGACAAGAACAAATGTTGGATCCAGTATTTTTTGTACACTTTAAAAAGGCTTCTAAGGCTTAAATGGTGTTCATCACAAGATAACAACAAACACAGCAGATCCCAGCTAACAAACATCTTTTGAGAAGGCACTGAGAACCAATGCAATGAAATACAAAAGTTGGATAGAACTGTTGGACCTTGTAAGTTTACCTCCACATGGTTGGGCAGAGTGTTGAGAAATTTAAATCCCGGGATCCTCTTGTCGCTGCACACCACTCCTACATCTTCGCTGTGTTTGCAGTCTGAAATGCCGATCCCGTTGGACTGACACTGTGCCAAAGTCTTTTCTTTGCCAGTACAGTGGACATTGTCGAACCAGATGGGTCCTAACGAGACAAAATAGATATGAATCCTTGCTTCTGTGGGAAGGACTTTTATTTTCAAATAACAAATTTTTTTTTAAAAATTTGTTAACCAGTATTTAATTACTATAGTAGTACATAACTGCAAAAATAACGGTTATATCAATAACATGTTCACTCAGACATGCCAACTATATTGTGAATATATGTTAAATATGTTTCCACACTGATGAGAAGAAACATCCTGCAGTACCTTGAGGCGACTGCTGTTGTGATTTGGCGCTATATAAATAAAATTGAATTGAATTGAATACCTTCTCCTTTCCCATATTTAGAAGATGGCAACCATGAGACAGCTTCCACGTAGCCCAGCTCCCTGCACACCACCTGGGCAGCATGGATGTTGAAATCATCATCACAGACAGTGCCCCACTGGTTGTTGTAGAAAACCTCTACTCGGCCCTCATTGTGTTTCCTCTTTTGCCCTGCAAGTCGGAGCTGAATCCTGGGTGTGTCTGGATCCAGCTGCGGGGCCGTGTACTCTTCCTGTTCTGGGTATGGGTAGCCTGGGGGGTAGCCGAGGTGCTCATACTGTGCAACTGACAGCCTTAATAGCACCAACAGAACAGCAGTGCGAGCATATAGGTTCTGGATGACCCGCATTTTGGTTGGAGCTAATGAAAAACCAAAAAGAAAAAAAAAATTGCAATGATATTTGTAGTCCCTTTACAGTCTGAAAACCACAAAGGTCCACAGAAAAACCTTTTGTGAAGCAACCAACAAACAACGATGCGGCATTGTATTATGGGGATTAGGGAATACTATGGACTAAATGTCAGGCTGTTAATCACAGACCTGCCTCTTCAAACAGCCTCCCTTTATGCATTTAATTGAAAACCTAAACCCACACTTCAATATTTTTATGCTGAAAGTAGATTAAATAACTGTGTGACATTAAAGGGGTCTCTCATTATGACAACCCCAGAAAGAATAATCACAAAACTTCTCTTCAGTACCGTGAAGCCTTTAAACAGGTTTCCACTCTTGTTTCTGTTAAGAGATTTACTGTTTGGTTATACTCTCATAGATTTCATCAGGCCCGTAAGCAGAAGTCAAATATTTAGTTCACGAGGTGGTGGAGACTAAAGACAGAGCTAAAAGGTGCGCAAATACTGGACTTATCTCAAAATACAATCTAGAGTTGGTTCAGCTCTGTTAGCACTTTAAGAAAAGGAAAAAAGGAAAAGGAAAAAAAGTGCATGTCTGCACATTATATGGTCATGATACTGTATGTTGACTTAATGACATCTATATTAAAACGTTAAAAAAAAGTGACCAAAACTGACTTCTTTTATTTCTATCTGACTTATTGGACTTATATTGAGTAAAACATTTCTCGTGATCGCCCACTAGTTTTCTGTGAGTGAAGAAAAGCTGGCCTCCAGGGAAAATCCTGTCCTTTTGTTGGAAAAAACATCTGTTAGAAAACATATGATCCATCCACTGTGCAGACCTTCAACTCTCCTCATTGTAACGTGGCAGCAGTTACACAAGCTAGAATCAACACACATCACACATGAACAGATGGAATGAAGCCCACAGACTTGGCGTCTGCTTACAATGTGTGAGTCTAAACCGCTGTGATGACAAAAAAAATCGTGGTCAGCGTGCACGGACACGGTGAAGTTCAGGTAAGGTGAGACACATAAGAACACAGCAGGCTTCCCCCCCCCAGCTGATCATTTGCCCACTTCTTCTTCTATTTCAGCCTCCAGAAACAAACCTTTGCTGTTTATTTCTGTGTGAAGCTGCAGGCACTCTGCAGCTTCTAATCAAACGGACCAATAGATCAGAAATTTTCTGGCTCGCTTTTGTTAAAACAAAATGTCAAGAACTTCAGTGAAGTGGACACCCTGATATCTGAAACCTTTCTTTTATCCTCTTGTGCAGATAGGTGTATGAGTCTAGTCTGCTGTTAGAGGAGAACTGTGCATTGGCTACAAAGGTCAAAATGTCAGTTTATAAGAATGTCAGCCAGTCTTCTCATGCTCTTTGCTAAACCTCTGAGGAGCGCTTCCCTGCAAGTAGACACTCTGGAACTCAGCAGTGGATTTTTAGCATGAATTTTTCTTCAGAGTAACATGTTAGACACATCTGTTCACTGCAAGTTTAGATGCATCTTCATAATTTAACCTGATGGACTTTTTTCGTGCCAGAAACGCCAGAAAATAATCTTGTAAAGTTTTTAGAGGCTGTGGTGACAACTTGAATTCCGGAAAACTAACTCACTTTTGTACCTATATTACATAAATTTCCAATGTGATGCTCAAAGTCACACAATAATAATGGCTTCAGTAATAATATTTCAGTACTTTGAGACCTCGAAAACGATTCTTAATTCGCTGAATTTAAGCGTAAGCAAAGCTTTCGAGGCAAGCTTCCTGTCTCAATAACAATGGCTAGTTACATTCTTGAAGTGAGCTGCAAGCTCTGGCTGAACTTACTTTTCTTCTCTCCGTTGAAGACCGTCCCTCCTGAAGTTGCACTAACGGGCAGCAGCACGGTGCGCAAAAACCAAGCCTGAAGTCAGCTGTTTTTCTTCTTCTGCCGCTGGTGCTGCAGCTCTCTAACTTTCACTCCCTCCAATGCAAAAATGAGCCGGCCTCAATAGCGGTACCGCCCACTGACGCCCACCTTTACCATGAGATCAGCAAAGATGGCCCGGGACGTGAAAAACTGCACATCCGACCCGCACTCACAGAGAGCTCACAGTGGATGAGAGCGTGTGGAAAACTGTTTTCAATTATGGTGGAGAGAGGGGAAAGCATGAAAGAAAGCATAAAGTGGCTGCACAGCTCAGTGTACAGTGCAGAGAGGTCTGATCCCAACCAGGGTGTCTGTGTGGGGGGGTAGGCGTTGCTTGTATGAGACAACACATCACAATAACTGAAATTTAAATATAAAAAAACAGCTTACATGTTTGACATCAATCAAGCGAAGGACAAATCTACTGTATTTTATTTGAATCATATTTTTCCAGCCTACTTCTCATTGCTCCTGGGATGTTTTATAATAAGTTGGGATGCTGGATGTCTGATTTCAATTAGCTACAAGCCACAATCACCAGACTGAAACAAAAATACATATTATACCAGTTACTCTGGGAGAACTGGAGAGGACCATAGAAGGCCTTTAACCCAGTAGCAGGACCAGAATTTGTTTCTACATGCAAAAAGGAAGAGGATAAGCACTGCCAGAGCCCTAAAAATGACCTCTACAGGCTGGGCAACGGCACCCTAACTGCCATTAGATATCTTGGTGAAATCCTTGGTCCCACTGTCAGACCCTGTGATGGTGTAGTCCTCATGTGGCGAGAGCATGCAAGATTTCCTGGAGGATGAATGAACTGATACCACTGACCGTCACCCACACTCAATGACCTAATCCAGTAGAAAGCCTCTGTAAGGTGTCAGGCATGCACACAAACAGACTACTGAGTAGCATTTTGAGTTCCTACAATGAAATTTTGGTAAAATGGACTATCCCGCACCATCATTTTCTAATTTTCTTTGAATTTAGCCCTCTGTGGATTGATCATTTTAAATCTAATCAAACAATGTTTGTTCCATTCCTAACACATTACCCAGTCTATATTAGCACTGTTTCAGCAGATTATTTCCCTTTATGTGCCGTAAATAAAGAAAATATGAAAATTTACATTTTTTAAGTAACAAAAAACAGAACTCTTTCACTTGTTTTTCTAAGAAGCAACGATGGATAATATAATACTTTCTCTGTGATCTGTTTTGTTTTTCAATTAAATTATGGAAAACATTACAAAGTATCAATTGTGTCATTTGTATCAGTAGATCACGTTTTGTCTGTAGCCACTGTTTCAAAGAGGATCACATGTCTGTTTGTCCAAATATGTCAGCAAAGGCAACACATTCATTTTCATGTACTTTACTCACACGAATATACTTTGTCACATGTAGAACACAAAAAATAAGTTAAAAGAAGTTATGCTATGTTTCTTCATTTTTGTCACACAGTGGGCTTGCAAGTAGACCACAGATTAGAGCTTGTGTGCTACAGCCAACCAATCACACTGTACTGTGCTCCTCTGCCTGGTACGCCCTCTTGCTCTGTTCTGCGGAGCATAACATTAGTAGACCTGAAAGCGTTGGTCCTAAAGAAGAACCTGATCACCGTCTGTTTCCAGGATTCTTTTCACACAACATAAACCAGAGTGCTCATTAGTGACTCTGCAGTGCTGCTTTGACAGCAAACAGAGGAAAAAAACCTCTATGTGAAATGTCCTGAAGTCTCTTCACTCATAAGACTTCTTTCAGATGAAAGACAAGGGACTCTTTGCTTTGCCTTACTCGTGTGACATGTCTAGCACTTGCCATGCCTTTGATAATGCAGGTTTCCAGCCATTTGTAGCTTTCAGTGTGAGATGTGTCATTTGATGATCATGTGTTCCACTGCTTTCACTCTCAGCTGCTGATGCATTAGTGTAGACTGGCACATCAGGCAGTAACTGATCCTGATCAGTGTGACATGAACTTCATTTCCTCTTCTTTCATTTTTGTGTTTGTGAGTTGTCATGGAGCTCGTGATAATCCTTGCCTGTCACAAATTTTGTCAAGGTGAACATATGATATTCGACGACCAACCATTCATTTTTGCTCTCCGTCGGGGACGTGAGTCTGAGACCTTGATATCACGCAGCATTTATGCAATCTATATGAGTCCAAGGGTAACATCCTGGCCTTTCTATTGATTCAACGATTGTTAGGGATGGGCAAGCAGAGCACACAACCTTTCTTTTTAATTGCAGCTTCTACATTTTATGGCCACTAGAGCAGTTAAGTGATACTTTTTTTGCAGTTGTTATGATTCTATTGCTAGAACTGTCTTCATCAACTCAGTTTTAACCAAACTGAAATTGAGCTGAAATTTTTCATTTACGTTGTATCAAACATGAAAATAGGAGAGTCCTCCCCACAGCCACCAAACAGGGGGTTCTCTGATTACATCACACAGAAAACAGGCAACCAGATTTAGACTGCACGAACCAGAGGGCAGGGTCTCATTTCTGAATTCATGCTGTGAACATCTTTGCTCCCAGCATGACTCTAATAACCTAGGCTCCAAATTTACTGTTTGCTAGGTATAGAAAATTTAATAAGTGGAGACAGATTCTTGAAGATTAGGCAGTCTATCAAGGTAACAAATCATCTTGGTGTCGTTGATAAGGGGGAAAAGGATGAAGCCCTCTGGAAAAGTGAGTACTGTTGTAAACAGAATGCAACCATGCTACCTCAGGCTGCCGAGAGCATGGGAGTCCCTTCAACGGCCTGTCTGGGAGTTGAGAAACCAAATCCCACATCTTGAGAGCATTAGATTACACAATACTTCTTATCCATAATGGACTTTGGTGTCATTTTGCCCCTGCTCAGGCTTCTCTGGCCTGTCACCTTCCTGCTGTCTGGCCCTTCTCCACCTAGTAACAGCGTTAAGTGTGACTTGCTAATGTCATGGGGGGCGTGACCTAATGATCCAGGTTTAGGCAAGTGTTAGGTGTGTAGAATGGAGATTTTTTTTTAAACCTAAAAAGTTATTTGTTAAAATGTTTTCAACTTGTCACATACAATGCTAGGTCAGGACACACAGGCATTACATTTCTAGCCCTTTAGCATTGTTTTTAACATGCAGGGTAGACTTCAGTAAATGTCAATGTCTGAAATTTTACCATGAGACTGTGGGTAAACATGCTGGTCTCTGTGGCTGGATGCAAAATCAAAGTATCAAACAAATGGTGGAGACTGTGACAAAATGAAGACATTTGCCTTGTAACGTGACATCGTGGAAGGGCGTGAGAGTCCAGCTGTTCTCTTCTGGTTGCTAATCTTATGATTGTGCCACCTCACCTAAATCCTTCTGTTATAGTTTGTGATTCTTCATTCTTCTCCCTCCAACAAAATGATATTTTGGAGCTGTAACCTGCAAGTTTGAACATTATATTAAAGGGTTACCCAGTGTGGTTAAGTGAAACAAGAAGGGGTCATTGTCAAAGGAATACGTGGCAAGCTGAGAGCAGGAATGTGTTGGGAAAATGCACTGTAGACTCAAGTTTTTAGCTTTCTGGTTTTGTGCATGCATGTGAGCAGACATGGCTGCATGCAGGTAAATATTAGCCTGGCCCCATATGTAGGCTAACAACATGTGAGCAAAAACCCCAAATAGCACTGACAGGTGTGGGTAGTTTCAATTTAAATAAAACTGCTTGCTCGCTATTACATTCTGAAATGTAACCCATGTTTATAATGACAGTAAGCAGCACATGAAGAGCAACAGCTGGCATTTAATTGCAACTAGTATTTACAATAGTATTTAGCTGTAAATTCAACTGTAAGTGCAGTTAAACAGCTTGCCTTTATTTATTTATTTATTTTTATTTTAGAGATTAACTGAAGAAGACAGCACAGTGGAAAACACTCTTTGGGATCTACCTGGACTGATGTTACAGTGGTACTGAGCTTCTCATGTAACAGTTGGTCAAAATAAACAAATAAATAAAAATAAAAAAGTAAGTAATTTATCAGCAATGTTGGGTGATATTCGAAAAATTGTAGAACCACCCAAGCTGTAAGATTGTGGCCATGAACTATAAATCCATCACAGAAGTGCCTAAAACAAGCCTGTTTTTGAATATCCACCTTAATATGGCTCCAAAATCATGTCTCCACAGGCTCCATGTTATAACACCCAACTTTACAGTAGAAGTAAACATATATTCAGCTTAAAATAATAATACAGTTCATGTATTTCATGTATAAATGTAACTTAACCATTTAAATTATTTTAAAGCTTAAAGCTATACATGATGGGATATAGCCATGGGTGTCAAAATTAGACTTTTAAGATTAGATTTGATCTATTTGGAACTCTTGTGGAGACAAATGGTGTACTTTATTAGTTTAACTCTCACCACACTATGTTATGTATGCAGTCAAAGCAACTTCCTTTGGATTTCTCTCTACTTCTGTATTTTATACCTTTGATGAGCAAAGAAGAAGTGGGAAAGCAAACTCTGGCCCTCGTTTGTGTTTACGCTCTGTTAACTTGTATGTTGGCTTTGGACCACATTATATTGTACTCTATAATTTATGGGAACAATAGCATACAGAGAGTCTGAAAAAGGATATAAGCTCTATCTCTGTTTTAGTGTTTGCATGGAAGTAAACACACACGATAAACCTTGCGGAACCTTAATGTTAAAACAAAAGTGTGAACTAAATCAAAAACAGTTTCTGTAGAAACCACAGGGTAAGAGAGACAGACAGATTGTTTACCTTCATTATAGTTTTGGGGAAGACTGTAGCAGTTTCCATGGTTTCTACTGAAATCCATTAAGCAGATGGCCCCAAATCTGAAGGGAGGCATTTTGTCAGATCCATTCATGTGGACTTTAAATCATTTAGATATTTCTCTGCAGCTGTTTGTTCCACATATATAAGATAGAACCATGAGGGATGAAAACATGAGCTTCAAAATTGCTGAGAGGTTTTGCACCTCACAGCACAAATGAAAATCTAACCCGGAACAAAAGCATGTTGCTACCATTGGCATGTGAGACAATAAAACACATTTAAATGGGTGATTTTGTTCTTGATGTTAGTAAAGCACTATTGAGGGAAGTTTCACTTCCAATCTCCAGGTATTCATCAGCAAACAAAAATTTTCTCTGGTATCTTTTCCCTACAAAACATACACAACTATCACAAAAACATGAAAAAGCCATAAAGCAACTGGAAAATCTCACATAGGGTATGCCCAACCCTCATGTGGCTACATTAGCATGACAGTAGTTGCAGCACATCTGCAAGCTCCTTTGCAGCACAGCCACATCCAGACATCCTTTTATGGCTCAGCTGATACTCCTCAATGCAAGCATGGGCACTGAACAACATATTGTGGGCTATTTCAACTGGTAAACCTCGTAAAGGGAATACTATTAAAGCTGCCGTGCACCTGACAGCCACTTTGCAACCCATCTTATCAGTGTCTTATCCATTGTCAGTAACCTCTTCCCACTTCTTGCTTTGCTTTTATGCCAACGGAAGGGCATGGAGGTCCTAGAACATGGAGCTATAAGAAACTCATCTTCATTTGATTACAGTGGAGCAGACCAGTGAAGTGTAATTTTATGATGATTGATCTGGTTGCTGTCACTAAAATTATTGCTAGAGGACCCATGGAGATCATCAAGGTTGTTATCAACATCGTCCAGGAACTATGAATATCTGTGATATTTCATGTAAATCCATTCAATAGTTGTAGAAACATTTTGGTCTGAATCAAGGTGACTCAAAAAAAAACATGACCTCCAGATTCATAGAACAAACTATCAATTCATTTAAAAAAAAAATACATTTTAGTGCTAATATTGTTTTGCATAACCTTGATGCTTCACACGTGTATAGTAGGTATATAGTACATTAATTACAACCAACTTAATATTAAATAAAACAGGTCAATGATGGATTCAGGATCCCCATCAGTGCACAACAGCAACTGAATCCAGTCACCAGTTACACATTACCAAAGCCTTCAATACCCTGAACTAGTGACCGCTTTACTACAGAATGGAAAAGCAGTGGTGAACCACAGAAGCAGTGTAAAAGAGGAAGGTGTCACAGCTTTGATGACAAATGCTTTTTATTCTTTGGGCAGAAAGGCAATCTTAAATATAATTTCAAATAAATATTTACAACTAAAAACCAACAGATAGTGCTCACACACTACAGGCAGCTGCTTCAACATTCAGAACAGAGATTTTTTGGCCACTTGTGACAGCTGAACTGATTTTGCAGTAATTCAGAGAGCAGCTCTGAAGTTCCCCTTCATTCATTTTCTTCTTGAAGCAAAGGCTGTGAAATGAAGCAGATATAGATTTTTTTTATGAGAATGCTTTATTAAATTCAATTCTCTTATCTCCGCCACTACGTGTCAACCACACTGATATTCTCACCGTGTAGGCCATATCCTCAGGCCTGGAGTCTGGTCTCTGCCATTCTCGGGTGGACAGAATCTTGAGGACAACCAGGCCAAATGCTACGATCAAAACCCCTAATGAATTTCCCAACAAAGCCTCAGGTGGAAGGGCAGAGTATGGCTGAGTCATATTGATTCCTTTCCTGCGGAAAGACATTTAAAAGGGAAAAAAATTAAATTTTTTTTCCCTAATAGAATTAATCAAAGGAAACGAAGAAAATTTGCACTCACAGAACAAAGAAGAGTTTCTCGTTGATGCCAGAGATGCAGGCAGCGATGCTGAGCGTCAGTATGCTGCCTCCCAACCACACATGCATGGGTTTCAGGCGTTTACGTAAAGATATGGGGGAGCAGGGAAGGAGGAAACCTGCCATACCCGCCACCCACTGCATCCACACAGACAGATAAATCACAGGCACAGCAGGAAACAAATTATTGTACAAATGTATGGTATTTGCCTAAAAACTTAAAACAACTCAGAATGTCAAGTTGGGTACCTGCATTGCGAAAAGAGCTGTTGCTGCGATTCCGATCCAGCTGTGTATGGAGTAGAGGTTGGGTGTATTTTGGGCGTTGTGAAAGTCAAACACAGCACACAGCCCCACGATCGACAGCACCAGGGCGAGGAGCATCAGTGCCGCATGAAGGAGCTTCCACGGGAGTTTATTCTGACCCCAGGTCAGAGGGATGCGGTACAACACAGCTCCTGCAGTGAAGAGGCAAAACGACTGAAGATGGTCTGCTTAATTAAATGTGATGGCCACATTAAATCATGCTGTTGTTTAATAACAGCTAGTGCACCAGATGCATCAACACAGGGGAGTGCTGGGTGTCATATTCTGTCTTGGCTCAAAACTCGGGTTCCTTATACCAAATCTTTAAAGACATGGTCACAAAATGAGAAAAAAAAAAAAAAAAACCCACTTAAGGCTGCCTCCAAAAGTGACTCAATCCCCACAGGCTCCAGTTGACTCCAGTAGAAATTCTCTGATGTGGACAGTGAAATTCTACATTATTATTGCTCTATCACCAACTAGCAGGTGTGCCTGTGTGATTCACCTGTACATGCTGTGGATATAGCAACCAAGCTTAGCTGCATTAAGTGATAGTTAAGCACGCCACATGTCATGAGTGCATCTTACGCTCACGAGGTGAAAGTGATGCCAACCACGCTACCACGGCTCTTAACCGAGGATTCATAACTATTGTTTTTGTCACTTCTGCTTTCCCTACACTGTTAAACCTCTTTTTCAATTTTATCGTCACAACTTTGATTTGATGACCTTCTTGCCAGGTTCCCGTAAGTCAATTAGTCTCTCTGATTTTCGTTCTTTTCGTTTAAAAAAAAAAGGCAGGAACCTGCCAGAGGAGGTTTGGAACTAAGCAGAGCTTTTACGGCTCTCAGAACTTGACAGACCTGTTCTGTAACAATTTTCTGTTTTTTGTTAAACAGACACATGATAAATGAAACAGCTATAAGATAAATGACCACAGACTACAACAGGAAAAACGAGTAAAGTCCTTATACTTGAAATGGCTGTCTGTGCTTAAATACCACAGGCTCCATAGTGTACTGGTTTACACATTTGCCTAACATGTCACAGAAGAGATTAAAATCCTTGGTAGGGTTGCATCAGGAAGGACATTCAGTGTGAAATTAGTGCCAAATAAAACGTGCTGTGGCAACACCTTGTGAATAAAGAAAAAAAATACAAAAAAACAAAGTGCACACGGAATTTACTCCGTTTTGGAACCAACCTCAAGGTACCCACAAAAGAAGTGAAATTCAAGGAACTTCCACAGTGGCTTCATTATTTCAGTGCTGTTTGGGAAATTCCCATTTATAATGGGAGTGAAGGGTTTTTTTGATAATGTTAATATAATGACTTTTTTTCAGGTTATCAAAAGAAAAAATATTGAAATTGCTTCTTATTATAATATAGTGTATTACATCCAAGTAACAAATGACAAAAAAAAGTACTACTGTTTACTGCAGCAGTGTAATGTCCGGTACCATGGAGCTGTGGCCAAACAGTCACTGCAGACGTTACCTCATGTTGCACACTACTGAAATCATGCTTAAAATTATACACTACATCTATACCAAGCCTAGGATGTGCAATTACACTGATACAGCCTGACTGCTTGGAGGAGGAAGAGAAGTGAGAAACAGAAATGAAACTCATGAGCTTTATTTGGAAGGCCACCCACCGTTGCCATACAGCACCACCAGACCCGTCACCATCAGGACGGGGTGCCAGTTGAACTGAAGCGACGAGCCATCCCAGGCAAAGCCGCCGCGCCACTTGCTGTTCCACAGGCACACGCACACCACGCAGGCCACACCCAGGACAAAGCACAGCAGGTAGAATCCATAGAAAATCACGATGGGTCTCATCCTGGAGAGATCTGCAGGCTAAATTAGCAAAAAGAACTCAATGAGAAGACGAACGACGGAAGGGCAGAGAACTGTTTCTACATTCAGTTACTGCCCAGTAAGCTCTAATTTGGTTATTTGAAGACATAAATTTGTCTTTTTGATCTTCTTTTGAGCTTTGATCTTGACTTTTTGATCTTTCTTGATTATTTAAAGACCAAAAAGACAATATTAAACCTGGGCTACTTGAGTAATCACCATTTACACAACTGCTAAACCACTTCAGAATCACAAAGCTCTAAGTTGGCTGCCTGATAGTCTTCAAAAACACGCTTCAGTGCGGCATGCCTTACCTCATCCACAGCTGCAGTGACACTGACAACACTTCCTACTATGCAGCCCTGAACATCATGTAAGAGTTATTTCACTGTCTCATGACTTCCCCCTGTCAATCTCTGAATGTCACTCACTTCGCGTTTCTGCGGTTCAGCCGAAGTCTCACTTCCACGTGCAGCTGTGTTGAGGGAACAGAGGGGGAGGCGGTCAGAGGTGGAGCAGCTGGGAGATGAAGGGCCGCACTGCTGCATCTGCCACCTGTTTGAAAGAGGCGGTTAGAGACAGATCAGGTAAAGACGAGTGTGACATGCACAAAAAAGTCAGTGTCCTGTCACAAAGAAAGAAGAAAATTGTGAATTTATGGAGTAAAGGTAAATTTTTTTTGAAGGTGTCAAGTGTCATAAAATGCCAGTGGAGACAGGTAGCTGTTTTCTGGGGACAAAAGGATAGTCAGGTGACGAATTAAAGGGAAAAAACCCCCAACAACATAAAGCAGTATCGAAGGACCTTAGGGTTGGGGTTGATTCTACAACTTACTGCAAGTCTTAATTTTCTTCAGGCACTCAGCGACCCCTCCTGCCCTGTGCGTGGGAGCCCTGCTATATGCTCAGGTACAAATGTTTCACCATAGGAGCAGCTCTGTATTAATTTGAGGTGGAAGCTAACAAAGGCCACCGGAAGCCTTCAATGTAAAGTTCAAAGGCCTAAATTTTACTTTCAATTTTTCAAATTTCAGTTCCTAAATCGTACAACCTCTTGATAAATAAATTCCTGCTTGTCCGCCAACACGTTTTTGTGTATCCCGAATTAACGAGTATCTTTAGCAGATTCGTCAAAAGGCGTATTTATGCTACAGCAGGTCTTGTTCGTCCTCTTTTAGCGAGGCGACGTTAAATAAGCATATTTTCCAAATGAAGTCTTGTGTAAGAAGTTACGTATCCCCATTAGCATGCGCAGAGAGTTCGAAACTTGACGCGTTGAAGAAACATTTACTTGTGTACCTCGGTTACCAAATATCTCGTACCTAAGAAGACAATTCGGACGTAGGAGATTACGTCACCAGTAAACGCAACGTTTATTACAGGTGAATAGCCTTCACTTTAGGAAGAGATACTTACCTGACCCATTTCCGTATTTCTAGCGCATGGCCTTGTGGGAAATGTGGTTTCTTGGCTACCACCCCGTCACTGCTGTCCTGTTCACAATCAGCAAGCCATTACACAAAAATAATTCTGACTGCGAAGTATTACTTTGACCTTCTTCTTTTCTTCTTCTTCTCGGACATAATATTTACAAAAATGTTTATTGATCTTGGTGAAATAACTCGCATAGTTAGATCAATCACACCCATGAGATAAAAAACAAAAACAAAATGTAAACACACACACACACACACACACACACACACACACACACGGACACATTAGTAAAACAATGAAATCAAAGACTAAAAGGACTATGGGAAAAATACTACAATAACAAATAGCCAATGACTTGGTCTGTGGTTGTATAAAGTTCTGGCTGATGGAGTTGTCACTTGCCTTGCAGGATTTGTGAAAATGTGACGGAAAAAAAAATGGTCCCTGTTGAAGGAGGAGGTCAGCAGCTGCTTCAGAGATCTGCTGCCTGCCAGCTCCACCTGGAGGCAATGTTAGTCAGTATTTTATTTGCTCTCCTATGGAACCGTCTCTTCTACCTGAGAGGCCTTCTGTGACAGAGGTAGAATGTATAAAAAGATAATTTGGTAACATAAGTAACTATGCATGTAAAACAAATTCCCATGTAATAATTACACACTGTCTGTAGATAGATGTAACTTCCATCTGACAGTCTGAAAATTCTTTTCAAAAGTTAAGTACAGAATTGCCTTAAACCTGTATTTCTGCTAATGGACAGAAGGGGGCGATATGCCTGGTTACAAAAGAATCTGGTAGCAAAGCGGTCTATGGGAAAAAGTCACAAACACTGCTTCAAAAAACACTTCTCTGATAAGTTTTTGGTCCCAGTTGTTAGTTCTTTTCCCGTTTTGTACATTGATTCCAGTGCATTGTACTGGAATCAAAAAGGAGGACAAGCAGGATATGATTGTAAACTTGTAACTGACAACTCATTACCCTATGACAGTACAATATGTCTCAGGTTCTCAGTTATAATTACCCTTTGCCTAGTTTCAAAACACCAAGACAGTGACTGCATGAGATTTGATGCTCAGCTTGAAATTTAACAGGTGATGTCACAGTGGCTATATTCATCTTTATATACAGTCTATGGTAATAATGTATTTTAGTTTTCATTATTCAACAGTTGTTTTTCTTTGTTGGTTTGCTCAAAGCTTTGACAGGATTTCTCTTTTTATTTTCTTATCATAAGGCTGCCAGTTCACTCAGTTCTTGTACTGTCACTACTTTAACAGAACACCATGTGACCAATTTGCAGATACTTTCCTGCATAACTTTAGACATCATTAATCACCATAGTCAAAGGTACCAAGTATTTATACTGGGGTATATTTCCTGTTGTCTGTGGAACATCTGCTTACTTCAAAACACTTCACAAAGACAAAATAATGCACACACACAGACACAGATACACACACAGACACAGACACACACACACACACACACACACACACACATACACACACACACACACACACACACACACACACACACCAACCATACGTCCTCCCAGGTCTGTTTTGCCTGTGCTTTTCTTTCACATTTGTGATGCAGCAGATGGTATGAGCTTCAGGGCAAAAAAGATGACGACATACTCTCCATTTAAAAAAACTAGCTTGCTGCAAATTAAGCAAAGCAAAGGAGTGTGCGAAAAACAAATGTGTTGCTTCTGTCAAAAGCAGTTTGGTTTATGCCTCAAACACATGACTGGGTTGAATCCTGCACCATTTCTCTGATGTACTCCTAGCTGCAGTTCTCCATTTGTATTTGGTGAGGGGTTCATGATCATCAGTGATAGGTCAGTTGTTTTAAAGCCTAGTGTATTTCCCAAGAACAGGGCTTGCCTTAAAATATCAAAGTGTCTTACATCCACTGACAAACTCCTTCAGGTCTTCTCCCAGGTCCCCCTCTAGGTGATTGGTATATCGGGCAGTTGGCTGGGTGGTGGGAAACTGCAGGATTTTTTATCCAGACATCTGAGTTAATGTTACATTGTTACATTGTTACATTTCAAAAAAATGATCAAAATACGGTCATAAAACCATTAACTGGATTTCTAATTACAATATTTTCAATTTTGATTATGTTATGATATGTTTATCTTTACTTAAAAATCTTGTTTATATAACAAACTACATGCTGAATGACTGTCTTCGCAAACAAGAGCAGGTTCACACAATTTTTGTTATCTGTGAATGAATGACGTCAGCTGCGAGAAGGCAGTAAATGTAATGTAGGGTCATTACCTTACAAAATAAAACAACTGTTGTTGTGATTTGGTGATAAAAATAAAATTGAATTGAATTGAAATGTAATTTTATATACCAATAAAAGTGACAAAATAATTTGTGAATAAGAATAGCTCTGTTTCTATTATTATTAGTTTTCTTTAATGTTACCATTTTTGGTCAATAATTTTACAGAACTACTCAAATATACCATCTGTAAATTTACACTAATTTTGGCTGTCAGTGCTAACATTTTATCAGCTTACAAGTAGATATCACATTTTTAGATAAGAATTTACTGCAAAATGAGAATTTGTAATTCATGACTCGTTTTTTACTGTATCATAATCTATTTTTACACAATATTTTTTAGACATTTTTTTGGAGAAAAAATGAAATTTTCTGTTAAAAAGCCCAATTTTAGTTTCATTTTTCACTAGACATTTTTTAAATGTTATTTCATATATTTAAAAGTAACAGGAAAATTCTGTTTAATGTTATGGAAAAATCAGCTAAATTACTATTTTGTTTTTAACTTTCAAATAAGCGCCAACATACAGTCAAATGCGTAAAAGTGTTACACTTCCACTCAAACGGAACATTAGCAGTGAAAGTATAAGGATAGACTGTTTGTTTGGTCCCAGACTGGGACTGATATTTTTAGCATTTCACTTCATCTGTGTGGCTCTCTCTTTTTTATTCTGTCCTTGTCGCCATCTTTTTTATTTGACCATCCATCTTGCAGGCAGCTTGTCTAACATTATGTGTACAGGAGCAGGTAAATGTTGTGTGCCCAAGAGCGAGAGAACCAGAGAGAGAGAGAGTGGTGGGGATGAGACATGGGTGTACACATGAGTCTTTGAGGGAGTTGGACAGTTTGGTGAAAGGACACAGTCTATGACCTAGGCTTTAGTGAAAGAGTCACTCCTATTATGTGGATTCTGAGAGGAATATCAACTCACTACAATATTGCTCAGGTCATGTTAAATTTCCTGAATTCTTAATGAATTTTCTAAAACATTTTTCCATAAAAATGTTTTAGAAAGATGACAACTCGGTCATCTTGTGGTACAGGTAGGGAGCAGGGTTGCTAAACACACCTACCTGCAGACATTTGAGAAAGCACGCACAGTGAGGGAGTGACTCACTGCTGCAGGTGTAGAAGTCCTACTGTCACGTTGCATAGGCCAGTAATGGACAGTGTTCACATATGACTCAAACTGTGTGTTCATAAATGTTTTATTCATTTTATTTATAATTATGATGCCAAAACTGAACAATACACTCAGTCTGTTTGGTGATGCTTTAATTAGAGCTCCAATGTTTATTTATTACAGGCTATTACTAAATGAAAAAGTAAATTGTGGTTGAAAATGACAGACAAATTACAGTTCATTACTGTGAAGGGACATAATGTAAACCTTTTGTAATAGTTTGGTATTTTTGTTGGGTTTATGCTTCAAGATATTTGATTTGGTATTTATCTTTTGATTTAGCTTTTTATATATTTGGTTCTTCTCTGTCTGTAACTGCCGTTAGTGTCATGTGTAATGAATCAGTCAAGCTTCCAGTCGAGCTTTCTCGTCCTTCTTGTGGTTTTCTTGAGTATTTTTTGTGTCTCCTTGTGTTTGAAATGATTTCCTCTTGTATAGTGTTTTACTTGTTTTTTTAGACCTTGCCTTTTTGCTGGACCCTTTGTTGCATTCTTTATTCTCCTGACTGATTAATTGAGCATGACTATTGCCTGTTTTAGGTTAAAGATTAAGGTTTAAGTCTCTCCGTCTGGGGCATACTGTGAATCAAGTTCAATACAGTCGGGCTTTTTTCTGCTTCTTTGACTTTACAGAACCTAAAACCCCAGCTGGAGATGACGGGTATCACAGCAGGGGTTATAAACTTTCTTTGTTAAATTGTGCTTGCTGTTTCAGGTTCTGGGTACTGATAAAAAGGGGCATTTCATGGGTCATATGTCTCTTTTTCTACACCCCATGAAGGTCACTCAATCCAGCCAGAAACACTATCAGATGAAGAAAAAAATTCTGATTAAAAATCTTTTAAAAGTATATAAAAAAAGATGACAGTAAAATGCAACATTGAGATTATTGCTTGACAAAATCATTAATCTTGTCATTTAGTGCACAGAGCAGTAAAATACACATTTTAATTCAGTTCAATTAATTGGTTGGAGTGTGTGCTCTCAGTACTGCTGTGTATTTCTAAGGCAATGGCTGCAAGTTTTGGAACTTTAAACTGAACACATGTAAAGATTAAAGATTACCATCCTGTCACTGTTACTGTTACAGGGATTCTAGATGTGTGTCCTATGTTCTAGTAACAGCATGTTTCACCAGTGCAAAGGAGACTAAGCTGCAGATTTGAATCAACAATAAAACATTTATACATTTTCTGAAACATTCACGTGACAACACGATGCATAGTTTGTGCTTCATTCAGTCGTATTAGTAAGGTACGGCGTATAAACTAAACATCTAAAATGTATACTCCTAGGAGAGAATCTATAGCATAGCTGTAAATAAAAAAATCCATGAATTAATGATTTTATACTGAAACTCTGAACTTAACCTGCTGCCGATCAGGTTATGTTCTCACCATCAGTTGCCACGGTGATTTAGAAAATCTTTTAGTAAAAAGAGAGCCACTTTCATGACACGGAAAACTCAGCTCAAGATAGCTCACTAAGCCATTAATGTCACTTTGCAGTACATAGTGTCCATTATTTTGTGCTTATCCTTTGGGTCCTCTCCTTCCACATGAACCTTTACACCTTTACGTGAACAGTAAAGGTTCAGTAAAGGTTGATGCTAATGCTGCAAAAGGGTTTGTTTGTTTTTGTTTAACATATTGAAATTGGGCTGTTTGCTCCACCAGTCTGAATTGCTGACTTACACAGCAGCACATTCTGCACCAGCTCGGGACAGAAATCTCACCATCCTCACACACATAGTGCTGGAAATACAGTCCCCACTGGTACTCGCACCAAAACTGTCATTTGGGTTATTATCCTGCAGAATAAGTGGAGTGAACGATTCTGTCCCGAGGAGTCGAGATTCAAATCTGCGATGTCATACTGATCTACAGCGTGGAGCCACTCTGTTGGCAGTGAATAGAAAGCTGACTTGGTGAATCGCAAATTACCTCCTCCCAGTCTAAGAAAGTCATCCTGAATCCTGTCACAGTGACCTTTCTACATTTTACAATTTATTCTCTGCAGAGTTTTACATCCACATAACAAATTCATATTAAGGAAGAAGGCAAATCACTCCTTGTTTCTGCAAAGCAGGTAGTATATTTTACCTTCTCTCCTATAGCTTCATATTTTAGAGCTCCATTTCACTTCTATTGTCCTTTAAGTTCCCTGGCAGAGCCCCGAGGGCCAAGAAAAGCAAGACTGAATGCCTTTTTATTCCCTCCTCATCACTGATTAACAGAGCTCTTGGTATAAAGATTGGCAAGCAGCTTTATTTTCTTCACACTTGGCCTGAATGGAGTGATCATCATAGCTTTCATCAAAATCAGGCCCTATTCACCCAGAATTGCACATAAGAAGTACCCAGCACTCACTGGAAACAGCACTTACAGTTGTGTGAAGGGAATAGTGAAGGATGATTTTGTGGCAAATCTAATTTATTCTTCTTGGATGTGCGAAATGTGATTTGAAATTGAAGGCTAACTGAGCTCTGCTGTATTACAGGTTTCCTGTTGGAGCAATGGGAAACAACTCAAACCAATTGTAATATTGCCACTGGATGTCAATGTGATCCCAAGGGACTTGTGGTTCACTTCCAATACTGGAGGTTTTGGGTCTGTGCCTTCAGCCCCACGAAGTCCCGGGCAGAAGTGGAACTGTTATCATAGAACGGGAATGAAATCTGTTGGAGTGGCAGCTGGGTTTCTTAGGGTCTTACCAGTAAATGGCAGGAAACGGCACTCAAATTGCTAAAATAGGGGGAAAGATGATAAAGAAGTCACGGGCAATGAGAATCAGATTCATGATGAAGGCTTGAAGAAACCTGATTTTGAAGCCATTTAAAAGTTTTGGTCCTCTGGGGAACTGTAGCAATCTGTAAACATAATAATACCATAGAACTTCTACATACTCAAGATCTGCACTGTCCATACTTTAAGGAGCTGTAGACTAAAAATGTCCAATATATAATTTCTTCACACCAGGCATGCAACAGAGCAGCAGCAGAGTACCAACATCCCAACACATTCTACAATGCTGCTTCGTCCTGCGCCTCCTGCTTCTCCCATTACGCACTACATGTTCTTTACAATCAGCACTCTGATGCTCTGACCACTGAAAGACAGCAACATTTTGCATACGTGCCAAATGCAGCAGGAATCTTTAAAATGCGGAATCCAAAATTATTATGCAACATCCATTGTTTACAATATGATCACAACACACATGATAAAGGAACCCTGGTGCATAAAATAGAAACATCAGGGGTTTTTTGTTTTTTCTGTATATTTTGTTTCAGTTCTGAACATAACTTTATTGTTGCTTACTTAACTAGTTTAGTTAGTCTTTATAGCTAATTTCTCTGTTCACAACTGTATGGATTTGGAAGAATTATATATCTCACCTCCTAATTTTTATTATCCCTAATGATACATTCACACCAAATGCTAAACTAGGCCTTTGCAAGTTAAAATATTACATTTTAAAAATAACAATTTTGCAACGCGTTGCATTGGAAATCAGACTCTGCCAACAATCAGAAAAGAAAGAAAAGCTTATTGATGCCTTTTCAGGGGAGCTGGAGCGGTGTTATTCAACTTTGCTCTTATAGAGACTGGAATAAACAAAATAAAGGAAAGAGCTTTGAGGAAAATGAGGTAAATTGTAGGAATTTATGGAAAGTTGTGAAAATATGTTACTATAACCTGATTCCAGGTATCACAACCCTCTGCAGTTTGCATACAGACCGAATCTCGGAGTGTATGATGGAACAAAAGAATAAAGAGCTTGACAGTCATGTCTGCACAGTCATAACCACTTTTTTTTTATTTCTTGAAAGCATTTCCCATTATTCAGCCGTTGCTACAGAGAAAGAAGCTACAGGAAATGTCAGTAAACACAACTGATTGCTCAAGGATTACTGACTATTAAGTAATCCTAGGATTACTGACAGGTCGCAGGATGCAGGATGTGAGACTGAACAGTGCTGATTTGGTCATCTGCCGTTCTGGAGCTCCAATGAGACCACACTGTCCACATACCTGTTCACCTTTTACACCTCTGACTTTCAACGTGACTCCAGGTCCTACCACCTACAGAAATACTTGATGCTAAGAATTCTGTAGTGATTGGACTGGTTTTTGCCAGCCAGTTAGTGAATGCACATTTTTCCCTAGCGACAGGTGTTTGCCAGAATCTCAGTGCAACAGAGCGCATTAGAGATTTAGTTATTCTTCTTTTTTTCAGAAAACAAGCTACCACAATGCCAATGTGAACAGAAAGGTGTTAACTGAAAGAGCTGTCAAACCAAAAAACATGGTCAAATCTGTTCAAAAGTTATTCTTAGAAAACTGCTTGGTGCTCCCTTTACATTACTCATAGTCATTTGATCTGTTCCCAATGAAACAAAAACTGCTTACTTGGTTTTAACTATTTGGTTTGCTGCTCAAAGTGCTACAGATTTCAGTTTTCATTGGGTTTACTAGAAAGGGATTTTGTTAAAAATGACAGCAGCCAGTATTCTCAACACATTCTCAGCTTCTAACTCTCCTACATCCAAGTTCTACACAGATGTTCCTACGCTGAGTTGCATGTCCTGGTCTTAAGCTTGGGTTGTATTAATGTAAATGGCAAAGTTAATCCCATTTACCTCAGCTGTACTGTGGTGGAGGCAAAAGCTGCTCTGAGATCGAAATTGTCATAACATAAAACCATGAATCTGGAAATAACAATGAGGAATATAACTTTTTTCACATTTTCATGACTTGTTCCTTTAAAATGGGCACCATAACAACAAAATATGATACTGGGGAACTTTGTACACATAATAAATAGGTACACTTGCTTTGATTTAATGAAATCTTCCACTCAGGTGGTAGAGAAAGTCACCTACTGACTGGAAGGTTGGTGGTTTGATCCCAGTCTGCTCCAGTCTGCATGCCAAATATCCTTGGGCAAGATAGTAAGCCCATGTTGCTCTCTGATGAATCCATCGGAGTGTGAATGTTAGATAGGAAGTGCTTAGAAAAAAGTGCTTGTGCAAATGTACAAGTTGTGTGAAGTGCTTTAAGTGCTCAGATTGAGCAGAAAAGCGCTAAATAGAACCAGTCCATTTGTTAAAGTGTGTGTGTTTCAGTTATCTTATGCCTAGCTTTCTGCTGTGGGTCTTTTCTGTCAGTTGCAGACTCTGCTATAGTTTCTGGGCAAACACTTAAATTGGTCACTTGTGTAAATCTATTAGTTTATAATACCAGAAAGTCTCTCGTAGTGCTTTTGAAATGTCTTTCTGAGATGAATCACCGGCATTTTATTTTGGTCACAATACTGGTGAGTGCCAGAGCTGCAGGTTTGCAAGGATACACTTCCAAATAATTTAAAGGATTTCTGACGTGGAACAAGACAGCTCTGTGAAATTATCCCCAGCGAGCACCAGGCTTCTCATTAAACCCTGAGCCTGAACACTATTAGCTGCTTTTATTTCATAAAGTGAAGACAGTGAGTAGCAGACAATGTGTCATGGCTCAGCTGAATATATGTACTGGTAAGCTATTCCACCAAATATCTTGACAACCGTGTATGGATTTCACACCACAGATGGACCTGACATCACACATTTTGTATATGATGGAAGCAACACAAAAAAGTAAGGACCAAAAGTGGTAAGTGGTCCTAAAAAGAAACATCTCACAACTAATATGGCATGCTGTAGTAATTCTGTTATTTGGCAAGAAATCAGTAATATTATTTCATATAAAAAGCACATCTTAGAGAGGCAGCTTCTCAGCAATTTCAAAATAATGTTCCTAAATGTAAAATTGTGAAGACTTATCTAATCTTCTACAATACATCATATCATCAATGCATTCTGAGAATTTGGAGAAATCTCTGTGCGCAAGAGAAAAGGATGAAAGTCCACATTGAATACCTGTGACTTTCAGGTCCTCAGATGAAACTTTCTTAAAAAGGGTGTGATTCTGTCACAGCTGCATGGCCTCAGGAACATTTCCAGAAATCACGGTCAGTGAAAACAGTTCACTGTGCCATCCACAAATGCAGGTTAAAGCTCTGTCATTCAAGCTGCCTTGTCTGGGCTAAGGATCCTTTAAAACAGACTGAGGAAAAGTGAAAAATGTGAAATTTTAAATTCTTTTTAGAAAACATGGACACCATATCCTCCATAATAAAGAGCATCCAGCTTGTTATCAGCACTCAGTCCAAAATACTAAACCATATACTGCATCTATGATAGCAGCAGAGGCTCTGTAGTGAAAGAGTGGGTACTAAAGTGTCCTGCCTTCACACCACTTCATTTCTTGCCCTCAAGAAATGTGGACAGTGTGTAGCAGTGGAGGCCTGACTCAAACCTCTTGGTTTTTAACATTTGTTACTGTTAGAGAGCTGCCTGGTAGGACTCCAACCTTTGAAATATCAAACAACTGACTAAAATGGATCTCCTCATAGACGTGAATGAAACTGAGAGGTGGTTACACTTGAGCAGATGAGCTGTTCTCCTTGTTGCACCACTTTCTGATATCATGAATCCCATTATGCCGCCTTTGGGGATTTTCTTGTCTCAGATTTAGATATGCGTTGTGTATGCCAAATTTTGTTTTTTGAATTTCTGTTTGCTTTGGTTTTGCCTGGATGGCATATCTGTTTGAAGTTGGTGTGAAATGTTTAGAGATTTCTTAGATTGCGGTTCACTGGTTGGATTTTTAGGTTCTGATTCCATGCCTACAGGGAACAGAAGGCTGTGTTTTGCTTCACTGTGGCACTGGAATGAAACCGTTTCCAAAGATTGCTACAATGCAAACCTTGAAGGATATGCATATAAAGAGATTTTCTTTCACTGCACATTCTTTTACAGCTTGAAAAATACTTTGTACTGGAGCTGCAGAGTTGTGCTCCAGCAACAGAATGATTTTTCAAAGTCAAACTCATTTCTATTTGATGTAACCAAGTAGACTATGGTCACTGAGCTGTCAGATCTTTATACATGCCTTGAAATCACCTAGTCTGACTGGTACACTAGATAGCTACAACAGAATGCTTAATAATGTTCTCAGCAGGCATTAGTTTGATGCATGTGAGTCACAGCGCTGATTAGTTACAGCAGAAGTATCGTTCAGCTCAATGTTTCTGTGACACCTCTATTAAAGCTCCAGCTTTGAGTACCCAGGACACACCACAGGCCTTGTATCAGAGCTGACGGACAGAGTCAACATTCATAACGGCAATGTAAGAAAAAGACACTTGTCTGGAGAGTAAATGAGCAGCAGCACAGCATGCTGCTCAACTTGCTGAATAAAGAATGAAGGAGAAAATGAGGCAGCACACTGCTGACAAGACTGGCAAGCCGGAGTAGCTCCAGAGAGCAGATTAATGCCTGGATGTAGAGCTTATGTTGGCCAATTTAGCTTCAGTACTTTCTGTAAAGGAGCTTCCACCTTCAACAATCATTTTCAGTAAGTGCTAACGTCTCAGCCACTACACATGTAGCAGGATGCTGCGTGTGTAGCTAATACGTCACGTTTACATATTGTAGGTTGCCACAAGTGCACAGTAGTAAACAGCGGTGCTTTTGGACAAACAGCAATGTCATACTGGCCTAGACACACTGTTTTCTGAATAGTTGCTGGTAGTCATCATGAACGTATGCCTTCAAAGAATAAATTGTGCCTTGCTACAGCACCAAACACCTTTTAACTTTTACTTTAAAGATGAATGGTCTCGTTTTCCAATTTTCATCATACTTTTCAGTTTCCCTACTGCTCTGGAAGCAGCAGACAGCTGTGTGCAGGCTAGCATTTGTCTTTCATGTAATGGACATTTTATGTGCTGCATTGTCGCCTCTTTGCAACTAATTTTCCCCTGGCAACTACCAACCACTCACAAACCACTCAGAGAATGCACCTCGCCACAGTGAGCTGTGGTTGCTGACCAGTCTCTAGACCTAAGGGACCTAAGTGACTGGGGTCAAAGCCAATGAGGAAATGAAGAAACACACTGGAGTTCCACTGACAACTTCAGGCCAAAGAATTAAAGCAAGACCACATTTATTCAGGGATTTTCCTCTCACACAGAGTGCCGTCTTATCTGTAGCAACTGTGTTGCTGTCATTCTGTAATCATGTGTAACCTCTTATTTTTGTATTATAGTTTTACCATCCTTTGTGAAATGAGCCTCTCTGCTGCCAGTACATTCATCTGTATTTGTCATTGCCAAACACTGCCAACACCACCCCTTTACATGAACGTGTATTGAAAACCCTGGGTTATCACTGATAACCAATGTTACCCTAGCAATTAGAATGACTGCAAGTGAATCTAGATATGGAAAGATGACACCGGCTCTAGTGAACTTGCTTTGTAGTACAGAGCCCAGGCATATAATACAGTACATGTCCTGTATGACTAAGACAAAAAATATAATCAAGTGATCTTGAAGTCAATAATGAGTAATGTTACACTAAATCTTGGCAAAGATTGGCACAGGTATGGCATGAAAACTGTGTCTTGATTATCTGGCTGTCACTGCTTACTAGAAAATTCTGTGAAGTATTGTTTGTAACAGACGTGGCTGTCTGGTTTAACGAGTCATATCACATACCACAAATGAGTCACTGTTACACTTTATACAAACTGTAACCAAACACTGATTTCTTTGTTTTCCTTATCTCTTATTGGGAAGTAGAGTAATTTTGTACTAGTTTATCTAATCCGGAACCGTCTCAACACACTGACAACAGGGGGGAAGAAGAAAAACAACAACAAAAAAAGTACAAATATGAATGAATGTTTAATTCTTCCAGATTTATAAATTAGAAACAAAACAAAATTTAAAAAAAAAAAAAAAAAAAAAAAAAAGCGCAAATAAAGTTTGGAAGTAGTAACAAACACTGTAGAGCACATCTATAACAAGGTAGAAAAGTACACAATTCTGACTTCACTTTCAGGCTTCAACACAGCTCTGGCAAGACTCAATGTTTATGTGCTGCACTGAAACAGACCATTGTAGAAAACTAGGTTTTGTAAACGTCCATGATGCTGATCAGGATTATAGAAGGAAATGTAACAAAACAGAAGTACAACAGAAAGAAGATTTATCCTAAAAATCTATTAAAATTTGTGCTTCTGTTACCCACAATCATGACAACATTGGATCAACAGGTAAATAATACAGTCAAGGCAGCCCTCTTTAAAAGTAATAAAATACCCTCCACTGTAATAACTTAAATACATTCATCAACTCCACTGGTCATTTGACAGTCTGTTGAATTGCTAAGGAGTAGTTACAGAACCAAACTGAAACATATCGACTCTTCAGGACACTGTTGGATTACAATAAATGTCTGAACATATCTTTCACTGAAACAACCTTTAATGGGGTTTGGGATCAGCAAAAAGAAATATTTGTACAGGCACTAATGAAATACTTAACACTCTACGGAGCTGACAGGAATACATGGCTCTCAGAAAAACGACTGAATTCCGTCAGTTTGGAATAAGTTAGTTCAAGCAGGCAGGTTTACCTTAAGAGCTCACGCTACAGTCTAGTAAGATGCGTTTACTGAAACAGCAGCAGCTTCAACAACATACACACTTGAGGTGTCCAAGTTTGTTTTGTTCCTATTCTGACCACTACTAGTTTGAGACAATTACACAGTCCCCCACCCACAAAGGCAGGAAGTGACCGCTGTCCACAGCCTTCTGGTGGATCGTCTCAGCAGTTCGCCTTTGGTTCAGGGTATTCAAAGCCTGCAGCAGGTCATTTAAGCTCGCTCCTTTACCTTCTTTCTCCACCCAAATATGCAGCAGTTCATGGATCCTGTCTTCATAGGGAAGGTTCTCTTTGCTTTTGATGACGTTGTCACTAATTTCAAGCTGACGGAAAAACCTCTTGTGATAGTTCACATCTAGTTCTTCAAAATATTCAAAGCATTTCCTGAGAGACTCTTCACCTACAAAAACAAACAACGACCTTCACTCCATCACATTAACTTCTTGTACTGATAACATTTATTGAAACATTTATTTCGACAGCCAACTGGACTGCAATCAAAAGCAGCGCGGTGGCATGAAATGGAAGCTTTATCTACTGTTGTTTAACAACAGGTGCTTGTGTGTTATGCAGTGGGTGAGATCAGGAATAAAAGTCAAAGTAGTTTACCGTTCACAGGAACAAGCTCGGGAAGTGGCACCTCTTCCTAAATGACACAAAAGCAAACAGGCATTAACATAAAAAGTCAGAAATTGTAAGACCTGCTAAATCAAAGTCATGTCTTATTTATAAGCAGGTGAATGAAATGAAAGGAAAAGCATTTATCTAAAAGTTCTTTCACAATACAGTGATGCATTTTCCTGTCAGTGTGGTTGGAAAATGAAAGGAGACACAAAATAGTGAGACTGATAAGGAGCATTCCCTGTTAATCTTCTACAGGTGTTTTAAGGACCAGGTGACTCATTAAGTTTCCACTAACACAATAACAGCAGCCTGAGACACTGAAGATCAAATGTTAAATGTAATTCATAAAACCGAGAGTCACAGGCTTCTTATACGGCTCCTGATTGTTGAGAGAATTTGCTCCAACATACTAGAGTGCAGTATGGAAGTAAAGAAGCGAGTCACTGAGGTTTATCCATGACTGCAGACCTGTCCCCAGACCTGAGACTCTTTCTGTCATGTAAGGAAGTCGTGTGTAGCATGAAAATCAAAGTGGGAAAACTGGAACATGAGGACAGACAGTAAGACAGTGGAGGCTGTTAGAGCATTAGTTAATAGCAGCAAACAAGACAAGCAGCAAGGATGAAGCAGGTGATGAGATGAGCTGCAGCTCTCACCCTCCTGTGAAGCTGCTCTGGGACCACGGGGCTGGCTTGGGGGGCAGGTGTGAGCGCGTCTGTTAGGCTGTGCTGGGAGTTACTAGCTGAGCTGTTGAGGCTTGGATTGAGAATTTGACGCTCATCCTCAGCAATGTTGGCGGATTTAACTCTCACCAGATGCTGGGACAGGATTAGATTTGTGCTGGTTGGTCTTCGAGTGTCCTTATCCTCAGGAGTCTGGATGGCAGTGTATTGCTGAAGAACATGTTAAGAGAGTCTCTGTCATTTAAGTTACCTTTGGAAAGCCATTTCCATTCAGCTCATCGTCATGTTTGGCTATTTTTGTACATTAATGAAAAACTTGAGTCACTCACCTGTTCTGCTTTGCTCCTGTCAGACAGATTTCTCTGAGACCCTGAGGAAAGAATGTGAAGAGAATTATGCAACTTTCAAGAATTCCCAACTCTCCAACACAAAGTTATTTAACTTTTGTCTGAGCTCAATTTAATTTCACCAACTGAGCAGAACCTGCTGCTGCTCTGCATCAGTTCTAGCACAGTGTGCAGCCTCTCCTGGACACTGTGTGTCACTGAGGATTTTTATCAGTCGGCTGGAAAGCCTGACCAGCAGTTCCAGTTTGTGCTGGACTGGGCACAGTTTACCAGCAGCATGGTCAACACAAACTGGGAAAAGCATCTTCACGTGGCTCAATCCAATTGGAAAAGTACTTTAGTGAACTCGCCAACAGCAGCCCACCTCTATGTGAGGCCTGCATGGTAATGATGTACACCCCAATAGACTGCTGTAAACATGTTTGCTGAGAAGGCGTACTTGATAATTAAGCTTTAATCAGTTACACCTGATCCCAACATAGTCAGCATGATGTGTTAGCAGCTCATCTGCTGCTCTTAGATCATCACACCTGAAACTGCACGCCCATTGTAGCAGGTTTCTGCACACATGTATATCCTCTATCATGCTGTCTGGTGTCTCAACTTATAATTAATAGCTTTTCAGTCTTTCAACACTGAACTTTTTTCCCCTTGTGATGTACAGTCCCAAAATTAGCCAGAACTGTTAATTTTCTTACCATGTTTTACTCATTTCATGTGCCAATTGAAAATCTCTCATCTGCTCTAAACAGTCTGATTACAGGTGCGTTTGGCCTTGTGCAGAGTCAAAATATCTCATCCTGTGAGAAGCTCTTATCCACTTGCTCTCAAAGATAGCACACGGACAGCACTGTGGGAAAATGCTTCATTGATAAGACTTTACTAACAGGGTTCCCAAAACAATGCTGTGAGGCTCAGAGAGGGAATCCAGAAATGTTGAGTGGAACTTTATTTTCAGTCGTTCGGTTGCAGCAGGTGTCTCTCAGCATTTATTAGCGTATGCTTATGGGTCAGACAGACTGCAGAGGCCAGTGGGCTCAAGATCTGTGTTAACGAGAGCCAGGCCTCAACAAGTGCAAGAAAATGTTGTGGCAGCACCAATTTAATATCAGCAGAGTGCATCTGTTTGTGGTGTGAAGAAAAACAAAGCACAAGTCCTTCCCACAACACTGATTAACACCTGTCAGAGCAATAACACTGCAAAGCTGTATCACTACACACATGAGACCAAAATGTAAAACACAGTTCAAGCATCTGCTTCAAGTGCTTGGACCCTACAACACTGCTCCTGCTGACAGTTAACCATCAGAGCTGAAATAATAAGTGAATTTGTTTAAGAGTGATCAGGAACCATCTAGACAATAGGTTGAAATGTATATTTTTCAAGCAAAACAACTCGCCCACCCCACATTTTGATGATTTGCTGCTCTATGTCATGCCCCAAGACCACACCTGGCTGGACGGTGACTTCTGTGACACCAGAATGTGGAGGTGGAGCATTTAGTATACGATGGGGCATTTGTAAAATTGATGGAAATCTCTATGCTGTTCTGGACATCTTAAAAATCATCAGTAAGTCACTTCGGCAATGCTGAGTAGATAATACTTCTGATACAGCTGGTCAAGAGCATTTTCTTGAGTGGGCACAGCCAGCTGCAGTGACCACCAGAACATGACAACTGTGCAGTGTCCACATGTTCAGACGAGCAGCCTAAGCATTAGCTGCAGCCATAGAACTACTAACTTACTACAAATGATACAAACTGTGGCTTGTGTACATTTATCGTTTAGGTTTGTTTTCCCCATTGTATTGCAAAAACTATCCATCCTCTCCAGCTAACACAGACAAAAAGTGAAGGACTCAATGAACAGGTCGACAGCCTATCAGAGCACTAACAAACTTTTGCATCAAGGTGATTTTACTATTAGCATCCAACATCTGTATAAGAACAACATACCCGTTTTACATTTCTTCTTGTAGAAAAATATCCCAGCAAATGTTATGGCAGCGAGGACACACAGCACCACCACAACCACCACCACCACAGCGATACCTGTTTAAGAAAAAAGCCAAAACAAAAAAAAAAAAAACATAAGGGACAGTCACTGGCCATTTACAGAAAAAAAGAGATTCATGTTTTGAATCAATGTACAGTGCGAGCGAATCTCTGATATCATTTGTTTTTGGCCTGGAAAATCTGACTTTGTAAATATACATTTATCCCAGTGTAACAAAAGTCTTGCATGCATCTGCCACAGAGTAGGGTACCTGGATCAGAGCCAGATTTGTTCTGGATCTTCTTGCACTCTGTGTTTGTGGTTGATGTGCAGTTTCTCACTTTCTCTTCATCCTCTGCACACCTAGTTAGGAGAGAAGCAAAATGGATTGAAAGGTTTAAAGACCTAAATGTCAGTCTTCTTCCCACTGCTCCCTTTAGGAGTCAGCACAGTGGACAATCTACATCTAGCATCATCTTCTGTTACACCAACCCTCTTACTCTGGCAGCTCCACATTCAACACCCAGTATATCCACCAGCCACTCCCTCCTTATGCTTATTGTGTCTTTACTGATTTTGAATGGCTTGCAGACACTTACCTTGAACACTTCAAGCACACCTCACATGCTTGGTTAGGATCACAAAATCTCCCTGGTTTGCACTGACATTTAGTATCTTCAGTGTGAGTGCATGAGCTTACAATTTCCTCATCTGAGAGTAACATGAAAGAGACCTTAAGTCAGAGTTTATGCTCGGAGCACGCCGACTACAAGAACAATCAATAGTGAACCTTTTCATTCTGATCGATGGTGTAAAGCCGCCAAGCAGAATTACCTGGACGACACCGTGTGCACTTCAAGCAGAACCTTAGTCCGTTGTCATGCTTGATGTATGTATCGTAATCACACTCCTCACACTGCCCCCTCTCTCCATCTACAGTGCAGGGTGACTTCACATATGTACCTAGAGCACACGCACACATACACACTTTATACATCTCCTTCAACTGAACATGTGACTCTAGCTAAATAATAAGGCCGTTTCATGTGGCTTTTGATGGCTTACTGGTTTGAAATTATTACAGAAGTTCAGTTTCACAAGACTTACCAGCTTTACAATTCAAACAACAGAGGTTGCCGTTTTGGTACTGATTTGCTGGGCAGTTGGCCTGCCGCCGTGCTCTGCTGCTTCCCACCTTAAGACCAGCCTGTGGGTATGCTGTGGTGGATTTGAGGAGAAGGACCAGGACAGGCACAAAAACCTTTGGATTTGGATGCGGGGTTTAAAAAATAATAATAAAAAATAAATGGAAGTCAGAGTGGTGAATAAACAGTTTTTTAAAAGAGTCCCTAAGTAGGCAGGTGGGGTGATCTTTGGTTACATTAAGGTACCAAAACTAGTTACGATCTGACAAGAATGGGAAACTGGGATAAAACATGGTGACTTATGAGCAAAAACCTGCTTTGTTATAGTCATGAAACTACCTTCTTAATTAAAAATATCAAGTACACAGCTTTCATCTTTTTCCATGTTTCAACTTAATGTACTCAATTTGAAATCTCTTAAAGAACTCATTTTATGAGTTTTACAGAAACATAATCTCTGATTATATGTTTTGGTTAACTGAAAACATTTTCACTGCTAACATAAAGAAAAAGTATATAAGTCATTATTCTGTGGAAGCTTCCTTGTATGATGATGTGAGTCAGATTAGACCACATTTCAGAACACGCCACTTCACTCTGAAAGCAAATAAACAAGTCAGTGCTGCGCAGGTGGGTGGGGGAGAAGGGGATTTCCTTCCAACACTCCTTGGACTAAGCCTGTTGGATTCAGTATTAAGAAAGTGTACCAAAGTATCCGAGCTGATTTATGAACTTCTTAATATTGAGCAACAGGGGAAACGTGATCCACAAACAGTGTGTCCTAATATGGCCAACACCTTGATAGGTTGCAGGAATAACCAAATAAGGAAATCACACCCATGATTTCGTAACACCATCAGGTGCCCTAGTTACTGAGAGATCACAAGTGAGGGCACCTCCCAGCAGGCATGGAGAGAAAGACAAACACTCACCTGTGTGTGAAAGTGCCTGTTATAAGAATTTTAATCCCCCTGCCTTCACTGGAAAGTAGAAATGGCGTGCTTAAGCATATTTAACAGTACTTTGGAAAAGAAAAAAAAACAAAACAAAAAAAAAACAAAACAAAACAAAAAAAAAACACAACAACCCTAAAGTGACCTTGTTTATACACAAAGACATACAGAAGAGTTTAATTAAAAAACAAAAAAAGTTTATATTTCCAATACGTGCTTCTACTCGGCGACCCACTCTATAAAGTAGCACTTTAAGTCGATGGAAGTCATCTCTGACGTAATGCAAACCATCATTTCCATCGCTTTATGCACAAACATATTAGAGGATATTTAATCAAAATAAATCTTTTAGGCAGCTCAAAATCAAGCCAAATGCTAGAAGAAAAAAAAAAAGCCTCAAACAATTAGGCCAGGCCATTTTCATTCGGAGTTTACCAACATGATCTTTGCAAAAGACATTTAAAATGCACACGCTCTTAAACACAGTTAGGCGCAACATAGCGCCCGGTACACAAGAAAACACGCGCTGTGGAGTGAAGTATATTCTTTTTATTCAGTGATCAGTCACCGATGACAGTCAACCACAAACTGTCGACTAGTTTCACTGCAGTGTCTCAGGTGGGGAAAACAGAAATGACGTGACTTTTTGGTGAGCCCACGAGGAATTTCACACCTGTTCACACAGCGCCGGGTGAGACTTTTGACACATAAATGCGACATCTTGCGCAAACCAGTTAACCGGAAAATTGCCAGAGGTCTTTTCTATTTAATTTACAGTCAACGGGAGGCTAAACTTTGTTTCGACAACCCGTGACAATTCTGGTCACTTCGGTTCTCAATAAACAAATCAAAACAACTACAACAAAACTTTAAAGTTTACATAATTAACTTTTCATTAAGTTAATAGCTTAACATAAATATTAGAATCCCCCGCGGTTGTCGCGAAACATTAAAAACACTCTTTTATTACTTTGAGGGCTCTCCATTTTTAAAAATGAGTCACAAGGAAGCCGTTTACAGAATCTTCCCGCTGACTGACTGACGCCGGTACAACACCGGCCCGTGAAACCACAGCAAGCTTAGTAGATGTTTATAAAGACAACAGGACTTACCACAAACATAAGAATGTACTTCATCTTCTACTAAAAATGTCGGCTTCCACAGACTTTCAATTATTCCACTGTAACTCAGAGCAAATCGATTTAGATTTACCACCGTAGCGTCCTGTAGGCTACTCTCTCAAAAGTTTAACTCAGGTGTGAGCCGACTCTGAATAAATGACGTAGCTGATAGGCGGGGCCAAAGTACAAAGCAGCCCCAGACGTCTTCAGCTCTCAAACAGGAGGCGAAAAAAACAGCCCCACTGATGCAACTCCAAGCAGCCACACAAGAAGTAATTATAATAAATGTGTATTTTTTATTAGTATAATTCAAATCATCTTCAACTGCAACGTTATCAATAATTATCAATAATTATTAGCGAGCATTGTAGATGATGTAGAAGATTTTGTACTGACCCCCAGCTGACGTCACCTGTGCCATCTCAGTGCTAAGTTTCTGGAAGAGCAGCTGGCTGTTTAGGTTTAGAGTAAGGCTGGGATTAAAGGTTGGCGTTAAAATGCCCCGCGGACAAACGTCTCCCCGTCGGCGGCTCAGAACAAATATTGACCAGAGTGCTTCACAAACCGATAAGGCGCCTATTTAAATTTAAAAAACACAATTCAGTCTCATTAAGCCCCCGGGATAGAAAAACAAAAAAAAAACAAAAAACCAAGAATTAACACTGGACTTTTTCCTCAAGCTATTACGGTTATTACAATTTCGCATATTTGGGCTATTAACCCTGCCCCCTCCTCTTTTCTCGGTCTTCTTTTTCTTCTTTTTCAGGTATAAATTCATTTAAATGAAATTATTAAAATGTACCGTGGTTGCAAGCAGACACTGCTTTCATGTAAGAGGCCTTATGACTGATTACTGAGAATACTAATTTAATATATGGTGAAATTATTTTATTAAAGAATGCTTTTAATCTCAGCTTCTGTTAACTATATATTTTGGGAATATTTTCTTTGAATGCAGTAGTATAAAATAACACGCAATGGCAAATTATTATCAGTACAACTTCAAAAATGCTGTGCTTTTGCTCAGGGGTTAAGCAAACATAGCTTTCCATCTCTGGGTGTGAGCATTTGTGCTGAAAACAGTTTTAAAGTTGAGGTGAGGAAACAAACAAACAAAAACAGTTTCATGCAGAGTAAATCATGACTAAACTCACAAATACTGCACATGAGGAAACACAGGTGTAGTTTGTGGCTACAGCTTATCACAGTGGCAACATACGTGGTGCCAAAGCTACAGAGAAATGAGATAAAATGAGCTGCCTGAATCCTGAAAACAACATGTATTTTTTTTACAGTAATATTAAAGGTATAGGTGATGAACAGTTTGTAGAATGTAAAATGTAAGAATATGTTTAGGCCTACAGTGGAATGCAGTGTTTTTATCTAAAGGATCTGAGTGCGTGAAAGTCTAAACATTTGCTTCTCCTATACCAAACTGAGCTTTTGCCTATTTTAAACATAAAATGTTGGATCTGACCTTGTGTATGATCGCTTTCACTCTGAATGAGCTCAGCATTCAAACATTCAAATTGCTGCTGTATTGCAAAGTGAATAACCGTTCCAAGAGGTTCCTCTCTCGGCTGTTAGCCCCTCACGGGATAATGGGGGAAAACAGACTATTGTACAAAGGCTTTCATCACAAACTGCATGAAGTCAGCCATCACCACAGTGTTTAGCAAACCTCATGCTTGGGAGTGCCAGTTTAGCATTATCTAATGAGCAGTTGTCTGCAGCGCGCAGATATGCAGGCTGACAGGAAGCAGTGGGCTGTGGATGTGGAGAGGAATAAAACCTCCGTTTCAGTCTGTTGATTGCGATGCTCTGAGATGGTGCTGAAATGGTCTCACAGTTTTAGGCAGCCTGTTTCCAGGCTCAGAGATTGGGTGACTGATGGCTTCACAGACTGCCAGGCACACTGAGAAATAGAGACCAGTCACTCTACAAGTTTCCTGCGCGTTGCAGCTCATCGACATCTTATTCCTCCACCTTTGTAGTATAACACTACATTCCTGGTTTTACCTATTTTATTTGCCCAATCATTCAGAGTCTGCTCCATTTCTGAATTTCTGCACCGTTTCCCCTCACACGCTGCTGCAAACTTGTGTTTTTTGATGATAAGGCCCGGGAGGTGGCTGGAATCTCTGAGCCACGTTTTCCGAGATAAGACATGAATTTTGCATTCAGACAGACCGTACAGAGTTCTGCTCATCGGCTGGGCCGAGGTCGAGATCAATTCTAATGATATGGAAAAATATATATATACTTTTCTTCTGTTACAGAGCCTATGTGTATACTGAGAGGGAGGTTAGGGGATCTTTCTGACACACAGTGCAAGAGGAGAGAGTGAGCTGAAGACCTACATGAACTTGCTTTTTCATAGAGGAATTAGACAAAGCTTATCCAAAGACAGAGTGAACCTGCACACTGGTGAATAAGCAAAAGAAGTGCAACTAGAAGTTGTTAAATGTTAAAATTCCAACATTAGGTTTAAAGACTGACAAGAAATGGGTTGAATAAAGGATGATCTTTTATGCAAATGATGGATACAGATAATGGATACATATATTCCTGAAAAATGTTGCACTTTAATTTGTTTCTATTCCCTAGGAGCTTGTGTGGATGTTTAGTTCACAAATTTATTCTACGATGGAAGTTCAGAGGAAAGCAAGTCTTCCCTCTCAGTTATGCCCCGTCGATGCTTGCACAGTTACATGCTGTCCAGTACAATAGATCTATTGGCTCTGAGCAGCTCCACTGGAGCAGCTCAGAGTTAAGGGTCTAACTCGGGGGCACCAAAGTGGTGGTTAGGAAGGATGGGAAAGCACTGCTCTTTATTTTCGCCACAATGGAAGGGAGGTAAAGGTGTTCATATAGATCTAAATGGCCATGGCCATAGTGTGAGTATAGGAACAACAGTGGAAAGGTGGCCAGATTCAGAGGGCCATGAGCTTCACGAGAGCACTAACAATATCCACTCTAGTGTGATTGTAGAGTACCCAGACTGGGTCAGATGTGAAGGGCAGCAGCAGAAGGTTGACCAGTGACATTATCTAATAAAGGGAGACACTGAGGGGAAATCAAAGTTACATCAGAACTGACTCTGTGCCCCTTCTTGTTCACAGTAGAGATGGACAGATTGACAGATGAGATCAGACACGAGTCTCCGTGGACTACAATGCAGCTGACATTGTGATCTGTAGTGAGAGCAGGGAGCAGGTGAAAGAGAATCTGGACAGGTGGAGGTATGCACTGGAGCGAAGATTAATGAAATTCAACAGAAGCAAGACAGAATACGTGTGTGAGTGAGAGAAAGACAGGTGAAGGAGCAGGAGTAAAGATAGTGAAGGTAGACGAGTTTTAATACCTGGGGTCAACCGTCCAAAGCAACAGACAGTGCACAAGAGGGTGGAGTGGGTGGAGACAAGTGTCAAGGATGATTTGTGACGGAAGGATAGCAGCAAGAATGGAAAGAAAGGTAGATCGCATTGAGACATGCTATGGTGTATGGTTTGCATATGGTTACACTGACAAAAAGACAGGAGGTGAAGCTGGAGGTGGAAAAGTTGAACATCTTAAGGTTTTCACTGGAAGTGATTAGAATGGACAAGATTAGAAATGAGTGTATCAGAGGGACAGAGTGTGATGGAGGCAGATGATCCACTGTGGCGACCCTCTAAATGAGCAACTGTTCTCATTAGATTTGACTGGTAATTCCATACATGCAGTTCTTATGTGACTTTAGATAATACGTCAAAATGACTGCCTAAATTTGTACTTGGTGGCAAGACTTACTTCCAGATGGACTTTGGTCAGAGCCGGGGGTGTAGATGGCCTAAAAGCGTATTTCATTGAGTTTGCACTATGATTCAGCCAGTTACTAGGAGAAGTCTATTCATGGCTTTGTTCCCGCATGGCTCAAGGTCTCCATCTGGAACATTCTGTCAGCACACTAGTTCCTCTCTATTGACTGCATCACATGCACGTGTGCTGTATTAATGTGGGGTAATACACATATGCTGTTTCAATCTAAACAAACAAACACCTTCAGGGATACCATTGCTGGAACATATTCATGGTGTTGCAAGTAAGAGACTTGATTGGATAGTTTCAGAAACTATCCATGTTTAACATGTGACTAAAATCCAACCTAACCCCAAATCTAATCCTAAATTAAGAGGTTAACATTCATAATAATCTAAAAGCCTCCGGATGTTTCGTGGTAGACACTATAGGCTAAATAGGTTGCAATCTTGAACTAGTATACAGTTATAGCGTTTTTAAAAAGCATACACAAAAGGGAATCCCTGTGAGGTCCAAGTCATCGCTGATGATCCTGATGCTAATCATAACCCATGATATCGGAATATTTATTTGTTTTTTAAGACTGTGCTTCACGGTCTTGGCAATCAGGTGACAAAGAAATTGATCATTCTAAATGAGATACATCAAAACTGTTTCCATTTTTTCCAATAAAGAAATTAAAAAACAAAGTTTAGAGTTAGGGTTTTGAGGCAGGGTTAACATGGCCTCAAACCTAAGATGTGCTATATTTCCACAGGCAGTATCTCGTAATAAGCTATGCTGATGGCAGCCTGGGACACCGGGCCCATTCATCTGCTGAGCTCACAAGTGGGTTTGTCTATTGACATAAATGACAATAACCTAGCTGGCCACATTGCTAATGTTAGAGCAGGATTGCACAATTCAGTGGGCCAATTGCCTCACAGCCAGGAGCAGGAGAAGCAATCAATGCTCTTATGAATGTTTTGTTAGTCTTACTGATTCACTTAGAGACATTTGAACTTACTTATCTGTTTCGTTGTTGTAATGATGCATGTCACAGACAGTATACAATGCTGCCTTTTTTGAAAGTGTATTTATGGGTGTTCCGCCACATTTTACACAGTTTGCATGAGAGGATGTTTCATCATGCCTCACTTATCCAGACTTGTAGTACAACAATCTTTTGCCTATTACTCATACCTTTACTTCCTGAGCTTTATGAATGGGAGCTATAACACTTTAAATCACAATCTTCTCTCACCTCTGGGGATTTGAAGAAGCTATGATTGCTCCAAAAATGTAAAATCTAGCTAAATACTCTATAGACATCATAGCTGGAAAAGTCCATACAACTCAGTTTACTTCCTAGTGGATTACTTGGATGTACTAGCAACTGTGCCTCAAATCAACATAAAGGAAAAGGACTTTTACATGCAGCAGGCCTTTATTTCTGATACTTTAAGCCTATTCAGTATAACTGGTCATACTCTACTAAGAGCTGCATTATGTTAATACAAAGTCAGTATTTCCTAACCCATATCAGAATAAAATCCCTTTATTTTCATCCATCCCTTCTCTTCTGCTTATCCAATTCCTTTATCCCTTTATTTTCAGTGGTCAGAAATCATTAACAGGGTTTTAAACAGTGAAATAGCTGCTAGAATGTATGCTACAGCAACTTCATGGGATTAAAGACTAACAAAGAGAAGTGGATAAGAAGCAATTCATTAAATCCCACCATTGTGTCAACCTGAACATTCTTAAACATTACTTGCAGTGATTGGAAATATGCTTTAAAAACAAAATGCACAGCAATAACAGCAAAACTTTCAATGTGCAGTCCAAAACATCAAATTGCTTATATGATTGAATGATTATGTGGCACAGTTACATTGATTAAATTCAGTTAAAGAACTAGAAATGTGGATTATGTGTAACTGGCCTGCGCATTATATGAAAGCAACAGGAGTCTGTCCACACTTGTGTTATCTTCAGCCTTCCCCATCATTCAGAGACAATTATAAATTGATTTTTTTTAATACACTAGCACATTTTTGATTCACATGCTAGCGTTACTCTTACCAGCTTATACACACATACAGCCAATGATGCTTCCAAAAACAATAACAATTAAAATCACGCCAGGTTAGCAACTGTCAGCTACACTAACTGAAGCTTTTTCAGATGTTACCAGCAGACTGTACACACTGCAAACACAAACTAGGACAGAGCTTTTACTGACTACATTGTTGCTGCCTGTATAATGCGACATGTGCAAGGAACATCAAACTCATTCACCCCATTAGTATTCCAAAGTCCATCAAAACTAACAGACACTGCAAATATTAGAAACTAAAGCTAAAACTTAAGCGTATTGTCGCTAGTGACTTACTGCCGTGTGCAAGAGTGTTCTCTTGATAGTTGTTTAAATCTCACTTTTTGTCAGTCCTCACATATATTCAAATATTTCCATATTTCTTCATGCCATGCAATGTGCTACACAAATACCAGATACAGAATTGAACCACTCTGTTCTTTCTGTAATTGTTCATTAATTGTTTTAATCCAAACACAGATCAGCTAACAGGTATGGCAGAATTTCATCATTACAAAATTCAGATCACTACAGTACTAGCAGCCTAAGACACACCCTGTCGTACATTCCCCCACATGAGTCAGTCAGGCACATGGATTAGTGAGTTTGCCTACTGGAATCAGGTATGTTAAAAACAAACATTTTTTGGACAGGAAAACCCCCACATTCACAGTATGCAAGGCACATTAAAGCAGAACTCCATAGAAGCTGTTTCTAGGAAGGTCTCTGGTAATACTACTCATAAAATCTCAATGTGATGCTGGATTAGTGATCTTAGCAGAACACTCTTCATCTCTGCTTGATGCTAGCAGCTCCAGGCTGCATTTGCCACAACAAGCATGAAATATCATGGCCTGTGGCTGTGAGCCAGCATTTCACGGGAAATGCTGATACTAGTAGAAATTATGAAATTACAATTAGATCCACCCAATATGAGTGCATGATTCTTTTTAACTCATAGACTCATAGTTTTAACATAACGTTGTAACATCACATACATATATATATATATATATATATATATATATATATATATATATATATATATATATATATATATATATATATATATATATATATATTCCTAGGACTGCGCTCCTCTGGACAGTGTGGCTATCGGGAAAAAGCTGTCTGTGCTTTTTTTTTTTGTCATTACAGTACTTCAAGAGAGCACTGGGAGAATTTGGCAGCAAGCGGTTGCACCAAATCCAACTGTTTTATAACAATCATGCTTCACACCAATGTCTGCAGGGAAGAAGTTGATGAAGACTTTGGGTCTACAAAAGAGAAGCCAATGGAGAATTGCCTTAAACCTCGTCTTGATGCATGCTCAATCATCCAGGAAAGTAAATCCCTAAAAGTTGATTCTGTTCATCTGGACGTAGCGTTTTCAGTGAGAGAAACATTTCGTCGCTCATCCAAGTGACTTCTTCAGTCTCAGCTGACTGCAGGTTTCCCCAATCTTATAAACAGTACACTTGTATAATGACTGAAACCAGCACCACTGAAGGAACAATGGGCTGGGAGGTCAGTTCCTAGATCATTAATATGCAAATTCTCATGACCATTTGGTCCCCAAAAGTTGATTCTGATGAACAGAATCAACTTTTGGAGATGTCTTAAGCCTCAATTTTCTCTAGAGAGCAGAGACAACTTCACTGATTCACAAAGGCTGCATAAAAGTCATTCCACTTCTCACTTAATTTATTACCTCATAAACACTTTCAGTGAAATGAAATTATCGTCTCAGTCATTTGTTTAAAGCCTTCTTCAGTTCTGAACGATATTCATGTTATTCAGAGCCATTTTGAGAGTTCAACAGGTGAAAAACCTTTGGGCATGGCTACATTGTGGTTGTCATGTTGGCATTTATCTGAATCAGATAAATGCCTTTTCAGCTCTGCAGTGCAGACGATACATTTGGTCCAGAGGCCACAACTCAGCGAATAGTACATGTTACAGACTCTGACCTGCGATGTCGCCGGGGATAAAATAAATAAATAAATAAGTAAATACAAATTTTAATTTAATTGGAGAAAGCCAATCTACATTCTCCTAAATAAACATGTACACTCAAACTGAACACTTTAGAGAATAAATCTCTGACATTTTTGCCCCTGGCACCTTGTGGACTGCTTGTTTCAGTTTGGTTACATCGACAAAAAATAAAGCAACGCCTGCAAGCATAACCCTCCATTATCATCACAACTACAGTCCCCTAGAGAGGAGGGTATTACTGTCACCCACCAACCCCCCAGTGTGTTGAGTCATCCCATGTGCATTAGCCAACGGAAAATGAAAAATTACTTGAGACAAGTTGATCTTTCAACTGTACATTTATTTCCAAAAGGCTGCATATACATTTGCAAATTCTACTGTACAGAAAACATCCAAAATGTCCATAATTATAGATACAGTATACCGCAAAGCTGCCCTGGCATTACCAAACATAGCTGTTCAGCACTAGAAAAGCTCTGCAGCCTATTCATTATTATAATCTTAAATACTTTTTTCAACTTATACCTTTAATGTAAGTCAGTATGATTAATTGTTCTTTTTTTTCATCCCCATCTGTACTTTACAAACATTCACCATTTACAGTAGTTAAACAAGGCACAAGAATAGTGATATGAAGCCAAAGGCCATGCGTGAAGCAGGAAAGAGCATCGGACCGACCAACTCAGGTGACGGGAAGTCATAGGTGCAACAGTGAAGTTTTTATCTCATGAAACAGGGTTAGTCTTACACCAAAGCATTATACACAGTGAAAATATGTTTGTGTAAGAGTGTGTATGAGCTCACTTATCAAAGAACTGAATTTCAACGTGTCAATGGGATACAGTAAACACAGCTGATACACATCCAGGATGAAGGTGCACGTTGAGTTTGCTTGTGTGTACCACACAGACAAGATGCTCTCGATGCGACATAAGCCACCGCTAAGCATTACAAAAGCACACGTTTCCTTTTCTGACACTCCGCTTGTAGTAATGAAAAGCAAAATCCAGTTAGTCACAATTAAAGAATAAAAAAAAAGACAAACAAAAGATTACCTTTCATATTCTTCACTTCAATTTCAGAATAAAGGAATAGAAACTGATTACAAATGCATAGAAATGATGCAGGGAAATAAAAACGGATGGATGTAACCTTTCACATGTACAGTGCCAGTGGTGTATTCCAGGTGACCATATAAGTTGTGATGAACCACCGAGCAAGAGGTTATGTTTCCCTCTCTTTGTTGCAAAAATAGTCAAGAGAATTGAACTCAGATGAAATATGCTGAAGGACTAGATTCACAGGTAGGGAACTGTCTATGTACTTTGATCAAAAAGTATCAGCACCTGGACCATAAAAATCATTTGGTTAGTCTTCTCTTCTGCTATTCTGAGACTGCTGTGTGGAACTGCTGTTAGCTGTACCCAGCATGAACAGGAGATCAGCTAGTTTTTGATTTTTAGGGGCTGAATCCCAGTGTTTTCCCAGTTAGTATATCTGTAACTTTGTCAAATAATAATTTATTTAGCTAGTTATTTAGTTACAGTAATGTAAGCAATACAGTATTGCCTGTTGTGTTGTTGTATAAAAGTGGCAGGGGTTGATATTCACTTGTTGCATCAGACCAATTTTGTACTTGTTAAAGACAGGGTGATAAAGAGCTGAAAACGCTTCAGCTGTTATAATGAAGAATTCTTTGTTTTCCTTTTCCTGATACAAAAGGCTGAATAAATAACCAACAAAAAACAACATTTGTAGTGACTCAGTCATTCACAGTTTATCTATAGCCAACATTTTATTATTCTGAGTAGGCTAACATCTATAACTCTTTATGTTTTAGTAATACCAGCGAATGCCAATGCTGGGGACTGGTCTGAGATTCTATTTTGTTCATTTTCATCCAAATCTGTTACCACTGAATTTCACTATGCAGTATAATGTAGAAGTTAAAAATGACCCCTTTTCTGTTTCTCTGTCTTGAAAATCTCTCAAAATTTGAAGAGTTGGTATATGATTGAATGCTGAAATGTAGCCTTATTGGAAAGTGCCATGCTTACCTTCAAATGAAACCAACACACAGTTACAGTACATTTAATGGTTTTTGTCACATTAGTGTTCAAAGATCATGTTACAGGAAAAAACACAAACAAACAAAAAACCTTTCATCTAAAATATTCAGCTACAGTGTTCTGCCCAGTAAATCTACCTTCTCTCTAAATTGTGTTAAAATTTGCTTTTGGATAGAAACCTGGCTTTAACACACTCAAAATGGCACACCGTGTCTTTGTCCTGATAATGATTTAAGAGTTGAAACAGGTCAAATCTGACATGTTTTAAGGTACCAAATGCTAAACATCTGAATTTTTCCCAAACTTACTCCATTCTACCTGTAAGTATACCAAACACATATATGTAGCCTTTTTGTATATTAGCTATTCAGGTTAGCTTATAATCACCAGATTATAGTTTTGTATTTTCTTTCTTTTGCGTTCTTTTATTTCATTTCTGACTTATTTGTTTTTAAATTCAGTTTAATTTCACTTAGTTTCCAGAGTGTGATTGTTCTTTACAGTTTAGTTTTTATTAGTTTCAGTCTTTTTAATTATTATTGTATGTATGGTATATGCAAAAGGCATGATTTAGAAAAATCAGTGCTGATAAGCAAAAAAACAATGTTTTTCTAATAAAAACACAGAGCTTTTGGAAAGCAGATGACTTATACAGACATCGAAATACAAAACCAAATCTATCAATGTTTCAAGTTATGATAACAAATTTTATAAGGCTGACAAATAAAAACTAAGAATATTGCATTTATATCTGGATTCTTTTTTAGTTTCCAAGTTCACATAATCATTTCAGTTAGTCTGATTTTTAGCCTAACAAGTCTAGATTTATATTTTGATGTTAGTTAACAAGAATGTTTATCTCATTTTAGTTTTAGGTTTAGTTTTGTTTAACTGTAATATTGGTAATACCAATATTACCAACCTCCTGGTCTACATGTCCACATTACGTTTTATTTTACATAAGAAAACAATAAAAATGTATCACCCCCTCTGATTTTTAATGCTGCATCTGCAAACAGTCTAAAAGCACACAAAACCTGGTAATTAGTTTTTCAAAATAAAGTCCATTTTCTTTTTCCAACTTTTTATCAAAGTTAAATGAAAATTAGGTTTCCGTACAGTTCGCGTGAGGCCTGTAAAACTGTAAAATTGTAAGCTAATGTTGACAACAAGATGTTTTGAGAAAAATTCAAAATAGGTTCCAGTTGGGCTGTTCCATTCGCCTGCTCTCTGTGTTACCTCATAGTATTATGTTTTTATATCAGCCAAATGTTTTTTGGCTAGATTTATGTCTGATTTATAAAAGTTTACAAAAACAGCTCCCACAAGTCCCGCTGACAAGTCTAGGTAATATATTATAGCTTAAAGTCACTTAAGACCTTAAACAACCTTTTAGAAATGTGTGATAAGTGTTTAGTTTGGTTAAAATTCAGGTCTGTTTTTCCCCTCCTGCCATCATTCAACTATTCTAACCTTCCACTACAGCTCCACTCTTGTCACTTGCTGGCCCTCTTCTGTTTCAGTATAAATTAGTGAGACTCTCCGTGGAATTTTTCATTGCTAGGTGCAGAGCAAAGGACATTCCGTTCACCAGGGTTGCAGACAGAAATCTCAGTGGCACATATCAGAAAATTCTAACCTGAAAGTTCACGGCTAGAGACTGCCAGGAGTACGTGAGAAAATATAATTTTGCATAATTTGGCCTTATTCACCCAGCATGCACCTCTCTAGCAAGGTGAAGGCTGTTATGAGACCCGCTGTGATTTCAGTCATACAAATCTCTCCACTGCAAGAACACTGGGTGATGTTTTTGAATATATCTGATGTAAAAAGTACTTAATTGAACCTTGAATTAAGAGTCTTAAATAATTACAAAGACGCTTCCTCCAAACACTAGCTAAAGCTCTGACAGCTTCAAACCTTAGTGTGTGTTCAAATATAAAGATGAGGGGTTAATGTTTCAATATATTTCGACCTCGAGGTCATCAAACATTTCACTTACCATTACCTCACATGACTATGACATTTTCCCTTATTCCCTCAGCATGATGTGGGATTTATATACAGTATATACGGTTACTGTATGTTATATATGTCTGACACTGTCTGTATTCCTTTGTTGTTTTTTGAATAATATGAAAATATGTGACCTCTACAGCCGCGAAATGTTAGTGTGGTGTGTGAGTTGTGTATTTGTGTGTGTGGGTGGTAGACGGGGCAGCTGGGTGTGTCGGGGGCTGATATGAGGTCTGTGTGACGGGTGTTAATGGTGGGAAGTGGATGATAAGACGTAGCGATGACCTCCCCACGGTGCCAGGAAATGATGTTTTACAGCTTCCTCCCTCTCTATAGGCCGCTGGAGGAAACTGTAATGTATTGTAATGCCACGGTTAGAAATCTCACTCTGCCACATTACGCCACAACCAATGGCTCGTTTTCTTTCTTACTTTTTTTTTTCGAGTAAAACTGGGGATGATATATTTATGATTATTTTTTGCATAAATGATCACATAAGTGCTAAAATTTAGGTTTGGGGATTTTTTTCTCTTAATAAATAAAAACAGGTGATTTTGAAGATACCTGCCTTGAAAGTTCACTAGCACAACATTTAAGCAATCAGGAGCTTCCCATTAAAAAATATAACAGTGGACATTAAAAGAAAAGAAAAACTAGCTTTTAAGTCTTTTTTCATTTGTTGACATGGGGAGGGGAGTGTCAGATCAAACATAGGCGACTAACATTACGCCACAATTGTATCATCTTATTTGCATATTCAAAGTTATATGCAAGCGTGTGGACTGCTGGAAAAGGAGCTCCCTTCTCCTCTAATGCGGGTTCAGACAATAGCAGACACAAAGGGGAATAAATTCACATCAACCTAAAATAAAAGAAGTTAGAAACAAACAGAAAGGACTGAGTGGAAAGGCAGACAAAGATTTACAGTCCAGCCTCAGACGGGTTCTTAAAAGAGAGGGGCAGATCCACAGCAGGTGCCGGCTCACCTCGACCTGTTGTGATCGGTCGCCGTGTTGAACACTGGCACCGTCTACTCACCTCGTGACCTTCTACCGCACCGCCACAGTGTGTTGTCCATCACTGACTGTGTGCGTACACAGATATATATGTCAGTCTGTCAGTTTTTACTGGCTCTCTCTCCTCTCTCAGCCTGTGTATTCAGAAGCGCAGTCCTCTGTATTCTGACTGGTTAGTCTGCCTGTTCCGTACAGACTGCTTGCTTGTATGTGAATGGAGTCAGACTCACACTCGTCCTGGTCCTTGGGGGAACTTTTGGAGTGGATCTTTCCAATCTCCTCCAGGGCACTGGCTAGAGAGTCAAGGTCAGAAGTGTCCTGGTGACGAGCCTCCCACAGGCTTAGTATGACCGCAGACGGACTCCGCTGCTTTGCAAAATACCCCAGGTTTCTGTAGAGGAGCACATACAGAAACATGAAAGTAACTGTTTCTTTACAGATGCCATATGCAATGATCTTGCAAAAGACAACAAATGTTTTAATGACTTTATCAGGTGGTCTTAAAGTTTAAATGTAAATGTGTAAATCTGCTAGTCCATCACTCTTGGTAGTTCACCTGCTTCCTATGTGCACACATGCTACAGGAGTCCATACACAATATGACTTTTCATTGTACAACCAGTTGACCAGAATCTACATATAAAACTGTATGCTTGTCACTTTGTGCCTATTGGTTGGTCGCTAGTAACAGTCACCTACATAACACTGTAAGATATTTAAGGCCCCATCAACTGTCAATCAAATGGTGAGAAAAGTTTCACTTGGGAGTCGCCCACTTCATGTTACTAACAAGTATTTTGCCTGATTGTGCAACAAATCATTGAATTTCACTGACATTCCTCTGTCATTACATCATTGCTACTTTTGTGCACACCCCTTAACTTTAAAATCATGGAAAATGATCATTATGTTCTGCAGAAACACTTATTCAGGTTCAGCTAGCTGATGCATGCCCACAGTAGAGGTTCATGTCAGCTCTTTTTTAAGCCTACTGTATCCACACACATGAATTAGCACAACATTTACTGAATGCTGTGATGGAATCAGCAGAGATGCTAATCATGTCGCGATGATGGATTGGACTGTTACTGAAGCTATAATCTTGCCAAGACCCCAGTCACACAGACCTAGTGACTGATTGGTGACTGCCTGGCAACCACTGGTTGCTAGGGGAAAAATGTATTTCCTTAAAAGCTGCAAGTAGCTGCTGTGCAGGAATCATGCATGAATAAAGACAAATCAGTAACCCCAGCAGTAACCAGCTATGGAAAAATTTGTGTTCTTTAACTGGTTGGCAACCAATTGGGGAATACAGGGTGCTGGAGATTTGCATGCTTTCAGTATATGGAAGCAGTATATGTAAGAGGAATAAAGAAGAGGCATATGGTGCTGCAGCAAAAGTTGGTACAGAACATCCCAGTTGTCTGTTAACATTCAGCAACTACTTGTGGTTGTGAAACTGTGAATAGTGTGATGCAAACAACAAACAGAGACCATTTGCCTTCAAAGCAAAAGTTTCAGCTTTTTTAAATGATCTGGTTTCAGCAGTAAGGAATCACTTTTAACCAGCAAGCTCCAGCAACCACTCACCAACGTCCGCAGAGGATGCCTAACTTGCATGGAAAAACATTTTTGATCTTTTGAAGCAGTTTCTAATTCATCAGACTTGATTGGTGATCCTTTAAATGCAGTCTTTTTTCTTGTGACCATAAAAATTAATGCTGAGGCTTTTTCCCTATTCCCTATCATACACCTAAAAATAACTAGCTTCTTGAAGAGTTTAGTCCAGACTGGCCGGGCTACAGCAGTGCCACTGACATTAAAGTGATCCGTCTTTGTGTAAAGTGTTTGCTGCCCTTAAAGAAAGAGAAGAAAGACGTCTGTTTCAAGCAACGTTAGAACTGTGTCTCTGTCTGCCTCCCCCTCATCACTGCAGGCTTGTTTTGGACAGTAAAGGTTAGCAGCTAACGAGCGAGACTAGAGTAAAGGCACACCAGCATTTTGAACTTTTAAAGAGCCTTAAAAAAGTTAGAAATGAACTCTGTAAGAAACATCTTCTGTATCTACTGTTCCAGCTTCATGTAGTTTACCAGCTACTGAGAACATGAAACTTGAAATTTCACAGCAATGTGACGTGTGTTTCAAATCATATTTTATTTCACAATGAAATCTGTTTCTAGAAGGGCAGACCTGGGCATTGTACGCGTGACTTCAGTGGGGTCTTAAACAGTCTTAAACTAAACTCAGATAATGGCTTACTTGTTTTTTGTGGGAAATCACAAGTCAACTGTGCTGCTATTATTTTGAAAGTGACTGCTATTTTTCTGTATTACGTATGCCTGTGAATGGAGCTTCACTGCAAATGCACTGGAACCCACGTTTATGACAGATGTGAGTTTACAGCCTCAAAAGACGTGAGATCACATTAAAAAGAGTAACTCATGTGGACATCTGAGTATTTATTTAGTGACGTCAGAGGTAAAGCTGTGCACTTTAAAGCTGTGTTTAAGGTTTACAGTTTGAATTGAGGAATACAAAAACTTGACAGAACCAGAGCTGCAACGGACATCTGAACCTTCGCTGGCAAAGCAGAAAAAGCAACAAGGACCTTTGACCACGTTACACACATCGAAGGATGAAGCTGTCAAGAGTAGCTTTGTGATTTCACAAATTCACAAAAACAACTATAAGTCGTTCTCTGATGGGGAGATTGTCAAAGAGTGTTTGATGGACTCTGCTGCACCAATACGCCCTCAGAAAAAAAACCATTTGGAATATGTCCCTCTCCAGGTGAACCATAATAAGATGGATCAAGGACAGTTTGGGAAAGTTGGAGCTTCAGTTGAATACTAAAGCGGACAATTTTGACTTTTTCTCCTTGGCTCTGTGATGTCCGTGATTTAGCCCATTTCAGCCGATGGTTGTCCAAGTCAGGCAAAATGTTGAACTTTTAAAATGATGCAAGATACAGTAAACCTGGAACTGAAAATTGGTGCTTTCGCATTGTTTTAAACACCAGGAGGTGTTGTTTAAGTCAGTATAACTGCTGGACATGTATTCTTCTCTCAAAAAGGAGAACTCACATCCACACATAAGGAGACACGATCCAGAAGATGTTGGTTCTCTCGGATCTACTTTCATATGTGAACAAGCATTCTCAGTGATGAAGTTATATTTTATATTGTGATTTTTATTTGTATCATGATTTTACTGGAAAGCACTTTGGTGTACTTCGGTCTTTAAAATGTGCTATATAAATAAAAATTTGATTGATTGATTGAAGTTTAACAAACCCACATTAAGAGCCTGTCTCAGTGATGGCCACATGCATTTCCACCTCAGGCATCACATCTGACTTTAGCCCCGGTGTTCCAACCCAAATAGATTTCTTCCATTGTTCTTCAGTCTGCATGCCAAAGCATCCTTGGGCAAGATGCTGTGATCTTAAGCAAAGTATTAAGATACTATCCTTCACACTCTCCGATGTGTTCATTAGAGTGTGAATGTTCTCACTTGTTTGTACTTGTATGAATGGGTGTGTAAGAGTAAATGAGGCGTGTTGTATAAAATGCTTTGAGTGATCAAGTAGAGTAGAAAGGTGCAGCAGTATACTAGAACCAGTCTATTTGCTTTGTACAAAGTTTGAAGTCTTTAACTTTTGCAAAAACATGCACAGTTGTTTCTGGCACTGCTGATTAAATATTGGTAAAATGTTGACATTTTTAGGTAGAGATAGGATTAATAGAGTTCTTATCTTGACAGAAATTCTTGTGCCTTTTCCATGGTGCAGTAAGAAGTGAGAAAACAAATGGAAGTAGAAACAGAAACACTGTGTGTGGAGTTACAGAGAGCAAAAACTTAACAGAAACAAAAAAAAGCTCAACCACTAAACAGCTACTGAAAAGAGATAAGATAAGAACAAAAGTATAAAACATAAGCATAAATCTTAATATCATTATATACAATAATTGAAAAAGGCAGAAAGTAGCAGAGTGTGGGTTAAATTTTTCAAATGTCAGAAAAGGGAGGATTTATACCTTCCCTGTTTCCCAACATCCACTCTTATTATTAGTAGTTTGTAAAGAAATAAAGGTACTAATGAACAGACCTGGGTTCAGCTAATTGGTCCCAGTTTCTCATGTTGCCCACCCCCGTTTAAGGGACCATTACAAGGTATTTTATAACTGTCATTGCTGCAAATCTTTGGTTTGTTTATTGTTAGCTGACTGTGCATTTACACATTATTTAAGGCAAATTTTTAAGAAATGGCAAGGAGAACCCGTATCCGTGCTACTCTACACAGTACTCTGAGAAATCCATCGTGGCCTGTCATAAAATGCTGAGTTCAATTCTGTGATTTACCGTCAATGTTTTTCGTCTTTTGTTGGTTTCTTTGCATTTTGTCCTGTCGGGCTGTGTCTACTTTTATTTGTCTTTGTTGTGACTTCTTCTCTTATTTTGATAACTGTAGACCTTTTGCTGTTTTTACTTCCTGTCCTTGTCTGTTTTCCCTCCACTGCAGTGATGACTACCTCGCCCTGATTGTTTTCACCTCTGTTAATTAGCTCCATCTGTTCCCAATTATTCCCCCTCCCTCTCCCCCAGGTTGCCTGTTTCTCCTCCTTTTGGCTCCCAGGTTTACATTTAAGTGATGTTTTCCTTCGCAGATGACGTCATCTTTAATTTAAACATTTCAAAAACTGAATGCAAATACAGTGCATACAGTGTAATATGTTGATGAAAATGACCAAGACAAAAATTTTACATGGTCGTTCCAACTGCTCTTACATTTTATAGTTGTGTTTTTAATACAAAAACACCAATTTAGGCCTGCATGACTGGGGCTAAGGTGATTAATTTCACAGTGACTGCCAGCAACCACCAGCAACTGCTCATACCTGAGTGGAAAACACTCAATTTTCCCTAGCTAACAGAAGCTGCCAAGTAAACTTAGGACAAAAAGTAACAAAATTTGTGTTTGGTTGATTATTTCTTTGTTGTAACAATGCTTCTTGGCGAGAAATCTGATACTGTTGGAAAGCCAGCTTATTTCCCTCAAATAGTGCCAGACTTGTAAGGAGGATGTATTTGTTGGTTGCATCAATGAAAAACTTGCAACATTATCTCTGCCACTGCTAAACAGCTTATTCTGCTATTGGCTCTTATTTGGTGTTGTTTAATGGATTGGATGATTGAAGTCTGAAGACACAAGACATATTGGCAGTGTAATCATTTATTAATTTAATAATTTACCAAAAAGGAGCCTCAGCAGAGTTCAGAAGAACCTTGGTCACCAGCTTGATCACACACGGGAGGGAGGGAGGGACTTCTGGCACGCGCCAAATCAAACCAATCAATCGCACATAATAAAACAGTTGAACCTTGGCTAAATAAATGTCAGTGCAATAACCTCAGTAAATTCTTTTTGTTTATTTTCCCTGTACATCAGGTTAATTCAACTTAGTTTCATCTTGTTGTTCTGAAACCACTGTTTTAGGACCCTGGTTTAGAGAATCCACTAAAAAACAACAGTTACCTATATGGGCCCCAAAATGAATCGTTTAAAATCCTGGTATTAAACCCATTTGGGTCACTGAATGCCCTTTATTTGACTCTTAGAAAATCAGCATACTGAGTGCTAACTGTAAATTAATAGAACTAAAGAGTGTCTCGGTGCAGTAAACACAACCATCTGCTTTTCCATGTACCTAGAATGAAAAGTTTGACCCTTTAAGAATAAATTACCACCGCAAGTGATTACCACTGAACAGAGTTTGCTTTATATTTCATTCTCAGCTTCTGCCAAAGGAAAGGAAAAGTAAAGCTTGTTGCCATGCCAATACAGTACAATGCCTTTGTGTCTCACTGAGCAGGGAGTCCAGCTGGGGGCAGTGTTTCACTGCCGCTGTGTGGTTCTTCACAAGACTCACAACAGCAAGCAGCACAAAAAAAACTGCAGCGATTGGTCACATCAGGCTCAGTTCAAAGCTGCCCAACTTGGAGAGGAAAGCTTATCTGGATAATTTAGAAATCCCAAAGGACTCTTAGATAGCAGCATCTCATGAATCATGCACTTAACAGGAGATCATAGCTGACACCAGCTAAGGCCAAGCAAAGACAACAACTGGGCCGAGGAAATAAGAGTGCAGTGTCTCATCAAAAATGCATATTTGTGTTTGGGAGAAGAAAAAAATCAGGTAATAAGTAAGTGATCAGAGTGACAGAAATGTTGGAGGCTCACTGGATTTCACGCTGTTTATGTTTCAAACGTAGAGTGGATGTAGGGGTCAGAGTGTGTATGATGTTCCACAGCATCCCACAGTCAGTTACACCACGTGCCGTACAGTTAAACAATCAGCCGTCTCTCTTGATGCTCAGGGAGCACGAGGAACCTGAAGCTACATTCAGCAGCTTATCAACACCCACCTGAGTCTTATCCCTGTCATCAGCCTGTGTTCATTACAGAGAGGAGGACACACACACTCACACACACAGATCATGCAGTCTCAAAGAGGATGCACATCAGACACTCACCGATCTAAGTGGAGCTTTTGGGCTAAGAGTTGCCAGTCCTTGCCCTTGGCGTTGGCAGTGTCGAAGGTGGCACAGATCCTCTGGCGGATGGACAGGGGGATTTTGAAGGCCTTGGGCCCCGTCTGGGACGTGATGGTGCAGTCTGTCTGCATAAAAAATGGAACTGACTCCTTTTCGGTCTGGAGGAACAGAACAGAAGCAGACTAATCAGACCAGGCCAGAGAGGATTTGCAACTCTGCAAATAGTTGAGGTTTACTGGGTCAGGACCCTTCGGACAATATTTTTACACTTTAAAAGATCAGTAAACAGACTGTAAGCCAATGAGACAAAAGTGATTGGTGTATGGGGGTACTTCTCAATCTGTGGATTCCTGTGGCCTGTGGATCAAGCCATGAAAACCATCTTTTAAGCCTACATGTGGGCAATTTAAGGAGTACCAGTTTTCTGTGTCCTCATGCTCATTTTCATTTGACCATACCAAGACTTCAGATTTATTTATTTTTTACCAAAACAGAATAAAAGTTGCGTCCGTCCAAAAACATGGATGGAGGTGTGAAAAAATGCTCTCATAACACAGGGGGCAGTAGTGCTGCATTTGACTGCCTTTGTGAACTAAACTTGGAGAAGAAGAAGAAGAGGAAGAAGACAGCACAATGACACAAGAACGCTTTACTGAGTTCACAGTCTGGTTTCTGCTCAGTGAGTGATGAGGTCATAACTTGAAACATATTGCTGAATTGTAATCTACAAATAAAATATGTTAAAATTATTGTGCTATCTACTGTACAATATAAAGCGCCTTGAGGCGACTTTTGTTGTGATTTGGCGCTATATAAATAAAATTGAATTGAACTGAATTGAATTGAATTAAAATCTTGCTGTGTGCTGTTTTTTTTTTCTTCTTTGTGTGTCCTCTGCACGTGCCCAGTGGAAGAGTTGCCTGCACTGGTTCAAATGTGAATGCAAGCCAGCATCACTAGCATAGCACACAAAGTTAGTTATCACAAAGTCAAGTCAAGATATGAGCGCCTTAACATAAAACAGCATGTGATTAATCATGAACATGGACAGTTAATACGTGTTTTTTTTTTTATCACAATACTAAAGCTTAGAGAATAGTAAAATGGCTTTAAAACACTTGGAAGCCAACAGGAAGAAAAACAAGGATTCTGTAATTTTTATGTTATTGATCAGAATCTGAGGACAGGTGTCACTGCTTAAAACAATTTTAAATCAAGTCAAATGTAATGTGGAAGTCCCGAAAAAAATTTGAATATGTTAAAAGTGCAGTAGACAAGCCTTAACCATGAAATTACTTGTGCCAGCAGGTATGAAACCTTTGGGGAAAAAGGAGGATTGATTGCCCTGTGAAAGAGTTCAAAAGCAATGTTCAGTTGGTATTCTTTTTAACTGGATCTTTCACAAAACCAGTTTACTTATTAGCCTAATACAGCCAAGTGATTTAAAGGAAAGCAGTATGCTGTTTGAGCTCTGTTACTAATATAATATCATTGAGTCCTCTCCTTCCATTTGGGTCTAACAGCATATAGTTGGAGAGACATTATAACATCTATGTCTTTTTACAGACTTAAGGCAATCCTGTGACAATGCAGCAAGATTTGGATAGACTGAGTAATGGTTCACTCTGGTGCAAAGAAGCAATAAGGCTGTTGTCACTGATATCCGTTCAACGTGGTGGCCCCGCATTGTAAAACATGCTGCAGACCTCTGGAAACGCCTGTTTGCTGTATTTACCAAACTGAAACCGCTGATGATTTGAATTCAACACACCACACCTATAAAAGCTTTTTTTTCTTGTTCCTGTCTGACAAACTCCACTAATCATCAAGGCAAAATTTAATCAAACCATAAAAAGTCATTGTAAATAATATTTCACATGTCTGACTGTGACTTTTATTAGTGCTGGTGGCCTTGAGGTAGGACAAGCACATTTGTGACTGGTTGTGAAAAAGCAGTTGGGTGAAATCAATGAGTAGCACTCTCTTCTGCCTTAACAGCGACTGTCAAGGTGCTCTTGAGTGAGTATTCCTGACTCCTAGCTGCTCCGGTGGAGCTGCTCAGCAGCTGATAGAAAGCTGTTGTTACAGCGGACAGCTCCCAGGTGTTGGTGTATGTGAACATGAAGGCGGCTATTTGCTGGAACATGCGTCTTCTTGGACAAACAGAGGTTAAAAAACACAGAGCAAATGCACCAAACAGCTGGATCTTGTTTTTGGAAAGAAGGGAAGGAAGAGTGCCCTCCTCGCTCTATTAATACACAGCTCAAGCTCAGGAGAGCTGGTCCTGCTCCGGTGGACACACTCCAGGAAGGTTACATAAAGGTTGAGTGAAAAAAGTGAAACACCCTCCCCACAGCTGCAGAGCCTCACCTCGGCCACAGCCGTATAGACCTGCAGAATCTGCTCGTGGCCTTTGACCTGGCGCACGCTGATTTTGCAGGAGAGCTGGGCGGTGGCAGGGCTGTATCTCTCCAGAGAGAAGGCACAGTGCAGGGGCTGCTGGTTGCTGCACCACACTTGGGGGAACGAGAATTCCTGAGGAGGGAAAATAGAGAGAATAGATCACCGACATCGCACTCACAGGTCAATATGACCTAACCCAAATTATACATTATATTAATATAAAGCCAAGTGATATAGTATTGTTGATGAAGTGCACAAATATAAACAGTTGTAATTTATCTTCTCCTGTTTATCCAATTCAGGGTCACAGAGGAGCTGGAGCCTATTCCAGCTACCATAGGGCGAGAGGCGGGGTACACCCTGGACAGGTCGCTACTCTATTGCAGGGCTAACACATAGAGACAGACAACCATTCACACCTATGGGCAATTTAGAATCACCAGTTAACCTAACCTAATGTCTTTGGACTGTAGGAGTACCTGTATGTATGTGTGTCATCATTCGGTCTATAAACACAACAGCTCAAAAAGTTTTGAATGAATTCTCATTAAACTTTGTAGGAGTGTAAAGTGGAGGCATGTTAACAATCCATTAAAATATGACTTACATCCACCAAGGTCATCAAGGTCAACTCAATGATTCATTGGTCTAAAATTGGCAAGAAGCCTTGTAACTTAGAAACTATGATTCTTATTAAGTGTGCTGTGTATTGTCAATGTGTAGAAAATACTGTATAAGATTGTAACACAACATGTCAAATTTAACCTCTCCTTCAAAGTCAACAGATTAATCTGAAGGTCAAAGTAACAATACTGCTATATAGAGCTATTTAAATATATGTTTCTTACTGCCATTGTTTGTACTGAGGACATATAGACATAAAGGGAATGATATATGGGGATTCTAAATATCACATTACTTTATTATGGCTTTGTTATGTACATTACAATAACACGTTATAACAGTTAGAATCCACAACAATGAATAAGTACAATTTTTTGAAAAAATTAAATGAACTGTGTAAAAAAATAATTATTATTTATTGCTAAAGATTTAAATGATTTACTAAACAATACAATGGATGCAATACATAAACCATATTCATAAAAAAATAAAAAAGTATATTAAAATTGGCTTCAACAGGGTAAATAGGAAAAGCCTTTGCACTTGTTTTTACTGCACTACAAATGTCTTAAAGTGCATAAAAAACAATGTTATTCCCTTAAAAGTAAATACTTCCCAGAGAGTGAGTGGCCTTGACGGGGATTTGTGCTTTAGGAGTGTTTCTTGTTATAACATTTTTTTTTGCCATTTTACCTTTTGTATAATTGTATCAGCAACAGGAAATCACAGTAACCACAGCGCCACTTGCTGGTAAACGCAAGAATGCATAGGAGAGTTGTACGAGCAACAGAAAGGCAAGTTATGGAGGTTTTTGGGGACAATGGATTATAACCAATTTTATATTTGATTCTCTGATAGACTTGTGTTCAGCTTATGTCTCTGCAGCTGATTGTTTTGTTTTTATTTAAAAAAGGATTTGCTGAACAGGCGACATGCATGAATGTTGCAGTACACAAGGTGATTCCACCACCACTGCAGAGTGCAGCTCAGATTTACAGCTTTTGCTTGCTGAGGTCACTGTTTAGCAGGTTACCATGCACCAAAAGTGTTGTCATGCCTGCTCATGTGTGGTTTGCTTTGGTGTTGTGTCGGCATGTCATTCACCTCCTGTCAAGCATACTGTGGCCAATGAGGTTGGGCTGGGGGCAAATACAGCCATTTGTATTTGCATTTATATTTTCTAATCCTTCAGTGGTGAAGCAGAGTTTTTTTTTTCTATGTTAAGGAGAAAATGGCAGAGAGCCATGAGTGACATCACAATTTCCACTAGCGACACATGGGATTACATCAGGGATTGGCTCTTCTTGACCCCCTTCTTGTTTTCAGTGTGTTGGACAGGCTGATGAGGTCAGGCAAGAGTCTTTTTGGACTATGATGTTTGCAGATGACATTGTGATCTGTAGTTTGCATCTATGTTTGCATCCAAAAAACCCCAAGAAGAAGATCACAATAAAGAGTGTCCTAGCATTTTATTTGTTTTTATCATGGCTAACACTGTAGAAAAACACCCGCACACTACCACACAGTAATTAACACATAATGCACCACCCACAAGTGTGACTGTTGGCAATGATGCTGGTCACTTGTGTAGGCTATGTTGAAGGGTCGACAAAGAATCACCACAGAACTCTAATTGAGCCATAAGGTGGTAGTGAGTACTACTAATGCAGGATTTGGAGATTGTGATACAAGCAAAAAGCCAAGCGCTGAAGCCGTTAAGATTTTTGTTTCCATGGTTTAGAAACAAAGTTAGAGAGGCAAGGTTGAGATAGTTTGCACATGTACAGAAGAAGGATGTTGAATATGGAGCTACCAGGGAAAGAAAAGGAGCACAAAGAAGATTCACAGCCATGTAGAGGGTTGGTGTGACACTCCAGAATTAAGCATTTTGATTCAGACTTTGTGTGGTAGGAATAAACCATTTTTGTGTTTTCCAGAGGAACTAGATTGTAGCTCAAAATTGTGATTACATGCCGAACTGTGAAAATTAACTGTTGCTGATTTCTTGATCTGTGCTAAACTGATTTTTGCAATTTGAGTACTGGCTGAATTTCATTTTCTTTTCTGTTGAATCAAATGCAGATGAAGTATTTGTGAAATTCCTGAATTGGCTGTGTCAAAGGTCACGGAGATGAAAGTCTGAACTGCACTTTAAAAAACAAGATAAGATATTAGAACTGAATAGACTCTTATAGCTGGAACGACAGCTACAAAGAACCTGGGTTATAATTAAACCGATACTTACTAACTCAAAAAGTTGTACTTTATCTTTTCATTCTTTAAACTGTTTTTAGGGATTTGCATGCACGATCGAAGTGCATTCTTCCACTTCTCATTTGCTCTCACAAACCTTGACTCTGGTTGCAGAGATCTGTAAAACACTTTCAGTGCCACATCGAAATGAGATGATTTGGGGCACTGTTTTACACGTGGCCACACCATCACATACACAGCCACTTACAGGAGGCAGGATGAAAGGTAAGAGCGGGCTTTGAAGTTTCAGTGATTCCAGGGTTTGATGTATTTATGCATGGAAATAACAACTGTTAAAGAGACAAAGAAGAAGTCATGATAAGATTTGCAAATAGAGCCTGAATCCCAGCGGAGTTACGCTGATAACAGAAGCAGCTGTGCTGTAAGCAGTCTACTGTACGGAGGAATTAGGTGCAGACGAAGAAGTTTGCCTTTGATGTATAATTAATTTCAGTGGAGGGGCACATCTTTGAGGAAATGTCCTTGACCTCTGTTCGACTCCATCTCGGCCACATCTGCATCTTGCAAAGTGACCTGTCTGTGTGGCAGACTTAGCACATGTGGCTTTGATCTGGGCTGCCCAGTGCAGCTCACGGCAGAAGATAATGGAATCTGGAATCAGAGGCGAACGGGGGGGGGGAGGGGGTGATGGACGTAGAAAAGCTGGGATGCTCTTTAGCTGACTTGATGTATGGCTCGATGCTCTGCTATTATTCTGCACCTGCTCGGGCGAAGCAGGTTGGTGCTGTCTGCCGTCCTGAGGCCTTCATAAATAAGGCGGTGCACAGGGTAGCTGTCTTTGAAGCGCTTTCACCCTGTATTCACATCTTTAAGTCACAGCGGTGTTACAGTGAGGACAACAGGTACACAAACAGAGGCCACTGATCTAATACAGTTTGCATCTTAATGGTCCTGAAAGCAAAGCAAACACAGAGCTATTAATCACTGCTCACATCCTTCTTCATGGTCCTTGTGTGAAAGAGAGAGAGTGGGTGTCTGTAAGCCACTTTACAGCAGAAGTCACACTAAAGGAGCAGTTTAAATGACAAAATGGTGCAGAAAGACCAAAAACAAACGCAATTGGGACATTATAGAGCCTAAATTAATCAATTTCTGTTGTGCGTGTCTTATTATATATGGGGACAGAGCTTAAAGAGGGCCTTGGGTTGCTCCAACCCTCTGAGGGCCCATCAAAATCAGCGCAACCATATCACGGTACTTTCAGCAGCTTCTCTATTTTCCAAGGAGTTCCCACAACAGATAGACCCAAAAGTTTGATTTGGTACTGATTTTTATACCAGGGTTTTAATCCTGACCCAATCCTTCCATTAATTATATTTCCCAGTTCCCCCGCCCCCCCGTAACTGCGTTTTCTTTTGCAAGTGAATGTTAACCGCTACACTATGTAGCATAAATTGCTAATGCATGAGCATGTCCTGGTTTACCCTCCTTTCTGAATCTAATAATAACTATTTAAAACAGGGGTGTCCAAAGTCCGGCCCGCGGGCCGCACCGCGGTCCATTTTTAATTGGCCCTCAAGTAATTTTATAAATAGAATAGAATATGGCCCGCACTTCAACTTTTGCTTAAGTGTATTGCACTTCTTAGTTTTAACACCGGGGGGAGCTACTGTTGATCAAGGCAGTTGCTCTACCAAAAAGGACAATCACAGAAGAAATTTACCCCCAAGTTACCAAACATGGCAGAACCAAAGAAGCGAAAGGTAGAAAGTGAGTGCAGAAAATTTCAGACATGGTGGGAGAGTGAATATTTCTTCAAAGAATTAAAGGGGACGTGTGTCTGTTTGATCTGCACTGAAACTGTGGCAGTTATGAAAGAGTATAATGTACGACGTCATTATGAAACCAAACATCAGGCCTATGCATCCTACACTGGTGCTGAGCGAAAGCAGAAATTAAAGCAAAGGGTAGCTGTCCTGCGGGGTCAGCAACAGTATTTTTTTCGTGCTGAAATTGTCCAGGAAAAGGCTCCAATAGCAGCTATGAGGTCGCCCAACTCATCGCAAGACAAGCCTTTTTCAGATGGAGACCTCATAAAACGCTGCCTCGTTAAAGTCACCGAAATAATGTGCCCAAAAAAAGTGCAGGACTTCAACAACGTCAGCATGTCCAGAAATACAGTTGTGCCACGCATTGAAGACTTGTCAGCCAACATTAAACTGCAACTGTCTGATAAAGCTGTGCTTTTGATTTTTACTCCGCATGCGATGAGAGCACCGACACAGACACCGCACAGCTGCTAATTTTTTTTTTTGCGGGGAGGGGACGAGAGCACGAGCGCTTTAGGTGAGTAAAAAATACATTCCACAGTACCCGTGTGTTAATATGCATGCATGTGCAGGTACACATGCTTCAAATATCAATAATGCGCATCAATTCTGTCACTACCCTGCTTTTGCCCACCACTTTCTTATATGCGTTTTTCTTGTTAACACACAAGAAAATAAATGTCACGTCACGCAACACACAGTGTTGCGCTGTGCACAGCGCACGCACACGCAAAGTCAGCTGATCTCATCTGATGCAGATTTGCTCCTTGATCAAGTGACATTTGTCCGGATTTTTGGCAGGAGTGGCGTACGATCAGCACCGCAGCTGGATGGCCCGATTTACATACCCAGCGCAGCTGATACTCACCAGAATAATTTACTAAAATTATATGCACTCCTGTTATTAAGTCCAGTTCAGTCTGTTAATGTTGATAACGGTTTCAAACGAACGTTAATATGTGTGTTGCTAAGCCTAATAACTTAAATAACAAGCTTGAAATGTACCCGTCCCATTTTCCCCTTTATTGTTTTTTCTCTGTGCTGTAAATCTTCTGTCTAAGAAGAAATCTGCTGCTGTTCTGAGAATGAGCGACCAAAGCTTTTTCTGAATAAATCAATAAAGATCCATTTATGGAAAGCTGTGATGAAGGCAGTTTTGTCTTTAATTATATTCAACAATATAACACATTTGACCACTTTTAAATGATTTTTCTAACTTTAATACGCTACAGTTAAGGTTATATACCTAATTTCTAGTAAGTGGCCCAGCCCCTCCTATATTTTTATGTATGTGGCCCTCAGTGAAAAAAGTTTGGACACCCCTGATTTAAGAAATAAAACATGAACCTTGCTTTTAATATGACATTATCAAGATCAAGATTGTTTTTCCCATGGTTTTTCTTTTTCATTCCCTCTGTTCGCCGTCAAAAAGAATACCGATTTTCGGTACTTCCATTTGGACTGTTAGGACTCTGGGTGGACCTTAAGAGTCCAGGGACATAATAAAAGGCAGCTGTGCCTCCTCAGCTGAATTTTACTGACATCCTTTTACAACTAAGTGAAATGAAGTCACAGCACAGTTAGCAACAATTCTCAGTAGTAACAACCAAGCTTATTATTCAGGCAGTGGCAGCTTAGTGCATCTGTACCAAAACGATGCAACTAAGGACACCGACCCACAAGGGCTCAGCAGCTGATGGTGATGTACATGTAACACAATGACTGCAGAGAGCAGGTCGTCTACTATTTGAAAAGTTGGTCCTTCGATCCCTGGATGTAGGGAAACATGCTTGTATGAATGGGTATGAATGGGGGAATGAGACATGCTGTGTAAAGTGCTTTGAGTAAAGAATCGGTCCATTTACTATTTACTTCACATGGGCCATGCTGGTCAAATCTAGGAACTACAAAGAGGTCATTAGCTTGTGCAGCTAGTTTTAAAGCACGACATCACTGGAAAACTTTTTTAATTGTCTTAATTTCTCTCTGAGGTCACAAAGATGTAAAAATATGCTTTATCTAGGACTGATGTATGTTTTACAGATCAGAAAACCTAAACTGATTAGACAAGCAAGAGATTAGCTCAGCTGCAGACTAAGCCAGGCTGAACACAAAGAAAACTTAACAGGCTGTTCACTTAAACCACAAATCTGAAAGGTTAGTTTGGAACTGACTGGCAAAATGTCAAAAGGACTGCAGGATGTCTTCAGTTCACTATGATTTATAAATGAAAGCATTTTATATTCAGATGTTTTTTTACTTACAAAATAGGAAAATTATACAAATCCATTATGCCTAATGGATTCCATACGCAGAGAAATAGATGAAAATGATTATACAGTAGAATTATTTCCCCTATAATAATATCTCTTTATCCTTAACTCCAATTCATTGCTGAAAAAAATAAATGAGCTCACACTGAAACCCAAATGGCAATCAATAAAAAGCAGAACATCACAATCATTTAATAACATTTAAAAATGACAGCTTATGGGAAGGTAAGAAAATAATAAACCTAATCATTATTTCATTAAAATTGTGCAAAGTATTATTGTGTATAAATATTACTGGAGTAATGAATCAGTTGTCTTCTTAGGTATTAAATGTGATTTTGTTTATAACAAAAACCAAGATTCCCTTTTTTAATCATAAAAAGTTTATTTTGATTAATTTGAACTATTTTGTGGCGAAAGTAACAGCCAATATGAATTTCTATGTTCCCTTACATTTAAATGTAGATTTACATGACAGTCATATCAAAATGTGTTTACAAATGTTCTTTTTTATTAGTTTTACTTTTTATTTGGACCAAATATCAGTCTGATCCTCATGGCCATGAGCTGATTATAGATGATTCGTCGGCTCATTGACTGTTGTTTACTACACCAAACACCTATGTAGTGTCCTCTTTATTTTCATTCTAGTAGACCATTTTTTGTTTCAAAAATCAGTTTTATTGTTTTGTTCAGTTGTTTTTTTTCTATAATGTAGAAAAGAACCATTTTAGTTTTTTAAATTACCTTCAAGTTAGAAAATCAAAGCTGTGACACTAAAAGTGAAGCGGGTTGACGATACCAAAAAACTGGAGTGTGCAGACTGATACTGTCTTTGTGAGTAAAAGTGGGTAACCAATAAGTATAAAGAAATATTCTATACAAAAAGAAAAAAGAAGCTAATTGTGACAGCTAAGTAACAATTAATTGTTGCTGCCTGAAGTAATGTCAAGTACTGAGCAATGCTGCTTGTGTTAAAACATGTTTTAAAAAGAAACAACAAAATTGAAGTAATATTCACAGATAATATTTAAGTTTTCTCAAAAGGCGATTTAAATTTACTCACACAAAATGTCATAATGTCATCTATATAAAAATTCTTTTTCATAACGTCAGGTTAAAAAATTAAAACAGCAAGAGGCCATAACATGGACCTTATATACTGTTGATCTTAATTAAATGTTAAATGCTAATGTTTCTAACGTTAATGAAAAGTGAACAACAATAAAGTTCTCTCCATAAGCATCTTACAATGAGGGTACCAGATTCAACAGTACAGTAATTAATGCCAACTAGAAAATCCCTAAAACTGATTAACAGGAAAAACAGGTATAAACACATCCGAGCGCTGCTCACACTCCTGCTTAATAAATCAACCCTGGGAGGAGCAGAATTTGCAGAAACACCGCACTAATTAGCTCGAGGGAACAAACGCACAATCTTGCAAATTACCACTTACATACAGTATATGTTTTCAGTTCATGTTTTGTCACTTCCTGCTGTGGTTACCTGACATGTGGTAAAGGGTTTGATGCTCCACAGAAACTGGGGAACATCCTGGATGGACACCTGCAGGCTGAAGGTGTTTGCTCGGAAAGGCAACATCTTTGGCTCCTCAAGGAGCTGACCGCCTCTGGTCTTCTCTGCAGCCACCACTCCCTGAGGTGGAAAGGAAAGGGAAAAACAGACAGAAGAAGAGAGAAAAAAGCAGGTTAGAAAGGTCATAACCCAGAAAAATGGGAAGGGAGGACGGGGAATGAAAGTAAAGGAAAGTAAGAGCAAAGATTAAAAGAAAGGATAGAAAATGACAAAAGCAAAAAGGAAAGCAAAGGTAAAGATGAGAGGTAAAAAGAAAAGGAAAGGAAATGCAAAACAAAAGCACAAGAGAAGAAAAGAAATATATGGTAAGGAATGATAAAAGGAAAGTGAGAGTATGGAGGGAGGAGAGTTAGAAAGAGAGTCAGAAAAACACAAGAAAAAGATGAGAGGAAGAAGAAAAAGAAATGAGATTACTGCTAGAGAAAAATCAAGAACACAGCAGTGTCCTCCTTCCTTTTTGAATGTACACTACCTTTGCATATCAGCAGAAACACCTGTTGCTAATCCTTTCCTCTGTCACATCTGCTAATTGACTCATCTCAAATATTAGCACAGAGGCAGGCTGCCAGCGACTGACGTCAAGTCTCAACTGAACAAATCTTACAAGTCACACTCTCACATTAGCATCACGCTTGCAGCCTCGATGTGACAGCTTGAAGCTTGAATTTAATGCTGGGGGGGAACTTGTGTGAACTCGGCAGGGGATGGGTACGTGTTTGGCGGGAGGAGGGGTGCAAAGGTCTATCGCCCAAATTGGATTTGTGATGATGAGGGAGCACTTTGATTGTCACTTGCAGGTATTCATCTGTCATCATCGTTCAGCGCGGCAGTGGGATGGTTTGTCGTCTGGCACGTCTGTCCTCGGCCACCTCAATCACAAAAGTAAAAAGGACGAGAACAGAGCTGTGACTAATGTCAGGTTGCACTGATTGATTCTGACTGAGTGTCCGTATGTGAAAGGACTTGTCTGTGCATATGTGTGTGTGTGTGTGTTTGCATGTGTGCTTGCAGAAAAGCATGCTCGGGGCACGTGGCACACTGTGAATGCTGTTGGTGTGAAAACAAATCAGCTGTTGGCAAAATGCAGATAAGATACACTTGTGACAGTAAAGAGCGGGAAATATGGCGTCACTCCTTTGCCATCTGTCTTTGTTCTTACTCTGTTGGCCTGAGACTGGCCAGATCACGTTGGATTTCATTGGTTTTCCCCTGTTGCAGTGGGCTAGCTATGATCTGTGGTAACATCCCCACTTTTGAACTGATCTGAAGCTGTCAAGATGCTGTGATTGAAGCCATCTGTAGACTCTTCCTGATCTGCTGTTTGACACATCACACACCACTGATGTCTCAGATCATGTCTTGCACCTAAGGAAATGTCGCAATACCAGTCAAGAATGTTAAAGCCTTCCAGAAGAATAAAGTATCAAAGTCGAAGGAGGAATTCAAACATTCAAAATGTTTAACCCTCATCCTACTGACTGAGGTCCACAGAGACCCCAGAGGTGTATCTTTGGCCATGTTTATTAGATGTCTTTTTCATTATTCCAACTTTTTTTTATGGTTTTGTCAATCAATTTATTTCGAATGATGCCACATGACTGTTTTCTAGTTATGTTTTAATTATTGCTTTGCAAAAATACAAATGCTTTGGAGTCCCAGGGAGACCCCTGTCAAAAACACCCAATTAAGCAAACTCAGATGCTGTCGGTGCATTTATCCTCTGGGTGGGCAACTTCCCAGGCTGAAAGCTATCAGAATTGTCTGATCTACTTGAGAGGGCTGGGGAATGCCCTAGTCATGCCACACATAAAAATTAGAATCATTACAGACACATTGCAAGCCTTAATCCAAGCAACAATGACCCTCCTGGGAGTGAGAAAAACGCCACCTGCTGATATGACTGTCCAATGCTCAGCTGAAAATTCTACTCCAAAAAGTGTTACCTTTGCTCCTGAAACAGATAGACAAGAACTTAGCAACTGTTTGGTCTCCCATATGCTGATGTAGATGAGAAAGGATGAAAGGATGAGAGAAACTGTGTACATTAACTGTCTGAAATGTGTATTTAACTAGTTGATTTCAGTTTCCAGACCCTGTACAATCATAAGCGATCTCGGTTTGCACTGCCAAGCATAAGTCAGACTCTTTCTTGCGTGGTGCTCTTCTCCACCACAGCAGCCCTTTGTCATTGATTCAGTTCAAAATCTCTATGGGCAGAATTTCTAGCTGCAACAAAGATGTGGAGGGCGTTCAGTCTTAATAAACAGCTCACTTAAAATTAGTCTAGTCTCCAAGTGTCTGCATTTGGGTCCCCTCTCCAAAACGTAAATTACTTCACTGACTCCCACTACAATGTAAAATTACCTTTAAAATGATTTTAATAGTTATGGTTTGACCCCCACAGTACGTGTCTGACTTGCTCACTGTCAGACCTCTCAGGTCATCAGGTACAGATCTTTTAACTGTTCCCAGAATCAGATCTAAGTGTATTGAAGGCACTTTCAGTTAATGTGGTCTTGTTCTTTGGAACAGGCTGCCTGCTGACTTGAGATCAATTACATCTGTGTGTACATTCAAAAACAGACTAAAAATCGTTCTGCTCACACACTTACACTCAGTAGTTGTTTTTTGTTGTAAACCCACAGTTTTTTAAATGTCTCCATTTTCTGTTTTAGGCACATTGAGTTTTCACGTAATGAAATGTGCTATATAAATAGAATTGTCATTGTCAATAATTACATAACTAATGATTCTTGAAGTACAAGTGAGTTTTGCTAGGATTATTTTGCTACAATTATTGCATCTTACCAGTGTTGGTCAAGTTAGGCTACTTGAAAAAAGTAATCAGTAACTAATTACTGATTACTTCCCCCAAAAGTAATCCCATTACTTTACTGATTACTTATTTTCAAAAGTAATTAATTACTTAGTTACTTTTTGAAAACACGATTTACAACCTGAATAGGTGATAAAGCGATAGATCTTTCAGTCCAATTCTACTTTTTCTGCATAATCCATCATACAAAATGTAATCAAATGGAAAAGTCTCTTTTTAAAACTTGTTTTATTAGTTTTAATCTTCTAACTTTATGCATCAAGCAAAAATTTAATTATATGCAACATTCTCTGACTGGAAGAAATTTGTTTAACATTTAAACCTATTTTCTGCACATTCCAGCACATAAAATAAAATATTTTTTTGTGTTTACACTCACTCTTTCAAATAGATGCAAGTAAAACACAGCAGAAAATAAATAAAATCAAAGACTAGCGGTCCTGTTGCTCTATTTTCACCTGTATAGCAGGAGTGGCGTAGGCGGAGGTTTGCCCTGGTGCAGGTGTGCCGCAGCGGTCAGTGGAAGAATCTGCGAGTTTCTCTGTGAGTTTCGCATTAAGTGGTAGCGCACTCCTTGTGCTTGCTTGGAAGTTTAGGGGGGTTTTTTGCTTTAAAAAGTTTTCTTCCCACGCACAACAGACACTAATGTTTTTGTCACTTTTTATGGAATCAAACTCAAAATAAGGTCAGTACTTCCACACTTGAAACGCTGCACCCCCATACTCTGTCCCGCACTCGATATATTAGATAGATTGTTGATCTGCACACAGCTGTTGTCACGAACGTCGCACTTGCTTACGTCACTGTCATGAGACATTCTCGCAAAAAAATCACGGTTTCAGTAACGCAGTAACGCAGCGTTCCTACGGGAAAGTAACGGTAATCTAATTACCGTTTTTGCAATAATAATCCCTTACTTTACTCGTTACCTGAAAAGAGTAATCGGATTACAGTAACGCGTTACTGCCAGTCTCTGCATCTTACAGTAAATAATTCTTGGGGTCCCCTGTCATTATTCCATTTATATATAGTCCATATAAATGTAGTGGTATGATGAGCACTAGAGTGAATTTCTGCAAGGACATTGTTGAATGACAGATTGGTTAAACCAATAACACAAAAGATGAGTACGTAGAAGTGCTACAAGCCTTTACAGATGACAGCGCAAAGAGAAGGAAAGAGACTTGACTAAGACTTCCAAGGTTCATTTAAGTTAAAAAAAAACTAATTACAGAACTTAAAATTCTACAGGGTCAATGCCATAATCCTGTCTGATAACAGACTAGTCTTCCAGCTGCATAATTTTCTCAAGTTCGGCTGCAGCAATCAGGAAATACAAAATGGGAATAATTTTAATGATGTGAAATTTCTAAGACTATACAACATTTTTTAAGATAGGAGCAACTATTTTCAATATAAAGTGGAGTAATGAAAGAAGTTAGACTTCTTATGTGAGTTTCGTAAACCAAGATTATCTTTTCTTTGTCTGTCTGTCATGCGTTCAGATTAGCACATTAATATCAGCTCAGTTTGAGAATCGTGACTGTAGGGGGCCATTTTAATGACTGGAATTGCCCAGTCTGACAGGTGATTGCTTGTCTAACTATTATCTCCATGGATTCAGCTTCAGTTCAATTCAACGTTTTGTTGTAAGGTAGAGACCCTACAATTAACAAAACTTTTATTTGACTCCAAATGTATTGATATGAGGCTGCAGAATTCACGGGTGTAGTAGAATTTTTTTTTAAAGTTGACTATCAACTTTGGCGCAGTCTATATGTGACTCGCAGTCACTGCTTTAATTCATCCCAAAGGTGTTCGATCAGGTTGTGGCCTTTCAAGTTCTTCTACACCAAGCTCACACATTTATATCTTAATGACCCAGTCATGGTGGAACAGGAAGGGGCCATTACCAAACTGTTCCCACAAAGTTGGGAACATGAAATTGTACAAAATGTCTTGGTATACTAAAAATTAAGAGTTTCTTTCACTGGAACTAAGGGGTCAGGCCCAACTCCTGAACTCCAAAGCCAGGCCCAAGCAACCCATTGTTTCACAAATGTCTGTAGAAACAGGTTAGGTGCTTGATTTTACACACCTGCAGCCATGAAGGTGATTGGAACCTGAATTCAGTCATTTGGAGTGAATACTGTGTAGGACAGTACACTGAATATCTCTTGGTATTGGACTGTTGGTTAGACAAAATTAGATGAAAAATACAATTTTTTATTATTTTTAAATATGATGCCAAACGATTCAGGAGAATAAGCTTCAGAGTTAAAATAATTGTAGGTGGCAACCCAGCACTTAAATGTCACCACAATTTATAGGGCTGCTCAAATCTTCACCCTCTTAAGCAGTTAAAGGTAGTCTGCATCCGAGTGAAAGTCTCCACACGTCAGACTTAAATTGCTTATGATAGGGTTTTTGTGGGAAGGGAACCGTTCTTTTGTGCAACCTTCACTGTTTGGAGGTTAAAGTGTTGTATAGCAACAAAACCCCAGCTGGCATTACCATAGCTGCAAACTCATCACCTTTCAGATGTATGCATTTTTAAAAAAAGGTTACCCACGTAAACTGTGGGTGGAAATTTCATTCAAGGGTGAAAATCCAGTGCTTTGCACCAAGGTCTAATTAAGGGATTAATTAATGGCCTATTCATTATGCTTTATGAATGTATGTATGAATGAATGCATGTTTTACTGCTCAAAAACAATAAACAAATAGGATTTAGTCTCTCTATTTTTGGACTTAGTCTGTTTTCCTTTAGCCGGCAAAATAAAATTTCAAACATGCTCGGTGCAATTTGAAACACATCTTATTTTCAGTTTGTCAACTGTAACTCCTCCTCCTCATGGCAGATGGCAAATAATCTTGTTTGCGATGTGGGTGAAATAGGCTCTGGATATGTGCTTAAAACAAGTTAACAATTGTATTATTACCTTTCCTGATGTGCTGTTAAAACACTCAAATTATGCTTCTCAATGAAGTGATGAAAGGTCACAAGGATCTATTGTGATAAAAAGCATTGGATTAATTTTTAGAAATTATTTCTAGCTGATGTTAAAATTCAGGAGTGATTCTCTGCCAAGGCTAAAGACTAAAGGTTGAGGTGAAAAGTATTTTCTAGGAGCATTTTCATTGCTAGGAAAGGTCTGCCAGCAGAATACTAATGTAGGTGGTATTTTCGGGTAGCAAGTTTTATCCACCTTCTCTTCAACATGACTAAATGCTGTGACCTTGGACATGGACTTACTTTTGGTGGAGGGGATTGTTATTTCTGCTCATTCGTAAGGAACAAGACACTTTCTTTTTGTCTTTGTTGTTACAAGTTGGTGATTTTAGACCTGTTAATGGCTAAATTCAAAATTAGGTGGTTTTTAAAGGGACAGTGATGCTGCAGATTGAGAAAACAAAAAATCTTCCAAATACTTTTTTTTTTTTTTACAGCTGTAACTTTTGTTTTATTGATTTCAATGATGACATACAAAGTTAGCAACTGCAAAGTCAATCTTGATTTCTTCTTCCAAATACTTATCTTTTGTGAATAAGTGCTAATAGAGTTATGGACCACAACATTAAAACCATGGTGGTAAAGTGAACATCGTCTGCTTGGAAATCTTGGGTCATGGCATTCATGTGGATGTTGCTTTAAAATACACCACACACCTAAACACTGATGAAGACCAATCATACCCTAGAGCTGCAACAGCGCTGCCCGATAGCCGTAGCGTTTCCACCAGAGTAATGTGCATGCAACATTGCAAAATCTGCTTAGGAAGAGAGAAAGATGAAGAAGACCCCAAGGCAACTTCCCGTATATCATGCACCCACTGAATGCAGAGAAATGTCCTGCACACAGCGCCAAATAATTCCAAGTATTGTCTATCAATTTACTGGTGCCAGGAATGTGATGTTTACGTGATGTAGTTTTTATATTTATTTAGCAAAAATTGTGAATGTGGGCATTATTGTATGTAAACCACTGTATGTGACAAAGGTCTTAGAAGAGATGCAAAACATAAAGAATGACATTGCATGTTTGTTTTTTCCATTTGTGTTTTTTCATATTTCTTTTCATACATTGTGCTGTGTCAAAGAAAACATCAGATTCCTGCAATTTTTCTTTTTTTCTTTTTTGCTTTCAACTAGAAAAATGAAAAAAAAGAAAAGAAAAATGGCTCTGTCACACAAATGTTTGTGTTGCATGAGGCTTCCTGTTGATCCAGAATCCCGGTCTGTGATTGACTTTGTGCCGGAGCTTGGAAAACACACAGCAGAGATGTGGCGCTAACAAATAGGAGCCCAGGGGACATCCTAAAGTCTGGCATCTGCTCGGCAGGCTGGGAATTCATAAACCAAATCCAGAATGCATTTTAAAGCCAGCTGCCGCTGATGTCGGCAGCATGGCAGAAGGTTGGTCAGGAGGTAGTCAGTCACGAGGCTCGCTATGCTCTGTTCAGTCTTCCTTTACTCAAGCCTCTCTCAGGAGGACGGAGAGCTTGATTTCCCTCATGTTCACTGATGAGATTTCAATGATTAAAACCCTATAGGTTGGTGAAGGATAATCAAGTCAAACGAGATTTTTAGAAAAGAATGATTGGTGAACGTTTGAATGGGAGTGATTACAGTACGGCACACTATGTCTGACTCTATTAAAAGAATAAGAAAAGCATCCATCAAGTTGCTACAGAGTGTTTAAAACACTGCTGTATTGTTTCTCTGTGGTAATGAATGTGCAATCACTCGTATCTAAAAGAGCACATGTTGCGGTCCCTGCTGCCTCAGAGAGCGCCGGCAACAACCACACAGATGATGTTCATTGTGAATGTGGGCCACGGCCTACAGTGCAATCTGCACTCTCCTAACAGAGTGGAAAATATTCATCTTTGTGTTTAAAGGTACAAATACATAGCTCAAGTATTGGTGGACATTTGCAAAAAGACTGAAATTTCAATTTAAGAGTCCTGGGAAATAAAGTCAGCAAATACAACACAACATGAAAATCACTTAACAGTGGCATGAGGCGAGGTTAAAAAAATAATTAAGCCATTTGCAGAGCTTAACTTTGTTTGTTTTATTTTTGTCTACATAGACAGAAATTCACATTTAACAGTTACTGTTACATTTGCACTCAGAAACTAGAGATGGCACGATACCACTTTTTTATGTCCAATACCGATACCGATATCATAAATTTGGATATCTGCCGATACCGATATGAATCCGATAAAGTGTGTTTTTTAATCAATAAAACTGTTTTTTTAATATCTTGCTGCATTTTGTATAAGTTCATACTCAAGTTTAAATAAACAACAACACTAAAGCTATTCTGTTATACCTGTATGTAAAAAATACACTGCACCCAAAATATTTCATAGTTCAGCAATACTGATCAATCTAATAAACTTAAACCTGCTCCATCCTCCCTATTCTGGTATTTTAAAGAGTACTTAGCAGAAATATTAAGCAACCTAACTAATAGGGTTGCAAACTCCCAGCAAAAAAAAATAGGGAACCACCCCCCACTCTCCACCTCATGATGCTTAATTGACGTAATCAACTTTAATTTGATGCAGGGTGAAAAAAAATGCACAGAAATAAATTATTTTTCAAGAATAATTAAATAGATTCAACATCTTTCTTCAACAGAATTGCAGACTGCACAGATGGCATCTTCCCAAAGGAAAAAGTACTATAGCTTACTAGGGTATATTAGACTTAATATATACAGTAATGGACTTCTATACATTTTACATCAGATTAAAACTTTGGGTGTAAGATTCAGATAATTATTTATTAAAAGCTAGACATTTTAAATGAGAATAAGAAAGAAAAGTATGTCTTTGTACCCCCCCATCGGCCCCCCTGGCTAAACTTTGCTAGATCCGCCCCTGCACAGTTACCAGCCGTCAGCTACGTAGAAAAGGATCCTGGTCTACAAAGTAATATTAAATAAATTCTAACAACAGCTTATTAAGGTTAAACGTGCTGCTGTTGTTCAGCCGCTGGTTTCCTCTTTCTGGTGCAAAGTGGGCCAAAAACAAAGAAGAGAGACGGACTCGCGACAGAAAAGCCGATCAGCTGATCATTGATCAGTTTCATGATTGAAGTAGCAGCAGGAAGGTGAGGGAGAGAGAGAGGCAGTCGCTCCATATATCGGTTGTTAAGCTTAACAAGGGAATGCTTTACAAACATTCAGAGATGAACTTACACACTTGCTTTACTTCTCTCTGGGATAACTTCCTCGGAGATGAAATGCTCGTTTGCTAGCGAGGCTACAAATACACACAGCCGCTCTATCACGTGATGCATACTGCTCCGACGTGCTACGGTTATGAGCCGAGTTATGCCGTGTTGCAAGTTTTTTGAGGTGCTTTTTTGATATTTAATGGATCGGATTACATTTTTTATTTCCCTCCGATATCCGATCCAGTAATTTAGGTCAGTATCGGACCGATACCGATACCTAATATCGGATCGGTCCATCTCTATCAGAAACCTTCATGTTCTATAGGATTGTAGGTAGAATGCAACCAGCTGAGACAGGTGACTCGAGTCCCTTGGAGTTGTGCTCATTGACAAAGACACATTCAGACCGACAGTCGGCAATCTGTCTGGATTTGTAAATTAGACAGCAATTATTTGCAAAGGTTGCACAACCTCTCTGAGAGCGATTGCAGTTTGTCAAAGTCAGACTGCAACTGTTTGCAGAAAAGTTGCTTCCTAACAGGCTACCTGTGCAATCACCTTGTGATCAAAAGCAGTCGTGACTGTCCAATACTCTCAAGCTGTGCAACCATTTAGTCACCACAAGTTGCAATTAGTTGCAGAATTCTGGAAAAAGAAAAATTTATATAATCACCAGAAGCCACCCATCTGCAATTTTCTTGCAGATGTATAGAGAAAGCTGCTGTCCTGTTTTTACTCATGTGACTGAATGATTACCTTGCTCTGAATTAGGCGTTAGCTTTATCAAGATGTCTTGCTGTTGATGTCCAGTGTTGGATGGTTTTTCAATAGAGTTGTTTTACTGCAGGTTTTCTCTTATCCAGTCTCTTTCAACCTAAATAATGATGGTGGACATGTTCACCTTGAGGTTTCAAAACGTGAGTTTAGAAGCCAACAGGTGACATCACAGCAGCTATATCCATCTTTTATACTGTCAATAGCTGGAACTGAATTTGTGAAATTTCCTTTTGAAAAGCTGGAAACACAACACAATAAAATCCTATCATAAGTGTAAAACCGGATCAAAAAAGAAGACAAACATTTGTCACGGCCAGAAAAGGTGCGCTAGTAGTTCAAAGTCAAACTCTGCACTGTACCACAATAGAGGGTGCAAGGTATGACAAGAGAATTTAGCTGAAAAAACAGTTTATGCAGATCCAGCAGATAGAAATCAGCCATGTCTGTTATGTATGGATTTGTTTTTATTGATTTGGAAGTGAAAGTAGAAAACTCAAGTGACAACTGCTGACGAACATCAGGACAGAGAACTAGCAGGAGGTTTGCGCAGCTCAAAGATTATGCTTCACTAAACACACCAGAGGAAACAGCATATACTACAAGACCTGAAAAAACGTTTTGTGTGTGTGTATGTGTGTGTGTGTCTTTGTTGGGGTAAGGGGGGCTCTTTCTCAGAGTAAGACTGATTGCATGGAAGTCTCTTTATTCCATCAAGGCAAGTGTCAGACCTAAAAACACCTTTAAAAAAAATCAGTGATCCTTTAAATCTGCACTAACCTGAACATTTCTGGCCACCTATGGGCAGGGTGTAACATAAGACTGATGTCGTAACAATTTCCAAAGTTGACACAAAAGTTTTTTGTGCACTCCACAATAAGGTGGCAATTTTCACTTTTTAAAGTCTCTACAAGTGCATAAAAGAAATGTGACTGTCAGATGGCTAAATCCATCACTTGCTAACTCGGGGTGCTTGCCTTTAGATTACTATAAGTAGCTGCCTGCCTGTTGAGAGTGACCAAAAACAGTAAAGTTGTGGATCATGTAACCAAATAAAAAAAAGGCAAAAACATGTAAAGGGAAATGCTACTAAGAAACAAACCTACAAGAATGTACTGAGTTTACATGTAGAAATGAGCAATATATGCAATAAATCTTTCATAGGTGGAGTTGTAAGTATGTCTTGGCAATATATTTCTGTGAGATGCTGGCATTGCAGCTATGGCCCATTTCAAATATTCCATATATAAACATTTTACCTGACACATTCTTTTTGTACGTTAAAAAAATAAAATAACCTCCAATAAATGAGAAATCAACTAAAACGGGAAACTACTTCAAAGCATAGGGGAGTGCAGCCATACAACCAAAGGTTCCACTTCAGCAGCTGTTTTTAAATACACCAATCCAGCAGAAAATTAGCTTTGCCCTGGGAATTAGCAGTTTATAATGTCAGGTTTAGTGCAAGGAAGCTAAACCCTAGTCAGGCCTTTATTACTGCCCTCTTGCAGATAAATTAGACCTTGGAAGATGGAAAGCACAATCATAACTCAACCTTTGCTGGATAAACAAAAAGGGCAGACCTGAAAGGCATGTGGCGTGTCGTCCACACAGTACACCCGCAAGGTGTAGCTCATGGATCCAACCTCCATGGTTCCAAACACAGCCAGCTTCAGCCTTTTGATGGCAGCCTGCGTTAGGGGCTCACCCACGAGGGCGTAAGAGCCAGGCTGGTCCAGCAGCAAGTGGCAGCTTGTCGAGTCCATCAGGCAATAACATGAGGTGGATTCCTCCTCCACTGACATGACTTCCTGTCACAGAAAAAGAGGTGAAACACATGAAGACATTATCTTTAATCAACTCACATCTAGATGTTAACAAATGTAATTCAGTCAGGAGAAGCTTAAGCCCATCAGCATTAATTTATATATGGCAGCATGCCACTGCCCAGCGTTTCACATGTATATCTATAAAATATAAGGTGATGAGAGGATAGTTTTTTACACTTCCAGTAGAAACACAGTGACTAATGACTAAATTATGTGAAACATTTAAGTTTCACATAATTTAAGGACGAAATGGTGTGGCGGTAGACTGCAAAGAGGTTTGCAGACTAAAGCAGCTTAAAATCTTCATCTGTTTGCCTGTTGGATGTGTAGAAGGGTGTTGGTGTTAGGTGAGCCATCGGTTGATGTGGGCTCATGCGCTTGACTTTTGTGCTCGACTTCTCCTAATTCATGTAACCCTGACCTCAAAGCATTAGATCAGGGGTGTCCAACTCCAGGCCGCGAGAGCCGGTGTCCAGCAGGTTTTAGATGTGTCCTTGATCCATCACAGCTGATTTAAATGCTAAATTCCTTCTGCAACATTTCTTGAAGTTCTCATTAGATGCTAAAATGGTGTATTTTATCATCTTTACTCATATGATTGGAGCAGAATTGGCTGAAATGATTGGCCTCCTAGGCGTCGTCTTGGGCACTAACAATGAAGGTCAAGGTCAAATGATTAGCCAACCTAGGTATTCATGTCGCCCAAGCTTAGCCTAGTTTTCAAGTTTGAAGACGATCCATAAAAAATTGGGGGTAATGTAGGTAAGTTTTTACTGATTTTCATATTTGGTGTGACCTTGATTTTGACATTGACCCGATTTTCACCAAACACTGGTATCTACCACCACACAAAATTTGAAAATGATATGTTGTACACTGCGGACACTACACTGCTAATAAACAAACAGACAGACAGACAGATACTCCCTCCTTTCAGAGGGATAATAGAAAAAATAGTATAGTCTTTAACCGATTTTTGTTGTTATTCATCTGATCAGTCTTAATGTCTTTAATGTCTTAATCTTAATGTCTAATGTTGCTCCTGACAGTGAGATATAACACAAGAAACAACAGATGTGATCATTTAGGAAAAAGTCAGTTAATCACGTACAGTCATTCAGTTTTTTATGCTGTTTCAAAATGTTTTAGGAAAACTGCACTTCTGAATAGTTCTGAACAGAACTGCACTCATCGATAACTGAGAGCAAAATCTGTGACACCACTGTGATCCGCTGTCAAATTTATTACAAGCCTTTGACACATTGCTTTTTACACACAGATCTTCTTAAACTACCATAAATGAACTCTATCTGCAAGCATATACTTGAAAAAACAACTTGGATTTAGGTTATCTCTTTAGGCCTAACCTGCAAACTCATTTAGCTAAAAAACTAATGTAAAAATTCCATATTCAATTTGAGCTGCTCCACCTGCACTGGGAGCAAAGCTGTACCTCTTATTAAAACACAAAAATCAAATCAAAGCTCTTAAAGTGCTGTACACATTATAGGACAGTAAACAATAAAAAAGCAGGCAGAAAACAGGATAAAAGCTAGAAAAATAAACTTAAAAAAACAAACAAAAACAAAAGAAGGAATTCTCTAAAAAATTGAAAACATGATATGAGATTACCTAAGTTCACAATTCATGTTTTACACATTGAACTATTTTCTGTTGATTAGAAGTCTAACAATAAATTTGGTTCAAAATGACCATGTAGCCAATGTCGTCATCACAAGATGACATGACTGAAGAATACTTGCACAGGTCCTGTGGTTGTAATCCAAGGTAAATTTTGCATGGCTTTAAAAACAAATAAACACACCTTAAACTCAATTCTGTATGAGGCAGGAAATGCAGGGAACCTTGAGGTTATATTTCTCTTTTAAAAACATCTACTGTCACTTTTCCATGTTGCCTGTTGCCACAGTCTTTTCATAAAGTCTCATAAATAGGTTCATATTCATCATTTTGACACATTTTCAAACTCATTACTGTGCAGTATGTCCTCTATGCACAGTATAACCCTAAAGGGTTATCATGCACATACTTCCATTTGCAATTTGTATTACAAGTCATTACATACAACACAATTTGCAGTTTCTATACTATTACGGCCTTTTTTTCTAGAAAGTGTTTATTGCATATTTCAAGTCAATTTAGTTAACAGACACAAAAAAAAGAAGAAACAAGAAAATAAACAGCTCGCAGACTGCAGGGCTCCAATTTTCACTTATTTATTGCTCCCAGAAAGTTACAGCTTTCTGGGAGCAATAAATAATTATTTGCTCATTTCTTCACACAGCACCTGTTTTGGTTTGGTTGTCACGTGATTCAATCACCTGATTAAAAGTTACAAAACTTTAGAACAGCTTCCAATAAAGGATTAGGGTTAGGCAGAATTTATCTTACACGCTTTTCGAGGCTGTTCCACTGCGATACTTATTGCAGCAGAGTGAGTCGCTGAGGTAAATATTCATGCCAAGAGCTGCCGAGAGACATCGCAGTAAGAAAACTCTGCAAATGAACTTCTGTATACAGTAGAATGTATTATGGATTTTGGTCCACTGCTGTTGAATAATGATGTACGTAGGTAACATAATGCAGGTTTAAATCACAAAGCAAAAACCCACACAGGTTGTAACCAGTCTCGGGAGAGTGTACAAAACCATTTCTGACATAACAGATGATGTTAGTACATAGCGGGACGCAAAATAGTCATCATAAACAATGCTGAGTGTTTTATTTATGAGGCAGCAACAGCAACTGGAAAGCACTTTATTTTTTCCAGCTTTTTTCTATTTTCTCCAAACCTCACTCGAAGGGAACATACTTGAAGACAAACTGTGAATGGTATATGATTAGCAAAGATTTGTGTAAACCTACTCCCCAGACAAAAGAAAGGAATCAGAATAATCCGGGCAGAAGAAGGCCAAGAGCATCAAAATTCACCTTCAGATATCGTCTTTGGTTATTTATCCAAACCATCTCACAATTATTGTCACGCAGTAAGCTGCAGCAGACAGAATCCATGAAATCCGTGTGATTAGCTAGTTTAATGAGGAGCTGTGAGACCAAACAGTGTACCAAGACACAGCCTGAGGAGCACAACTTATTCCTCCTCAAATAATCAAGTTAACTAGAAACATGCCAATTAGAAGCCATGTTACCAGCAAACATGTCTTATAAAACAGCAAACCTCCACACGTTTATTTAAACACCAGCATTAACCCTAACTACATCAGTGTACAACCTATTGGTCAATATACATGTTTTGACCTACTGTGTATGATGGTCTTGGAGCAACTTGGAAATAAACCTCAGGTTCAGAGTCTCTTTTTCACCTTGGAAACAGGAGTGTGTCTCAACACAAAGTAGTTCCACAACAGCACAGCAGCAGCTCTGTGGAGCTGCTTAATGAGAGTTCTTCTGAAATGGGCCCGATGCTGAGCATAAAACATTTGCAATGTATCCATTAATGTACTATAAAGATCAGAGGATCTCTTTGATACACAAGGGAACTGAAAGTCATGAATCTCTGGTGAGTTCAAAATGGAGATTAGAAGTAATGACATCCCCAGGAAGTGTAAGCCGTGGTGAATTTAGAAAGAATTTTTTTAGGGTAGAGTGATTTTTTTTTTTTTTTAGCTAAAATTAAAAGAAAAAAGAAAGGAAAATCAAGATAAACTAACCAATAGACCTTCCATTTAGTAATGATGCTGAAACCTAACTAAATAGTTTTTTCTGCTTAAAATTTCTCAATTAGTGATTAGAGCTTTAATCTAACGGAGTGCAAAAGTAAAAAGTGAGTGAAAAATGAAACAAAGCAGCAAAGAATGAGGAGACAAAAATCAAAGACTAACTTATGTAAATGAAATTAAAGCATAAAAGGTAAAGCATAAAAGTGGGGGAAAAGACAAAGACAGGAAGTACTACACACAAAGGAAGTAAAAACAAAACGTGAAAAAAAATGAAAACATAAAACAACAAAACAACAACAAAAAAAGAACAGACACTAAACATAAACATAAATATCACAGATATGGGGAAAATGTGATCAATTCCAAAACCTGACAGATTTCGTTTACCCTGAGCCAAGATGAACCAAAGAAAAACTTTAGTCTACAAGGTCTATCGTTAGAAAGTCTTAACAAGATTTCTGTAGAATGAACCTCAATAAAGATGATTAACAGCTGTCTCTTACCCTGCCTGCCAATGAGCCAATCTCTTAATGCCTTTATCTCCTGTTGGAGGCTGTGACCAGCTGAGGCTGGTTGTTGTTCTTGAAACTATAGTACGGGACCTCACATCTGACCAGAAACCCCTTAGAATGACCAAATACTATTTTAAAATTAGTTTTTCAGTCAAAGTTTGATTTAAAGTAAAAAAAATCTACAGTCGGGGCAGACCTGCTTATGACAAATATCTCTGTTAAGAGTTATGACTCAGAGAAACCGTGCATGTTCTGAAACAAACTGGTTTATCTGACTTTAAAATGCACCTTGCCTCCATGAGCTGTGAGTCACAGCCCCTGCTGTCACTGTTACCGCTGACCGTGTTGTGACCAGGGCAGTTCAGCAGGCCGGAATATAATATCTGAGTTCCAGTTATTTTTAGAACACTCCCTCTGTACTCGTTTCTTCAACTCTCCTTCATCCTGCTGGGGAGGCTCTCCACTGTTTGGTAGCCTCTATTATACAGTATCCTGAGTTGATATGCAGAATGTTATGTAAGCGATGAAAAATCTGAAATCTCAGTTTATCTTGAGGATTTGATCTTAAGGACCTTCTCTTTTCTTGTTAAAAGCTAAATGGGAATTGAGGCTCAAGCTGGATAAATGCTGGTAGAGAGACACTCTGCTCAGGATCAGTTCCACCAGAGAGATGGCGCTCATCCGATCCCAAAATGCGCTTCATAAAATTCTCCAATAGGATTCTCAAGATGGTAGTTGTCCCACCTCTACCACCCAAAGCTAGTCAACAACCAAACTGGAAAATGTATTAATTTTGCTGTTACATGACTATTCTGCACAGCTGAGGTCAATGACAGTTTCAAATATGTGAGTTTCATTTGTTTGAGGGAGGTTTTTAAACTTTTTGGTGCAAATTTACCAAACTTTTATAGTGTTATCCATCATATCACTAGTTCCTATATGGACAATGTGAGCATTGAAATTAAAGTTGTGCATCTTTTCAGATTGCTTAAGAACTCCTTTAGGAGCTTGAACAGAATAACTGCCAAGTGGCAGGAATTGGTTCTAAAAGGACTTTGAGTCCATTTGTACAGTGAGTTAGTTTTAAACTCTTTACACACCAAATTTGTGTGAATATTTTCCACTTACCTATTCTTAATGAAGTGGTTCACAATTTAACAGGACAAATTTGTAGCATTTATTTATTTGAATCAAGCTTTATTTTTAACGTGTATATAAACAGATCTGACCAATCAGACCACTGCATTTGACAACAACTGCTCTCAACTCAAAACATACAGCGGTACTGAATATACAATGATATGGAAATACTGCACAGACATCCTGAATTATGTACTAAAGCCATTGTGATAATTCAGCTCCTGGCTTAAACCATGAAATTCTCCCTGCTCCTGCCTTCTCATTACAGCTGGATGAACCTTAGAAATTCTTCCTTTTCCAGTTTCAAAACATCAGGACCAGCTCATCATCACTTGATGTCAACTTTTTTCAGCATGAGGATGAATTTCTCACTAAAACACAACGCTTTGCATCCAAAAAGTTCAGAATTTTTTGCAGACAACGCGTTCAGTGTCAGGTCTGCATTCAGATTAAAAATAGTCTCCAGTTGATTCCTACATCAGTTGCTCGTTCTCTACCCAGAAAACCAGACATAGATTTTTCTCTTGACCAAAGCTCAAATGTTTTTCGACATCTTCCTTTGACATATTCTCTGAAGTCTTTGGCATTTCCCTAATCCCGTGCTCTTTCCATGCAATCTTTGGAGTGTCTCCTGTCGAAGGTATGTTTACCAAATATCAGGCTGGCTTCGTGGTATTCCGTACCCTTATAGAAGAACGCTGCATGTCGTCCTAAGCCCCCCGGCACAACTTCCTGCTTAAAAGACTTAATACGTTTTAACCTCGTAGGACTTAAGAATATGACCCTGAGGACATGGGTGTAGTCTGCAAGAGTGAATCTAATATACTTTGGGTTAATTTGGCATTACATGTTGATTTTGGACTGAAAGGAATAAGAACACCATCCATGTCCTTCATATGGAACACCAGAATGTGCACATGCAGACCATATTTCAAATCAGTGAATAATAAATTCTCTTGGCCAGGTCAGAGTCCAGGCTCAGATATTCTGAGGCGCCGTGCTCCTCAAACAGATTTAAATGTTACTACTTCAGCTACATTCCTGTCAGGTGCCTGGGACTCCTGTGATTATGTTTATGCATTTTGCACTTATGCTTCCTGCATGCTCATAAGCAAAACTTAACACAGTGCAATATGGCATTGAATAACATTATAGCATGGCTGGGAGTGTTGAGGAGTCTTCTGTGAGTCATGTGCATTTTAATGACAGACGAAATAAGGGTACTTTAATGGCACCGGGCATTTGCAGGTATTATGCTTGTTCAAACTCCTCTCTCTCTCTTTAGGTTAGGCCTCAGTGGTGGATCATTATTTCCGACCAAGAAGCTCTAAGGATCTCTGCGCCCTTTTAATATTAGAGTGAAATCTCAAAGCGACACGAATCGTGTATTCATTCGTTTCCCCTCTATTCCTCCTCTCCGTCTCATTCAAAACACTTGCACATCTTGAGAAATTGCCCTCTTACAGTGAAAAGATTTTTTTCTTGCACAATTGCAAACTTAAAAAAGGCAAGGTTAGGTAAACATGAACTTGAACTCAAAGGAAAGGGAGTTTAAAACCCCCCACACATACTAAACTGTGAGCAAACAAAAAGAGCCCTTCAGAACGGCATTAATCTCTGACTGAGTGACCCAGGAGAGCTGACATGGTTTCTAATCTGCAGCAGCATCTGGTGGCATCTCAGAAAGAGATTATAAAGGTGGACACGGGCAAGGATATAACAAATGAGGGAAGTGAGGTCAAACTAACACTTGTATTCTGTAATGTGGCATCGACTTGTGTACGATTTCTGTTGGTGCGATAACTGCAGAGAAGGACCCTGTATTAGTGAGTTAGGCAGCTACCTTTGCACTTTTGAGGATCACTCAGGTGACTTAAAGTAGATAAGAGTGACCTGCACTTCATAGCCATTTTGTTCTCTCATTTATGTAAGAATGTAACAGAATACATGTTTTACATGTTTAAATAGAGTGTGGAAATCAGCAGGTGAGTTGATAAAGTGATATTAGTAGATTTGGAAAAACAAAACCAATTACAAGACTGGGAATTTCCATCCATCCATCCATCCATCCATCCATCCATTCTCTTTCACTTATTGATGCAGGGTGATGGGAGTGGGGAATGTCACTGAAGTGACAGCAGGCAAAATAAACAGAGCTAAAAGTGTTTTGGCGTGATTCCCAATTAGCCTTCGTAGATATGGTTGGTTTCACGAGTTATTCACAAAAGCTGCACTGTTTACAATATCAATTGCAAAAAATAAGAAATGGTTTTGTTTGGCATAACTAAAGCAATTAAGAGTAAATTGCATGTTGTAAAAAGGTTTGCAAATCAGGTTGTGCACTTATTTTAAATCTCTTCTCCTCAATATACAGGGTACATCAGTAAGAGTGACCCAATTTTAAAAGATTATTTTTTAAAGTAATGGACACAGCAGCTTGCAGTAAATTTTACAATACATGGCTGAAGCTAAAGTTTTCCATACAAAACAAGTGCCCAATTTCCCCCCTCTTCAGATGCACGGCACATGTCCATACAACAGTCAAACTAATCCCATACTTTGACAAGCATGTTCATGGTTGCCAGTAGCAGTGGGATTAGTGAGTTTCAGTGGGATTCACAATTCACGTGGTTGCCAGTACCATGTGAATCTCCTCTTTCTAACAGCATGTGTTTTGATCACAAATGAAATCATATACAGACAGGTTTTATCTTTTTCTATGATTTCATTTAAAATTTTTCACAATCTACATTTTTCTGACTCTCATTCTGTGACATCACTGGGGCATCTGTCAGTTTTCTTGACTATTGTTGGTATGACAATGCTGCCTACTAACAAAGACAACCTAGCCTACACCTCGAACAAAACCCTAACCCAGAGGCACAAGATAATCTCAGTTACTCAGTGGAGTCTGTCTCTGGTCCCCATCAAAACCCCAAACCACATTTGAAGTAGACTGTATAAACGGTCTGCAAGAAAACTAAAAAAGTGACACATACTGTACACACAAGCAGACACACTTACAGAGACTCCATGGATTATTATTACAGACTCCAAAATAACATTCGGTTACAAATGCAGAGCTACTGTTGAATACTGGAAACCAAACCATGATCCTGAGACCAAAGTATTTGTCTAAAGCCTTCCACATATTACAACATGTAATATACATGTACTGTAAAAGGGATGCAATGATATGTTTCACCAGCATTAACTGTTAATCAAATCATGTTTAAAATCTTGATGAAATGAACAATACTTTTGGTCTGCGTACACACGTGCAGTGTCAGATTAGTTTGGCTAACCTTAGCAGTGCTATCAGCAGAGCCTTGGTTTTATTCTATGTAAGAAAGAGACATCCCTGTCCAGAATATGGTTACACTGGAGACAGACTCATTTTTGGAGTCAGTCTATTTTATGTTTGCCCTCTGATTCTGTCTACCTGTCCATGTATACCCCACCTTGCGCTGAATGATGCCGGGATAGGCTCCAGCCCCACTGTTACTTTAGTTTATGTGATGCAGACTGAGTTTATGTTTAACGAAATGTAAATATATAAAACATTTATGAGTACATTTACATTCCTTTCCATTTGCACAGCCCAATGTGCACACTTCACTGTCAGAAAGAAGCTATTGTTGAAATTGTTTAGATGAAGTTTGAGGTTTGCATATGTAGGCTGCTGTGCTTGAATATTCTTCATAGCGGCTCAGAAAAACATTATTCAGGACAAAAGCAGACAGTGTAGAGAGCTGACAAATCCAGCCTAAATAACAAGCTCTTTTAAGTGCCGACAACCACCACAACAGCCGGGGGGCAAACCTGCGCTCTTCATTATTCTGACCCGTGCTCGGGTTTCACAAAAAACTTTACATCAGCTTTACATTTACATTACTGCCTGACTGAATATTCTCTTGACTACAACACCCCCCCCCCCCCCCCTGCATGCCACCCTTCCTTCCCCACATGTCTTGTTATCATCTTGTTGCTTGCTGTTCAAATTCACTAGCAAATAATGCAAAGTGACAACAGCAACTGGGGCTTTTTATTCCTATGGGGTTTGAGATTAAGCTCTCGGGATGTCATCCAGACCAGTGAAAACAATCTCCTTCACTGGAGGGGAAGGAGAAAAGAAAGAAAACGCTGACACTGTTGGAACGAAAAAGCGTTTAATATTAAAAGAAGGAGTCTTTTTATGTGTGTGTGTGTGTCTGTGTGTGTTCCTCACATTTCTTTGCAACAGTTCATCTGATCGACTTTAAACTCCACTGCTAGTAACATGACTGCATTGTGGAACTGTAGGTCATTCTGGGGTTTTTTCTTCATGTTAGACTTAAGGTCACAATGATCATTAGGGATGGTCATAGCCATTAAATCAAAGGAAGTAATTGTTTATATTTTTCCTCTGTTTTTGCTGGTTTGTGGTGTTTACAGCACCCTCTTTTAGACCACTTTTACCAAGTGACAGCCAGAGACGTCTAGCAAATACTCCCGAACTGGTTGGGAAATACACATTCCACTACTGATCAAAGGTTTCCAGGGGAGCGGTAACTGGCTAACTACATGACTGAGGCCTAATGCACCTTTACCACTACCAGGTACTGTTAAGCCAGATCCTGTACAAATTACTAGGTAAAGACAGTGTGGCAGGACGTGGTCAGTGGTGCCGCTGCAGGGGAGGCGAACGCACCTGCAGGGCATCCGCAATCACAGCGGGTTAAAAGTGTGCTAGGTCCTGGATTTCGGTGGTGTTGTTGGTGATGTGTGCAGCTGGCACTGGGTCGAGCTGCAGCAGTTGAGTTTGTAGCAGCAACTGTATGAGAAGTGTTAATAAAGATGCTGACAACCAAATTTCCCCTTGTGGGACAATTAAAGGATTATTCTATTCTATTCTATTCTATTCTATTCTATTCTATTCTATTCTATTCTATTCTAAAAGCATGCATGTGTGGACAGGTCTGCTGTGTCATTATTACAGACAGCATATAAGTCATGTGAAAGGTGATCTTCCAAAAACAGTCAGATAGTTACTGAGCAGCAATTTTGCTTGCTGCACTGGAATGATGTAAAATGTTCAGCTAACATAAACCACTGGTCTCTGCTTTTCATTGGAACAATGCAGCAGTGTTGTTAAGGGGGCATGTTTTTCTATGGAGGTTGAGTGCTCAGTGAGTTATAGAAACAGACTGGTGTGCTACAACTGCTGGAACTGGATTTATGATATGGCACATTAACAGTGTGGGTGCATCGAATTCCTGCTCCCATGAGGCCACTGGAGCTAAATGCGCCCAATAAAGACAATGACAGCAATTCCACCAAATGACAGAAGCTGAGTCAAGACGCAGTGCTAGTTAAATGCTTGTGAAATGATCATGGTGCGAATTGAAGTTGAGCAAATAAGGGAACAAAACTGTGTCTGTGACTTGAGGTCACAAATACATAGTGGGGCCTAGTCAAACATGCATGTTTTCTTATCTACCTCTGCAGATGCTAACATGCCGATGAAAGCAACACTGTACTTGGTTCCTTGTTGCAAAGCATCAGACTAAAGCTGCTAGCAAGAAACATAAAACACATTGTAAGAGCTGAGATGCTTGGTTGTGCCCGGAGCGGCTGGTGTGTTGGCGGATGTAAATGGAGAGTGATGGTCAGCACAGAAATAATCTCCATGATTCTCCTCCTGATTGCCTCACGTCTGAATTCCCTCTGCCATGTCTTTTCCTGATCCACTAATCGATACCTACACACCCCCCACCCCCAAAGTCTTCCCACTCGCTGACAGCAGCCATGCCTCTTCCAGCCCATTACATGCTGTAATTGTTTCTTTATTTTCCTCCTGCCGTACTGGCAGTGTTACCACAGCGTGGCCTTATGTCACCCTCTGGACCCACAGAGAGCATAAGCCCGGATCAATTGGCTTCCCCACGAAAGTCCCAACATTCTTTTATGGCTAACACATTATTCACAAGTCACATGTCACGGTAACTCTACCTTTTGCCACACAAAGCACACATGTAAAGGTCAGCTGTCAGAAGGAGGACGAGAGTCAACAAACCCTGGCATCTAATGTTACGGGACATGACTTTAACATCCTTTTATTAGACTGACTGCAGGTATTGTCCCGAATTATAAACCAAGGGGAAATTTTACTATCAAACAATCCTGATGTTAACAGTGAGTTTAATTTACTGCTCAATATACTCCAATGAAGTTGCATGCATACTAAAAACACACCGTATAACCATACTTCTATGTTTAAGCTGATAGTGTAATGCAGTTAATGCTGCGGTCCGTTCTTTTGACATTTTTATAGTTTTACCGCTCCAAGGACTTCAGACTATAAGCCAGAATGCAAATGTTGAGGCAAGAGAGAACAATCTACACACTAGAAAAACTGTGAGCAGGTGTTTTTATTTATTTATTTTCTCTATTTTGTTTCTGTCCACCTGATGAATGAAGTTTGACTGCCTGTGAGTGCTGGGTGTTGGGAGACTCTTGCTCCTTTAGTTCAGGTTACTGCTACACAGCCGGACTTGCTGGAATTAGTTCCAGTGCAAGTGAAAGAGTTGTGATCTGCCGGAGAGGTGGTTGTTAAAAGGGGCTTGCAACAAAACAGGTATTGCCTGGGTATGGTGGTAGTGGAAGGAGAGGTGTGATTTTTGGTGAACTGATGAACAGTGCTCTGTATCAGCAAGCAGGCAAGAATATTCCTTGTTTTTTTACCCTGCCCCTGAAAACACCTGCTTACATAGAGTGCTTAGAAAGGCTCTGCAGAGATAACTTGAACAACGTAGTTGGTAAAACTGGTCACTACAAGCAATACCTGTGTATCAACCAATTCACTGTTAATTTACAACCGGCTTTTTCCTTCAGCTTTAAGGTTGAAAGCAAATTAGGCTTACAGAATGTTGAGAGACTTTATATAAAAAACAGACGTAGCCACTGTAATGTTGCCCGCTGGTTTGTGATAGCTGCTGCCATCTTATTGTTTTTTCAGCGTGAGAAGTGACCACATCCAGATAAAGTACATGAGTACAACAGATACCTGTTTCTAAATTCACAAATAACATAGCGCAGAAATGCTTTGAGTGCATTCTTCTAAGACGGTTATTACTGCAATGAACTACACAGAAAGACTAATTGTTTTTGAAATCCTCCTGAAAGGGGCAGCATGGTGGCCCTTAGCACTGTTGCCTCACAGCAACAAGGTCCTGAGTTCAATTCCACCATCAGGCCGGGGTCTTTCTGTCTGGAGTTTGTATATTCTCCCCATGTTTACATGGGTTCTCTCCGGGTGCTCCGGCTTCCTCCCACATTCCAAAGACATGCAGTTAGTGGGGATAGGTTAATTGGAAACTCTAAATTGCCCATAGGTGTGAATGTGAGTGCGAATGGTTGTCTGTCTCTATGTGTTAGCCCTGCGACAGACTGGCGACCTGTCCAGGCTGTACCTTGTCTCTGTCCTAAAAGGCGCCAACACAACAAAGAAAGATAAGAAATGTTTTTTTGCAACTCGAAAAACTGAGGCAGAGGAGGAATATGCCAATAATAATGCAAACCCTCAATGGTTATGCCATTAAAAAACATTAACTCATAATAGCTGTTTAAAAGTGCTAAAGCAGCAATAGAGGCCAAACCCCATTTTTGTATCATGTCTTAACCCTTTATTTACCTTAGTTATGCCCATTTTGCTATAGAGGGAAAATCAAACGCTTCCTGAAAGGACTGAAGGAGGGCTTTCCTTTTATATCCAAAATTACAAAGTAAGTCTATTTACCAAGTATGAATCTTGGTAAATAAAGCATTAATTATATATTTTTTTATCCAGCTGTTATGCATGTAGTTATGCATTTTGACACTGGAGTATATCAGTAATGACTCCCTCACAGCCTCAAGTGGCCTGCAATTTTTGTTATTTCTGCATTTGCTTCATTCTGGGATCCGCAGGCTGTTGTGCGGCTGAGATTTATGCATTGGTTGTATTAGCTCGTTAAAAAGCAGATGGCTTCTGTAAGGGATGAACCAGAACTCAAGGAACAGGAATTTCCTCCTGTCACCTCAGCACTGAAGACATTTTTTCACCAGGTGTCTACATGCATCTGTTGGAAGTGAAGTTGCATGGATAAATGAATTATATTTAACCATGTAAACAACAGAGCAGTATGGTGGGCACACTGTTTGTGTAATTCCTTTATCCTGTATACCGATTACAGCTGCAGTGTGGTTCTAATTGGCAGTGTGTCTGAAGTGGAACACACTTTGTGTTTTTGCTTATTGTATGCTTTTATCTTTGTTAAACAGGTGTGTGGAACCATGAATCTCTTCCAGCATATCCAGCTGAAAATAAATATAGCCATTTATTTCCATCTGCAAGTGTCTTTCATGCTCCATAGATATGAGCTGCTCTGGCAAAAAATTGCCCCTGTTCAGTGGAAACAGCAGAGTGGTGAAATGCATGTGAGATGGATCATCTCAGACAAGCATGATGGTGCCAGTTTCTACTTGGCCATTACTGCTGTAGCTTACGAGAAGTGAGAAAGGTGATCAGTGGGTGGAATCTGGTCCTATTCTCCTACTAATTCACGTAAAAGAATGAGCCACTGGTATTTAGGGCACTCTGATTTCAGTCCCCAATGCTTAAGGTCAACAGTAGATAGACTACATAATGTGTGTTTTCTTTGGTTTATCTGCTAGATCAACACATCTCTGCTTCACTATCATTCATGCTCTACTGTAGCAGGGTTTGCACTGCCTTTTATTGCTGATTACATTAAATAACAAGAAGCCAACCTCCGCCAAGGCAGCTCACTTTCTGGACACTGTTTACTTTTAATTGAATAATACTGTAGTTTTTTATATATTCATTCTGTTTTGTTTGTCTCTAAGCATACTTCAAGAAATGATCTGAACAGATCTGAAAAATATAAATATAATTGCAAGTTGAACACTTAGGAACATGTGGCACCCTACAGTACTACTCTAATACTCTTTAGAATGACCCATTCAGCTAGCTCCTGATAGCATCACCTTCAACCACCAACAGCGAGATGCATCTTATACAAACTCCTGGAAGTTTCTGTTGTGATTTGGCTACCCTTTTAATACCTGTTTATCAAATGTAAATGGTGTCATCAATGAAGTGTACTACACAAACAAGGAGATTATCTACTAATTGGAAAATTGTTGGTTCTATCCCTGGCTCCGGTAAGTATCCTTGGGCAAGATTCTGAACCCGAGTTGGTGTCTGAATTGTTCATCAGAGTGTGAATGTGTGTGAATGTTACACAGAAAGTATGCAAGTATAAAAAGCATAGCATAAAGTACTCTGAATGCTCAAGTAGAGCACAAAAGCACAACACAGGAACCAGTCAGCAGAATGGTAACAAAATGGTGACTGGACACTGGTATTCATTTCAGCTATGCTGTAAAATCAATACAATATTTAATGGTGTAAATAGTTGTTTAGGCCATTCACTTTTTTTCACTGAGGACTATCTCTCGAAGGCCTGCTACTTTTTGTAGACTGCAGCTGTTTTAAGCAAAATACGATTAATAGGAAGTGGAATGGCTCTCTGCACGTCGCCTATGGCCCAGGTGACATTGCAATGCACTGTACTGTGCTTGAAGGACATTCTCCCTGCAGCTCTCACCTCCCATTTGCTGTCCTGGGTTCTCCTCTTGAGCTGGATGTTCCAGTTCTCGGCGTCCACCTCTGCACAGTGGGCGATGGTCATGGCCACCGGGCAGAAGAGATCCAGGCCAGGAGGTCCGTATGTTACCTCTGGGCCCAGGAGGATTTCACAGCTGTCCAGTGTTTGGACACTAAAAACACACAGAGAGTAAATGCAAATCTTATTAGGTGATACTTTGAAATAAGTTACAGTACTGCAGACAACAGACACCGCCTGGGTTCACACGAGAAGACACGTCAGCAGAATGGATGCCTCGGCTCTCGTGTAATTGTGCCTTTTGATGCCTGGACTCGCTGTGCGTCATAAATGCATTTACTGCAGCCACGAGCTGCTTGCACAGCTGTCTTTGAAGCAATCTGTGCAACAAAATGCCTTTTTGCAAGACTGAAAAACAGCTGGTGGCAAGGTGAAATGCTCCATTCACTTCTTTACCTATATTTTTTGAAGCTTCATATTTATGATAAAAAAAAAAGATGGGGCAGCTTCACTGCTATCCACTGCTTTCCATTATATTTAAAAGCATTGTTAAGACTCCTTGCTGTGCTCTTTATGACTTTCCATATTTAACACATTCTATTTAGTAGAGCCATCATATGTGCATAACATCTCTCTTTGCACTTGTGCTTCTGCTGCTGCAAGCGAACCAACAAATTAATGAGCTTATGAAAAGAGGTGGACTGCAAACAAAACATGCCTCCAGGCAGGTACTTCCAAGTTTGAATGGCCATGAGTGAAAATGCTGAACCCTTGCTCCCTGAGTTCAAGTTATTGCCACACAGCCAGGCTCCTGGAATTAGTTCGAGCACAGGTGAAAAAGTCACTGCTATTTGCCGGTGACTTTGAGTTCGCTCATTAAAAGTGGCTTACAACAAACAGGTCCTGCCAGTGGACGGTGGCGGCAGCAGCAACTCTGGTTGAGCTTTTGAGAAAGAGGGCAGGCAGATCATGACACAGGAGAGGAACACCTCAACAAAGCTCTTTAATCAGTCATCAGGTCAGAGATATGAGAAGCTTGGTTTGTTAAGACTTCTTCCTTTGAATGAGGCACACACTAAAGCAGCAGCTTTAGTGTATGAAACACCACTACAGCGTAGAGGAATGCCTAATGTTTTGTTAGCACCATTAATTTACTACAACTTGTGTCTTAGATTTGTATTTTTCACCATCATTTTCTGATATAACGCTTGTAATACATCACAGTTTGACATTTCTTCCACTATAATGGATTACAGTGAAGGAAGGAAGCCATTCACTAGCGACTACAGCTAGAAATCCACAACACAGCAACAGATTGACTCAGCACTTCATGATTCAAGAAACTGACAGTTTATTTACACAACTGGCATCTATTTTTGTACTAAAGTAGAGGGTTTCCTTTGTTTGTACCAGTACTTTGTAGATAACTTGATTGGATTTTTTCTATCTAGCTTTATATAAAACTTTCACCTATTACAGAAATAGAATAGAAAATCTATATCAAAAGAATAGATTTTAATTTAAAAGGTGACATGAACTATCCCTGTTTAACACTAGCCACACTCCTAAGTGCTTCACCAGCACCCTGATGAATACATTAACACAACAAAAAGAATGCACTACTAACTACTAGGCATTGGGCTGGTAATGTGTGTGTCACAAACAGGAGAAACTTGCAAATCCAAAGACTTGAACAGCAGTCAGAAAAAAATCTGGTCAGAAAACCCAGTGCAAACCCCTCAACATAAAGCTAAGATTTGGGGTATTTATGGGCACCTCACTATGTATATTAGTAAGTAAGTAAGTAAAATTTATTTATATAGCGCTTTTCGCAAATAAAAATCACAAAGTGCTTTACAACAAAGAAAATGAAAAATAAAAGGATGGAAAAACAACAAATAACAATGTAAAACAGTAAAATACAACATAAAAACAACAAATTAATTAAAAGCTTGCCTATATAAAAATGTCTTCAGCTGCTTTTTAAAAAAATCAGTGGAGTCTGTACAGTGTAAAACCAGTGGGAGAGAATTCCACAACCTTGGTGCCACTGCCACGAGTTTTAAATCGAGTGCGTGGAGCCACCACCAGTCTCTGACCTGATGACCTTTGAGCTCGGGAAGAGGAATGCGGTTTCAGCAGGTCAGAGATGTACTGGGGAGCTTGACCATGTAAGGCCCTAAAAGTTAAAACTAAAATTTTAAAATTAAACCTAAAATTTACAGGCAACCAGTGAAGGAAGGCCAAAACCGGAGTGATATGAGATCTTCTCTTGGTGCCTGTTAAGAGTCGTGCTGCAGCATTCTGCACAGTCTGAAGACGATTTAAAGCTGATTTGTTAAAACAAGTAAAAAGACCATTACAGTAGTCTAAACGTGAAGAAATAAAAGCATGAATAATCATCTCAAGTTCAGGCTTTGACACCATTAGTCTGAGTTTTGAAATATTTCTTAAATGATAAAAACAGTTCTGGACCAGCTGTTTGGAATGTTGCTCAAGCGACATCGAGCTGTCAAATATGACACCGAGGTTTCTAAGGCTCGATTTTAAAATAAGGGTGTAAGAAGCTGATATGCTGCCTAATTTCTGGAATCATATGGTCAGGAGCAATAATTAAAGATTCTGTTTTATCAGATCATATTATACATTATATAATATAATATATATATATTATACTTTTCTAACAATATACATTGTATAATATTAAGAATTATTTTTATAGCATTAAAAGAAATGACACAGTGAACAAAAACTCAATCTGAAACTCCTCCTGCCCCCCAACTGGTCACGGCAGATGGCTGCCCATCCCTGACCCTGGCTCTGCCAGAGGTTTCTTCCGGTTAAAAGGAAGTTTTTCATTCCCACTGTCACCAAAGCGCTTGCTTATGGGGGTTGTATGACTGTTGGGGTTTTCTCAGTTTTTTTGTATTGTAGGGTCTTGACCTTACAATATCAAGCGCCTTGAGGTAACTGTTGCTGTGATTTGGGGCTATATGAATTGAATTGATAGACAGACACAGGATTGGGAAAAAAGATCTGATAGATAACCTCGAGCAAGCCCATACAAACACTAAGCAATAATAATCAATGAATCATTCCTAAAGATGAAATCTATTCACAGAGAATGTTAGCTCTTAATTCAGATTTTTTGGACCATCAAATTATTACGCAACCATTTGTATGCATTTTTAAAGTGTGTTAAGTGATTCAGACATCAACTTTTTCAACTTTAACCTTGATAAATTTATGACAATGTCACTTAAACTTAAGCAAAACCAACATGCACATGTACATACACACTATTTCTAAACAGAGTCACTTTTATGATTAAGTCTTTATATTTCACTATCAATCATTCGCTCGACAATTTTTATAAAATCTGCCAATCACACCTATTGAAAGAATTAGCCCAGCGAAGATGTCTCAACAACATCGCCTCACAAAGCTAAAACTTTCAGTCCTCTGCGTGCTAACAGCTGTTCTGACACTTTTCCTAAATCACACTGAAACTCCTTGAAAATATATTTTTTCTCAGAATGTTTGTGAATATGAGCCTTGCAGTGGAGTGCCAGGGGAACAAGATGCAACCACATTTCGTCGAGCTCTACTTTGACTGCTGCTTTTTTTCACAGGGTCATAAACATGTTTGACAGCGAGGCTTGGTGCTTTTATGCCTGTTTGTCTGATGACCCCCCTTCAGTGTGCTGCTCCCAGAAAGCAGAGTTCACACTGAGATTAAAAGTTGGCGCCTGGCATTGAGTGACTGGTTCCTCTTTGTGTTCTGTATGGTTTGATCTTATTTAAAATTTCTTTTAGCATTCATCCGGCAACCTGCTGAGACTTCCTGTCAAGAATAATGTTTATGTGCTACATAATTATTTGCCGAATTAAGCAATAGTGGCAGAACTTTCACAAAGTTCACGGTCCTTTCCTTCTAAGCATTGCTGTGGGAAATTAGCTGTCCATAAAAGTGATATCAAACACAAACAGTGCTACACTTCCGACATGACGAGCTGTCAGATTTGGTTGGATGAGTGTGTAAACAAGCCGGCAAGGTCAGCTTCAACAAATATATTTGGAGAAAACTTGTTTGCACCCATTTAAAGCAACTACAGTACCTGAAGCTCCCTTTCGATAAAGAACATATATTAGTTTTATATTACAGGATTTAGTCCAAACGTTTACTTTTGCAGCTTAATAAAGGCTGATTTGAATGTGACATTCATATATTGTGCACACACAGGAGTGAAAATCTTTGTCCTGCAGAAATAACTTTTGTATTTATTAGCCATTTGTATTTATTCTGATTCCACTTCCACTGAAAATATGACTGAACATTGTTAGTCTTACAACATTTGCATAATTCTGATATTTTTTTCCAATGCAGATTTTGCATTTTAAGATTTAAACAGGCAGAATGATGCCAATGATTTTTGAGCTATGAGTCTTTTTGCATAATCATCTGAGCCAGTGGTTCACAAACCTGTAATCTAACATATGCGAGGCGCAGATGCTTCCGTTTTAATTGTGTTATCTTTAATTTTTTAGATACTGACAGCTGAAGACAGACTGGAAGGTAGAGACAGGGAAGGAGCAACAAACAGCAAAAACTTACTGTAAAGGTCCTGGTATGGTAATACATACGCACTGTTTCAGAAATTAATACCTTAAATTGTTTGATCGATTCATTAATATTGCAGCTGGAGATGATTGAAAGATTGAATTCAATTACTTACTACTGGGTAGCATAAATCTACAATACACTTGTAGACTTAGATTTTATTATCTGCAAAAGAAGAACTGACTATAGCTTTAAACTAAATGGTGCAGGGCACCAAGTGTAATATTTGCATCCAAAATATTGTGGAGCAGAAGTATAAAGTTGTATAACATAAATACACACTTGTCAAAAAATTAAAGAAACTCTTAGAAAACACATTCTCATGATCTCAAAGGAAAAAAACCAATATATCTGTCTATACTGGGTAATATGCTACACTGTAAAATGTAATTCTAGCTGTTTGTTATTTCAACATATTATTCTATATCAGTTTGACGATAGATGACTGAAGTTGTTGTTATAACATAGAATTACAAGTTAAAAACGTCCCAATTACACCAAAAAAAGCTAACTTGAAAACTCATGTCCAGCTAAATCAGAAACTTATGTGAACTTGACAATGCGGGTAAGTTGAGCACAGCAGGATTCAAAACTGCCTCACGTGACTGCTACCGAGGTGCATCATGGGGAATTGGCGGTTAACGACATGCTCACTTTACTTGGACGTTTTCTAATCGTCTTCTTTGGAATATGCTTTCAAGGTGAGTAACATTGGTTATAACTATAAGGAAAGAGAGCTACAAAAGTTGGAACATGTTTTGAATTTATGGCATGATGTGTGTTTTTCTCTTTTACCGAAATGTTTGCTTTAGCTAATGTAACTTTAGCCGACAAGGTCCAGCTTGTGTGTCATGACCAAACTTGACCTAATAAACTGACACATGGCCTTTTTTATGGGTTTAATGTGGCGCTGAGCAAATCACAAGTATTGTGCCGCTAGCTTTAAGGTTGTGCACTCACCCTGTTGCGATATTAGCAAGCTAACTCAGCTAATTAATAAAGCTTATTTCATATTGTCTCTGTACTTGTAAATTTCTTTCAAGTTCACAGGCTGTTGTATTTTGGTGGAAGTTCATTTTGGCAATATTTCCAATAACTGGCTGGGTTCAAAAAGAACTTTTTGGCAGGACTCGGATGCTTGTTGTCATCTGTTTATCCCTATGTAATCACTTAAGTTGTTATTAACTGCTGCATGCTAAGCTGCAAGAGTGCACTGAGGACTGAGACAAAATATGGTCTACAAACCAGCATTATATTAGTTTTTATCAGATAGTCCTCCAGTGTGCTTATTTTTGCTTTAATTCTATTGTGCAGTTATTTGTTACCCTGAAATGCTTTATGCTTAACAACAGCTCACTATTTTGACTTATTTTTGAACTCTTGTGATCAGTATGACTAGATTGTGTGAGTTTCCATACTAAACGAGCTGTAGTGATAAAATAATTGGCATCAGAGACACTGATTTTTGGCATGGTATACTGCAGAAGTTTGTTTTTTTTTGCATAATTTACCTTTTAATTAAATTGAATTCTCTGTATTGTAACAAAACTAACATTGTTTATATGTCAGAAAATTAGCAAACATGAATAAATGGCGAAAACAATATAATTATAACATATATTTTTATTTTACTTATTTTAGGTCTGTGAAGCCAAACTTGATGCTGGGGATTTATTTTTGTCAGTGGAGTCAAATGGTAAGTTACAATTTGTGCATTTTGTCATACTGGAAACACCTCAGATTATATTGTAATTTAATAGCTCTGTAGAACAAATGATATAAAGATTGTAGTGTCAGGGTACTTCTTAAGAAGTAATATGGCACTATTGATGATCACATGCAGGTGGCATAAACTAAATATTCAGACGTGTTACCAACAAATGATTCATTAACAAAAGCAATGGAGCAGACTGTTTAGGTTCTTGTGGTTGTAATAACATCCATAACTGCAAGTTTGTCATTAATTTATTTTCACAGGTCTAGATGATCACATTTGACTTTGTCATTTAAATGAGGTGGACTTGCAAACTTTGCGCTCTTTGGGGTAAATTGCTGTCCACTACATATACACAGAATCTGCACAGTATTTCAGATCTAAAAGGGAGTATGTAATGGACTTGCTGGCTTTAATGTAAAAAGCCTGTTGTGTAACTTTAATGAGGCAGTTGGACTAAAACAGTATTGCTCATCAAGGTAAACATCTGAGGAATAAGGAAATTGTTACTTGTCCTTTTACTCAGTGTTCTTTTTAATCGCACGTTTACTAAAGTTTTACATCACATAAGTCATTTTCACAATCATTCTACTTTAAAAGATTTCAAGACAGAGCTTATTGTTCTCTGAACTTCCTTGTTTGCTGAACGGCAAAGTGCATCTTTTGTTTGTTTGCTTTTGTGTGTTTGTGTTTTCTCTAATGGGCCTCAGATGACTGTTTGCTTAAATTTGGGTCTCAAAGAATCTTTTTTAATTCTGCCTGTACTCTCCACCCCTCTTCTTCTATTGCTCAGGTTGAAGCAGAATTTGCCTGTCTTACATCTGTTGACCTGAAAGGGTTCCTTTTGCTGTGCTTGACCATTATGGAGAGGTTCGTGGAGCTGTACAAAATCAAGAGCGGCATAGAAAGGCTAACTAGGCTCATAAGATGCTTCGGAGATGATGTAAGTGTTCAACTGCGAAATCTAATCCTTTGTTTAAGTTTTAGGTTATCCAGTTCAACTGATGAACTCATTGAAAGAAAGCTGATAAGTAAAGTCTGTCATCATATTTCACAACTGGACATTTAGTGTGGTAACTTTTACAGAATCTATGTATATTGGTGGTAGGTTGGATATCATATTCTACTTGAATGTCCTGATAAGCCTGATTCAAAATCTCCAATGATAATCATATATTGATGGAATTATGCATCAAAAAGCTGTGAATTTGGAGCTGTCTACATGCTTCATAAACACTGTTTAAAAAGTGTTTTTGTTTTCTTTTGACTTCTTTGACCAGAGCCCTACACAAAGGAAGAGGACAGAGGACCTCATTTTCTAAAGGAAGATCCCTCACACACTTTCAAGACTGTGAAGGTTAGCATTGTTTCTTTTAGTAAATTTAATAATGACAGCACCACAGTGGATTTTAAATTAAAAAGTACATGTGTACTTTTTCCTCACCAAATGTATTATTACAAGATCTTTGACACTGGATTTGGTCTGGGTTTCAGAGAAACTAACTGGCAAGCTAGCATTGATATTATTAGTGTCTTGTGTTTATTCATGTCTTCACCAGGGTCTTTGACATTTCGCTGCTGTACTGTTCACTTCAGCTTTACGTTTGATTTCTCACATTGTATATTGTAATGGCAGAGATATTAGGATATTTAAGGGGCTGCAGTGGCTGCTACAGCTGTGGGGGCAATACTTTGGTGAAATGTCCTGGACCCTGGAAAAGAGACTGTGTAGACTGGGTAAGCAATTAAAGGTTACTGGCCGAGAGTCATTGGGCAGCTGGGTAAAGGTGGATGTTGATATTCAGTGCCAATTATGCAACCTGTTCAGCCATGTCTATATGCTCTTTTTTCATGCTGTTAATATAGGGGAAAAAATAAACTTTAATCAATAAACTGATTAAAGAAGCATTGTCTATGGAGCCATAATCTGATCCTGTAGTGTAGCTGCAGTTTGCACATTTCATGTATTCTCAGCCAGATTTGGTTTAGAGCACAGCCAATATTTAGCATAAGTAGATTTAAATTCACACACTGGTGATGGCAAGCTACATTGTAGCCACAGCCACCCTGGGGCGCACTGACAGAGGCGAGGCTGCCGGACACTGGCACCACCGGCCCTCTGACCACCACCAGTAGGCAACAGGTGAAGTGTCTTGCCCAAGGACACAACGACTGAAACTGTCGGAGCCAGGGCTCGAACCGGCAACCTTCCAATTATAAGACGAACTGTCAACTCTTGAGTCACGATTCAGTCATCCACCCATGTGTGTGAATGACTGAATGTGTAAAGCACTTTGGAGTCCTTAGGGGACTAGTAAAGCGCTATACAAATACAGGCCATTTACCATTTAAATTGAAAATTTTGTTTGAATTCTGCAATTGAAGACATGCTCAGTTATTTATGAACATGGTCTTTGTTTAAAGCAAGAAATGGATTTGTAACATGGGGGTGCATATCTCATTCTGAAAAAACTTTAACAACTAATAAGTGTTACCCAAAGCCAATCACCATCATCCAAAGCATCAGTATGGCTCTTCTTTGGAAAGACATGAATTGTTAAGCACAAAGAATGTTGTGTAATTGTAATTGTGTAATTTTTTTTTTTTTTTTGTCTTTGAACCCTTTTATAGCCGACAGGTATTGAAGACACGTTTTCTAAGAGGATGAAAGTTGGCATTGCGATGGTGAAAGAAGAAGACATCATCGATGTGTTGGTTGTCCTTGAGGCGGCAGTAATCCTGTCTAATCTGAGGGATGTCTCAAGTGCCATTTCCATGCTGATGGGCCTTCTTTTGCCCTCAACATAGACTATCCAAAGGAACTTAAGGACATCTTTGAAGTCATTCAGAACATCCTAATGAACATTGGTGGAAGGCAGTGCATCTCACTAGTGCATGGTCTAAGAAACAGACTCTTGCAGAAAGCCATGCAGAACTGTAATTGTATGATCCTTAGTGTTAAGGACAGTTTTATTTTACTGTTTGTTTTTTTTTATTCTTGCAAGTTCTCATTCTCACTTTTGTATGTCACTAAATGACTACACTTTACATTCCAGATTAGACAATTACTCATTTGTTCATGGTTTAAGAAACTTATGTGAACAACAATATAATGCTGGACTCTGCAGATGCTTATCTCATGCAAGTCAGTAGTTTTTCCTTTGTTTTGCAATTGAGCAGACTCAAACTAATGTTTCTGAAATATCCATATTATCAAATGTTTCAGAAGCATGCAGTCATTTTCAGAGATATTGGTTCTGTGGAATTTGTTGCAATTGTAAACGAAGACAAATACAAGAGTTTGATGTCTTAGTTGTTATAAACTGATCTTTACTGTCACTTATCAAAGGTTTTGTACTATTTTAATATTTCAAGTTTTATGCTAACAGGTGTGACTGAGCACAATGAAGTTTAAAAATTTTGTAAATGTAAAGAATAACTTTTCTAAAATAGCAAGTGTCCCGTTGATACTAGAGATGGACCGATCCGATATTAGGTATCGGTATCGGTCCGATACTGACGTAAATTACTGGATCGGATATCGGCGAGAAATAAAAAATATAATCCGATCCATTAAATATCAAAAAAGCACCTCACAAAACTTGCGACATGGCGCAACTCGGCTCATAACCGTAGCACGTTGGAGCAGCATGCATCACGTGATAGAGCGGCTGTGTTTATTTGTAGCCTCGCTACCAAACCAGCATTTCATCTCAGAGGAAGTTATCCCAGAGAGAAGTAAAGCAAGTGTGTAAGTTCATCTCTGAATGTTTGTAAAGCGTACCTACGTTAAGCTTAACCACCGATATATGGAGCGACTGCCTCTTCTCTCTCCCTCTCCTGCTGCTACTTCATGAAACTCCTTAATGATCAGCTGATCGGCTTTTCTGTCGCGAGTCCGTCTCTCTTCTTTGTTTTTGGCCCACTTTGCACCACAAGGAGGAAAACAGCAGCTGAACAACAGCAGCGCGTTTAAGCTTGATAAGCTGTCGTTAGAATTTATTTAATATTACTTTCTACACCAGGATCTTTTTCTACGTAGCTGACGGCTGGTAACTGTGCAGGGGCGGATCTAGCAAAGTTTAGCCAGGGGGGCCGATAGGGCATTAACAGGGAAAAGGGGGCACAAAGACATACTTTTCTTTCTTATTCTCATTTAAAATGTCTAGCTTTTAATAAATAATTGTCTGAATCTTACACCCAAAGTTTTAATCTGATGTAAAATGTATAGAAGTCCATTACTGTATATAGTAACTGTTAAGTCTAATATACCCTAGTAAGCTATAGTACTTTTTCCTTTGGGAAGATACCATCTGTCAATTCTGCAATTCTGTAGTAGAAAGATGTTGAATCTATTTAATTATTCTTGAAAAATAATTTATTTCTGTGCATTTTTTTTCACACTGCATCAAATTAAAGTTGATTATGTCGATTAAGCATCATGAGATGGAGAGTGGGCGGTGGTTCCCTATTTTCTTTTGCTGGGAGTTTGCAACCCTATTAGTTAGGTTGCTTAATATTTCTGCTAAGTACTCTTTAAAATACCAGAATAGGGAGGATGGAGCAGGTTTAAGTTTATTAGATTGATCAATATTGATGAACTATGAAATATTTTGGGTGCAGTGTATTTTTTACATACAGGTATAACAGAATAGCTTTAGTGTTGTTGTTTATTTAAACTTGAGTATGAACTTATACAAAATGCAGCAAGATATTAAAAAACAGTTTTATTGATTAAAAACACACTATATCGGATTAATATCGGTATCGGCAGATATCCAAATTTATGATATCGGTATCGGTATCGGACATAAAAAAGTGGTATCGTGCCATCTCTAGTTGATACATTACATTAATGCAGACTTTATGTTGTTACTTCACAAGAATCACTACTGCTCCTAGAGTATTGGTCAGAATTTCATCTTCACCTAAACTGGGCTCAAGACCAAGTTCAAATTTATTGTTTCACAGGGAGCAGCCTTTGAGTTTTGATGGATTGTGAGCCTGATGAGCTACGTCACTGATTTTTCTGTTTCTCAGATGACTAAGATGGCACAATAAATGGTGAATGTTGGGTGCTCATGAGTAATTGTCTTGTCATGTTCTTAAAACAAACTTTCTGTATGAAATGATCAGATAGACTTTAATGGAATCTGTGGGGTTTTATTTTTTTTCTGTAAACAACAGAAAATTAATTTAAAGGAATGTAGATATTTAAACCTGAGATCTAAGATAAACCTAACAGGTAGTTTTGCTGAAATGGATGTTAGAAAGCTAAAAAAACAAAACAAAACTTAAGATGTTTAATACACATTTTTCTTTACATCCAGTCAATCAACTCTGATAATTAAAATGAAACTGATTTACAAGTTCACTCAGCTACCTTAAGGAGCTCAGTTAATTAATAAACTTAAATCAACTTAGCTAACAGATTATGTTAGTTAAGCTAAAATAGATTCCTAAGTTAAAAGAACTACTAAAGTATTTGAATTAACTAAAAAACCCAAGTCAACTGAACTAGGACAAGAGTTTAAACAATAGATTATTTTAATTTAGCTGAAAGGGTTTTCCCAAGTAAAGATGACAATTAAAGGAGTTGAACTGACTAATAAATCTCAGTCAACTAAACTAAGATGAAAGTTTAGACAACATGTGATTTTTCATTAAGATAACAATTGGTTGTGTTATAAGAACAAACTCTATTTCTTGACTTAACTTAAAATTTTAAGGCAGCCCTTTACCTCATATTTTTAAGTTGAAACAACAAGTTATATTTTACAGTGTACGGATGAAAGGATGCCTCATCGCTTGATGAAAATGAAAATGATCAACCTACAGAGGACTGAATTCAAAGACACACAAAAATCAAAGACAAAAAATGATGTGACAGGCTAGTTCATTTTGCTGAGATTTCTTTGCAGCACTGCATTTAAAATAGTACTCAGTAGTTTGTATGGCCTCGTATGTTTGCATGCCTAACAACATCAGAGCATGACTGATAGTGTCCCTGGGGGATCTCCTCCCAGATCTGAATCATTGCTTCACTGAGCTCCTGGACAGTCTAAGGTGCAAACCTGGTCAGGTAAACATGGGGGGGAAGGGGGGCAGTCAAAGGTATCTATTCCTTTGCCTTCCAGGAACTGCTTGCTTACTCTCACCATATGAGGCTTGACAGTCATGCACCAGGAGGAAGCCAGGACCCACTCCACCAGTTTTGGGTCTGGCAGTGGGTCCAAGGATCTCATCTCTAAACTTAATGGCATTCAGGGTGCCGTTGCCTAGCCTGTAGAGGTCTGTGTGTCCCTTCTTGGATATGGCTCTCCAGGCCATCACTTACATCACTGAATCATGTTAGCGGCAGCATAACATTCTCTATGGCATTTCTAGATCCTTTCACATCTGTCACATGTGCTCAGGGTGAACCTGCTCTCATCAGTGAAAAGCACAAGGTGCCAGTGGTGGACCTGCTAATTCAGATATCGTAAGACAAATGCCAGTTGCGCTCTTGAAACACAGATGGATGGAACTTCAGTCAGTTTGTTTTTTTTACTTCTGCAGTAAAACATCTCCCTATGTACAGTTTTTGTCAAGCCGGCTTATATTTGTGATGCAACTGTGTGTGGTCCCCTGAGGATGAGCTCTAATAACTTGGTGGAGATTTCTTCCACAGGCCAAACAGTTACAGTGTTGAACACTTTAGAGTCTGAACGCTTTTACGGTGAGTTAACAATTCACAATAAGAATCAGTGCCAGAGATTAGAAGTAACTACTTAAGTACTTCATTACTTTATGTTACTGTACTCTGTACTTTACTCGAGTATTTATCTCTTTACACTTACATGTCTTACATTTAATCCTTACTTTATTTTACACAAATATCTCTTCCTTATACTCCTTATCCTTATTTTGAATACAGGCTTGTTACTTTATGTTCAGTGGTATCACTGGCACTCGTTCCAGCCCACTTTAACATTGCAAGTTGTAGCCTCGGTACTTTAGCACTTAGCACTACAGAAGAGGAGCGAGCATAAAGGAGGTAATGGTTGTTTTTTTAACTATGAGGTAATTTCAAATACAAAATTTGTATCAGCTCAACAAACATCAGCAAACACAAACTGTGTGAAGTTTGTTGCACAGTGTGTAGCTAGCTAAAGGTGCAGCTGCCGTGAAAAAGACAGGACAAGAGGGGAAGAAGAGAATTATTTAATTGCTCAGTGACGCTTGTTAAACTACACATTTGACAGTTACATGTAATGAGTTCATTTTTAATCACATATAAGATCTGTATATGATGTGTTTCGATAAATTATGCATTTTCATATTGTGAAACGTCCTGCAAAACAAACTTAAGTTATTCAAACGTTGCTTGAAAATAGTTTGTACGAGATAAAGAGGTTAGCTTGTGGTACTGTGGTGTTCTTTTTACCAACTTCATGCTGTCTAGTATGAAGACAATACACACTATACTGTTACTGTATACTGCATTCTGATTTGTTCTTATTTAACATCACTTGCCCTAAATCCAGAGTATTTCCAAGTTAAGGATACCAAAGGATACGCTCTTTGTCGTCTGCAATGCCAGACATTGGAATTTTGTTGTATATCTGTATTTTAATACAGTCTTACTCATCCAGACAAGTCCAGGAAACTTCAAATGGCAATGTGCAGGGAACAGCAATTATTGGGCCAAGCAGGCACGCAGTCAGATCCTGATTTAGGGGACACTTGTTTTGCTTTTGCTCTGCCTTCGGTTGGCAGTTGGTGTTTTTAATATCGCTCCATCATGTTCGTTTAGTTGTGGAAAGCCAAAATACACGATCAAGATTAAAACTGGATTATTTGTGCAGCCCTATATATACATGTACAATAGATGGCTAACTGCAGTGGATGATTGCACTGAAATGCGCTTGGATAACTTGGAATATTGTTTGCAAACTATTTTTTTCTGGATTTCAGCAGTTAACTTATTAGAACCAGTAGAAATTGAAGCTGAAATTACAAAGATGTGATTGAAGGTGTAATAAGGCAGAAATGTACGAGACATTTCATATTCCATGAATAATACCGTCCAAATTCTTACCAGCTAATAAAAGTCAAAGTCATATCTACACACCACATCTACTATTTTTTCTGTCTCACTGTCTCACTCCTTTTATTCTGTGCAGGCCCGAAATTGCTCATTACTTTTCTGTTCAAAGGACTGAAAGTTGACTCATGTTGCTGAGCAGCCCGCTGGATACAGCATGCCACCAACACCATAGTAGTTAGGGGTGTGTTTCCCACAGAGAGCAGCCATGCTACTTGCTGTGCTGCTGCTAGATAAAAGCATGCTTTTAAATGGCATGTGATTTACCCAGAACAACTGCCTGTTTGCTTGCAATGCCATGTTCATACACCCATAATTGTCTTAACAGCCTCCAAAATGATACTTCAACTTTATTTATGTCTTCTCCCGCCTCCACCTGCTGGAAACTTTTCTGACTTTTTCATAAGTGATGTGTTATGTAAGCTCCTCTGCCATTACAGCAGCTTATCAGAATTAAAAGCAGATTCTGTCTGTTGGAACACCTTCACAGTGAATGCTCTTTCTGGGTGCTGACATCTACTCCAGACTTCCCAATTACTGCTTCAGCATCCGCCCGGGTAAGGAGGGGTGAGGTATTCTGATTTTGTCTGCTTATCAGGCCGGGTGCTATCTCATTGCACAACCCTCTGCCCTATGTCTGTTAGCTCAGTCAGTTTTTCAGTTATGTCAACAGCAGTCCGACTCTTTACTGGCCCTGAGAGAGCTCTTGGCCCATCAGCCAACAGCACTGAGCCTGATCACACATTTAATGCAAAGTGCAGGGAAGGAGCAGATTACCTGCTCCTTAAGTAGCCTGCAGCTCAGGCCCCAGATTCCTATAGCAGCCTGAAGCGCCTGAGGCTAGCAGTCTCTTTTCTCAATTCCACTTGTCATCACGATGAAGGGCCCTATACGGCAGCTTCTTGAGCGCCTAGAGGAGGTGCATTATTTAAAGTGAGCAGTGATTCACTCCTCGGGGACCCCAGGAGCCGCGCAAAGTGGCAGACTGGGTCGGGGGTGGTGACGGCAGACTTAATAAATGCACACATTAGCTCACTCCATTAGCTTCACCTCTATTTGCTTGTAGTCTCCCACCTGTTTGTCCCACTGTGCTTTTGTCCATTTTAAGTTAATGCAGGCACCTTATGTGGTGTATGGATACATTAATCAAACAGGCTCTAGGAGACCAACCTTTTAACTCTGCAAAATCTCTAATGCAGCGCAACAGGAAAACAGCATTGTGAAAGCTACAGTAGCTGATTGAAATAACTGTTCTGGAGAACATTAACAATAACTTGAATCACCAATTTGTGCAACGAGTAAAAAAAAAAAAAAAAGCACCATTAAGCATTGATTTGTAACGCTATTACAATCGCTATTCAACTAACTTTGAGACCACTTCATCTTTAGTCCCAGGACCTTGGCGCACTACAACCCACTTGACTGGGAAAATGAGAGCAAGGAACAAGGCTAATCACTTGAAACAACTCAACATGCTATTTGGTCACTTATCACTGAGAGCGCTGCTCAGATTGCTAAAAATAACACCAAATTACTGTAACTATTGAAATAAATGTTTGAAACACTTGTGAAGCTAGCATACAAACAATGGTATATTTTGCTAAGGTTGAAGCACTATTTCTGTTGCTTTTGTACAGCAGATAAGTGATTTATGAATCCCTTCCTAAAATGATCTTTGCTTCTAATTCCTGTCATAATGGGTTTTTTTTTTTTTTTTTTTTTTATCTCTGTGCCTTTTGTGTTCCCCCCAGGCTACACTTTTAGTTACTTTCTACTTTATTCTGAAGGTTAATTCCTCATGTGGCTTTCTGTGTTTTTACCTTCCTCGTTTTTTCTTCTCCCTGCTTTTGTTGTTCTCTTGATTGAGTCTACGTGTGCCTTTTCACATTAGGGAAAACAGTGGTTGCTGATGCCCAAATTTATTACGACTGAACGCAGAGATCTAATTGCCTTTGAGATGGTTTTATTCAAAGACGTAGGTAAAGTCTGCAACCACTCGCAGTCAGTAGCCATATTCAAAACAACTTTGGTGTGCCAAGATGTTAATAAACGGGTGCGCATAAGTGGTCCGCAGGTGCGCATTCGCTGTCAAAATAAAAGGCGCGCACCAGATAAGAAGTTGCAACGCGCGTTTGCGTACATAAGATTTTCTGGAGGAGGACAGATGTTTGTTTAGAATTTTTAAAGATGTCGAAGAAGCAAGCTCCTTTAAGCAATTACTTTGGGGTTCCTCCACCTCCAAAGAAATGTCAGGAGTCCGAACCGCAAAAGAAGCGCGTACTGTCGGAAAAGTGGTTGCAGGAGGTGAGCTGGCTTCAAACAAATGATGAACGCACAGAGATGTGGTGCAGAATATGCCGTGAAAATCCCAATCTAGCGGACAAAAACAGTGCCTTTCATATGTACGCAAACGAGCGTTGCAACTTCTTATCTGATGCGCATCTTTTATTTTGACAGCGAATGCGCACCTGCGGACCACTTATGTGCACCCCTGTTAATAAAATTGCATTATGATGGAGCCAGTTTGCTGTACTCTGACATCAATTTGCAATGGCTTAGGTTGGCAGTTAAATGCAATCTGCTTATAGTAATATGGTGATTAGTTGTGATAATTTGTGAAAAATGCTGTTGCCATCTACATGCACAGAAATTTATTTATCCATGTTCTTCCACTTATCCAATTCGAATGGGGGCTGTAATCTATCCCAGCTCCCATAGCTCGTCAGTCTGCTGAATGGCTAACACAGAGAGACAGACAACCATTCACACTCACATGTACACCTACAAGTAAGTACAGCACAGTAAGCATGATGTGACAATGTTTTTTACTAATGAGATTAATGCTGAGCTCCTATACATTGTTAAACACTCATGGTAAATAGAGAAACAAAGCACAAACCATTAGACTTAAGTCATTAATATACTCTAGTACTGAATGATAATATTAAATATTAGGCTCATTAGGCTCAGCATCAGAACAGGCAGGACAGATCTCATCTTCCTCATCATACTGCAGATTTCCTCATCTATGTTTGAGCCTAACATTTCAAATGAAGATGGAGCTCTGTCCTGATGAAGACAAGACTTTTTTTCTAAAGTGTAATGTCACCTTGGTAGGGACAGTGGGATTTGTGAGCCCTGAACCGAAACCACGTACAATGTGTTCATCCAGAACACTGTGCAGTGGGATCTCCCAACCACGACTGGACCTGCTTAAAGCAGGCGCTGAAAAGGCTCTCCATCCTGATAAACAGATCAGTTTGGACAGCCAGAGTGGAAGCAGCCCAGATTTTAACCAGAGGGCCAGGCATCCAAGCAGGAAGTCGTGTCACACCTATGCACTGGTGCACTGACAGCTATGTATAACAGATAATCAGTTTTTAGCCCTCAGACTCTATAAAACCAATCCTGCAATTTACTCTGTGAGCGCTGCTGGGTCTGTTCCTGTGATTTATGAATTAAAAACTTATAAACAATATACTAAACCAGACCCTGAATGTTCACCTGGGCCTCTTTCATAAAGCACATCCGTGGAATATAATTTCATCAGAAAAAAGTAATTTTCCTACGAGAACAAAGCTGCTTCTGCCTCAGTAGGTTGAAGGATTTATCTTACAATACAAAGTGCTCATAAAACCTTGAAGGCAAAAGCGAATATGTCTGACCTAAGCAAAACCGCAACTTCAGAAGATTTAGATGAGCCTTTGAAAAGCTTCAAGAAAAAAGTAGCTTTAATAGGACTGCGAGTGTGTGGAGAAGTAGGTTGGAGGGGGGTTGGGTGCAAGACACTGTAGTGGGAAAGAATAGGATACAATTCTGCGGATGTCCACTGGCCTGCAGACGGTGATTAACAGATGGCGAGATGACAAAGTTAACAGGCCACCAGAAGAAATATGGCTGTCAACAGTAAATATCTTTCAGTGCATGAGGAGCAAGGGGAAAAAAATAAAGACATGAAAAGCTGTGGCTGAAACAAAACAGCCTGACATATTTACTGAATGTTTCAAAGGTAGAAAAGATGGTGGGAGAAAGTAAACGCTTTCTGCTAGCAGGTAGGAATCTAAAGGAGGGGATGAGGGCAGCTCTATACCATAAGGATTTACACCTGTAAGGACTTTCAAAGACCCCATGGAGCATGCTATACAGTTGTCACAGGACCTAGGAAAGAGTGCTACCCGTAACCTGAAAATATAAAGAAACATACAAAGCTAATTATCTATTTGCTTTTCCTCCTGGTCATGCCTGAGGTAGCAAAAAATAATAATGGGTAGTTACTGACCTAAATAAAGGCTACATTTGCCTAAATTGAGTACACACTATCATTCCACCAAATTAGAATACTGTTTTTCTAGATAAAGTCAAATGATTTTTTGAGGGGAGTGCTCATCCCATCACCCTCCCCTCACCCTGCCTCTCCCTGAGCCTGGTTTCTTCCTGTTAAAAGGGAGTTTTTCCTTTCCGCTGTCATCAAGTGTTTGCTCATAGTGGGTCATTTAATTGTATTATTGTATATGATATAAAGCACTCTGAGGCAACTATTGTTATGATTTAGTGTAAACCAAGACATATTGTGTTGGTGACGTAACACTACATTAACACTTTTTGAAGTGTTACCTGTATAAAAACATATCTGAACCCAAGAGAGTAATGTGTTAATAAGTTAAAATCTCCCATAGAGGTCTATAATTGAGTCACTTTTATTGTCTCTTTTAATCAATTATCTATTTAATGAATGTCAAAATATTAATTTTTAAATGCAACTGGACAAAACAGTCATCTTTACTCATGAAAAATAGGTTTTGCATGGACTTACTCTTCTTCCTTTAAATTACTTTATGAAGCAAAGGCCAGACAGTGACATTGGCACAGCAGATCTGTGATCATTTTTAACTTACCATGATTCATAATTTATCTTTACTATGTATCAATTTATATTGCATAAGTGTCATTTATATTTTACATAGTTTCTACCTGTCTGGTGACTATGGATGTAAAAAAGCAGTTTTCCTAAACTCTATCATGATTCTGTGTTTACAGGACTTCTTAAAAAGCTCTGAGATTGAGAGGTTTCCATGTATTGTGTATAATTGTGTAACTCTATAGAGGACAAAGAAGAGCTGTGCTGAATTTTTAACATCAGTATAAAACATGTAATGGAAAATTGAGTGACTGCTTTGAAAATCAACCTCAAATACAGAAAATCTGCATCGTGACAGGCATAACTCACTCTTTCCACCCCTGTTCGCATCTTATTATGTCAGTGGCTCCCGTCAAGGCGAGCTACATCCCTGTCATTTTGTAGGTTCTATTCTCTTTTGCTACTTTGTTCAAGTGGAGCCGTGTGAATAAACAGTGACATTTCAGAGGAAACTAGAAACCCTTGTGAATCTCCACAAGGAAGACCGTGCAAACTTTCCCCCTGGAGACAGCTCAGTCCATCTGAGGGTCATTACCTAGCCGTGATCAGAATGCATAATATACGTGCTGCCAAGATGAAAGGCCCCAAGAGAAATATGTGCCTTCTATTCTGTCGTGCATGTCCATCAGCGCAACCAAGCTCCGTTCATCACTGCATTCATCATCGTTTAAACAAGCTTCCCGGGTCGTGACTCTCTCCCAGAGCGCCACATTGTTGACACCGAGTGGAGTACATAACTACATATTGACTCTCAGAGTGACGAGGATGGGAAAGGCATTGGAGGATTGGACGTTTGACTTTGCTTCTTATCAGTCAGTTATCTAAATAGAGGACTCCATTGCAAAGTCCCCCCTGGGTCGTGTGGTGTAAACTTGAGTTTCTCCACAGCTGCTAGAACATCAAAGCCCACACTACCACCTGTGAGGGGCTTCTGGAAATGAACACCCATATCGAGAGACCAAGAGGGCTCCTAAAGAGAGAGGGAGATAGGCCCATCTGTCACATAGCCTGAGGGTAAACACACATGGACGCAGAGATGGCTTTGGGGAGGGTCACACACATTACCTTCTGTACAAGCTGTACAAGTGGTTGCCAATATATTCATTTGTTTATTTTTGATGGCTTTGTAACACGCCTTTACGATCACTATCATTGCTACAACTACTAACACTAGCAAGCCTGATTACCAAGTTGCATCCTTACTAATTAGTACTAAGCAGCTGATTAATTACCTGGTGAGTTATTACTCACCAAAACTGAGGCACAAATTGTGTTATCAGGTAGTTCCAATAAAGATTCTCCATAAGTCCACCAACACCACTAACATAGCCAAGTTTAGCGACTTAAATTAGCAGAGGTGAAATGGATCAGCTACAGCTAGCTGCCCAAATGTTAATGCCTCAAAACTGTCCAAAAAGAGGAGGAAAACATCCCTTATACAGTAGCTGTAGCTTTTCTGGAGCCTGAAATACTATCTAGAGGAAACAAATGCATTATTTCCTGCTGGTCAAAAACTATACTAAGCAGGTGCTTTTGGAAATGAAAAAAAATGTGCTGAACTACTGAGCGGCAGTGATTGTAGCAAGGTCGATTGGTCGGTTTGTTAATGATCAGAGGGCCACAGCAAAAAACAAGCAAAAGTTTCTTGATACATATCGTACCAATAATATGGTACTGACATTAATGCTATAGTCACTCGAGCGAAGTGATTATAGCATATAAATAGAGTTTGGAGAGGAACCAGGTCTGCCACCCGCCGCCATCAGTTGGTAATAAGGTGGAGTCGGTCTGTTATAAGTTTGCAATTGAATGGGGTCAAGTTGGCAGTTACAGTTACATCTATGATAATAAAGTGATTGACTGTGATAAATTAGCAAAGATTGCAAACTTTTTGTCATCTATAGACCCAGAAATTTACTGTAACAGCTTCCATGCAGAAACTCATGGATCTGAAACAGAATTCAAGAATTTCCTCCAAAAATAGTTACATAGTTACTGCAGGATGGGAAAATAACACAATAGAATGCAACCAGCTGGCAACCAGTTGAGTCAAATCCTCTGTTGATTGACATAGATTGACTGCAATGTATTGCCATCTGTTTCCATTTAGAAATTAGACAATTATTTACAATCCTTGGCCAATCTGTCTGAGACTGACGCCAAGCTGCAGTCAGTCAGTGCGGGGCTACAACTGGTTTGAGACAGGTTGCCTTTCCATCAATTGATTCTTTATTACCTTTCTTGACTTCTTCTTGACATGACTTCTTTATAGTTTTTCAAGCTCCTAACATAAAAAATGTTTAACAGCAATTGTTAAGCTTATAGGCTTATAGCTAAGGTACGTTAGCTAACATTAAAATGATAGTTAGCTAATGTGTTTAGCCAAAACTTTGAACATGGGGAATGTAATTTGTAGTACACTCGCAGTAACCCTGGCATTTCTTATTTTGTCTGACATTTAATTTATTTTGGATTTAGTCACATATATTTTACTTGAGAGCAAACCATTCATCAAAGACAGTTTTCAAAGACAGAGGTAAATCCCTAATTTCAACAAAAGCAAACTCTCCTTTTGATTAGTGTCTCCATTTTTTTAGATGTGCTCCCACCTTCTTTTCCATCAGTGCAGGCGTTTGTTTTTGCATTCTGCATTTCAGAATCAAAACCTGCAAATCAAAACCTTTTGATTGCATTACCGGTAAAAAATAATTACAGCTTTCCTGATGAATGGTTTTTCAGGAAACTTTTTTTTTTTTTTTTTGCATTTTGCTTTCCATATGTTATTTACAGGAGATAGTACAGGGTCAAGCATTAATGGTTCAGCAGCTCAACCATCCATTATTAATCAGTAATAAAACAAAGTTCCTCCAGAACAGTTTTATAGCCTTACTACTACAAACCATGATGGAAAAAAAAGAGTCTGATGTGTAATATCTTGTGAAGGCTCCTTTCATTATCAATGTATTTTTTTAGCCTAAGAAGAGTATCTGTAGTCTTTGTTTGATACAAGATTTGTCAGCCTACCAGCTCAGACACATCATAAACAACTACTCATATTGGCTCTAAAAGGCTGTGTGAATAGTATGAAAGACAGCACAAGCATATGTGTGTTACACTCAGACTGACTTGCTATCCTCTTAAAATGTTTAGAGACAGTGACATGAAATCCTCTAACTGATCTTTAAAAAGCTTGATTTAATTAATTTTTTTGGGGGGTGGGGTTGAAATTTCATACTTGGAAGACAGAAGTGAAGCAGACATGATAACAAAAACACGGGCTCATTAAGCTCAACTCAACACAGACAACAGGCAGTAAGAAAACATATTTCTCTGAGTCAGAAAGCCTAAATCGAATTCCTTCATCCCCCAATGACAGAGCGCTGATACTGCAGCTGCAAACAAAGTAACAGAAAATGGTAAATAATTAGAGCAAAGCAGGACAGTGAGGACAGGTGATGGAGAGTCAGGGCAGATGGATGATAAGATAGAGAGAGAGTGACAGGCAGACAGATGCTTCAGATGATATTTAGGTAAACTGTGGCCTCACCTTGCTTCTCCCTGATTGATCACCATGTACATCTCCCAGGACATATTTTCAGCCACGGATCCATGAGGCACCAGGAGGCTGACCCCTGAAAAACACAAACACACACACACACACACACACACACACACACACACACACACACACACACACACACACACACACACACACACACACACACACACACACTTGTGTCAGCAGCAACTCCACCAGCAGCCTGACAGCATAGGGCAAAATAAGAGCATGTCATACATGCTAGGGTTATGTAGATATTTATGAGCGCTTCAGTTCACTTCAAAGAAAAAAGTGACCTAGACTTGGGCTTCTAAGTGTTATAATATTCATGCTGATTTTCAACAGGAGTACAGTAAAAAAGGGCTTATTTTGGCATATCTAAACTGTTCACATATTATGAGCAAATGAGGGCATAAATGCTACTTTTCTATAGAGTTAGCTATAAGACAGCCTAGAGTATTTCGGGAGGACTCGGTGAAGCACTGGCATTTGCGGATTTCTGATTTTTGACTGGTTGTTAGCAAAGATAGAAATAGATGGATGTTACTGTACTTCAAACTTTTCATCCTGTCTCCATCCACTCAACCCTAACTGGTCACAGCAAATACCTGCCTATCAATCTGACGGGGTTTCTTCCTGTTAAAAGGGGAGTTTTTTCCTCCACCATCATCAAGTGCTTGCTCATAGGGGTTTTCTTTCCATTATTACAGTCTCTACTTTACAATATAAATAGCCTTGAGGCAACTATTGTTTCAATTTAGCGCTATATAGATGAGCTTGAATTGAAAAACACTGATTGGATTGAATTATTTAAATTTCATCCCAGCCTGGTAAAATATTTCTATATTTAGACAAAGAATCTGCTTGGTGGAGGTCAAGATGCTTTTTACTGTCATGGTTCAATGGGAAAACGTTTCAGTGAGCAGATCACAGTGACAAAAAATGAATTTTATTAACCTTATGTCTTTTTTTTTTTTGCTTTAGTGCAAAAATTTCCAAGCAGCTGCAGTTTAAGGTTTGCAGTCAACTATATGTGTTGTCTGGTACCAGTCCACATGGTCTACTTTACACTGCTATGTGTTGGAGAGTTCAGATATAAGACATCACAGAGTTCATTACAAAGTTCTGGTCATGATGGAATTTTAAACAGAGAAATTTGGTGGTGAAACTATTCTCTCTGCCAATAATTTACTTTCCTTGTGTGGGTGCAATCATTTCCGTTTCAAGTCCCACTGAAACTACATCTGTAAATTTGCCCTGTTGGTCACCAGTAAGCATTTTTGACTTTGCTAGGCTTTGGGAGGATGTAGAGTCAGAAAACTTAATATAAATGTAGCTTATTATCGCTAATTAGCTATATTGAAGCATTTACTTTTTATATAACCGTCCTGAGTACAAAGTGCTACAAAACAGAGCAACAATTTCCATACTGATGAGGGGGAATCAATGACACAAATATGCATTTTAAATAAACTATGAAGTTATTTCTTGTTAGTGAATGAGAAAGATAACAAATTAATGGGTTAGCAAACAAAACTTGTAGAAAAAAAGTGTAGTAAGCAGGCAGAGCTGTGGGAGTTATTGTGACTGAGTTGCACTGGAGTTATTGATAGAATATTTGTATGCAGCTCTTTAACAGTCCCTACAAAATTATAAAACAAATATTTTTTGCAAAAATCAGTTGGATTTTCTTATTTATCGATTTTTTTAAAAGAAGCAACAACAACTAATTAGTGTATTCAAGTAATCAAAATTTAGCCTGCAGTTATGTGTGACTGAAGCAAACAGGCACTGAGTGCTGTTTTAGTATTTCACTTCTGAATTTCAGCCAATTAGCAAACGCATTTTATATATTTATTGGATATTTGTTGGTACAGATAATGTTAGTGAGGGAAACTCCAAAGCCATTTATTGTTTACATGTAAGCTTACATGAAGCTGCTATGAATGAGAAGCAGACAATGACTCTGATCATGTACAAAATAAGTGAAGGTTTTAACTAAGCTAAACCTGTGCTTGTGTTGACACAGCAATCATGTTCATGCACACAGTTTCCAGCACAATGGGGCTCATTTTAAACATGGCTACACAAGTCAGATGTTAAGGGATTTAGCAACAGATCTTTTTGTCATATGATTGTACGCTCTTTAAAAAAACTACACTTTTTTCCCCTTCAGCCACAGAACTGGTTAAAAAAATACTTTTGACCCAAGTCTGTTAAAAAAATTAACCATGTAATTCAACCTCTTATGACCAAACAAAGTAAGAAGCTACTTTTGGCTGCTCTCTCATTTCAGTGTGTGGCTCTGCATTTTTGATGTAAAAGTCCAGACCATTCTTTCAACTGCATTTTCTTTTCTTTTTTGATGACCTATAGTGATGATGGAAAAGTTACTTTAACAATAGCAAAAAAATGATATAAACAATTAAAGAAAAAAATCCCTTCACATTACATTGTGAAAACCCATCAGCTTCCTGCTTTTCTGACCTTAGGATGAATTTGCTGGAACGTCCACCTGACAGGTCCAGACCAGCAAACTATATGCCTATATAAAGGTGCTCAGCCTTGCTGATGATAAAGCTAATCAAGTGTATTTGATCAGCAGCATCTGGCTGCAACATAATTTCATGACTATCAATCAATTTTTATTCAGTCAATCTTTATGTCCATAAAAACAAAACAAATCACATACAATAACACAAAAACAAGAGAAAAACAAATAAAAATACACCCAAATCACCTTCCTGCAACTATACCAGTGTCTCCACAATGAAGAGTGATAACCTGTGGTGCCAAACCTTGTATCTGCTTCATATGCCTGCAAATAGATTTATCAATGAGATTTGTTAATAAAACTTTAAATGTAGTGGCTCCAGCAGTTACAAACATCTCACTTGCACTGAGCCATCTCAGTTTATTCAGTAATAACCTCAAAGCCTCAATAAAAGCTACATGAAGTTTAAACTTGTTTTCCTATAATTCGTCCAAAGGCCTTTCGTATACAAAGGTGAACAATATGTTCTGAATGAAGAAATGGTCTCTCTATCGACATATGCATTAAATTTACCTAAGAGGTATGCACACTTCATCCAGCATTTCCATTAAATATCATCATCATCTGACATTTGATGTGAGACGTCCAAGATATCCGACAGTAAAATGATTATCTGACAATTTCAACTCTGGAAATCTTTGATCTTTGGAAATCTTTTGATATTTGTTCCTTACTTGGTTCTGCAAATCTACAGCACTCTTTTACAGACATTGTATCTGATATCATGTTAAACGTCGTACAGTAAGGAGAACGTATGTGAAAGACTAAAGACAACAAGATCATCTGTATACATAAAATGGGTCAATAAAATACCATGCATCCCATATAGGCTCTCAATTTCTTTGACAAATCATCAACATAAACACTGAAAAGAATTGGGGACAAAATTTCTCCTTGTCCAACACCATCACTCACTCCAAACAGGGCTGAAATGCAACAGCTTGCAATGTCTGCTTGTCTTTTACAGTTAAACCAGAAATTTCATGATGTATTTGGCACCCCTCCTTGACTCAGCTTAGCAAGTAACTTTATAATTTACACACTTAAAAGCTTTGGAGGCATTGATAAAAACACATAAAAAGTGATGAATTCTGTCTTATATATTGGTTTAAAGTTTATTTCAAAGAATATATACAAAAATCAGCACCATGCTTGAGTTTAAAGCCAAAGTGATTATAAGTGAAGTTAATGAACATATGTAATCTATGGAGCCAGTTTCTTTCTAAAACTTTTGATGTTGTCTTCACTAATAGTGTTGGCCTGTAGTTATCATGACTGCTGACTTTCCTAGCCTAATCCTTAATGATCGGCACTAACAGAACAGATAACACTGGGTCTGGCAACAAGCCATGGATCATGCAACCAGTAAAACAGATGGAAAGAAATGGATGCCAGCTTATTACTGGCATGTTTAAGATGTTCAGCAAAAATATGGTCTAACCACATGCTTTTTTATCTGGTAGCTCAAGCATTGCTTGATATACCTCATGTGCCATAATGACCATGTACAGAATAACATTTGCAAAATATATTGCTATTTATTTTTGTTGGTGAATCATGAAAATATCCACGTATGCGCTGAAAATTAAGGGAAAAACAGAAATGTTAAAAAGCGCCTAAAGAGGTAAACATCCTTTGTTAGGAAAGATCTAGGAATTGTGGGGAAAATATGAAGATGAGTGGCCAGTGGGTCACAATGAGTAAAACCTGTTTCTCTGTAAACAAAACTGAAGTTTTTCAGTAAAATGTGTAGGAGGTTGTTATTCCTACATAATCTGAGTAAACACTGTTATTTTTTCCCCTGAGGTCTTAGTAGTCTAAGAGCTTAGCTGATCAGCCTGAATATACACAAATGGCTACAGAAAATAAGTGACTGAATCAATATGTGATTTAAGTAAAGCTGTAAACATTTCTTTCTTTTCACTCTGATCTCCCAGCCAGCTACACAACAGCTTTGAAAAAGCAAGTGGATTTTTTTCACAGCATGTCAAAAGATCAACACTGCCCATCCTCTGTTGCTTCACACTATTCATCTGCCGCAGTGTGAATGGCAGAGCATTCACACTGAAGTGCAGCGAGCATATAAAGGCCCTGCTTTACAAATAAGAGGTTCAGAGGAGCAGCGAGGGAGATGACAGATAAAGGGTTTTGGCAGCTTTATGGAAAGTGTGTATTTGTAATAACTTGGCCATGTCTGAAATGGGCATTCTTTAGAGTTTGTCTGTGTTTAATAAAGCTGTGTTTCACATGTTGGGGAGCTTGCGCTGGTGGTAGGAAGAGTCAATTGCAACTGTCTTTCTTGAGTAGTTAAATGCCTTGCTGTAAGAGTTCTCATTACCCAATTAGACAAAAATAAAAATAAAAAATCTCACTAGCCAACAATGGCCATTTAATGTGAAAGCTCTGTACTGTGGAAACACTGAAAAGCAGTTTTCTTTTTTTACTATACTGTGAAATTCATTTTGTGCATGGTTGAGACAAACTGGCCCCTTCATAGGTAGCCTGAGTTTCTCAACGTTTTGCTCATGACAAATGGATGGCGGCAGAGTGACAGGTGGGTTGGTTCTGTGTCTGTAGTGATTTGGACATTGTTTAAAAAGGAGCTGAGCCTTAGGGGATACCGATGCTAGGCACGGTTACCTCGCACTGTGCACCATTGTACCTACTCACCACTCCTCCACGGCCACTTCATGGCCCAAGTGCACTTCACTTTGTCTCAGCATCTCAACTCATCCCTCTTATCCGCTCTTTCTCTCTCTCTCTCACACACATTTGCACCCTTGAAACGTGATCTTGCAGAGCACCAGGTTTGTGATTTTTATGACTTAATTAGGGAAGCAGTGAGACACGATCTGCTCAGATGTTTGTAAATTACTTAATGTGACTTTTACAGAGGCAGACGTAGATGAAGATGACTGGAGTTCTGTGATTTGGTGCAGACATTGATTACATAACATAGAACAACTGAACCACACCCAGGTCCACCAGATCCCAGTTCACTTAACTGCATCGAGGCACAGCATGGAATGATCACACTAGTCACACGTACTGGAGTGTGGGGGGTCAAATGTGTTTGGGCACGGTATGAATCATCTAGTGTTCGTATACACTTGCAGTGAAGTTCTCAGTTTACCAGTCAATCTACGTTCCCATCCTCACATCCCACTCAAGAACAGAGTAAGAAGCTCAGAACGTAACTGCTGCTCTGGATGGGATGTTAAGGGATCTGAGCTGGACGTCACCTGGAGCCCTCTCTGGTGAGGTATTTTGGAAGCATTCAATTGAGATGCCACAAGCTAGATAGACCACAGGCAGGTAGATGTCTACTGTAAAGGGATGATCCCTCTTTCCAGGGAATTCTATGGGATTGTTCAGCACTGGGATTCACAATATTTCAACATAAAGAATGTCTCCTGCAGAGCAAGTATTTCATGTTGTCTGTAATTGTATTGTTGTGAGGCTAGTGAGTTTCTTCAAGACCATTTTAGACCCCTAACCATGAAATCATTGCCAGAAAATTCAAATTATTTGAAAATGAAGTGTTTAGAGAATTTAAAAAGATTCATTACACATTAATTAGAATATATGACTTTTAATTTGCATCATATTTGCTAAATCCAATACATATGTATTGTGCTATTTTTTCAGATTTTGGTGCAGAAAAAAGTCACACAGAATATGCAGAAGTCTCAAAAACTCACAAAAAATGTATATATCAAACATAATACACTAGGATATAAGGGGCTGATGTGCTTTAGAGTCAGTCAGCACTAAAGGGTTTAGGAAGCCTAATATATGAAAATTCTGTGATTTGTAAGAAATAATTTCCAGACAAGCTGAAAAGCTGAAAGCATCTCCTGATGTCTAGAAACATTGAAGCAAATCAAATGTCAAACATGCAAGAACATAGTGTCATAAATGTGGGACTTTGAAAAAATTCTGTTAAATGTCAAGACAAAGTCATTCTAACTACACCATGAGTCTGACACATAGTGAACGGTTAATGTAGCTAATAAACAGGCTACAATAGCTACACAGCTGTAGGATTTATACTCAGCTTCATTGCAAATGCTTCATGGTTAACTTTTGTGTCCTTAGGTAGGTTAAAGCTCCATCCACAAACACAGTAAGGTTTTCTGCCTTAATAATTTTGTACTTCTATCTGGAAAGAATTGTTTCTAATTAATCAGGTTCCATATTAGTTTTTAAAAACAAATAAACAAACTCCAAGCTCTTCTAGCTACCAAAATAAATTGCTTAAGTATGATAGTAACTTGTGCAAATGTTAAGCTAACACTATCTCAAATAATTCTGAGACTCATAGTTTTTGTTCATTTAGAAAGTTTAAACAATCAAAAGTACCTTTAAAGTGATTAAGAGTGCTTCCTTAAGCTTCATGGCCACTGTGAAAGGATTTATTTCTTTGGTAGAAAATAGTTACAACTACTGAAAATGCTGAAAGTGGGGTTTGTGAATTATCCAGAGTAATTTAGGACATTGTTTTCAAAGACAGAATCAGCTGCACGGTCTTTCGTTTCTAATGAAATTTTAATTAATTCTTCAAAGCTGCAAGTCCCCTGCTTTTGTGTGGGAGATGTAGTGTGAATCCACTCCTTAAAAATGGCTGAACAGATGTAAGGAACGTTGCTATTTTGGTTTGTATCACTAAGGTGACTGGAGAGCTCCAGTAATCTGCAGTGAAGTGCTGCGTATGGCTGCCTGTTCAGTCTAATGAACAGCAGTCCCTGCAGACACACCGTGCGAGTTCTGCTCTTGATAGCAAAGACTTCTCCACACAGACCTTCAGCCTGAAAGACGACCGCAGGAGGCTGATTTCACTTTGCCTCTCCATGCAGGCCGAAGGACACCACCGTGTATATGGGAGGACCACAGAAGAGGGCTGTAAGTGCAGTGGTTGGCACAGTTCACGCAGACTCCTCCAGCCATTTGTGTTGGCAGGACATGATGACAGCGTGACCCCCGTTTGCCTGAGAGAGCCCACGAGGACGTGGAGGAATAACAAACAGCTACCTGCCTTGGCAACAGCACAGATGGATCTTAGCAACAGCTTACAGGGTCTAAGGAGCGTGTTCGTGTACTAATAGTTGTCATATACTAATGATATGTGCCATTTGTTTAGAACAAACTTTGACAAGGTGATTTACATGATCATTTTCTTTGTCCTTTCCAACTGATGACTTTTTATATATATATTCAACATCGATTCAGGAAACATCTATTTGTAAATCTGTGTGTATATAGCATGTTTCTTTATAGGTATAGCTGTAGGTAGAGCACAAGCCCTGCATTTAATTTCGCTTATAAATCAATTAAGTTTTATACTCAAAGTATTCTACAAAAGTAGTCAGTTGAAAATTAATGAGTTTGAGGGTAAATAAATAATTCACAGGAGGGCTTTTAGTGACCAACGTGGCTTCGGGTTTTGCTGTAGGTTTTCAGTGTCATGGTGGTGGGATAGTTCCCACGGGGGAACACAGACAGGCTAACATATGAATGGCTGGGCAACTAAGCCTTGCAATTGCTGACCTTTTATAAAATTTGCAAGCAAACCTATTTAGTAGTTTGAATGATTTTATATTTGCTGTTTGCTTGCTCTCATGTTAGTACTGCCAGGGTTGCCACAGGAGCAATACATTAAAGAAAGACATTAATTTAACACAAATACCAAACAACAGCTAGATCTTCTCTTGATGTAATGATGGGGCACTGACGCTGATAAGCCTGTTAAGTGACACGGTCAGCATTTCTGCCAGCCTTGCCTCCGGGCTTTAAATGGACTTTATTTATAGCACTTTTTCCAGTGCACTCATACAGTGCTTTATAATTCTATACATATTGTACACTGCTTTTCCTATTATGCACACTCACCGGCTACTGCTTTGGCTACAGCAGCTGTGTCGATTTCAGCTTTTATTATATGTTTTTACCTTCGGTGGATTTTTCATATAGTTTGTTTGTTTTTTCATTTAAATTCAGCGACTGCTGCCAGTCCATATTTGTGATCGTTCATATGATACCAACACCCCCTTTTAATCTGAACATGATCACAGCTAGAAACCCTAGATTCATGTGGCCACTCCTGGCTTTGTTACACCAGAATAGAACAGCAACCTGTTTGCAGCTAGGAAAAATTGATGGTTGATTACAATTAATTTCTTCACATTCAGGAACCAGCTGCAAGTAGTTGCAGGGATTCCTTTCAGTCTCAAGGTGATTGTACACATCAGCTGGTGGGAGGCAACCTGTCTCCAAACTATCATGGGGCAACCTGAATGCAATCTCGTTTGGACAAAGACTGGCAAAGGTTTGAATATAATCTTGTCTAATTTATAAATGCAGATGGATTGCCAACACACATCAATCAATCTGAGTCCATCTGCGCCAATGAGTGCAATTTGTCTGCGACATGTCTCTTTGCAACAGAGGACTTAACTCAACAGCTTGCCAACTGATTGTATAGTAGTGGTTGGTAGTATTAGGTAGGATTGAGGTTAGGGTTAGCACATATTATGACTCTGACTTCAGAGGTTTAATGCGAACTTCGGCATATGTAGATGGCAACAGATTTGTGATTTTCGCCCATTTATCACAGTTAATTGCCATATTATCACAGACAGATTGCATGTAATTGCCAGCTTGACCCCATTCAGTCACAAATCTGCTCTCAGTCTGCCATCAGACGGACTCCGCCTTATTGCTGTTTTATTGCTGTCTCGACGCACCAGAGTCACTTTGAAACAACTGACTGTGAGTGGTCACTTGTTCATTGCAGTCGCCAACAATTTTTTTCCAGTGTGACTGTAGCATAAAAAGTTTAAAAGATGGATAATGGAAACATTTTATCCTTAGACAACAGAAACTTTAACTCCTCAATGTATTTCTCTGAAACAATACTCTGGAGAAATGCAAAAAAAAAAGCTTAATATTCTGGGGAGTCTGGAGTTTAGGAGTGAGTTGGTCTTTCAAGCTATTCAAGCTATTTCTGTCTGATCTTGCAGTGACTTGAGTCAGAGAGACACGGCAGACCTCAACTGGTCACAGCTTAGAGTCTTTCATAAGTAGGGATGGGCCAGCGACCGGCTTCCCAAAGCAAAATGTAGAATCTATTCTTGTGCATAAATTCGTGTGTATGCTAATGGCTGTTCTGTGACTGTGGACCTTTCAGTTGGAACAGTATGGGCTGCCTGTTCTCTGGATTCTTTCTTTTGCCATGCAAGCCAGAGAGCTCTCTGCTCCTATTAGTCAATGTCACAAAACAAATTGTGGAGATTGTCATAGGAGGTCGAGAGAAGGTAAAAATATCAGTTCTGGCGGGCTTGTCTTTTTGTTAGAATGTCACGAGGTGTCTAAGACGTGGCTTCGGTGGTTGTCAGCTATGATATGCTACAGGGGATAAAACAATTGCCCTATGCTTATTTTTGGACCCACTGCTCTACATCTTCTCAGCTTCCACTGTGTAGTCTGAACTTGGCATTGCATCTGCATTATGTGTACACTTTCTATCTCGGCTTGAGAACATGTGATGCGTATTTGGGAAGCCCCAGACGATGCTGAGTCACTTTTACTGTCAAGAGATTAATCTTTCACACTAAACTGACAGACACATCGCATCTTTTATTTCCCCTCTGTGAGCCACTGACCTCTGAGAAACACCCTAGCTGCTTCGTACAACAAGAAATACAGCGTTCTAAGAGTCTTTAACTTCAAGTTCAATCAGCAGTAACCTGTAAATCCTGCTTTATAGTTTCTGATTCGATCGATGGTTTGTTATACTTTTACTGTGTCACACTAGGATTTTTTCTTTTTCATGATACGTTGATATGGTGGTCCCTGAATACACTTTGGTTAAGACAGTAATAATTTTCTGTTTTAAAAGAAAGCTAAAATGGTTGCTGATTGCTGATGTGGACCTGTTTCTAAGCAGTCCTGCCCACCTTCTAGAGAATCACTCTGCTGTTTGTCTTAATGAACTGCAAAAAAGAAAGACTATGCTTTCAATACGCACAGATGAAGCAAAAAAACCAAAAAAAAAAAAAGAAAAGCAAAAAAACCGGTGGAAAATTATGGTTATGGTTTTGCATGATAGTCCAACAACTTTTCTGTAAAGCTCACCTGTGTTTGGCACAACCAGCCTCCCTCCATGGTGACCAAACACACCGGTGGTCCTCAGCGGCTCTTTGCAGGAGCTGAAGGGCCCATTGAGGGTAAGCAGGCCCTTCTTCCTTCTGTCCATGGTGCTGCAATAGTCCCGGCTCAGATCTCGCGGGAAGGTCTCAGCTGGAGCTTTGGCGTGAAACTCCGCCCTCTCGGCCACACCTAGTGAAACCATAAAGGAGCTCTGAACTTTGACCTTGATGTCTGGCAGGGGGTCAAAGAGCTCTTTATCTGTGCTGTCCTGGAAGCAGAGGGGAGTGCTGTATGTCCGGCCCACTGTTAAGTCTGGCTGCATGGAGGAGTTGAGAAGCAACGGGTTTCCTACAGAGATGGAAAGACAGCACACAAGTCACCTAGAAGCCCTGCTCACAAGGGACCTGTATTATTCAGGGAACTCATTTAACTAATGAATCAAAGCCCTACCTAAACAGCACTCACATGGGATAATGAAATTCACTGTTGTCCCAGATACAACTAAACAAGGTCAAGATTGTACCATTCTGGTATTTTTTTAATGCCTTGATTTAGGAAAGCAAAAAAAAAAGAAAAAATTCAAAGATGTTTAAAAGCTGGAAAACATCTTACTTTGCATGGATTAAATATTATCCAGGCTCTCTGTCTGCAGCACAGTGCAGCAGAGTACATTCAACTGAGTTGTCATTTCACCCCCCCAAAAAAGAAAAAAATATTAAAATCAGCTTTAATATTTAAAATTAATACAAATATCTGGATGTCACCAGATAGCATTGATTCAGGTCAGTTCAGGTTTAAAGGCCACATCTCCTGAAAATTCTTGCAGCTGACCAATGAAACTCCAGCAGCAATTAAAACAACATGCCCGGGCAGGCAGCCGCTACATCAGAGGTAAGGGAGCACAACCTGGACAGAAGGTCCAGGGCTCTGAGCCACGGTCAGAGCGTTAGATTTAATTACCAAGCACACCCACAGCTTGATCTCCATAATCCATCTGCTGGAGTCAGCTCCTCTGGACACCCAGTTGTCTTCCTGAAGGACAGGAGGGAGGGCCACGAGGATCTATGTGACCGCTCTGTAAATGAGGGGAGTCCTTCATCTCCCAGCATGAACCCAGCAGCAGCCTACGGAGGGAGGTGAGAGGGAGGCGTCTTCATCTGTGACCATTAGATGTGACGACGCTGCCAAACAGAGCAAGGAGCACGCCGCATCGATTTGGCAGACGTGCCGCGCCCCTCGATGAGCCAGCCAAGATAACAGTGAAGTCATTGAGTCCTTGCTGCCCAGCTGTTGCCAGGCGAGGGGTGCAAAGCAGGAGGCTAATGTTGTTTTATTTTTAGGGAAGTCATTAATTACCTGGTATGTGATTTGTGATGAGCATTTTGGAGTGTGTGTTGCTTTTCCACTTATTCTTTCAAAACTTTATCCCTTATTTTTTTCTTTTACAGGTAAAAGGTTGCTGGTTTAATTCCAGGAGGAGATATAAATCCCTTTTAGGATGATGGCAGGAAGAGTAACCTGAGTACCCTGTACCCTGAGCAAAGGTGTGTACACTTGAAAAATTACCACTGTTTTTGTGAAACATGGTCAGTTCTGTTAGTGTTAGAATATGTTAGTGAATCAGTTTCTGTATCAACAGCTTGTGGTTGCTACACCTACAATGTGCATACTGCCATGTCCGTATTTGTCTTTATAAGGAAACAGGTTGTCGTGAAAGAGAAGCCTGCACTGCTAAGGGGGGAAACAACAAACAAAAAATCAAAAAGCAGGAGAAAGTCAGCTGAAAAACTGAAACAATAAAGTCCAAAAAGAGAGCCAGAAAACGAGTATCGGACTGACATAACAAAAAAACAAAAAACCCAAAAAATACCATCAAGCATTTTTTTCCATCTAACATTTGGCATTTTTATTACCAAAAAACGTCTAATGGGTTGTCTGCACTGTTGGTTTTTTTGTGTTTTGTTAAATACAAGAAAATGATAGATTTTCTCCTCCACAGTTTGAATATGGTGTCATACTCTCCTCACCATGTGGCAAAAGCACGAACAGATGTTCATGAAGTAAATATTACAAAACTATATATTGTTACAAAATCTTCACAAGCTCTTTGAGTGCTCAGATAAAGTAGAAAAGCGATATATAAGAACCAGTCCATTTACCATTTACAGTTCTGCTCACAGCACACCAGTGTGCCTCTGTGTACCATATGGAAACCACTGCAGTATACTGTATTAATATCATTGCAGATTTAACATACTTTATCATTCACCACTCTCACGCCTGCATTCCAAATGACAAAGCACCAGCACATATGATGCGGGTAACATTACCTGGTAATTGCCACTAAAGATGATGTTCCCAAAGAAATGGATAAAAAAGATGCATTTTTCATTTCAAGTGAACCCACGGGCGGCTCTGCTGATATTCTGGCTCTTGGTCAGAGCCGCACTCTGGTGGACATTACCCCGCTGCAGCTGACATTCGATCACTGCTAAATTTTCTCCCCTCCGGTCGAGTGGAGAATGATCTGATTATCGCTTGAGTGTGCATCTTTAAGAATGGCGCAGCGAAAATGGAATGGCAGTGGTGAGATGAGAGAAGTTAATGAAATGTACCTCAGGTTGAATACCTTGAGGGATAGGTTTGGAATTGGGCTTCTGATTAAAAATCACTCAGAAGGAGAAGTAATGCACAGAGACAGGGTCAGGTCCAAAGACTCATTCTGCACTCTGATAGCAGAGAGCCATCCGAAAGCATTTAAGAACTTCTTAAAAGTGTTTACATTTTTTTTTCTTGCTAGTAATTACTGGGCATGAAAATGCTATTAAGATACAATTAAACAAAGACTTTGTAAGGTCTTTCCATCCTCAAGGAAGCATTTAATTTCTTGCCATGTTTATAAAAAGGATTGTAAAACTTTAACAATGCAATCATGGAACGTGCAGGCCTGTATAAAATGCCTCCACAACTTCCTTCAAAACAAACTGTGGGAAAGAGATGTGGAAGAAGGTGTTCTACATTTCAATAGAAAATGGAAAGGAGTGATTGTGGCTGGTCGAGGGCACAGCAGGCAGGCCGTACGGAGAACTGGCCTATTTAAATAGATTGATGACCTGCTGAATGTAGACCTGGTGTTTTGTCTCGCACCTTTCCAATGCCATGACAACGGGTGGGGGATTAGACCGGCTCCCTAGGCCTTGGAGTTGCTGTAGGGTATAGTGTAGGCCCCTGATGGGACTCCTCACCGATGCACTGAGGATGAATCACCTGTCAGCGCCATGGCTATCACATGCACTAACCCAGAAGTGTTAGGAACGGTCATGTGGATGCCTGTAGCGAGGCTGTCTGAGATGGCCACAGTCGTATAAGCAACAAAAGTTACCGCTGCACCCAACAGAAATTGAATTGATCTTCACTGTTCCATACCCATCAGTGGCTTAGGCCAGTGTAATCTGATGGAGAATATTGGTTGCCTGACATTCAAATGTGTGGTCTGCAGGGAGGAGGGGTGGTAGCATAGGTGTCTATCAGAGATTGATTATCTACCACTTCACAATAACAGAGGAGCAGGTCTGTCAAAATAGAAGGACTAGTTCTTTCGCTGATTATGGAGGTATAAATCCTAAGCAGATAGGGAGGCTGCACAGCATTCTGCTTGATGCAAACAAATGCCATCAATCACCTGGTGGCCCTGTCAGAAAGGTCTGTGATGATGCTGCCGTTTGGCCTTGTGGTCGCTGTCTCGTGTCAACATGCTGTCGAAGGCACTCTCTTACCTTGTCTGGTGTTCTTGAAGTTGAAAGACTGGAAACCCCCGGTGAGCGCAGAGGAGTCAATAACGTCCACGCCGTACTCGCTGTGATTTTTCCTGTACAGCATGACAGCCACCACAAGGATTGCAACGGTGATTATGCCGGCTCCAAGGCCTGAGTACAAAGCCACATCATTGGAGCTCTCCATACCTGAGACACAAGACACACAAAAACAGGCTACCTTCAATTCTCATATTCCTGAAGAAGCACTTCAAGTAATGGCCTAGGGGAATAGGACAAAAAAATAATGGCCAGGCACTCAATGTCCATTTATGTTGCTCAAATTCAACATAATTTAATTTAATTTAATTTAATTTAATTTAATTCATTAAAGCATGGGAATTGCCATTTTAGGTACTCTAAACAATGTTTAAAAAGAGCAATGCCACTGTGACTGTGGGTCAAGGCTACATTAGATACTGTCCAACACATACCTGAAACAATCTCAAACTAAACTGTGGGCAGCATAGTTGTATTGTGGGTAATCATAACACCTACAGTGTTAGGATTCAAAAAGATGAGAAATGCTTGGAATATAATGTTCTGCTGCAATAATCTGACACTTTTCTTGTCCAATACTGAATAGGTCAGCAAAATTCAACATTTTTTTGGACATTAAAAGCTTTTAATTTCAGAGGCTGAAAGAATCATTCATTAAAGGCCATGCTTCAGTCTAATGGAACTGGAGCTCAGCGTCAGCTATAAAAGTAAACAAATTGAGAAAAATGGAGAAACTACTTTGGTAGTGACAACTTTAGCAAGCAAATAAGGCTAGGTTAACCGGCCAGCTGAATTGCTGAGTGTTGATGATTTTATCAACGAATTCACCCAAACCTCCAAACCTAATCTATGTAACTCACTGTAGCTATCCAAATTTAGTACTTTATCAACTAACATCCCACACAGCAAGCAGGTCTGGCCCGGATCTGCTATCAAGCCGGCACTGCTGGCTGACTTCTTGCATGTAAAGACATATGTCATCCAGATATGGGCTGGGCCTGGCATAGATGGCACTGTTTATGTGATGGCATGCCATATCTGGCTCGATTGTGGTTTGGTTTATGTGGCCCAGGCTCATAGAAAACAGGTCTTCCCCGGATCTGGCATCAAGCTGGCACTTCTGACTGACCGCTGTCATGTCAGGGTGTATGTCAACCAGATGTGCGCCAGGTCTGGCAATGATGCCACTGTTTATGTTCCTATTTTCCTATTTTAGTTAGAAGACCCAAATGCCATGTTGCAATACTATACTGCTATGGTAGCCTAAATTTCAAATACAGGTTTGACAGGTTTGTGAGTGTACACTTTGTCCAAAACCTAGTGACGGTTTACTCATTTTTGCCAGTGGGTGGCTGTAGCTCAGGAGGTAGAGCAGGTCACCTACTGATCGGAAGGTTAGTGGTTCGATATCTGGCTCCTCCAGTCTGCATGTCAAGAGTGTGAATGAGTATGAATGTACTCAGGAAGTACTCAGTTTAGAGAAAGTGTGTAATTCGGTGAATGTGGCATGTTGTATAAAGCACTTTGAGTAATCCAGAGAGAGTAGAAAAGCCCTATGTAAGAATCAGTCTATTTGCTGTCCGAACAGAGTCTCGTCATGTTACTTTTGCACTGTTTTGCATGTTCTGGCACATGTTGTTATTACATGGCTTGATTAAGGTACACATTAGGCGGACATCTGGGGGCAGAGCTGAAACTGTTCTGGGCCAGCACAGGGCCAGCAGTGTGTCTCCAACTGGCCCATGTGTGGGCCACATCTGGCAAACCTGATCTGGGCCACCAAAGGGCCAACACTCTTTGCGGTATGTGGGCCATGTGTAAGCACATTGTGTGGGTCAGATCTGGGCCATACCAATTTTCCTATGTGGGATTAGGAACAGACAATAACCAGACTCTCACAGCTAGCTAGGTTTAAGCTAGCTAGCTATAAATAGCTTGAATTTTCACAAAATCATATCTGTAATATAATCATTTAATAGTGTTAAAAAAAAATAAGACTAACATTTAGATTCTGCAAACTCTTTTTGTGCTATTATACTGAGGGATACAGTATGTGCAATGTTCTTCTAGTTGTTGTAGACCTACATTGTACAAGTACACCATGATAGTGTAGATCAGCACCATCTAATATACGTCTTATCACTCTCACTCTTTTATCCAATGTTACCTTGCAGTGTAGTGCCACAAGCAAGGAACAACATGATGACCACAGCTCACTTAACAATTAATACCAAGGTTACACACAACTCCTTTAAGACTGTAATGTAAATAATTTTATCAGCCACATTTTATTCAGTTGCAGGATATAATTTCAGTTTTAATATTATTTTTCTGTAAATGAATCACTTTACCTAAACAGAAAGAAGCTGACTCAGTGAAAGGCTTTTTCCTTAATGTTGTGCAAAAAAGAGCATAGTCTTTGTTGTGATAATAGAGACCCACAGAGAGTGAAGATGAAATAGAGAAAACAGTGGAGAAAATGATGTTATTATGTAGACATACAAGAGATGTGTTACAATGGGTTAGTATGAAAATAAAGCAAGGAGGAAATGAGGTATGACATCCAATATTCACATGGCAGCTAGAGAAGCTACAGTGCTACAGTCAAGTTGATATCAAAAGATTAATGTGGGTCTTCTTACTCCTACCAAAATTTTACTTAAAAAAATATACTCTAACCCACATAGGAAAATTGGTATGGCCTGGATCAGGCCCACACAATGTGCTTACACATGGCCAAACAGGCTAAACAGTGGCATCATTGCCAGACCTGGCGCACATCTGGTTGACATACACCCTGACATGACAGGGGTCATTCAGAAGCGCCAGCTTGATGCCAGATCCGGGGAAGACCTGTTTTCTATGAGCCTGGGCCACATAAACCAAACCACAATCGAGTCAGATATGGCATGCCATCACATAAACAGTGCCAACTATGCCTGGCCCAGCCCATATCTGGATGACATACGTCTTATCATGCCAGAAGTCAGCCAGCAGTGCCGGCTTGACACCAGATCCGGGCCAGACTTGCTTGCTATGTGGGAAGTGTCTTACTAGAAATACAGTTTCATTATTTATTTATTTATGTATTTAAATTGTTTTGGAGTCGTTAAAAATAACTCACAATTGTCATCAGATTTTTCAGATTGTCACTACAAGGCTCCTGCTTGGAACTGCTTGGGCTACATGCATCTTCCTTTAATAATGCTTTACACTTTGACCATGACTTTTTTTAAATGTTTGATTAAAAGTGCCTCTGCATCATATTAAAAGTTTAGTTTAACAAATATGATTTTACTTTGAAAAAGTAGCATCAAGTCATCCATTATCTATAAAATGTGATATAAAAATAACTATATCAACTTCATAATTTACTTTCATCATTTTATATTTAGCCAAATGAATCACAATCAAACAAAGAGTGTAGGGTGGAGAAATCAAAGGTTACCATAACTGGACAAAAATGCACACACACACACACACACACACACACACACACACACACACACACACACACACACACACACACACACACACACACACACACACATACACCAGCACAGATATGGCGACAGCGACCGGGAGCACAGCTGTTGGGCTGTATCCTTTATAAAACAGAATTTGTGAGTTCTATCCTTAGCATAACATAATAATAAAACATAAGTACTTGGACGTTAGCTTTTTTTTTTTTAACTATACACCGCCACTAGAGATGTGCATGACTAGTTGACTACCTGACTAATTGTTGCTGTTATCACTAGTCGGTACCAGACTTACTAATCATCATCAATTGTTAAAATTTTAATTGATGTCCACTGATGCCCGCTAAATGTTATGTAGGCATCTGCCACCAAATGGCGCATCACTGTTGAGAAATGCCATAAATCTGTCCATCTCGGCCTGATCCTTTTGTTTACACTATCAGAACGAGACAGTGATACAAGTGGTGGAAATTAGCAAAATGGTGAGGAGTTCAGTCATTTGGGAGGGGCTCAGAGTAGAGCCGCTACTCCTCCACATTGAAAGGAAACAGCTAAGGCTGTTGCCTTCTGGGTAAAGTTTTCCAACTGGGCATATCCTACTGGGAGGAGGCCCCGGCGTAGACCTGGGACCCGCTGGAGAGATTACATCTATCAGCTAGCCTGGGAAAGCGTTTTCCTCGGAAAAGCTGAAGTAGGTGGCGAGAGGGAGGTCTGAGCTTCCGTGCTGCTGCCCCCATGACTTCAAATAAATGGAAGAAGATAGCTGGATTTATTGTTTTGTTATTTTAGATTTTAACTTTTATTTTGGTGGTTGTCATGAATTTTCAAACAGCCTACATCACTCATAATGCACGACACACTTTTCAGTGTACTTTATTAGTTTTTTGGATGTTAATTTGTCATATTTTAGTAATACATTAACATCTTTTGTAGTAACATTTTTCCATATCATATTCAACGTCGGTTTATTTGAAGTGTTTTTCTTCCTCATTTTTTGGAGTATAACGTGTAATGTTGACACGTTATACATTATACTTGAAAGATATGGAGCTGATCCCAGGTGCTGAACTTGCAGTTTTGTAGCTATTCACTGTAACTGTCAATATGAGGTCCAAAAAGATATCAATACAATCGAAGGAGGCCATCATTACATTGCAAATCAAAAACAGCGCCATCGGAGCGATAGAAAAAACTTTAAACTGGCCAAATAAAAAATCTGGTACATTCCTAAAAAGAATGGATGCATGGACCAGTTCAACAACACTAAAAGCCCCAAAGGACCACAGACAACAACTGCAGCGGCCGTTCTCAGAGTTCCTTCTTTCGTTAACAACAGTTTCTTCAGAGCATCTAACCAAGTAAAGAGGTAGGATTGTCAAAAGCATATCAAAAGTTGGCTACATGAAGAAAAATTTTTGAACAGATGAAACTAAGATTATCTTGTATCAGAATCATGGTAAGAGGACAATGTGAAGAAGGAAAGGAACAGCTTATCACAAACGATTAAATATAGTGGAGGCATGCACGAATGGGCATGTTTGACTGCCAGTGGAACACAGCCATTAGTGTTTATTGATAATGTGATTGCTGATGGACGCAGCATGAATTCTGAAAGGTACAGGGCTATATTCTCTATATATTTGGTGATATTCATTGGTCCTAGATTTAAGGAAGACATTAACTACAAAAGACTTTTATAAAGATTAAAAACAAATCTTTATATTTATCATGCTAGTTTGTCTCAAATTGCTTTTGAGACTCTGAGAATGGGGAACTATGTGTAAAAATGGTGGTAATTACTAAATAGTTTATGTAAAAATTTTCTTAAAGTTTTGTTAAACTTGAGCTGGAATTTTGTACTTGATCTATATCTTTATCTTAGTCTTGACCTTAACTTACTCTGGTTTAAAAACCACCAGGGTGTAGTATATTGGAAAAACTAGAAAGAAAATGTCAGTCAAATACTTACAAACCTAAATTTTGTGACTTTGTGAGAATATGGTGAAAGGAGCAGACCATAATGTTAAACTGTGATATATTACTCTAAAGCTAGTAACAGTGAGAGTGATTAGCCTTGCTGTCTTTAGACCTACGGGTCTATGTCCAATAGCTGTGATGGATATCTCGCAGGAAAGGCAATCAGACCCCATACAGTATAGCCCCATGATTGCTTGCCACATATAAGCTTTATGCACTCCCCATTCAATCATTTAAGCTTTTGTAGTAGGCACAACTTTCATCTTGAAGTGGCAACCTAATGGAGCTACAATAACACCTGACAATCACTTACTTGGACTAACTCTGGCAAGTGATTGAAAGCCACCACAGGAATGCAAGGACAGCACTGTAAATTGCTCAAATTAGCTCATTTGCAATGATTACAACTCATTAATCCTCCACAACATAGCACATGTTCACTTGTCACAACCAATATATCTCATGGCTCAAAGTAGAAACACAGCTGTGATGTCACGGTTGTCATAAAAGTTCAGCACTGAATAATGACATGAATTTGTAATGAGTGTTTGCTGGGTTAACACCAGAGCTGCTTAGATCAAGGTGAACTAAATACTGTAATTCATAATTTGTCCATTTCCAGAGTATATGCTAAGAGAATGCAAAGGACTGTCACTCCTCTAGTTTGCCTATATTATTTCTTGCGCTCAAAATTAAGGGTATATAACATGTCAATGGCAGGTGGGAGGGCAGGGGAGTAGAAGATGAAAGAAATCCACAGTGGAAGACTCACTTTGAGGTTTAACGTCATGTAGCAGCTTTCGATCTGCAAAGACAGAGAGATAGAATGAGACAAAGAGGAGAGAAAGTGGTGATTAAAGTCTGAGCCTCTGTGAAGTGACTATCAAATGTGGTCTCAGATCCAACACCCTGAACAGAGGGAAGCTCTTCTACTGACTGTACTTACAAACGATATATTGGATCTCATAATGGCCTGGAAGGTTTTAATATAGTTATCAAAGCATCACAGATAAAGAAGGTGAGGTATAGATTGCTTAAACTCATCTCTGAGTGAACTAATGATCTCTAATGTTTGAGGACTGAGTCATACTTTTCTACCAGACTACACCGATCACCCATAACATTAAGACCACTGTCTAACTGTCTAAAATGATTATCTTATTGCATTGCAGTGTTCTGTTGCCTTCCCCAAACTGGCAACAACATTCTTTTGGGGGATACAATGTACGAAATGCACGCTGCACCAAAAAAACTGCTCAGAATCCACCGAGAGAACACAAAAGGAGGCCTATGGTAAGACGAGCTTTTGCAGGATGCACTGGAACAAGCCAGGTCCACTCAGGCCTCACTCCCACCAGACCCAAAGGAACTACAACCCAGTGCCAGGCCACACAGAACAACCATAGAGCTGTCTGTAGTCTGGCAGCTCAAACTTGTTTAGGTGTGACAACAGAGGCCTGCACAATTCATGTAGGATTTTAATGTTGTGGCTGATCGGTGTTCACAATACATATTATGGAGGTGAAAGTGACTATTTCAATCTAAAGCAAGTTCGGCTATGGATGAATAAGTGTAAGACTTTTTTTGTTGTAACCAGTATTATCTAAATTAAATTTCATGGAAGAGAGGAGATATACATACACACGCACACACACCCACACACATGCTATATTGCTAAAAGTATTCACTCACTCATCTAAATCATTGAATTCAGTTGTTACAATCGTTTCCATGGCTGCAGGTGTAAAAAAAAATCAAGCACCTAGGCATGCAGGCAGCTTCTACAAACATTTTTAACAGAATGGGTCACTTTACGGAGTGGTACCATAATAGGATGTCACCTATGTAACAAGTCCAGTTTTGAAATGTCCTCACTTCTAACTTTTCCACAGTCAACTGTTAGTGGTACTGGGAATAACAGCAAGTCAACCACAAAGTTTTAGGCCATGTAAAATCACAGAGAGGGGTTGGCGGATGTTGAGGAGCAGATTGAGCATAGGTCGCCAACTTTCTGCAGAGTCAATCACTACAGACCTCACAAACTTCACGTGGCCTCCAGATTAGTTCAAGAGCAGTCAGTAGAGAGCTTCAGAATGCATTTCTATGGCCAAGCTGTTGCATCCAAGACTTGCAACACAAAGTGCAATGCAAAGCTTCAGATGCAGTTGTGTAAAGCACATTGCCACTGGACCCTAGAACAGTAAAGACACATTCTCTAGAGTGAGGAATCACGCTTCTCTGTCAGGCATTCTCATGGATGGTGGTTGCCAGGAGAACAGTACATGTAAGACTGCATTGTGCCAAGTGTAAAGTTTGGTGGAAGGGGGGGATTATGGTCTGGGGTTATTTTTTAGGAACAGCTCCTTAGTTCCAGTGGAAGGAACTGTTAACGCTTCAACATACCAAGATATTTTGGACAATTTCATGCTCCCGACTTTGTGGGAATAGTTGGAGAATGGCTCCTTTCTGTTCCAAGATGACTGCAAACCAGTGCACAAAGCAAGGTCCATAAATGAGTGACTATAATCTGTGAGTCCTGAACGCAAAGCAATAAAACACCTTTAGGATAAATTAGAGCGGATACTGTGAGCCCAGCTTTCTTATCCACTGCACAAACGTGCTTCTGGAAGAATGGTTAAAAATATCCATAAACACACTCCTAAACCTTGTAGAATGCAATTATTTTTTTGTTGTAACTGTGCTTATTGTCAGTAAATCTTATAGAGTTGGAAAGACTTCTTATTTCCGCTAAATGGTGCCACATTTGTAAGGAAAATGCATTTCTGGGTAAAGCAGCAGAGTTGACTATGTGGGTTGTGCCTATGAAAACCTGCCAATCTCTGCCAATGCCAAACAGCTTATTCTGCTACTGACTCTTCTTTTGAAGATGTCAGGGACATTGCGAAATGGGTGTCCTCAGGAGAGTACACCACAAGAAGACTGTTTCCTCACCATCTCATCACTTAGGAAGGAAGTGTAGACAATCTTCCACAGTTTTGCAGTAAAGGTTTGCAGGATGAGATGGAAAAAAGCTCTCTACCCAGACAAGTGGAGGAGGATGGACTGACCTATAGTCTTCACCTCAACCCCATTGAACACTTGTAGGATCAGCTATGTATGTTGTTGATGTCAGAGTGACCAGCACGACTGACATGACTGACTGATGACAAACGCTGGTTGAAAAATGAGATGCTATTCCACAGCTGGTGACCAGCATGAGGAGGAAGTGCCTGGCTATTGTGGTTATGTATGGTTTCTCCACATCCAAAGGAGGCCCCTGCTTGATAAATGAATGAATGATTAAACTGCCAGTATGTCTGGTTTCTTCAGACTTCTTAACAAATCCAATACACAGCACCAAACAAGACTCAATAGCAGAAATAGTTCTTTCGCATTAGCAGAGAGCATTTGGTCACTTATTCATGGGTGCAACCGGCAGACTCAACTCTGCTGCTCAACCCACAAATGCAATTTCCCTACAGTTGTGGCACCAAAAAAACAGGTTTTCCAGTGGTATAATATTTCTTGCCAAGAAAAGTTAGTACAACAAAAGAAAAAATGAAATGTAGCCTACTAAGTTTATATGTATGTTTATATCATGCTTATTTATGCTAGCAGCAAATAGCCACAGTACTTAAAAAACAAAAAAACAAAAAAAAAAATAAAAAGTACTCTGAAAGTTTTTAGTGATGTACTTGCACAAAGAAAAGTTCCTGTATCATAATATGTTTATATAGTCCATTTTACAATGATGCTAACTCACATTTTGGCAATTGTTTTTGGCTACTGTTACAATGGAGCTGCCAAGTTGACTGACAGAAAAAAGCTACACTGTTTTTCAGTGTTAAGATTGAGTGTAAACATTTACAAGCAATCCAAGTCAAGCTGGTATTAATGAATGTATCTCGATTTATCTACTATGTTTCTCCACTATCTGTTTTCAAACATAAAAAAACTGATAAAAGCTAGAGATCTATGGTAGAATGGACCAAATGGACAGAAGTCATGCAATAGTCTGCGTAAAGCTGAATTAGCATTACTTGCACACTTGTGCATAGAAGCAAGGTTTATATTTATTAATTATACTTACAGCTTATTTAACTTGATACTGGCCAGCTCATTTGATTTTTATTCACTTCATACTAAAATAATAATGAAATTTGTATTTCACACATCAAACATTATTTAAAAGTAGTGACTGACTGACTCATGACATGTCAAGAGAGCGGTGTACAGAAGAAAGAGTGGTGACATTATCATGGACTGGGAATCTGTGTCAGTCCACAGTGTGGCTTCTTTTTCAATTCACACCTCCTCTTCAAGCACGCTTGTGATGACTTGCCATGTTATAGTAAGTGTATATATGATAATGTTGGGGAAAAAAATAGAATAATGATGATGACAGTAGAGAGAAAGGCCTTACTCTGGGTACACAGTCCATCTGTGCAGTTCTCAGTGGCCTCACTGTTCCCTTCGCACATTTTGCCTCGGTGTCTGGGTACTGGGGAGTTGCATTCCCGAGTTCGCTGCCTTTCACACTGACTGCTGCACACTGTCCACTGGCTCCACTCATTCCAGCCTCCATCAACTACAATATAGGGATGTATACATCACAGAAGGATTAGCACAAAGGCAAAACAGAAAGACAAAGAATGGCACCAATCCACATCAGTGGTTGACAGTACAAACTTTCAGTGCAATCACCGGTGACAAGTTACAATGTACTTTGATTAATATTAAGATTAGATGTCTTAAGTGATTTCAATAAATGGAATATTTCAAATTAATTGCATATAATGTGCATCCTAATTAAGTTTAATAAATTATACATATATAATATAAACAGTGTACTCATGCCATTTTTGTAGGAGTTTAATTGGTTCACAATAAAAACCTTGTTAAGAAGTGAAGGGTTTCAGTCTATGCTCGGGGGCCATTTCTTTGAAACTGTAAGAGTCAAATAATGCAGTAACATTAATGGAATCAAAATGAGGCTGCATAATAAAATTGTTCCTGGAGTTCCTGAAACAGCCTAATTATCATTAGAAAAAAGACGGCTAAAAAACACTGTTATACAGGCTCAATCAAAGGACTTCTAAATGCTGAAGAACTCAAGGGACTTTCATAAAGAGTACTTTTTGACAGTTCACAGTTTATGCAGGCTTATGATGCTTTAACCTGATGTCCACTTACGAGGACATTATACTGCTACTGTTCTATCATAATTTTTAATGAATATCCTCATTTGTGGCTCTCATTTTTCTTAAAAACAAAAATAAGGTAAAAAAAAAAATCTGGTAATTCTTTGTTTTTACATTCATTGGGCCCCAATATCCCCAAATATCAAAGAGAAATTAAAAATGTATGTTGTGGAAGAGTTCAGGTCTTAGGAGGTTAAACTGATTTTTTTTAAGCATTAAAACCACTTACAGCTAAACTTTAAAATTGATCATCTTATTACATTCCAATGTTCTGTTGTCTCCCCATACAGGCAACAGCACTCCCTTGGCAGGGCAATGTACCGCACAACAGCAAAAAAAATCTGTTCTGAATCAGCCAGCAGAATACAACAAGCCCACAGTAAGATGAGCATTTGCAGCATTTAAATGAATAGGTCACAATAATAAATACAGATACAGCTTTAGATTTTTATAGGTTTTTATTAAAGTATGGTATAATAATATAGTATAATAGGTTTCTTGCCATAGCACCATTAGATACTTTATGACATTATTTTTATAATCTCAGGTATAGAGGAGCAGCAGCAGAAAACAGCTGCTTATTCTACATATTTTTAGAATTCTTCTTCATTTTAATTACTTACTAGTTACTGTTAGCAACTAGTTACTGGGCCACTGAGGGCATGTGTCCTTAACTGACAAATCAATGTGTATTACCAGAAAGCTAGGATTTCACTTGGGACATACTATCAATACTGTATTTATTAAAATATAGATTCAATTTTTTGTTTGTTCGTCTCAAAAAGGGGCAAACGGATTGATTCAGTCCTATTTGTTGAGGACTCACTACTATGTTCCTGGCCAAATTGCCACCCAACTCTGTTCAATCTGATTAATCAGAAGGGGAACATAAGTATTCCTACCTGTTTTCCTCTAGAGTGCAGTTTCCTAAAAATATGTTTCTGAAGAAATAAGCTACATTCTCAATGACATTGTTTGATTTAAAACAAGTGTCTTAAATACATTTGACAGTACTAAACAATATTTGCAATTTATGTGTTGGTTTATTAGTTCTATTGATGATCATAACTTCTTATTTTTGATAAATATTTATTTTTTCAGAAAGTAGAGTCCATGTTATGGACTCTTTGAGGTCTCTGCTCAGTAAAATAAATGATAGTAGATAAATATAGTCTGCTATAAACAAAATAGGAAGTGACACATCCCTCGCCTGCCATCAAGCTCATCTTGTCTCTAATTTGGAAAGAAAGCATGTTGAACTAAATGTCCATCTTTCTTTAAGATAAAGACTAATTTTCCCTTCGGTGAAATATACATAAATTTAAAATGTACATGTTTCTACAGCAAGCTCAACTACGCACATGGAGTCAGTATGATGCACAAATACACAAGTGCTGGTCTGTTGGTACAGCTTGAGAGAGACACTTTCTCCCCATTAACCCCTAGGCCTGTTTATATAATGGAGTTTCATGCAAGGCTATGAAACCAAGACAGCCTGGTGCATGCTAATAGATGAGATTCTTCCACCATGCTCTGTCATCTGATCAAGGAAGGCCTCATCATGCTTAGCTTAACAAATACAGGGAGACCATATGGCGCCTGAAGATTTTTTGGCAGCAGCGGCGATACCCATAATACAGTCTTGTGGGCGATGAAGAAGGTAATTTTCCTTTGTGAAGTTCCATGGGCCCTACCTACACACTGTAATTGTTTGTGGGTTTTTCTCACCTACTTGTAATGCAAACGAGGTGTTTGTATGTTGGGGAGAGAATGCTGAGTGCTTCTGAGTTTGACCACAAACACTAGTCACTGTTTGCGTATTGTTTCCCCTATGACTTTTTGCTCTGATTCTGTTGAATGAGCTCATTTGCCAACTGGTAAACAATAGAGAGAGTTTAACAAACTGTACCACTTGCAACATTTTCGCTTCATAACATACCCTTTCTGGTAATTTTATGTTGTTTTTCTGCAATGTCTAGTTTCTTAAATTGGCTAGATACAAATTCTAATTAATTTTCTTTCGGCGACATTTTTAGAGCATACGTGCCCTTTGCTTTTTCAGTTTTACCAGATCTTCTGGTTGAACTTAATTACAAACACAACACAACATTTTCTTTCATTAAAAACAGGCTTCTGTGTTTATCAGAAGCAAGCAACTTTTGAAGGTTTTATGAACCAGCAGTAGATTTAGCTTCTATCATATTACAAAAACAGACAATATATAATGCATTGATGTATAAATATTTTGTGCTCAGTATCTTGGATTCAAAACCCTGCAGTGGCAGCAGACTTTCAAAGCACATTTGAAGAGAGATAATTTCTTAAATTTCTTTTATTTTACAGTCACACTAGGGAAAACAGTGGCTGGAATAACCAAAATGACTGTGACTGTATGAATTTCAGATCTCATTGCCTTAGAAATGATTGCTTTAAAGACATAGACCCGGTCTATGACTACTCGTCTAAAAAAAACGGGATAAGAGGGAGTCAGTAGACTATGATGTAGTTGCTGAAGGATTGCAACTTGTGCAAAATGAGACGGCACTCAGTAAACGTACTTTTAAACAGAAATCTAACCAGAATGCAACCAGCTGAGATGACTCCCCTACTAGAGAGACAATCACTGACAAGTTGGGCTCATTAGAAAAGTACAGATTGATTGCAGTGTGTTGGCAGTCTTTCTGTCTTTTTAAATTAGCAACTAACCAGGCAACCTTCGTGATCAGTTTGCGATCAAAAGTGGTTGTCGAGAGGCCGAGGGTGCTGCAAGGTCAACTGCTGGTTGACAGTAAAAACTTTCAGTGCAATCGCCAGGCAACAACAAATTCTGACTACTTGTAGTGGCTCTTGTGGTCCTCCATAGTAGTGAGGGTGCTGTCCTATTTTCACTCTGGTGTGTACCAAAGTATTAGCATCACTGGCTTCACTTTTCAGATTTTTTTATAATACAGAGGAAAAAGAGAGAAAAAGGCATGTATGTAACACTGTCTGACATTTAAGAAATAACAGTCACTGCTTGTGCCCGTTACAAGATAAGCTCACAAATTGCTGGTTTTCTGCTTAGTCTGTGACGGATGTGAAAATTATACTCATGCAACACTACACTTGTCTGGGCCAAGAAGTGATGTGTCAGACATCTTCTGCTAAATAATACAGTAATGTACTAAGTGTTTACTTTGTTAGCAGCAAGTACTTAATGTTCCCTAATATTGGCTAACTATGAAAATTTGCAGGACACACCAAACCCAATGAGACCCAGGAGTGATTGTATAAAAACATGCAAGGGGATATTCTAATGACTTATAAATTTATCTTGTAACTTAGAGCTAAATAGTGGTTTATATTTCTTTGAAATCATAAGGTTTTGCTTTAATTTGATAAATGTCACTGGCAAAAAGGGAATTAATTCTGATTTCATGTTCTTTTTCTTCCCTATTAACATAATGATGCCATAGAGATTATATTGTGCCGACTTTCACATAAATGCATAATTACAGTAATTTGTGTGGACAAATTCAGCAGTTTACAGCTCAATTTGTTGTGTGTCTCTTTGCCTCACATGGCTAGTGTCTTTTCTAACTTGGAGGCTTTTTGAGTTGTCCTTGCTGGGCAACAGCTTCCCAGGTACAATGTTCAGAGCATTCTGGTATTACAGCCATCTCCACAGTGCAGTTGGGGTCTGTCTTTGGGGATTTTATTCCCAGATCAACTTTTCTTCAGAGGAGAGCCTAGGGGATCCAGATACTCTCTATTCACACCATGTAACCACGCATGTGTGTCTTTTTAGCTGGGTGTACATGCGCATTATTTCTAGGATTGTGATGTTTGGCACTTTGTCCTATCAGATAATGTTCTGGATGAACGGGAGGTAGCACATGTGGAAGGTGTTGAAATTATTTGTTTTTATCCAGTACAGAACATTTCAGGGCCCTCTGGTTTAGAGGAAGTGCATGGATAGAATATTCAGGCAGAGGCACTGGTATGAAGAGAATGGGAGAGTTAATTCCAGTTTGTATTGTATATGTATTATTATTGGGGTCTTTTTGGACTTCTTTCAAGTTTCAGCAGCCCTATTGTTAGCAGGGTTAGCATTATAAGCTGTACTTCATCCTCAACCTTTTTCAGGTAACTTATGGTAATGTATAAAGACACTGCAAGTTGTATATTTATATTATTGTTATTTTGATTTTTTAAATTTATTTTAATTTTACACTTCCAAAATAAACATCAGAAATTATAAGGCAGGTTTTCCTTAAAGAAATGCTCTCCCAAAAGATATACAATATATATCGCCAACAGTTATGGTGATTAGAGATTGACAAGGTACAACACAAACTCTATGGGAAGGGGTAGCCAAGACATCAGGTCAGAGGGGAGATACTGTCATCCCCACCCTCAGAGACTGGGTACACAAGCACTGAGAAAAATGCCTGCATTGAAGGCACTGAATTCAAGAGTAGATGAAGATCATAGGTAAATCAGAAACCTGGACCCTTCATTGCCAATTGTCAAGTAGACTATCCTCTGAAAGTTTACAGAAAGATATGAATGCAGCATTACGGACAATCCCTATTGGGACCATCAATGAAACCAACCAGTTGATCTATACAACAGGAACAGAGATCATTGAGATCTGTGGCTTCAAGATGAACATTCACAAGGATCAGTACCCTCCATTGAGAAGGCAGCATGAAGGGATGTTAGCCAACTATTGGAACCTCAGAAAGGTGGTCCAGGTGGTGCAAGACCTGTGCACCACCTGGAGTGACTAAAAGAAGGCCTGTGACTCAGTGCCTCACACATTGATCCTAGAATGCTTGGAACAATACAAGGTCAACATGAGAAACTGACAGGTCATCATCAGAAATTTGATAGGGATGTGGTGAACAACACAACTTCAAACCAGGTCACAAGTGGTATCAAGTGTGGGATTTAACAAGTAGATGTTCTGTCCACACTGTTCTGTATAGACCTGAACCCTTCAGCAAGGTCATTAACAATACTGCTACTATATGGCATGTATGATAGACAGATAGAAGTGGGTGATATTGAGAAGCCCTACCAATGGCTGGACAAACCTGGACTGAAAGAAAACACATAGGTGGTAATTATGACAACCCAAGAACAAACTCTAAGTACAAGATCATTAGACGCTGGGGTCTACCTCCCCAGATGCAGACTGTGCAAAGATGTCACTGAGACAATACAGCACATAATAGCAGGGTGCAAGATGCTGACAGCCAGAGTGCACATGGGACACCATAACCAAGTGGCTGGCATAGTATATTAGAACATCTGTGCAGAGTATGGGCTGGAAGTCCTGAGGTCAAAATGGGATATGGCTGGGCCAATATTCCGTGGGAATTCCAGATACAGACGGACAAACTGGTGATGGCTGACAGCGGTCAGCCATAGTGGTAGACAAGCAGAGGAAGAAGGCCGTAGTGATAGATGGTGTTAGACCAAGCGATAGCAACATCAGGAAAAAGGAATACAAGAAGCTTGAGAAATACCAAGTGCTGGGAGAGGAGCTAAAGAATATATGGAGGGTGAAAGCAACAGCTGTCCAAGTAAGTAAACATAGCACCCGAGGCTGCGACCCCCAAACTGGGTGAGTGACTCCAGCACATTCCAGGAATGCCATGCAAGATTTCTGTCCATAAGAGAGCATTACTAGAAACAGCAAAGATACTATGCAGGGTCCTCAAGATATCTAGTCCAGACTTCCCAGACATCTAGTCGAGGACCCGCGCTTGAAAGATAAAGATAGCCTGCAGGGCGAGTGGAAAGTATTATTTTTTTCCATTGTTACATTTATATATTTTTTGTTGATAAGTGTTTAAAAACAATAAAGTTTTTAACATCTGACTATGACACTGTGGTATAATAAAGACATTAAACAAGGATAAATTACCCATACATGCCTGTGCCATACATGAGCGATGTGAAAGCAGCATCCACTCTGGTATGACTGTTTTTGGAGGGTGAGTTTGTGCATTGCAGTGCAGAATTTCTATTAACTTAACTTTAAAAAGCAGTTTTTTCCAAATGGAAACAGGGGCTTCATTTCTGTGTATTTTCTCTTCCCTTTGCCATCTACCTTGGCTATCTGCCTCATCATGCTGCAGCAACTATCCTTGTGCATTCAGACCATCATTGAGGCAATGCTCTGGGGTGCCCTGTCAAAACTGGACGGACTTGTCAATCAGCAACTCAAGACAGGTTCCCAGGGTCTTCTGCTTCACTCAAGTCTGTTTTTTCTACGCAAAGACTTGGTTCAACCCTGATAACAGGGCAAAATGAACTTCAACCATCATGTCGGGGCTCCAGGCCATGGTAGCGGCACAGGCCTGATTATCTCTGCTGAGGAGGGAGATTTTCTTTCCTCCACTTTTGAACTTAATTATTTTTCCCCGTAAACTCCATGCTGTTAAAACAACCCACCGTTCTCTCCATCTCTTAAAGGCTGCATTTAAGGCTGACAGCTTTAACTGGCAGCAAGAGGCAGGAAGTTGGAAACATCAAAACACACACATCAGCCATTGTCCAAAAAGCCCAATTTTTGTTTCATCCCGCAAGGCAGAAAGTAAACTCTGAAAGCCAGACCTTAAAAAACTGAGACAGAGCCACTATTATTGATTAGTAACACCATCAGGTTTCTCCTGCACTAAAATGCAAAGTTTTACTTGAACTTTGATCCGATCAGTGTAGCTGGGGCAGAGAATCGTGGGTTTGAAAAAAGTCTGCTTGCATACTGTGTACTGATTTTTTTAGGATATTGAAAAAATGAAAAAAATGTATTGGGACACAATAACTATGTCTCTGGGATATTAAATAATATGATCATTGAATTAAGCTACTTCTAATATAGATGTAGCTTAATTTGAATAGTTGAGTGTTAGGCCTGGTGAGACAGTGATATGAAAAAAATGGTGCCATTTGTTGTGTCTTCTGCCTTTTTCGTTGCACTCTCGGATTTATTTCTATCCGCCTCAACTGCTGAAAGCCATTGATGGTAATGATGGGATCCAGAGTGTTTACACATAGCCTTGTCTGTGAGAAACACATAACACCTCATTCACTAAAACTGTTACTTTATTTTCCAGCAAGAAAGAGACATATGACTTAAATCCCCTCCACAGGGCATGTTGCAGGGCAAACTGTAGCTCCGCTGAAAGAAGAGGTAATAATCTGGCAGAACACTCTACAGTCATCATATCCAGTAATGCAATAGCTCAAAAAAGTCACCAACAATAACTGCATGCTATTTTCAAATGGCAAAAAGTTCATATCTAATCTTTCTAAGAACAGAACAGCTTGAAGTGCAGAAATTGAAAAGGTGACAACATACATATAAGAATTTAGGTGTTGGATCAGAATTTATCATTTAAAATCTGTTTTGTTCCAACTTTTCATTATGCAGCCAAGCCCCATTGTTTCAAACTGAAAATTGTTTCTATCTATCTATATTCTTATTTAATGATTTTTCAATATATGATCAAATATATGAAGCAAGAAGCATGGAATTATGTAGCAAATAAAAAAATCGATAAATAACTCTAAATATATCTTATATTTTTGATTCCTGAAAGTAGCCACCCTTTGCTCAGGTGTTGTCAGGGTTCAGTTGTGGAATTTCTTGCCTTCGTAGTGGGATTGGGACTATCGGTTGTGTTCTGCAGAAGTCAGGTTGGTACACAGCTGACAGCCCTATTTGACAACTGTTAGAAATCATATTATGGCAAGAACCAATCAGCTAAGTAAAGAGAAACAACATTCCATCATTACTTTAAGAATTGACGGTGAGTTAGTCCGGAATATTGCTAAAACTTTGAATGTGTCCTCAAGTGCAGTCGCAAAAACCATCATGGGCTACGATGAAACTGGGTCACATGAGGACCGCCCCAGGAAAGGAAGACCAAAGTATGGTCAAACTACTAAGGAAAAGCAACAAGCAGAAGAGATCTGTTTGGACCAAGAAACACAAGGACTGGACATTAAACCAGTGGAAATCTGTGCTTTGGTCTGAAGAGTCCAAATTTGAGATCTTTGGTTCCACTCTCCATGTCTTTGTGCGATGCAGAAAAGGTGAACAGATGGTCTCTACGTGCATAGTTGCCACAATGAAGCATGGAGGAGGAGGTGTCATGTTGTTGGGGTGCTTTGCTGGTGACACTGTTGGGGAATTTTTCCAAATTGAAGGCACACTGAACCAGCATGGCTACCACAGCATCCTGCAGCAACATGCCATCCCATCCGGTTTGCATTTACCATAATTTATTTTTCACCAGGACAATGATCCCAAACACACCTCAAGGCTGTGTAAGGGCTATCAAGAAGAAGAGTGATGGAGTGCCTCCACAGTCACCTGACCTAAACCCAATGGAGATGGTTTGGGATGAGATGGACCTCAAAGTGAAGGCAAAAGGGCCAACAAGTGCTCAGCATCTCTGGGAACACCTTCAAAATTGTATGGAGACTTGTAGATGTAGTTAAAAAGAAGCGCTGCAGGTGATGCACTGCAGAAACCACAAAAAGCCCATCATCAAAGTAAACTGCATTCTTAGGAATCTACTGTAGTAGAATATTTATTCATTCATCCATCCATCCATTCGCTCCCGCTTATCCTTTTCAGGGTTGTGGAGGGTGCTGGAGCCTATCCCAGCTGTCATAGGGCGAGAGGCGGGGTACACCCTGGACAGGTCGCCAGTCTGTCGCAGGGCTAACACACAGAGACAGACAATCATTCACATTCGCATTCACTCCCGCATTCACACCTATGGGCAATTTAGACTAATCAATTAACCTATCCCCACGAACTGCATGTCTCCAGGTACTCCGGCTTCCTCCCACAGTCCAAAATATTTATTCATTACTTTTAAAAACTGACAGCACTGTGCTGATGATATTATTATGACATTTCATCTTCCCTTCTGGCCAGGTCACTTTGGTTTCTCTTTGCGCTATGTCAAACACTTTGATGAAAGGTTTCTGATTATACTTTATGATTTGTGCCATTAATAACATTTCATTACATGTCCCAGATTAAAAACAACTAATTGGTTTTTCCCTCAACATATTTTACATACTAATGAGTATTCATCCGGACTAATTCTCTCTGCTTGACTTCTGCCCCTTCTCCTTCTTCTTCCTCTGTTTGATCCTTCTCTGGTGTTGCCATTAAACTGGACCAAACTTTCGTTCCCCATCTGTCCACTGGTAGTCTGAAGCTTCCCAGACAAAACTCTCATGGCATATACCTGTAACTGAATTGAAAATGAATGTGATGATGTGAAAAACTGCTGCTAGAGCAGCTTTAAATGATAAATTTATTCTGAAATCTAGTTATATCTGTCTTCTCTGATTTTCAGGAACATTTTCCTGCCTATATTTCTGCATATGTTATTAGTCTGGCATCTTCCAAGCCAACCCTAAATTTATATTTCCACACCACAGGTTGACCAAATTAGGAAAACTCCAAAACACTTGAACATACTTTGTTAATGAACTGCTTTTAGCACATTAAAAGCAAAAGCACACACCTGAGTAATTTGCACTGCTGCACAATGAAGGATTACCAAAATGTGCAAAACAATTACAGCAGCCTACTCCCTTTGTCTTCTTTACTTTGCTCATCTTTTTTCACTTATACATCAGACTTGAACTATGATGACCAGTGACTGACATCAGTTTGTGATGACCAATCTGTGAGTGTGGGTTTTATGTGTGGAATTACAGAAGAAAGTTTGAACGGAGTTTTCACCTAGTGCCATTCAATTAGGCTACAAAAGAAGTTCATTTACAACTTCTTCAATTGTTTCTGTTTTGTTTTTAACTCCCCCAAACTTCTCCCCCAAAACATCTTCCCTCTTATGCAGAAATAACTGGGCCTGTCAGGATGTAGAGATCAAACATATCTCATTTTGTCACGCTGATTTTAAATGTCAAAGATTTGAGCATTTGCGCATATCTGTCATACATGCATATAAATAATCTCGCTAACAATGTACAGAGCTAAAGGCCAACTATATATGCTTGAACAAACCTGTCACTTAAAAATGACTATGGAATGAGAAATTCATACATTTGCACTGGCAAATTAGCAAGAAATTGCCATTTTTATCATCATAAGAAGGAAATATTTGCCCAGCAACTCTCTCAGTGCTAATGCACAATACTGTTTGTGAACTCATTGGCATAACAATTTGATTTAAAAGTTGGATTTAAGCACATTTAAGGCAGTGATTATAATGCATTTCCTCCAAATTGTACTTTTTGAAGCATGCAAATATATTTTTAGGTGTTAGTGTCTCTGTAGCAAATAAAAATGTTATGTAAGGATATTATCTCTCTTCTCTCAGCAGAGGTAATGGACATTACTCCATCATCCATGACTTTTTTCTTTCTCTCTCTATATATATACACATATATACAAATCTGATCATTTGTCAACACCTAACACTTAAAATGTTTAATTCATTTAATGGCTAAATCCAAGAAGGTCAGTCAGTCATCCCCCAGTTTAGTCCAGACTGATATATCCACTTCAGTACTGATTCTCTGACATTAATTTGTTTGGTTATTACTAAACACCTGAGAAGCATGACATTTCCATCAGCCTCGGGTTTGTATTCAGTGCTATTCAACAAATATAAATTCAGTTAATTCAGCTTGCATGCAACTGATGCAGCAGAGCTGATTACTCTATTTTCCTTTATTGTTAATGTCATCTGACAATGCGATATATTGACAGTGTTTCATGTGTACTATATTTTTCTGTAGCTTTGAATCATATCAGTCTTTACATTTAAATATACTATAGTATAAATATAGTATGAGTCAAAGCTCTCACAGTTTAAAGCTTTGCCAACTTTCTTTTTTCCTTCATTCTCATACTCTTATGCCAAATATGTGGAAATCCAGTATTTTATGAGGAAAAAATAGTATTGATTAAGTTGTTTTTTTTTTTTAGTCTGATCAGATTTGTTCCATGTTTCACCACCAACACCAGTCCTAGACACCAGAGCACAGAAACTACAGTTTATGGCCACGAGTTGCTGGGGGTGTGCAGACCTGTTGGAGGCGGAGATTATTCAGTGGAGGTAGCCTAAAGAACATATTTCCACATATTTTTGTGTAGTTTAAACACCTGCAGCCTCATAAGATCCACATCGTGTGCATCTCCAAAGTAAAGGAGTTACGCACATTTAAACATGCAACACAACAGCGGCTGCTTGTATATTTACTTAATAATCTATTACTGGTACACTGCAATCTAGCTGTAGCTGTCACACACACACACACACACACACACACACACACACACACACACACACACACACACAGTCACCTTTTTACTGATATGTTCTCGGATTCAGAAGTCCCGTTTTTCACTTTCAGTAAATCTGATCCATGTAAAGTGCCTCCCTGCCACACACACACGCTTGTTTCTAATACCTACTATTCAAATTTTAAGGATTTGAAAAGTGTGACAAATGTAGTGTTGTAGTAGTTTTGCATTGGGGCTTTTTTTTTTTTTTTACATATGTATAAAACACAAGACAAATTAATGGGTATTATTAATTATTATAATATTATTATTATTTGCCTGTTGTGGTTATCCAGAGCAACAAAACTAGTTTTGTCTCAATAGCAGCCTTTTGTTTAAGAAACAGTCGCAGGTATCCATTTACATTCTGCAGATATGTCTGTGTGTTGATGCATCCTTCACCATAAAGGATAACCTTTGCCTGGGTGAGCACAAACCTCCCCAGATCAACAAAATCCCTCCCTGTTTGCTCTTGTAAGGTAAAAGCTCATTTTCTCAACAAGCACCTAAGCTTACCTTCTCCCACTGAACTGCATGCTGGGCACTGAGTCATATAACCTCTTTCACCACTGCTTCTGTTAGTCACTTTACTTTGCATCATAAATCCGCCTTCTTCTTTTTATTGTTTGTAGTTTCTTGAGCATAGCAGTGCTCTCTCTCATTGGCAAAGGAATAATGTGTAGCCACTACTGGAGCTGACCACTGCAGTCTCTTTTATTGGTTGCCTGCAATGCTAATGAGGCACGAATGAAGCTTATTAACGTCACTCTACATGTCAGTGACAACTAAATGTTACTGTTATTGTTCAAATAGAATTGAACAGCCTTGCAATAAAGACCGTCAACTGAAAACAGAAGCGCTAGAACTGGAGATAATTAAGTCATCATACACTAATATCATTAGAAAATTTAATGTGAACATTTTTGGAGGACTTACTAGCTTAATTATTTTCAGCCAAGCATTAATAATTTTTGACATGTAGCAAAAACTACTTTTTGTATCTTTACAGCCCCATTAAGATGTGCTTAATCTAAGCAAAAACTGAGAAGTAGAACTAACTTGGACAGGGCGCGTTGCAAGTGATCTTCTGTACGGACATGCCCTCGCAGAAGGCCCCGCCATTCAGTGGTGCCGGGTTCGTGCAGGTCCGAGATCGCTTCTGGACACCCCGCCCACACGGCGCATTACAGGCCGACCACTCCGTCCACAGGGACCAGCCGCCATTCACTGGAGAGAGTGCAACAAGGTTAAAAGAAGGAGAAGAAGTAGAGTGAGGGCACGACAGTGAATAATACTTTTTACTGAACTCTGGCATAGTTAAACACTCTAACAAGAGCTACTGGGGTTATTAATGATTATGCAGGCTCAGAGGCAGTGCAAGGCAACAATGCATAACGGCAGGAGCAGATTGAGCGCAATGCGCTGGATATACAGCTCCCTGTTTCGTAATTGCTCAGTTCAGTGTTTCTTGCACTTGGATTAAGATAAAGACAAGGAACTATGTGAAAGCAAAAAAAGCAGCCATTAAACGGAAACGCCATTTCTAAAGGCGACACCGACTCATACTGGTTGACAGGTTTGGAGTCGACCACTTAGCGTTGTGACTGAAGCACTTTATGATCTCTGTCTTTCTCTCTCTCTGCTCAGCAGTGCTATCAAAGCTGGCGAACCCACGTTTCTGGAAGGCCTCTGGCAAATAAATACTTAATAAGCAACACTCCTTTTAAATGAGATTAAGACACAGTGGCTTATTTCCTTTCATAAAGTACACATTGATTTTAAATGAGAGGCAGTAAATTGAGTGTTTGAATAATACATTCATCTGAATAAAGAGGAAACATTGCTCTTCAGTGGGAACACAGAGACGGGTCTCTTAATCACTTGTGTATAGGGGCACAGGAAGCCGAACAAATTGATCTGAAGTGCATGTAAACATTGTGTCACTACTCTGTAATGCGTTGTAGCAGGCAATAAGCAGCTGCTACGATGGCGTACCAAAGACTATCACAGTTGCCGTGGCGCTACGTCTCTTTGCCACAACGTTGCTGGCCAGACAGGTGTAGTTGCCTGAGTCGGACAGGCGCGCTTCGTTGATGATGAGGTTGTGGTCAGCTCGGGTGTCGATGTTGTCATCCGTCAGGGAGCTCACCAGCTCTTCATTTTTCAGCCACTCCACCTGTCAAAGAGTGGATATAGTACTTATATGAGGAGTGTTTGCAGCAAACATCACTAACATCGTAGTTAAGTACAACACACTAGAGCAATTCCACTTAACACCATGTTACATGGGCAGACAAATGGACACAAGATTTAAAGCAATCCAGTCACACAGGAAATAATGACTGATAGCTATGTTGACATGTATTCAAAGTAAAGTTTATTTTCTGACCTACAGAAGTGCTTTGGATAGGGTCTGGGGGTTAGGGTTGGTTTAATCAAATGGCTATCTTGATTTACCTATTTGAGGCTATAAAAAGAAGCCAAAGATGGAAGCGCCAAAAAATGCAGTTCCTCTCTTTGCCATTTAAAAAGCAAATCAATCCCCATAGACTGTCACGGTAAAGTGCCAAACTTTAGCCTTAAAAACATGCTAACTGCCTTTTATAAACAAGGTCTTTGACCTCTATGGGTAGTTTCCCCTTTCATCAGAGCTTTAAGGTGGGGGATTTAAATACTGCTTGGGGTTAAAGTTAATGGACAGGTTTGCCAACACAGGCTACTCCAATTGGGTGCTAGGCCTTAGTTCTGTGTTACTAATCAAAAAACAAAAAGACACCCCCCCCCCACACACACACACACACACACACACACCAAAAAAACAAGCAAAATGCTGAGGCTTAAAAGTTCAGAAACTAATGGGATAGCTTACACTGTAGGTTAGATCTTTTTGACCAGGATATGTGATTGAATGCACATGTTAAACAAATATGTAGGACTCCTTTCTTGCATTTGTGCAGTATCCCTAAAGTTAGAGACATCCTGCTCAGAGTGATGCTGAAAAACTAGTTCATACATTTATTACTTGTAGGCTGGACTACTGTAATTCATTATAATCAAGTTGTCCTAAAAACTCCATTAAAAGTCTTCAGTTGAGCCAAAATGCTGCAGCAAGAATGCTGGCAGGGACTAGAAAAATAGAGAGTAATTCTCCTATATTAGCTTCCCTTCATTGGCTTCATGTTATATCCACAATTAAATTTAAAATTCTTCTCCTTACAACAAGGAATAATCAGACCTCATAGTACCGTGTCACCCCAGTAGAGTACTTAGCTCTCAGACTGCGGGCTTACTTGTGGTTTCTAGAGTATTTAAAAGTAGAATAGGAGGCAGAGCCTTCAGCTTTCAGGCCCCTTCTCTGTGGAACCAGCTCCCAGTCTGGATTCAGGAGACAGACACCATCTCTACTTTTAAAATTGGGCTTAAAACATTTGTTTTTGAATCCTCCCTTAGATAAGCTGCCATAGACCTTCCCATGATGCACTGAGTGTTTTTTCTTCACACACCTCTTTTCACTCTCTGAGCTAACACATCACTCTGTGTTTTCATCCCACTGTTGCCAAGTAATTGGTCCCTTCCCTTACAATATAAAGTTTACTATTGTTGTGATTTGGCAACATAGAAATAAAAATGAATTGAATTGAATTAGATTTGGGTTAAAATAGACATTTTCACAATGTTAACCACATGCAAACCTCCGTTTTCCATTTAACTAGATTGTCTTGTGGTGACTGAAATTTTACACCCTTTACTATAAACATACTACGTTTATAAGAGTCCTTTATTACATTTATTAAAGGACCCCTATTATACTTTGGTTCTCTATTCCTGGCTCTTTATGCCGTCAGTGACTGAAGACATCCACAGAACCCACAGAAGCCCTGCTATTCATATCCTTTTCTTGCAAGGGGCAGGCTGTCAGAAGAAAGTTGGCTTAAAGGGCAGAAAAGCTAAAACAATGGGTCTAAGACAGATAAATAAGATTAATAGACTGCACACTTCCTGTCTTGAGCACTGCCTTGACATGGTGAAGCAACACTTTGTTTCGAGCACACTGAACCCTCAACTTGCAAATTCTTAGCAGCAGATCCTGTATCTGGATTCAGCACCCTTAAAAAAGCCCAGCAATACACAAAACTGCTGATCAGCTACATTTTACAAGGCCCACCCTGCTGATTAGCCACAACTAGGCAGTATAACCACTAACGCTAAAACCATTAGGCAGTCAAAGGATGTGCTATAACCAATTACCAGCAACAGAGAGGAAAACTAATTATGAATTACAAACTTAGTGACGCTTTACTGCTTCTACCCTGGTAAGGGAGCTGCATCGCTGCATTTGCAAATTACATTCATAGCGCAGCAAAATGGGCTGGGCTGATGGATTTATAGGAAGAGCACAGGCAGGCACCCGTTATAATAAACAACACTCAGGCTGGATGCAAATAGGAAGCGCCTGTGGGCCTGCAAACACTGGGTAAATAGAAATGACACACAGACCTGAGGGATGATGGATTGCAGGTATATATTGACATGAATAAAAATGATAATGAACGTCATAACATAGTAATCATTTCTCCCATTTCGTATTTTTCCTAACTTCTATTTCAACCAGTTGTGCCACTCCAAGTTAGAATGAGAATTTCTCTTTTTTTACAGTGCGACTGAGGCCCTGCAGATTTTTCTGTATAATTTAACACTGGCCTCTAACATGGGGGGTTTCATCAGAGGTTAAGGCCTAGCATCGTTAGATAGATAAGAAAACAGAGAGTCAGAGGAGCAGGGCAGGGGATGGGGTCTAATTTCTCATGATTAAAGTCATCCGTCACTGAAGGGATGACACAAGTCCTGGCACCCTCCCGCACCGCACTACCTCTCTCCCCCCACCAACTTTTTTTATGTATTTATTTCAATTTTATCCTCTGGGGAAATCCGTGACTTGAAAGAGGCAATTAATGTGTGGCACGAGCTGGCCCTCCCAGTGTTTGGGGCCACACTGCACATTAGCTGTCTGTCTGCCACTAACAGCCCTTGGGTACTGATGAAAAGATTCACCAAGCGGAAGAGAAGGGAAGAGAGAGACAGAGACAAAGAGAGGGAAAGAAGGAGGAGGTGATGGGGGAAAAAAGATGAAGGGACAAATACAAATTAGGCCAGTGGTTGTGTGGCAGAGGATGTGAGGAATGAATTGCCTAATTGGCACATTTGTTTCACTTAGGATGCGGTCATCAGTGTCAGCCCTGACAGAGGGGTTACCAGGTGGGCCCCCGGCATCAGGACTTCCTTCCTGTGATTTCATTACCCGAATTGCCCCTGAAGGTCACGTCCTCACAGCAGCCAGGTTCCCTTATCTACTTAACTACCCACACACATACAGGTACACAGCTTATTCTTGATGACATTTCCTGATGATTAGATGCTGAGAAATGTGGGTGTCGAGGGGCAATTAGAGGACAGAAGAGCAATGTAAACGGGTGACACTGTAGCCATCACCAAGACTTATGAGGACAGTGCTGATCAAGTCCTTGCCAGCTGAAGCATTTTTTCCCCTCCGCTCGTGTGTCTCATTGCCTGGCTCTAATGGTCATTTGATGTCAAGGTGACGCAGTACAAATGGAGCGCTTCAGTGCCCTAAGGAGGAAAATCTGTCTGCTGAGTCATGCTTAGGTGTCACAATTTAACATGATCTCCTCCCGCCTGTGGGTGACTCTTACCTGCCTGACTGTGGGCAACAGAAGTTTTCTCTGCTGAGCATCTCATCAGTGCAATTATATAGATTAAGTGTGCCACTAGGCATATCCCTGGTGATCAGGTGACACCAGCAAATCAGACTCCTGGCTTCAGGGCTGATCCTCCCAATAGATCTCTCCGTCCACTAATCAGCAGGCCTTGTCATTAAAAGTATGTGTGCATCCACACATACACACAGATACACTTTGAACTCGGCATGACATCCTGTGTTCATCCGAACAGTCAGCCCGACAGCGGCAGGTTCATTCGGAGGGGCGCTATCTGCAGCTCTGTTGTACTCTCCTGCTCCGGAGGTTAATCAAGAATGATACGTGGAGAACAGAAAGTGGGCCTGCATCACCCACCCCCTCTCCCCTGTTGCTTCCTAAATGCCACCTCTCCTCCCCTCTGAGCTACAAGGCACTGCATTACTATTCCACCTCGATCTGTCTTATCTTAACGAAATAAATAGAGGGAGCGCCCGGCTGCGGCCTGGGCCGGGAGGGATGTAATTGCTCGGCTTAATAATGAAGCTCATCATCTGCTCTCTAGGAGCTTTTCTCTGACCTATGAGAAAATAACAGAGGAGTCGGATGTGAAAGTAGAAACAAGTGCAACAGAGGCGGGAGGTGGGATAGAGTTAAATGCTAACTTGTTTTCGGAGCTGCATTGCAATGTCTTTGTGAAGCTCACCAGAGGAGAGCTTGTATCACGGTGCAGGAGCATTTAGTTGATGCTCCTTTGTGCTGTGGCCTGTCTACCTGAGCTACTGTAGATCAAGGGGATTCATCCTGGATTAAAGGCTTTCATTCAGGGAAGCTGAAATTGGCTTCCAGTTTGGCTGTTCATTTCACACTTTCTCTAAGAGTAACCTCTCAAAAGAAACTCATTATACAAGGCTCTCATGGACCTCTTTTCTCCCCAAGTTAAAAGATCTACTCTGCATTCACATCTCCTGATATCTGTGAACTACAAGTGGAGAATTGGTTTTGGATCGGGAGCCGTGAAACAAAATTGCAAATAAGTTCCTCCTATGTTCTCTAACCATAGCCAAATTAATTTCAGCTCTCTGAATATGAGATATAAAGGTATTTTGTTGCAAAAAGACCCCATAGGAAGTTACATTTTGATGCTTACATTTATTTTGTTCCCACTTTGAATTCATAAAAAGGCACCAACAAATACTTTACTTTTGATTAAGTCTTAAATGGATGTCTAAGGATGTCTGAGCTAGGGCTGGGCTATATCATACCGTTCACGGTAATACCGGTGTAATTTTGGGCAACGATAGGAAAATGAAATATCGCGATAGAATATGGGTAAAACGCGCATGCGCAGTGCCTATGTTTACATACGCACATGGCGGCGACGCAGAATGAGAAGAACGAAAGTGGATCGTTAAATGAAACGGATGAACCAGAATTGGTTTGTAAAAATGCTGCAACTTCAGTGGTGTGGAACTGGTTTAGCTTTCGTCAGTCAGATTCACAACAAAGCACTATTTTTAGTAGAGCATGCTAGCGCGCCGTCGTTATTACCGTGTTGTTTGGAAAATACGGCACACTTCAAATCAATCCTTTGATTTTTCTGAAAATTGACAGTGCCCCATATAATCCCGTGTGCCTTATGTATGAATTCTGGTTGTGTTTACTGACCTCAAAATGATTTTATGTGGTACACAGCACTCGAAAATCTGTCAAATGTTTTATTACGACTTTGCTAAGCTACGAACCCGCACCGCTTGATGGATTGTCGGAGCATTACGGCTATCGTAGGCAGGAGCCTCGCGGAGTGATACGTACTGTGCTTCAACATAATATTACCGTATTGTGTGTGTATAACCTCTTTTTAAGTTTTGTGGATATTATACATGGTTTTGCTGAGGATATGTCGGCCAATTTCCACTGGAAATGCCTTTTGGTTAAACTGTCAGCGAGGAATTTGCACTGTTACATTTTTATATAACTTTAATGCACATAAAAAACAGCTGCTTGTTTAAGTGAAAATACATTGATGGTGTTTTTTGCACTAATAAAGTTGTGGAGTTGTAAAGTATTTTGTCTAGTGTCAATTATATCATCAGTTATATCGTTATCGCAAATTTTCAAATGTATATCGTGATAAATATTTTTGGTCATATCGCCCTGCTCTAGTATGAGCATTAAAGGCTGAATCAGTTTTCTTTACAAAGAAATGATGTGAAATGGCTGAGAGGGTATAATTATTGATTTAAGACCATTTCAACAAGTCTAAAATACAGACAATTTATACCATTGTGATAAAGATGTTTATTTTTCAAGCAGATTCAAGAAAGTTTTAATAGATTTATTCAGTTCCTATTATTTAACTATTATTCACAATTAAAAATGACACTACTGTATTATTTGTTTTCACAACTACTTAATGAAGCCAAAATAATGCAGTAAATACCTGCAGCTCACTGGCTCATCATTGTGTCATTGTGTAGCTCACTTTAATTGATATTTATATAAACAGCATAAAGAATAGAGGATTTAGGACAAGACTTTCATTCATTGCTTTTTTTTACCTGCACTAATCATACGGTTAGGAACACCTGTGCAGTCGATACATAACACTCAACTGAGGTAGGAAACTTGAAGGATCCAGTAAATGTAACTTGTAACATGAACAACATTTATTTATTTATTTAATGCTTGGAGCATTTTTCTCAATATGATAATTATAAAATTGCCGTTAAACAAAGTAATTCTTAAAACCTGTCAGGTTGGCATCTGTAAGCAAAATGCCAAGCTGACTATCAGATGTGAGGTCAGGGCTTTTCTTCGTCATACATAATAATGGATTCATGGTTTTAGAGGGGTTTCTGTACATAAATGAAAGAAACAGAAAAGACAAACAATGCTGACTGTTTCAAAGTAGGAGGAATAACTAAACGAAAGAAAAGGAGGTGGACTACAGGACATCTGCCATGGCCCCTCCCTCGTGCAAATAAAGCTCTCCAGAGTGGAGGAGACCTTCCTGCTCAGACTCCAGCCTAAATAAACTGTTCTAACCACATGATGCAAAATTATTCCACCGCGAGTGACTGGAGACTCATTAGCTCACACTGTTGATTTCCAAACACAGCTTATGCACCGCACTTCACACCGCATTCTCGCATTCTATTGGTCCTGCCACAGCAGCAGCCATCCTGCAGCTGCAGTCACTGAAACCTCATACTAGCGCACTCACGGACGCCATCTCAATATTTCATGGACAAGGTCCGCTGAAATCGACTGGGCTGAAGATATCTGCCCTATGCTCCCTACATTATTCACTCCCATCTCTTGTGGCCGGGCTCATTTGTGTTGACAAAGGACTAGATGGGACATTGCGATTCGGTCTGAGCCGCTCAGATTCACCTATTTTTATCCACGCCGTGGGTTCTGCGGCGCTGAAATGACATCACTCCTCCATTTTCACGTTGAATCATTTAGACAGTGCGGGGCCAGAAGCTGACCTCTGCCTAAATCTGTTTCCTGCACACAGCAGTCACACATATATTGTTCATGCTGATTATTGCAAGTCTACATAGAAATAAGAGGAATGGACATTTGGTGCACAATGTGTGTTTGGTGACATTTGAACACTATTTGCCCTGATGAGTGAGCACTGCAGGTCACTGTGTATGAAACATATGTCCTCCAACTCCCTGGGAGCCTCTATTTAAGTTGCCTCTAACCATGATTTAAATGCTTAAAGCAAAAAGTATAATAACAACAACAAAATGCTCTTTGGAGGTAACCAGTGTAACCAATTTTTTCCACTCTATTAGAGTAGCTGTGCTTGATACGTGTCAGGGGTGTCGTGTGTGGAGGCGAGGAAAGGATGACCCAAACGCTGGACTCACGGTGCAGGATGATCGGGGTTTATTGAAAGCAGGCTGGCTGACTGATCTGAACATACGACATTAACATCACGAGAACATCAATGACACGACAGTGAACGAGTGGAAACAGAGGACTTAAATACACAGACTGATGAGGATGATAATGAGAGACCGGTGAGTACACAGCTGAACATAATCTGGCTAATAACACAAGCTGACATGGGAAAAAACAGGAAGTGGCAAACTAAACTGAACATGAACAGAACATGAACAGAACTGAAAACACTGGGTCACCGACCCAGGAACCCTGACAATACGCAGTTCAAATAATCCTTTTTTATGATATACTAACACTTGGTGGAGTCCCCCGATTCATCCTGACCTTAAAACAAGCCTTTTCAACTCCATCCCAACTTCTTTTTAGGCAACTTTGTTCCGATTGGGTACCCCTCATAAACAGAAGGTTCAGAAGAAAGAGTGTGGGTGCGACTGTTGTGCTCACATCCAGAACGCACCTGAGGTAACTATATCAGGGAAATCTGCTCTTACTGACATCATAAAGAGCCAAGATTAGAAAAAAAATATGTTCAGAGATGAAGCTCACTGGGATTACTGAATATATGACAAAAAATCCAAAAGAGCATATAGGTGTCCTTTAAATACTAAATAACAATACTGTCTGACTGTTATGTGACCTAGACCTGATTCTGAGCTTCACCTGACTTGTTATCAGGGTCAAGTAACAGACATTAAAAAACAGACATCCAGTTACAGTTAAACCATTATAAATTAAATGTTAGCTAAAAGATGACAGGGACTTGCACCATCTATCTAAATGTTCACATGCTCGTACTTTTACTTGCTACATTTATGTATAAGTCAGAAACTCAGAAAATAACAGAAAGATGTTCTCAAATAATAATTTAATAATTAGCTGTATAAAATTCTAGAAAATAAAAGATTAAACAAATATAGTCTACAAGGTTATTGACTTTTATTGCAGTAATCAGCTTTAACCTGTCCATAAAATGGAGGTTTCTGAAGACATGAATTTACTCCTTTACTCAAACATTTTAGCCAGAACACTGTATCATATACTGAGAGATCTTAGAGGACCTGGAAACTTGTCAGCTTTGAAGCTGAGGACCACAAAACAGAACATAGTGGAAAAATATATGGGTCACAACAATAACTACTATGACTGAAGGGCTGATTATTAAGCCAAGGCCTTGTATCTGTGACGATAAAAGCACCTGCTTAGAATCAAAAAAGAGAAGGTCTAACTTAATAAGTGGTTATGGTTTTGGTGGACTTTTGGTGGAAACAAAACTTTAATTACACCACACCTACATAGCAAGGATCTGATGACAGTCAGTGTGCTGTCTAATTATAGCATAAATACAGATAATCAAATCTTATCAGAACACCTACGCGGTCGTGATGAGTTTTTGAGCTTTAAACTCATAAAAAATAATTAGCAGATATATATATCTTTCACTTTGATTACTGTGTCAAGAAAGTTTAATGTGGTGAAGAAATGCATAAGACATCAAGCCAAGTTGCCGCTGTGATCGCGTCTTGAGATTTTTTGCTGTCAGTAAAACATGTTGATAATCTGCACGCTGAAGTAAATGTAACCAATAATGTCGATCAGGAGTTTGTAATATGGATGAAATCCAATATTTTCCACTGCTTCTTTTTACTGTAATAATAAATATGTTTGAATTAATGAGAATTTAATTGAGAAACCAAAGAATGAGAGAAATGTTTGGTTTCTGCAGTGCAGACTTTAGGAAACCTGAGGACAACAACACAGATAGGAAGTACTGTCACTTCAGTTTACAGTTGTTGCCATAAATATTTCTGATCAATTTTTTAAAGTTATGAAAAAAAATACAGGTATGATATGAACTTACCCTTGAAAACCTGAATGTATTCTTGGCCCTACTGGCGATTGCTCAGCTTTAGAAAGGCTAAATGCCTTATGAGACTTATGGCTGCTAGAAACCAAACTGTGTAATTTTTCATGACAAAGAAAGACAACAGTTGGTACCAAATGACAGTTTTGTTTGAGGAATACTCGAGCTTTTGTCTCTTGGAGTATGGTGCATATGTCTTCTTATGATTTACTAATGAAAGCTGCAGAAGATCAGAGGTCTTGATCATATCAAAGCCATAACTAATGAAGTTTCTCATGGTAATTGTGATATATGAGCCTCCCCAGGAACAGACTTTGAGGGAGAAAATGGGACACGATGTGCATGTAAATAAACTCAGCCCAGATAACAGACAAGTGAAAAATATCCACTGTTCTTTGTAAATAATTTCTTAGGTGCAGTGGTGCAGTCCCTATCCTGAATATCCATATAGTAACCGCAAGGCACAATCAACCCTTTTATGAGCATGCAGTAGAAGCTGACAGATCAAACATCAGAATCCAGGAGGACAGGGAGCAACATCCCACTTCTTGGATTTAAAGCTATATTGTGAATCCTCTTCATCAGGAGGTGTCTAGCTGACTTTGAAACCAGTGCCTTTGTGTCCAAATATTTATGTGCACTTATCGCTAGTTTCTAAACACAACTATATCAATCTCTTAAAGGTCAGAGAAAGCGGAGCTGAAGGTAGAATCGACTTTCTGAGTGGCACAGAGCTACTCTCACAGAATAAGTATCCGCTCTGATGCATATGTTTTCTGCTCAGTGGGAGTATAAGCTTCTCCTCTTTTGGGACAGGCGGAGCTGAGGAGCGGCGGACTTACCTCTGCAGCGGGCACTCCCTCCGGAGGACGACAGTGCAGAACGATCATCCCATTGATTGGCACCTCCTTCCCCTGGGGGTCCTGCTCAAAGTTTTTCCTCAGGTCTGTTTGGGGAGATAAGAGGCTGCTGTCAGGTGTCAAGTGTCACGGTCAGCCTGGCCTCAGTTCCCTTTAGCAGCTAACACGCCGGCTTGCCCCACCGGCTCTGCACACCACGACCTTCAAAATCCAATGTAGCCTGTATACGATAGAGAGGATCCAATGGCCCTGTGCTGGGTAATCTGTTAACAAGGCGGTTTGAAGGATATGCTGGACGGATGAAGTGAGCGAGGATTGCTATGATCATCCTGGGCACTCATGTGCATACAATAGTGACAGATCCTATTCGGCCCATTTTCCAAACTGCCTTTGATAGCTTATTGCACTGCAGCTATTCACTGAAAACCCGTTAAAACATAAAGCAGGAATGTGCCTTTGAAATTTTCACTTCAGTTATGAATGTGTTTTTATGAACGCTTGGGATCACAAGAGGTTGCTTGCATGTAAAAGATCCACATACAGGAGAGAAGGTGTTGAGCCTGCAGTCAAAACCTCAGTTCAGTGTAAAATGACTGCAAACACAGTGACACCCAAATCTCAGTAGCTAAAGAGCTCGACAGTTACTGTCATTCGCCACACATATTCTTTATTCTTTCAAAGGACAAAAGAAATACTTTGCTTTCTTACTGTATTTAATTTATGTTGACTTTCACTTGGCTTACAGATTCTGTAACCTCTAACTCTAGCAGCAGTATTGGTCTCAGACAGGAGTGGCTGAAAGTAGCTGATTGTGTCTAACTTGATTAGAGAGCATTTTGTTTCTGGGAATTGATTATTTCATTGCTGAAAAATCAGATTCAAGATAAAATCAGCTTGTTGCGCTCGCACAGTTTGGTCCAAGGAGAGGGCTCTGTTGTCTGTACACTCCGCTCTGTTTGGGGACAGACACTGTAAATCATTTGCCAGATAGTTTTGTTAATTTGTTAGATGGCATTATTTAAATACAACTGATCGCTACAACTTTGGAGTCTGAGTGTGCAACATTTTCTTCAGAGAGTGCTTTAGATAAAGTAAGCAAATGGACCAAAGGTTAAACAACTGGAATAAAAAAAGAGACACATGAAAATCACGGAACCAGCCTTTTTAGAGATTATTTTAACTCTGAAATATTTATACATGATGTTGTCTATCATTTGTTTGTTATTCAGCCTAAGGCGGGGATGTCACAGTCACTTTACATACAGCACACTTTGATCTGAAGTGGGCCAGACTGGTGAAACTCTCCTTTAACTACACAGTGAATCTCTGAAATGTCTTAATATGAGATAAAGAAGCGCATTTTCAACAGAACCTCTGTTTTTCTGTTTCTATGCTTTTTAAGCAGTGTTAACAAAAAAATAGATTATGGAGGCATGGGACACACGACACAGGAGCTCTAGTTTTACACTCCAACTTTATTCACCTCCAAACGTGAACTGAGCATATTGCGCCCAAACACAACAGAACCCTTCCTCCAAGCTTGGGTGTGAGTGGAGCCCTCTAGTGGGTCGCCACAAGATCACTTTTGATTGAGGGTTATAATTTTGTTTGCTAACATAATGGGCCACTAAGCTAGCACGAAGCAATCTCTTTCTTTGCTTGAAAAAGGAGCCTGTATTACCCACAGAGCAATTCAGTTACTACTGTCCTAATTAGTCTCAAAAACCAGGACAAAGCAGAGTGTGGTTTGTCAGTTTCTCAGTGAAGCCCACTCCTTGTTTGTCCTGTCTCATTTACAAATACCAATATTAAAAGCACTCAGCTTGAGGCTTCATAACTGGACTGTGCTAACCAGTGAGTGCCATTATACTTGTTCTGAATACAGCCCACAATTCCATCAGAGGTTCACGTTATGCTGGCATTACCTCTACCAGCATAGTAGTGTCAAGCAGACATGGACCTTGCTAAATGCATGTCTTTTTTACTCCACACCTTCAGATTTGAGCTCTAAAAATTGAAAACAGTACTGGTTGCTGGACATCAGTAGCTGTAAATAAAAAAAAGTGTCCCACTTGGTTAGACAACATTATTTTCTCTGAATTAATTATTCATTTGATAAAAAATCTATTTTAGCTGGCATGGTCACAGATTTTGGTCCAATGAAACAGGGTTGTTGTCCTTTGTTGGGAACAGATGCTGTAAATCATATGTCAGAGAGGTCTGAGTGGTCATTTGATGTCATTATAAAGCTATCACACAGACCTATGTGGGAAAAATCATTTTTCCAGTACCTGCTAGCTAGTCATACTATAATTCAATGTGCTTGAGGATTTTATGTCATCTCTCTTTTATCCTTTGCTCTATTAGTGACAAAGAAACAGCTGGATGTCTCTGCAGGTTCAAGCCTTTAAATTTCTCAGCTGAACTTGTGTAGTTTGTATATTTGTATACTTTGTTTTAGTCCATGGGTCTTATCAGGCGCAACATGCAGCTCATTACAAGAACCATTTAAAGATTTCTCCATTGATTTAGCTTTACACATTTTTTTGCCTACATTACCCAGAAACCCCCTGTACCACTTGCAGTTTGCTCAGAGTTTTTCATTGTGTCGAGGTAGTAGCAGCTAATTTATCCCTATCCTCTAGCCTCAAGCAGAGATGAGCCCCAGTAAATCCCCTTCCTTCTAACTCCACAACCCCAGATTATTTTTCATTTTCAATCTTGCAATCTTCTCCCACAAACAATGCTGACACAAGTATCATCACATTTATCAAACTTCACATGGCTCCCTTTGGAGACAGAAAAGCCTTTATGCCCCTTTTCCACATATGCACTAGCACTCCCCAGCACACACTTTGATGTGTAAATTGGAGGAGATGCCCTCAAAGTAAAAGTATAAATCATATTTATGGACCAAATGTGGTGACATCTATAGCATCATGAAGTACCCTGAAGTACAGGAAAAGGACTGATTTTGAGATAAAATGGAAGGTAGAGTCATATATGCATGATTGGTTATCATCTACAGTTCTTTTCTGTTTAATGAACATCTTCTCTAAAATATGTTGTATGATTATTCTGATCAAGATTGCAAGCCAAAACTAAAGTCACAAGTTTACTGTTAAAACTTTGACTCTTTATATCATTTCTCTTTTACATAAACTTGAAAATTCGTGCCCTAAATTTTCACATCTTAGGGGAGAGTTGCAAACTCACAAGCGATGCGAACAGTAGCCTTTCGACTCTTGGATGTGCCCAAGTGGCTCCAGGCAACACAGAGACACCAGTAGTCCTCGGGGCCATGGAAATCTTCCACCTGCTGGCGTGACACGTTGATCATCACTTCACGCACCTTCAGTCCTGGATCAACAGAGAAGGTAAGAGCGTTAGCAACTCTGTGTGCCCATGTGTAGTGTTGCACATCTTAGATTAGATTCAATTAGAGTTTTGCTACCCTGCATTTGGGACCACTGAAAAACAAGTAAAGTGCTGTGCTAAATCAAGTTAAGTTTAATTATTTTCGAAAATTATTGAGACGTTTCTGACTCTGCCAGTTGTTTGAATCTGTGGCATTTGTTACAAGAAGATTTTCTAAACTGTGAATAGAGGCAGTGCATTGCAATATATTTGTTACTTCTAACATGACATAAATCTAAAACAAAGGAACAGCTCAGGGAGTCACTGTACTATTAATAAGACCATAATGTGAAAAGGTAAAACTGGACTTGATTCTTTTATGCACTGTACAGTTCCAAAGGCAAATACCTTTTGATCTGTACTTCCTTGATCTACAAATTGTTGCAATTTATCTTGCAGGGAACTTGAAAGTGTGAAACAAATTTTTAGTAAGTTTGCTATCAAGCATTCTACACCTTAGGCTTAAACTTGTTGTTAAACATATATAATGCTCTCAAACGGTACACAATGTTACTGAACCTCAAACTGAATTTCTGATAAAGGAAAAATAACATTTATTTTTCTTGTGGAAACATATTTAGCCTGCAGAATGATTGGGCAACTACAACAATTTTCTTAACTCACTTTTAATTCTTAATTTTTAGTGAACCCAGTCAAAATTCAAAATAAATATAAATAATAAATATTCAGTGACCAATAACTGTCCTTTGTTCCCTTCAATAACTGCCACAATCCTTCCATCCATAAGCCTGTTCTTGTTCTTTTTCTGAATTAGCAACCACAGCTTTCCACTCTGTTCAAAGAGCAGTATTCTCTAACTGTTTCTTTTAGATTTGGAAAGGTCCTGGAAGGTGTAGTAAAAAAGAAGCCAGGTCAGTCATCTTTGATGTCCTTTCTGGCTGGCTAAGCATTTTAGTCATTAAATACATGTGCTTAAGTTTAACCTCCAGTTCATGGAATTTTTTAATGCTGAGGACTGGGAATGGGAAATGATAAGAATTTAGGGATTCCGATTGCATTATCTGTATTGCTTATCAATTCGATTAGTTATCAATTCTCATTGGGTTCCCACTGGCGCAACTATGAGAGTCACCACCTTCTCTAAGCAGCATATCAAATACATTACATTCATGCAAATTAATTAGATGCTGTGTGGTCAAATCTCACACACTAACACAAATTCCTAATGAGGACAGACATATGATCTTTCTTTCAGTATTTAGGTATGAACATAAAGCCAACAACACACAGTAAAGACAAAAACCTGCACAAAGAGACTTCAAAGTGATCTCAACAGTCATTCTGTAGAACTGTGAACAGGTAGAAACGGAGGCTGCAGCCTGACTGCTCATCCATTTGTTTCCTGTTGAGCTTCAGGGTCTGGTTGCTGGGGTGGGGTCAGCACTCACTCACTCAGATTTAATGTCACTATGAGGTCTTGGCTAACTTAGCGTTAGCATGCTGTCTGTGCAGGTGCTTTGCAAAGAGTTGTCTTAGCAGTATAATGCAGTTGTTTCTGTCCTGAATGCAGTTTGCAGTTTACCATCGTGCTCTCTTCCTTTTCTGCAATAAAAATAAAACATCCATATCCATGCTGTAGACTGTGCCACTATTTTTCTCCACCAGGATACAAACTGAAATCAGCTGATTGTGTCAGTGCAAGTAAGTGGGATAAGCTGGATCAGGAACAAAGACGACTAACAATTCCACGGAATTAGACTACTGGGAACTGGTTCTCTACAAAAACTGGTTCTTGATTCCCATCACTGCTGAGGACATTTTTCTGTACTACCAGTTATATATGTATATATATATATATAACAACACCCAGCACGCCCCTGCGGGCGGTTTATCCTTCAAGCTCGGGTCCTCTACCAGAGGCCTGGGAGCTTGAGGGTCCTGCGCAGTATCTTAGCTGTTCCCAGGACTGCGCTCTTCTGGACAGAGATCTCCGATGTTGTTCCCGGGATCTGCTGGAGCCACTCGCCTAGCTTGGGAGTCACCGCACCTAGTGCTCCGATTACCACTGGGACCACCGTTACCTTCACCCTCCACATCCTCTCGAGCTCTTCTCTGAGCCCTTGGTATTTCTCCAGCTTCTCGTGTTCCTTCTTCCTGATATTGCTGTCATTCGGAACCGCTACATCGATCACTACGGCCGTCTTCTTCTGTTTGTCTACCACCACTATGTCCGGTTGGTTAGCCACCACCATTTTGTCCGTCTGCATCTGGAAGTCCCACAGGATCTTAGCTCGGTCATTCTCCACCACCCTTGGGGCGTCTCCCATTTTGACCTCGGGACTTCCAGGTTATACTCGGCACAGATGTTCCTGTACACTATGCCGGCCACTTGGTTATGGCGCTCCATGTATGCCTTGCCTGCTAGCATCTTGCACCCTGCTGTTATGTGCTGGATTGTCTCTGGGGCATCTTTACACAGCCTGCACCTGGGGTCTTGCCTGGTGTGACAGACCCCAGCCTCTATGGATCTTGTACTCAGAGCTTGTTCTTGTGCTGCCATGATTAGTGCCTCTGTGCTGTCTTTCAGTCCAGCTTTGTCCAGCCACTGGTAGGATTTCTGGATATCAGCCACCTCCTCTATCTGCCGGTGGTACATACCGTGCAGGGGCCTGTCCTTCCATGATGGTTCCTCGCCTTCCTCCTCTTTCTTGGGTTTCTGCTGCCTGAGGTATTCACTGAGTACGCTGTCAGTTGGGGCCATCTTCGTGATGTATTCGTGGATGTTTCTTGTCTCATCCTGGACTGTGGTGCTGACACTCACCAGTCCCCGGCCCCTTCCTTCCGCTTAGCGTACAGCCTCAGGGTGCTGGACTTGGGGTGAAACCCTCCATGCATGGTAAGGAGCTTTCTTGTCTTTATGTCAGTGGCTTCTATCTCCTCCTTTGGCCAGCCTATTACCCCAGCAGGGTACCTGATCACGGGCAGGGCGTGAGGTGTTGATGGCCCGGATCTTGTTCTTACCGTTCAGCTGACTCCTCAGGACTTGCCTGACCCTCTGCAGGTACTTGGTGGTTGCAGCTTTCCTAGCGCCCTCTTCATGGTTCCCATTTCGCCTGCGGGATCCCCAGGTACTTGTAACTGTCCTCTATGTCTGCAATGTTGCCTTCTGGTAGTTCAATTCCCTCGGTTCTGACTACCTTCCCTCTCTTTGTTACCATCCGACTACACTTCTCCAGTCCGAGCGACATTCCAATGTCATTGCTGTATAGCCTGGTAGTGTGTATCAGTGAATCGATGTCTCGTTCACTCTTGGCATACAACTTGATGTCATCCATGTACAGGAGGTGGCTGACAACCGCTCCGTTTCGTAGTCGGTATCCGTAGCCAGTCTTGTTAATGATCTCACTGAGGGGTTCAGGCCTATGCAGAACAGCAGTGGGGACAGAGCATCTCCTTGGTAGATCCCGCACTTGATGGTGACTTGTGCTATGGGCTTGGAGTTGGCCTCTAGTGTTGTCGCCACATCCCCATTGAGTTCCTGATGAAGGCTCTTAGGGTCCTGTTGATCTTGTACAATTCTAGGCATTCCAGGATCCAGCTGTGGGGCATTGAGTCATAGGCCTTCTTGTAATCAATCCAGGCAGTGCACAGGTTGGTCAGTCTGGTCTTGCAGTCTCGGCTTACTGTTCTGTCTACCAGTAGCTGGTGTTTTGCGCCTCTAGTATTCTTGCCAATCCCTTTCTGTGCCCCGCTCATGTATTGACCCATGTGCCTGTTCATCTTAGCCGATATGATGCCTGACAGGAGCTTCCATGTGGTACTGAGGCAGGTTATTGGTCGGTAGTTGGATGGGACCGGTCCCTTCTTGGGGTCCTTGGGGATCAGGACCGTCCAACCTTCGGTTAGCCATTCCGGGTGTCTCTCGTTAACTAGCAGCTGGTTCATTTGTGCTGCCAGGCGCTCGTGGAGTGCAGTCAGCTTCTTCAGCCAGTAGGCGTGAACCATGTCAGGCCCTGGTGCTGTCCAACTCTTCATACTGGAGACCCTTTCTTGGATGTCTGCCACTGTGATGGTTACTGGACCCTGTTCAGGAGGTCGCTATGGTCTGCCCTCAGATCCACTAGCCACTGAGCATTGCCGTTATGGGTTGCGTCCTTCTCCCATATGCTCTTCCAGTATTGCTCCGTCTCCAGCCTTGGTGGTGCTGTTCTGTTATTGTTCCCTTGCCACTGAGAGTACACCTTTGCTGGCTCTGTGGAGAACAGCTGGTTTATTCTCCTGCCTTCTCTCTCTCTGGTGTACCTCCTCAAGCGGGTGGCCAAGGCTGTGAGTCTTTGCTTGGCAGTTTCCAAGGCCTCAGGTATGGACAGCTTGCTGTATTTCTTATGCACCTTCTTTGTCGCGCCTTTCTGCAACTCTGTTAGTTGGCTAACCTCCTCCGTCCTACTTTGATCTTGCCCTCTAGCCTCCTTCTCCATGGAGGGTACTGCCCCTGTGGCTGTTCAACTTGTAGCCAAGCATCTCACTGATCACTGCTGCCGTAGTGTAGATCAGCTTGTTAGTGTCGGTAATCGTGGTTGTAGGTATCATCCGTAGTGCTGCATTAACATCATCTAGCAGACCTTCTGAGGGTACTTCACGTAATCTTGGTAACCGACTACGGGGATCCAGGTTTCAAGCTTGGCCATGATCCTATCCTTCAGGTCAGTTCCTCTCGCACTCAACGATCCTTCTCCTATCGCACTTGGGGCTATGTACCCAATCTCGGGTGGGGGTGATGATATATATGTATGTATGTATATATGTATGATATATATATATATATATATATATGTGTATATATACATATATATACATATATATACATATATATATATATATATATATGTATATATATATAAGATTATATATATGTGTGTATATATAGATATAGATATAGATATAGATATAATCTGAGTAGCTACACCCCTCAAATCCATACAAGTAATTTCATGAATGTATAATAACAGTGACAATTTAGGATGACATAAATTTGGGTGCAGACCACTCTGAGCCAGTCTGTTAATTTGGCTAGATTATCAGAGCCACACAATTGAAAAGCATAGTATTTATCTACCCAGTGTCCTTTAGCATAAATTTACTATATATCACATAAACTGTAAACGAGACCTTTTGTAAACCATGTGCAGCAACAATCACTTGTAAAAACAAAAAACACAAGTCTTTGTAGTTAATCAAAGGTCAGCATGCTTAATTGTTTTTTTTAAGCACCTGGGCTGGGTTTTGCTTCACCTCACATGTAAAGCACTGCTGCACTTTGATTGTAAGACTGACATTCAACATGTAGTAAATGAAAAGGTAAATTTTTTTTTTCAAATTAAGACAAATATAGATGAAAAAGATGAGCATATGCTTGAATAAATGTAGCTTACTTAAAGCAAGATATATGATGAGAGGAAGAAGCAGAAGAACAGAGACAACTTTTGTGTGTGTATGTCAGAGGAGGGAGTGGGTGAGAGAAGAAGAAATTGATTTTAAAAAAAAAAACTTTATTCAGTCTCACAGATATCGAAAGCCTCCAATGACAAGGACAGTCACTGAGTGCAAATGAAGCTGGTGTGCAATATTTCAACTGTTATTCTAAGTGCTTCAAAGTACAGACGTAGCACTAAAGAACAACAGACTAAGGAGCTAGACATAGCAAAATGGATCGCACAGGATTACCTCTTCGAACGATTTAAGATGAAGACTTTGTTCTAATGATGGAGAAAGTACATAGGAGACTGACTGTTCCAAGGCAAAAAAATTGACAGGCAAACATCATGAAGATAAAAGACAAATGTTTAAAAGACTGCAACTGGAGAGCCCTATTGGTATTGACTTCTGGAAATAAAATAAAACACTGACAGCTTCACTTATTACTCTAAGTGCAGGCTACTTTTTATAAACCCAAACACACACTTGAATAAGTAGCCTATAGACAGTTGGCAAAAATGGCTGTTCATAAACATCAAGAGATGAATAATAAATGAATAATAAATACATATATGTATTGTTCTTCCTTGTAAGCTACATATTTTATGTTTAAAACCAAGTAATCAGTTTTTAGCTGTCTTAGGGGATCTCTCTTGAGGACAGCTTAATAAAGAAACTGTGACTGGTCCACAGTGTTATTGTTTTCTTTTGTCACTCTTGGGGGAGAGCTAATTTTTAATTCCACTCTCGAATTACACTGTAGACAAGCAAATAGTATTTTTATTGTATTTTTGTATTAAAGAATTAGAAAATTTTAACTAATCAGCATTGAACAGTGAGTTATTTAGAATTACTGCTGCTGCATCAATTATTTAAATACTTATTTCATAAATACAGGTATGTGGTGACCATGTAATTTTTCTTTTCATGCAGTAATGACATTGATACCTTTGCAGTATGTTTAATTCACTAATACCAGAATCAGAATGTCTATACTGCCAATTAGAGCTTTAGAAAAAAAAAAAAAAAAGCATAATCCAAATCAGTTTTCTGCTTCAATTACTTGACACTTTAAAAAAATTATTAACACAAGTGTTTAACTTTCTGTATTCAGCATAAAAGTGTTGTGTTAGAGTTCCAGTTCTGCTGGAATGAATGCAGAATATGTGAGCTTCAATAAACAAGGCTCATCTAATTGTTAGTCTTCTTTTAAAAATGTAGTGCAATATTCTTACTTCTTTATATTATATTTTACATTTCATATTTATACTACATTTCATTTTAAGATAAATATAGTGGGATCTGTGTCTACACTACTGGTTGAAACTTCAATACAACATAATTGGTATGTCCTCACTCAGAAAACAGCATGATGGAAGATGTTATTGTGATTTATAGTTAAGTTTTAAAGTTAAGGAACCTCTGACATGCAAACACATGTAAAATGTCAGTCCTCTGGAATCTTAGAGAAATGAACTTTTCTTAAATCGAATCAATTATAAGTGAGAATAATTGCAAAAGCAGAGATAAAGTAAAATTTAAAACTGGTCCCACTAAAAGGGAAACTCTTGGTCCCTTTTTAGGTGGACTTGCACCATTCATAATACCAGGTTAATTTACTCCAGGAGTACATAATGTATTTGGAGATTATAGAGACATGCATACATAATGCATCAGACTTCACCTAAACACTTTAGATTTTAATCCAATGAATCGCAAATGAAAGATGGGCTGCAAAGTGACCCACAGATGTGCAGCAATTGTGGGCGGGCCAACACAAGGTTAAATAGTGTCCCCTGTGTGGCTTCATAGAAATGTATCAGCTGAACTATCAGCTGATGTGGGCTGGCACTGAGATCAGTTGATCTGCTGGGATTGAAGCAGAACTTGACTTTGGGGCCTGTCTGAACTTGTGGATCAACTGGCATTGCCTTTCCTACATCCATTCTGATTCCCAAAAATGAACCTTCAGAGCTTGGGTTTTGATATGATTTCATGAGAGTACCAGTATTAGCAGTGTTCATGTGGGTCAGGTCTTAATGAAGCATTTATAGGCTGGAAACAGGCCTCTGTTTAGGTCATGTGTTAAGCTGCAGTTAAAAGGGAAAGCCCTGTATGCTAAATAAGCGTCTTTAAAGAATCCGTAATCGATATCTCGATATGTCTAAAGGCTTGCGTCAGTGATCAATGGGTTTTACGGGATTAGTTATGCACAAGTTCTTAGGAAGGACTGACACACTTCCTAAATCAGTGCTTTCTGCTTCTCTATGCTGAGCTCAGATAGCATCACTAAGAAAATTGGCAGAAACACAGAGCCCCAGGCAACCATGCTGTATGTTTCTAGTTCTAAATGGAAAGCTAAATCATCTATAGAAGAATTAGCATTAATAATCTGAACTACACGTAACGATGTATAGAGGCTTCCTGTGCAAGTGACACCACGGTAATATACTACATTATATAACAAAAAAAAACGATGTGACCACAGGAAACTGCACAATGCTCTTATTATATTGAATGCATAAAAGAAGGCGAGGAAAAAAGAATCCAGTCTATTTGAAAATCCTCTTAGGCAACAAACTGCAAGCCCCCAGTTGTTCGCCATCCTGTCATATGGCTTCAAATGGGTATACAGCACCCATATTTAATGTGAGTCATTGGCTTAGGGCCTGTCACATGTGTTTTCTCAGAGTCTTTTGGAGCCTCCGGGCCTTATACCCACCACTGGATTAAAGAGCGAAATATGCAATGTGCTGGGAACTGCAAGAGACCAAAAGCCTGCCCTGACTCTTATACCTCCAATCTCTCTGATGAATTACATTTTAATCTGACATGCTCTTACTAAAGTCAAACAGCCTCATACTGAGGCTGCACAGCTTGCGACGCACTGAGCAGACTTCTGAATGAATACCAATTAAACCCGAGTGAATGGCATTGGGGCAACGACGATGACTCCATGCTGCTGTTTGAGGTAAAATTAAGAAATGGAGAACATTTCGTGGCGGGTGGTCTCCACTTTGCTGGATATAAATGACAACAACAACAAAAAAAGTGAGCTTCTTTCTCTTTGTGAAACTCACAAGTCTTGAAATGCTGATACAAATTAGGCAGTTTGTCACAATACGGTGCAATCGGTGCTTTTGGTAACTCTGGTAGTTAAGATTGACAGGCCGTGGTTTTTTTTGTTTTGGGGGGGGGGGGTTGAGAACGCAATAAACAAAGAAGAAACTCTATGGTTGGTGCTTCCCATGTGCCGTCCCTGTACAGAGTGAGACACAAGCATAATTCATAATTTCTTGAGCACAGGCAGAGAGCTGTCAAGTGACAGCATCTGTGTGGGAAGAGAGACAGCAAAGCAAATAATAACTAATGACTTTCTGCGATGCCCTAAAAAATTTGAGGCTGAGTTTAACAGAAGCGGAAGAGCGAGCAAGACTGATTGTGTGAGAGAGAGCGAGAGAGAGAGAGAAGGTGGCCGTAAGTTTTTTCGACAAAGCAACACATTTCCTGGAGTCCAAAGCGACATCGACAGGTGGTTTACCGGAGAGAAGGGAACGACTGCCGCCATTGTGTCATCTGTCAACCCTATTTGTTTATAGGCAGAACGCTGTTGACAGGCCTCATTAGAGTAAACCACTTGATCAGCTCTCCTCCCCAATCCTCTTCTCACTCTTTTGCAGTTTTCCGAGGCACTTGATAAATCCATCCAAAACAGCTGAATCACTCAGAGAAAGATGGGCAAATCAGTTAGAATGAGAGCAATATTTTCCCTGTTCTGAGGTCCAGTGAAAGTGAGATTGTCGCTGTGGTAGCTCTGCCTCAGTCTAGCTTAATAAAATGGATTTAAATGACAAGAACTTCATTAAAATGGTGCATTGCGATCATTTTATTAAAAAAAAAAATCAGCTTTAAAAAGGTTCAGCAAAAAACCTTTTTCATCTTTTACTCCATCCACACACTGCCTCTGGTCCTTTTCTGTTAACCATACAGTAAAGGCAAAATAGGAATGGGCTGCTGTCCCATAGATCAATATTAGACTTCTGTGAAAATGGCCATATCTGCTCAATGTAGTGGCAAAGCCAAAACACTGGTCCACTGCTCTGAGGCAGAGGGAAAAGTCAGCTCAGGATTAGACTTTAGTAGCCTCACTTAAAAAAAGACCGGCCTCATTTTAAAACCCAGTATACATCTAAATATATGTGTGGACATCAATACGCAATTCAAACACAATGTTATTATACATGTGTACGACTCTGGATACTGTAGCTCCTGTGAAAACTAAGGCCTCAAATCCAAAGTCCCTGACTCCGTGGTATAATTCTCAAACACGTAGCCTAAAGCAGATAACCCGTAAGCTGGAGAGGAAATGGCGTGTCACAAATTTAGAGGATCATCATTTAGCCTGGAGAAATAGTTTGCTGCTTTATAAGAAAGCCCTCCATAAAAGCCAGAACATCTTACTATTCGTCACTGATTGAAGAAAATAAGAACAACCCCAGGTTTCTCTTCAGCACTGTAGCCAGGCTGACAAAAGTCAGAGCTCTACTGAGCCAACCATCCCTTTAACGTTAACTAGTAATGACTTCAGAACTTCTTCACAAATAAAATTTTTATCATTAGAGAAAAAATTACCAATAATCATCCCACAGATGTAATATTATCTACAGCTACTTTTAGTACCATCAATGTTAAGTTAGACTCTTTTTCTCCAATTGATCTTTCTGAGTTAACTTCAATAATTAATTCCTCCAAACCATCAACGTGTCTTTTAGACCCCATTCCTACAAAACTGCTCAAAGAAGTCCTGCCATTAATTAATGCTTCAATCTTAAATATGATCAACCTATCTCTAATAATCGGCTATGTACCACAGGCCTTCAAGCTGGCTGTAGTTAAACCTTTACTTAAAAAGCCATCTCTAGACCCAGCTGTCTTAGCTAATTATAGGCCAATCTCCAACCTTCCTTTCATATCAAAAATCCTTGAAAGAGTAGTTGTCAAACAGCTAACAGATCATCTGCAGAGGAATGGCTTATTTGAAGCGTTTCAGTCAGGTTTCAGAGCTCAGCACAGCACAGAAACAGCTTTAGTGAAGGTTACAAATGATCTTCTTATGGCCTCTGACAGTGGACTCATCTCTGTGCTTGTCCTGCTAGACCTCAGTGCTGCATTCGATACTGTTGACCATAATATCCTATTAGAGCGATTAGAACATGCTGTAGGTATTACAGGTACTGCACTGCAGTGGTTTGTATCATATCTATCTAATAGACTCCAATTTGTACATGTAAATGGAGAGTCCTCTTCAGACACTAAGGTCAATTATGGTGTTCCACAGGGTTCAGTGCTAGGACCAATTCTATTTACATTAGACATGCTTCCCTTAGGCAGCATCATTAGAAGACATAGCATAAATTTTCACTGCTATGCATGATGACACGCAGCTCTATCTATCCATGAAGCCAGGTAACACACACCAATTAGTTAAACTGCAGGAATGTCTTAAAGACATAAAGACCTGGATGGCCGCTAACTTTCTGCTTCTTAATTCAGATAAAACTGAGGTTATTGTACTCGGCCCTGAAAATCTTAGAAATATGGTATCTAAGCAGATTCTTACTCTGGATGGCATTACCTTGGCCTCCAGTAACACTGTGAGGAACCTTGGAGTCATTTTTGACCAGGACATGTCCTTCAACGCACATATTAAACAAATATGTAAGACTGCTTTCTTCCATTTGCATAACATCTCTAAAATTAGAAATATCCTGTCTCAGAGTGATGCTGAAAAACTAGTTCATGCATTTATTACTTCCAGGCTGGACTACTGTAATTCTTTATTATCAGGATGTCCTAAAAACTCGCTGAAAAGCCTTCAGCTAATCCAAAATGCTGCAGCAAGAGTACTGACAGGGACTAGAAAGAGAGAGCATATTTCTCCTGTTTTGGCTTCCTTCATTGGCTTCCTGTTAAATCCAGAATTGAATTCAAAATCCTGCTCCTCACATACAAGGTCTTAAATAATCAGGCCCCATCTTATCTTAATGACCTTGTAGTACCATATCACCCTATTAGAGCACTTCGCTCTTGCACTGCAGGCCTACTTGTTGTTCCTAGAGTATTTAAAAGTAGAATGGGAGGCAGAGCCTTCAGTTTTCAGCCCCTCTTCTGTGGAACCAACTTCCAGTTTGGATTCGGGAGACAGACACTATCTCTACTTTCAAGATTAGGCTTAAAACTTTCCTTTTGCTAAAGCATATAGTTAGGGCTGGACCAGGTGACCCTGAATCCTCCCTTAGTTATGCTGCAATAGACGTGAGGCTGCCGGGGATTCCCATGATGCATTGAGTTTTTCCTTCCAGTCACCTTTCTCACTCACTATGTGCTAACAGACCTCTCTGCATCGAATCATATCTGTTATTAATCTCTGTCTCTCTTCCACAGCATGTCTTTCATCCTGTTTTCCTTCTTTCACCCCAACCGGTCGCAGCAGATGGCCGCCCCTCCCTGAGCCTGGTTCTGCGGAGGTTTCTTCCTGTTAAAGGGAGTTTTTCCTTCCCACTGTCGCCAAAGTGCTTGCTCATAGGGGGTCATATGATTGTTGGGTTTTTCTCTGTATTTATTATTGTGCTATCTACTGTACAATATAAAGCGCCTTGAGGCGACTTTTGTTGTGATTTGGCGCTATATAAATAAAATTGAATTGAATTGAATTGAATTGAATTGAAAGTGCTGTTAAAGTATGTACTACATAGACTGAATATTTTTAGCAGCGCATTCTCACCCTCTCTAGCCCCTTGCTCTCTCGCCTTGGGATTCGTCAGTCTGTGTCTCAGTGTGTTTTCCCCATACTTCCTGTTTTACTTTGATAGTCTGGTGTACGTTGTGTTAGGTTTTGCTTCCCACCGTCTCGACTGTTGGATTGTTGCCAGCTATGTTTCCCAGGTGTTTCCACTTTGCTCTGATTCACTCCTGTATTTAGTTTCTGCATCTCTGTCAGTCTGGTGTTGCGATCTCCATCATTTGCCAGCTGTGTTTTCTGCTTGTTAGTTCAGTTTCTAGTCTCTCCCAGTTTGGTTTCTGCAACTATACTTCCAGCAATAAAGCTATGTTTTTGAGTTAAGTCCTGCCTATGAGTCAGCATTTTGGGTACGCAACCCTGCCTGCTTCACACCACCATAGGACAGATTTGACTGTATTCGGGCATGTAAACCTCTTGGTTAGTTTCAGGAAAAGGACGTTAATTTAATTTGTCTGAAACCAGTTGTTTACTGCTGGGCCAAATGTGACACTGAAGCAGACTGGTGGTGTGTTCAACATGGTTCATGATATATTTATGAATTTTAAGTTACTGTTTTGTGCTAATGGACGTGGAATTTCCACTTTGGTTTAGATACAGAATGGCTTGCATTACAGCGTAAAGGTAGTTTTTGAAGCAATAACAAAGTTATTCACTTGTTCATGGACATGAATGACAGTGCTGGTAAGTAGAAAAAAACCACAAAGCTAAGACATTAGATATTTACATTTACACTTTGATTGTGATTTTATTTGCTATTTGCTTTTTCTTTTTTAGGTTATTGTTACAAAGAAGATCTCTCATTGTATCAGGTATCCACCCAAGACACTCTACTCTGAAACCACCTGATCATCAAATTGTTCATGACTAAGCAAGTCTCCTTTAAAACTCTCATTTTGCTCTGTGATATACAATGCTCCTCTATCACACTTAGATAACATGTTCTGTGACAACACCCTTTTTAAACTAAAGGCTGTTATACACTGATGCGAATAAATGACACAAAAAATCCAGATCCGTACTTGCTATGTAACTTACATACACACCAATTTTTGTTTTCGCTGCCTCAAAAACAAAATTAAAAACAAAAATAAAGCCGACACCAAGCCATGATCAGCTCGTCCTGATGTTTCTGAGATTTTGTGTCCGAGATAAAGATATATCACAAACGTTTCATCCATATTTCATTGGGCAGTTTAAAAAAAGTTGAAAATTTGGAGATTATAGTTGTTGTTTCAAGCCAAACAACTGCCATGGCATCTTTGCAAACGTCCATTGCCAGCCCCTTTATTTTGTACAAAGTTTGTGTGGTTTTTCCTTCTGACCAGATGCAGCTTTCTGCTGCATTTAACCAGTGTGGGCATCAGTGAGCATCATTAGTTATTGCTGGTATTTCCTGATTACACTTTGTCATGTATTAAAAAGTCTTGCTCCATAGCAGTTCCAGTTAGCAGTCGAGCAATGGCTGGGAAGTAGACAAACACTGAATTGGTTCTGATACTGAAGAAAAATTATTTTGAGTCATGATTAGGAGGACTGTCATTTTTGATAGATTTGTTATAAAGATTTATGGACAACTACCGAGGGAACCGAGTTGCAGGAGTTTCATTTATTTCACAATGGGATGCAAACTGTTGCAGTGATTTTGAGAAATGAGGTTCCCCCGATAATACATCTGTGTTTACTCAAAAGAAGCCATTATCAGGGCACCTGTTTGTGCCAGGGGCGACTGTCATAGCACATGTACTGCAAGGAGTGTTTTCACCGCATGTGATGCCAACCAATAACTAGCACAAAAGGAGAGATGTGAAATAATTTCTTTCAAATGTTCACTTGATTGCCAGTGTCAGTGAGGTACGTGCCACTATAAATTTAAAGAAACCTTTTCTTCACATGTACCTGCCTTTAGTGTGGCATTGATTAGAATTTATTTGAGCACATAATAGGTTACTTAGTACTGCAAAGGAATTCTGAAGCAGTTGATAGCTCGACAGCTTGATGATAAGCTCCATATACATTCAATGTTTAGTGTTTGTTTGTGCTCACAGACCCCCATCCCACCCCACCCCACCCCCATACTCAGTGTGGTTAAGTCAGAGACTTGATCCTTTTAAAAGGATTCCACCAACTGCATGCTCATGAGGGAGATGTAAATATAAAAAAATGAACTGGTATTTAATTGTAATGCATGTGGATGTTCACAGCAAAACCTCTAAATCAATAAAGGACACTGTCACCACTAGAAGAATTATACCATTAGCTGTTTGGTCAAACATTAAATTCTATGTCAATCACACTGACTCTAAGCAAAATAAGCAGCATACAAATATACCCAGTGAGGCAAAGTGTTGGTGCATTTGGCTGTTTATGTCAGCAGCTAATTTTTGGTGAGTCTCCGAGAGAACACAGGGTTTTGGCTCTGGCCCAGTGTTCCCGTCTCCGGTGCTCTGGCACAGTAATGACAGCCAGATCTATCTGTGTTTGGGTGTGCAGCTTTGGGCTACTTTGGGCTCAGAAATGAAAAATGTAAAAGGTGTAGCTTCAACACCTGGACTTGAGCCAGTGTACTTTGGCCAGTTTCAGAGAGTGTTAGACACCAGAGAGTTATTTCATCTACGTTTTTCCTAATTATACTGTATCACTGCTGTTGGAGTCATGCATGTCAGTGCAGTGTTTAGCCTTCTTGCTTCACAGCAAGAACATCCTGGGTTCAAATCCACCTTCCTGTCTGCATGTGCATGTTCTCCCTATGTCTTTGTGAGTTTTTTTTTTCCTGGATAGCTTCCTAAAAACTTATGACCCACCCCCCTGAATTGAATAAGTGGAAGAAATTTGATGGATGGGAATCATTTGGACATTGTTTTTAGTTATAGCGGACTTTTTGCAAGATGTGATCACAAAGTCCTACAATTTCAAGAATAACAATAATAAACCATACCAGGAATGAGATTGGCTGCTCTCTCCTTCAGGGTAATCTGTATTGTGTACCTTTTTACCTTTTCTAATGCAAGATGCTGTTTTTAAATCCCTCCATAAAAACTGTGTTCTAACCACCTGCATTTGTGCTGGATCTCCTCTGGTGGTTAGTGACGCTTACATCCCATTTCTTGCTTTGTGTTAGCATACAAATGCTTGTATAGAGCTGAAGTTGTGTTAGCAGTATAATGCAGCTGTTTCTGTCCTGGATGCAGTTTGCACTTTACTGTTGCGCTCTTGTCCTTTTGAGCGAAAAAAATAAAAATGTTCACATATTCACTATAGGCTATTCCACCGTTTTCCTTCTTCCCAACACAAACTGAAATCAGCTGAGTGTTATAGTTATAGTTGTAGCTGTAATGTAATGACCGAATTTAGTACTTTAGATTTGTCAGTAACACAATAATGTGAATACTGTAACATGTTATTTTTTTTAACATGTTACACAAACACTGGTTATGAGTAGGATATGTGGTGAGTAAAGACTGTTCATTTAACAGGTCACTTTGAGTACACGCATCTCAGCCGCATTTGTTTGTCACATATCTGAAAACAACAGAGTAGAACTCCATGGTGAAAGTCTGACCTTAAGTAATGATTTTAAAATGCACAACTCTACAAAGTTATAGAAAATAAATGTAAAAATTCCCAATCAAACAAACAAACAAACCCCAAAACCATCTGGTCTGATGCACTGGCTTTAGGCTTAGACACTGAAGATTTTTCACATGACAATTGCCATTTGTTTTTTGGTTATAATTGGAGATTGCAGCTCTTACCAGCAGTAACAGTCAACGTCCATCATGAAGAGCACAAGCACAACTGGTCACAACACAGAGCATTACAAAGGTTTTGGTTGTGCTCAAAATAGTCCACAGGTGTACAGCACTAGCACAATGTATGTAGGTTTAGCCAAACTCCAATGATAACTAATCATTCTGTCAGGGCTTATGAATGTAAATAAGCACAGTGATTGAGGAACTGACAGCTTATCATAGCGCTCTGTTAAAATGCATATGTTGGAAATAATCTGTGAATTTATACCTAATCTTATCAAACTGCAAGTAAATTATGACGATGGCAAGTTGACAGGTTTGACAAACTGTGTACCAGACTCTCTTTTTACTCATTAAATATCTCTCTATGGTGCAAAAAATACAGTAAAGAACAGATAATAAAATATGTGTCATCAAATTGATTATCTTGTCAATCCAGAAAGAGAAACCACCCACTCCATTCAGTCACTCCTTCACTTTGCCCACTAATGAATATTCTGGGCTCCATGCCGTCAAGCTCTGGGTGCTGAAAACACCTGTATTCAAAGATTAAGAGGTGTGGCCCAATGCTTGTGTCCACATAGTGTAGGTTGATGGGTTCTTATCTGGATATTTCTTAGCTAAACCACTTTTTGTTATCTCGTTTTTTTAACACTTTTCAGAAGTGGTACTGATCCTCTTTATGCACGCATACAACACTTGGTGGACAGGTGGCTCTTAGCTACACCGCTTGTCGTGGTCTGCTGTCGTGTGCCTGCATATGAATAAAACTAATCAAACTGAAGACACAACAGCTTTATTTATTAAGACCTTAACATGTTGTGGTAGGTTACAGTATGTGCTCCAACACTCATTTCTCACTAATGAATGACAGTACATCCTGTATGCAGATCAGCATATGTGCTCTTTATCAGCAACACTCCAACTGCACTCATTCATTACGTTATCTATAATTAATACAAAAAAACAGCTTTTGTCAAATGTTTTAGTCATATTTTGTCCAGCCATTTATTTAATAATCAGTTTACCATGCATCCATGTAGAAAAAAATGGTGTTTTTTGAAAGCAGGCATAGCTGTAATTTGCAACTTGACTACAGATTGAAAGTAGTCACGCAGCTAATTGTAATGTTTGCAACATAAGTGTGTCAAGTGGTGGCAGCAGCACAGCTAATTACAACACTAGCTTTCGCTGTCAAGAGAGGTTAACAACCTTAACCCCTTTCTCCAGCTGCTGTTTTGGACCGCGTTCCCTGATTTAACATTCCTCTATTTAAAGCTTAATAACTTCTCATGTAAACATTACAGAACCATGGGTAATGTCTTTTACTGAAGACTCATGTGCAATTAGGTTTCTGGCATTTATTGTGGGAAAAAACAAACAAAAAAACAGTTCTTTCTTTTTTTTCTATGAATACTACTTCCTGCCTCAAGTCTACAGGCCCCTGTCAAGCACATGAGGCGAACCTTGGATACAAAAATAATCACTTAATCTTTTTACCTTGTTGAATCTCACAAATTATATAAAATCGCGTGTATAACTGGCATATGAATTCTTGCATTATTGCAAGAGACATGAATAGACAGATTGATGGATGGTCATCCCCAACAGGTTAATGTCTAAAGGATTCAGTTTGGAAGGCAGAAATACAATAAATGTTCTAAAAATTACTTCTTTTCCACAAGATACCTGTCTGCTACAGAAAAACATAGCACCTGACACAAGAGTCTTGAGGGGATCTTTACTAAAATTGTAGGTCAAACTGAAGACCAGATTCTGTCACAACAAAAGATTCCAGCCTTTGCCAGGAAGTAAACATCTGAAGTATTGCAACAAGATGCAATTTTTTTCTCCTTGGGTTGAGTAGAGCAATTTTGTATTAAAAAATGTCATGAATTACAAGATGAGTAGCACTTACACACACTAAACTGCCTGCTGCACAGCTCACATTAAACATAGGGTAAAAAAGTTTCTGGTCATTGGAAGTATTTTGCCAAAAGTAAGCCGGGACCACCAGAGCAATGGCTGTATGCAACCCTGAAAATCCAAAGTGGAACAGGCCAACACCCATCAATCATGATGAACAAATCAGATTATTAATATTCTAGTTAGAATATTCAACTTTGATGGTTATATCCACATTCATCCTATTCAAGATTCCTTGTTCCACTCCAGTTTACAGTAAACAAAATTCCTGACCAGTAAAATAGAGGGATTACCTATCTAGACTGCTTTGAGATGCTGCAGCATTGTCATGGCTACCACAGATGAAATGCTGACAGGGGTGGGAAACTGCAGTCACCTCATTTAAGCATTTTTTCTGTCCATTATATCACTTCAGAAAAACCAGAGTGACTCCAAAGTGAAATCTAAAAATATTATAGTCTCCCTCTAGAATTCAAATATACATTTCCACACCAAAACACAAATATGACATAGATGATGTCTTTTTTTTTTTAATGCTCTTAATGATTCTCTTATTGGTAAAAAAAATGTTGTATTTAAGAGGGCTGCAATTGGAGCTTTCTCACTTTATTTTAGATGCTTCTCTCACCACCCAAAAAGGTCCATTTGTTGGATTTGTTAATCCCTTAAATCCTAGGCTATTTTTTTCTTCCGCTCTCAGTAACAGTTCTAAAACTATCAGAAGCCAGCACAAACAGTTCTTGGCTCCATTGATAACGAGTGCTTAGAAGATTTATGAAACACAGTCAGCCTCCTTGTTCCATTCATCAGTACAATTTTACTTCTGTCTCATCACAACCCTAAATAACAGTCTTCTAGTCCTGATAGCACTGATGTCATTAGTTTCTGAACAGAAAATGAAGGACAATACTTCACACATTTAAGACAGTGGAGTACTTGGCAGCCTCTTTCATGAATCCCCCCCCAAAAAATCTAAATTAAATATTAGAATAAATAAAATGGCACCAGTTGCATTGTCATGACAGAACCACTTGCCAGAGGTTAAATAATGATTTCAATTTCTTATTTTTGTACCTGTGGCCATCACTGGAACATCTTACTCAACAAAGCAATTGCTTAGATCAAGACACATAATGACATGCTCAACTAGAGGAGAACGAATGAGCAATCGCACAATTTTTCTTACATTCAGCTCATCACATACTGACAATTGATCAGAAACCCTCTTACTTCATTAAAGACTTTCCCCTTAGCGACATTTCTGATGCACTGATGCATGAAGTGTCCATTTTCTATGTCATGAAAACCAAAAACCAAATAGAACTTTGAGCTTAGACACCGACAAAGATACTTTTTAATGACCAGTCATACAGTGGGTATCAGTATATGGTATATTGGGAGTGAGACATATTTGCAAACTCACATGGAAAACAAGCCAACAATTTTATCAAAAAACAGTTTATCAAAAACTACTTACTGCAGAGGTAAATCTGAAAGTGAATCAGACCATGAGAAACATGTTGTTATAAAAGCTAATGGCTAGACGTAAGAGCATTATTATAAATAGTATAATAATACAAAAAAAAAGTACTTCAGTGTCAGTACTTCCAGTGTAAGTACCTGGCTGTTTTACCTTTTTTAAAGTCAGCTACGCTAACATTAATACTACGATTCAGGTTAAATTATGGCAGATAATAAAGTTTAAAGAAAAAAAGGCGGTTATTAATGCCAAAATCTTCTAAATCAAATTACAACCCCCAGTTGGTGGGGACAAACTTTTATTACTTTACATTTGAAGAAAACATCAAGTTTAAAATGGAACCATCGATATTCTTGTCAAACTGAAAAACAGGGGACTTGCTTGTTGCCGTTTTAATTTGGAGAATAAAGTTAAAGTGTCAAAAACAAACTCCAAACCTTTCAAAATAAAGTCAGAACTTTTAAATGCATCCTTGAAATTTCAACTTTATTTTCAAATTTTCGAAATAATCAAGTTTAAATGTGGAAATGACTGGTGATTTTTCACTGCCTCACTCCCAGTGACAGCTAGGATAGGCTTCCCTGTGGCCCTGAGCCAGAAGGGTGATTAAGAAAATGGATGGGTGATGTAAAAATGCTGAGAAATAAGTTGAAATGTTGAGAATAAAGCTAGAAAGTTTAAAAAAAATGGAAATCTTAGCATTGGATATTTCACCTTTATTTATACAGGCAACCTTCTGCCTCAAATTTTATTTTTTTAAATTTGCACTTTACTTTCAACTTTATCATAAGCATTTTAGCATGTTTACAAAATACAGTATATATATTCATTACCCATCACTTTATCCTTACATGAATGTTTTTTTTTTTTTTTTACATGTGCACTGCCAATCTTACCCCTCTATTCTCCTACACTAAAAGCCAACAACCAACATTTTTGGATTTTGCTTGTGAACCCAGGTTTCTGGGTAAAACATCGTCATTCATGCAGCATCTCTATTTTTACCTGTCATGCTTTATCAGTAGAAAATATCTTAATAGTGAAATCTGAGAAAGGCTAATAATAGCAAATGATCACTCTGTTTTATCTTGCTCATGCTTATCTGCACAAGCATGCTTTAAGAGCCACGGGAAAATCTTTCAAGTAAAACCGAGGACACTACACTTCAGATCTCAGAACAGCATTAGAACATTAGCGTCATTCTCTATTAGGCTCTCATTATGTACACTCCAACACATCAACTACAGGGCTTGTTTCTACACCAGGACTTAAGTTGCCAGAAGAATCCTGCAGGTGCTGTTCTGTTCCTCTCTCTCTCTCTCTCTCTTCCCCTGCTGTTCAGTAACTGGAGCACTTAAAGTACTGACACTTTGTTTGAAACGAATTCCCAAACTAGCCACTGTTTCAGTCTGCCCACATTTTATTGCATGTGAGCAACACTGACTCGCACACAAAAGCCCCAGCGTACAGTGAGACATCTTATACATGTATGTGCATGTCAAAAAAGCCATTAGAGTCTTTTTCCATCTATTACTTCGGGAAGGATATTTGATAGCCACGTTTTTCTGCATTAGGCCTTGTGCCCACTTCTTCGTTCCCAACCCACAGCCATGGCTCCTTGAAATAATACCCAATTTTAAGCCTGCAAAATGTGAAATCCAGCCTGGCAACCCCCCAAAAAAGCTACTAACAACTGCAACTAACATCATGCAGCGTTATAAAAATGGTGAGAACAAAAGTGACACTATGCTGTGATGGTGGGAAACAGCAGTAATTAGAACAACAACAGCATCCCAAACAAAGCAAAAGTTGTTTTGTATTTCTTTGTCGGTGTCTGTATGGGGAGATAAATGCAGATTGCTTCATCAAATCAACCCACGCAAGTGTAAAGTCGCCACACACTATTGGTGTTTGATCTGTAACTGGATTCAGCAGTGGTGTAAAGTGTCGGGGGAGGGTGTTGAGTTTATTTGAGTTTTATTTCCACATATTTCAGCTTCCCTTTTCTTTTCTTCCTTTAAGTAGAAAGAAGTAAATTGCAATTTAAACACTATATTGCTCGTGTTCATCCCAATTATTAGCCTCTTAACGTCCATTGAGTAATTAGTGACACATCTACCATTCCTTTTTTTGTCCTGTGACTTTGAGAAAACAAAAAAATTGATGAATATGAACAATTTTATTTGTACTTTATTGAAAGAATTGTTGTGGAGCAAAATTAAGAAAATTTAAATGGGCTGCAAATATCTTTGCTGTAAATGCTGTTAAAATGTTCTGTGTAGATTTCATGATGTAGATGACTGATTTATAATAAGTTACATAATTTCATGAATATATATAAACAGTTTGTGTTGAAATGTCTTTATTTGAAATGTACATGTGTGAAGTGTAAAAGCTAGTGTCTCGTGAGAATACCCTTAACGAGAGTACACGAGACTTTTCATGGACTGAGAGGGAGCAGATGTCTCTCATGAAGCGATTTTAAGCTAAAGGTTTACTAAAAGAAAAAGCAACACAAGGACTTAAGGACCTCTTTTCAGGACAAGCAGCCAACGAGGTATTTGTCATTTGAGAAATGTTTTTTATTTGTGTTTGGACTTAATATGTTACTGTAAAGTTGCTAATTGGTTTGTACTGTTCGCTCGTGACCAGTTCTCACGGCGTATTGGCGTACTGGTGATGGTGAGGCTTTATTTTTTTTATTTATTCATTGAGTTATTGATTTATTTGCTTGTTGAAACCTTTTAGGCTGTCACACATTTTAGGTACCACCAAAGAACCTTGTGTTTTGTTTTTTTTTTAAATTGGACTCCTTCACATTAACAATTACTCAAAGTAGCCTGCATAACTTTATAGTTACTCTGTTTCAAGTAAGCTTGGCATGCTAATGGATCTAAAACATCTAAATATTATATCATCATTACAATTAATATCCAATAAATAATTCTAGTACACCCCACTGCAGAGTAGTTACAAGGTTTTAATTATTTATACCTATTACTATTGTTGATAAGCTAATTTATGTTTAACATGTGGTGCCAGCTTTTTTCCTGCACACTGATTATTTTGTTGATTTTTTTTTTTTAACCCAAGCCTAAATCAGTAACCTTTTTTATCAGAGCTTAAATTATTTTACTGTACTGTAGAGGTTTGTGTCTTTTTACTAATTTTGCTAGCAATTCTTATTATAATGGAATCTCAAGACATGGCCTAGTTGTAGAGTTTCCAGTATGGGGTCACAGTTTTGTATCTTTACAAAACAGTTTTGTGGGATACCTCAGACCCAGGGGATTTTAGAGTTGAGCTAAACAACTCATTTAAGATGTGTTCCTTCACAATCTGTGATGCTGTGAGTCAGTGTAAGAGAAACTGTACTGGACTGTCATGATGATGAGGGAGCTGAGTATGATGGTGAAGGTCCTGATTTACTGGTTGACACAACTGTAATGTATGATTGTGAGTAACAGAATGAGGACAGCAATTCAAATGGCTTCACGGCAGGGTGGATTACCTTTAGAGACGGAGTAAGGTGCTAAAACATGCAGAAGGATCTTGAAATAAACCCATTTCAAAATCTCTTTGAAAGTTGCCATTTTATGTGGGTTTTAGGCATCTGTTAAATTTTCCAAGTATTTGCAATACTTCTAAAGATGGGTTCTCTCTGGGTTCTCGGCTTCCACCCACAGTCCAAAGACATGCTTATTAGTGTAATGGGTAATTCAAAACTGGCCGTAGGTGTAAATGTGCGTGTCAATGCTTGAATGTCTCGCTTAGCATTGCGACAGACTGGAAACCTGTTGAGGCTGTACTCTGACTCTCCAACAAACAATATCTTATTCAGTTTGCCCTCTAAGGTGTAAAGGTGTATGTAGTTGCAGACCATATAGATGTTTCCTGTTGTGCAGGGCTTATTTTAATGTTAGATTAGCAAAGTCTTGATACTTGTGACTAGTGCTACTAAGTGGGAGTAGCACAAAAGTGATTTCTTGCACAGGGTACATCACCATTGCAGCATATGATGGATATCTAACCTTCCCTTGAGCAGGTTATGATCTAGGTAAGGTATAAGTACAAATACAACCACTGCCTACTGACAATTAATTTTTAAATTGCATTGTCAATCTGGAAGGAGCCCATTGACCTTGGTGCACCAGATTTTATAAAGGTATAAGCCTATTGTATAAAGCTATTTCATTGTTTTGTAAGCCTCACTGTAGACAAATAATCCTAAAACAGGACATGTAAGCTTTATATGCAATAACTTGCAACTTATTGGTTTAAATCTGCTCTTATATTTGTTTGTTACTTACTCTCAGACTGCGCAGGCACCAAGACAAAAATAAGAAAGCAAAAGTTTTTAAACACCATAACAATGCATTTAAACTGCATATTAGTTTAATAAAAGTTCCAAACAGTCCCAGTCACAGTCAGGTCTGCCTATGTCATAATGATGGGGCAGTTATATTAATTATTTGATCCCTGTGACTTTGTTTAACCTTTCCATATTCATCTAAATATTAGTTTTCCCTTAGTTTTTAAATTAATATACTCTGCTCCCCGTAGATTTGTGAGTAGTCATTTATTGTAAATACTGACTGATAGGTATGATGGGTTGCTAGACTGACCCATCACCAAACATATGCCTTGTAATAGCTAAAAAGAGAGCTCTGAAGCAAAGCACTTTAGTCCTGAAGAGTGCAGTCATGGTTTACTCCTCTGCAACTTAACTTCATGAAAGTGCAAATGTGTTGTTACATTTTCCTTTTAGTAAAAAAAGTAATTTGGACCAAGAATATGTATAAAGATGAACGTAGCAATTATGTTTAAAAAAAAATCTTTTAAGAATGTCGAACCATGCTGTGATGATGGTACACCTCGGAATCACACAAGAAGTGCTTGACAAAGTTAATAGGTAGACGGATATGTAGCCAACCCTGTTGAGCCTCCTTCTATCCTAGATAATAGACTGAAAAAGGATGGATAGCAAACAGTGAACTTTTGAGGAGGCTTACAATCAAAAGCCATCCAGCTAACTACAGGATCCAGTAGAGAACCTCAGAGCATACCGCTGTTTTTCTCACCAATGATTACACTGTCAGCTATTCTACTATACAGAGAAAAGGCCAAAGAAAAAAGAGTGAAATTCCCGCCCCTGAATTTTCTTTTTGTCTTGCTGTAATCATGCAGCACTGAGCTGCTGCTCGAGTCATTCTATATCCTCACTTTTACGGTTAAGTGTCTCAGAGCACCCTCTCAAGGTTCAAAATTGGATATAAAAACACCAGTGTATGCATCAATACTCCTGTGACAGCTCAGGTATTAAAGCTGAACCCGCTGACTCATCATCATCGACAAAAAGCTCCTTTCTTTCTCGTAAAAAGAGAAAGAAAAGTTTTACAACCAAGTTCTCTGCTCTGGCAGCAAACATGTGGTAAGGCTAAATAAAATCATCTCTAGGAAAAATAGAAGTTATAACCACCCCCTCACCAACCCCATAGGGGTGTATAATGGTGGTACGAGGGTGTGTGTGTGTCTGTATATATATATATATGTGTGTGATGTGTGTGTGAGGTGTATTGTCCTGGCCACATTCGGTTAACAACCCCATTAACTGGCTCACAAAGCAACCCCGGGGCAACGATAACATCAATCCTGGCTTTAGAGGCCATTATGTTTCTGCTCGAGATATATGCCGTGCGCTGGAAAAGTGAGGTGAGGCCGTGGTGGCTGAGTGGCTAGAGGGTGCCACAGTGTCACCAGCAGTTTTTTTTTAAGCCTAGCCCTCTGTCCACCCCATCCTGATAGCACACAAACACCAATAGAGCTTCAACAAGCCCCCCTAGGCTGCTTGGCAGGTGAGCGCTGAGGCCGTTTATCTGCTTTACTCAGACCTTCACACTCCACACATAAATCAAAACATTTCTAAATGAACACCACAATGGATACGCTAACTGTGCACAGGCACCTTCTAGACCACACAGAAACAGATGTCCAAAAAGGAAAACTAATCAACTTCACCCCACCAAAAAATCATCTGATGAACCTTAAACCAGTTATTGCAATAAAACTGTTGTGCTATTTAACTTCATTCCATTGGAGACCACTCAGAGTGATGGTCAGAGTGATCGCTCCTAGCTTGCCACTCAAGGTGTTTTTTTAGGTTATTCCCACCGTTAATCTTTTAAATTGACACTATCATTATTATGTAATCAACATTAAATTTTATTTTTCTCATAATCAACACTTATGACGCAGACATGTCTGGGCTAAAACTCACTCCCCTGCACTATCTGAAATGAATGTGGGTGTGTTACAGAAGGACTGCATTTCTATCATTTGGCTTGACTTGAAATTAGATGTGCGACTGAAAGTTTGTAGAGAGAACTTATTTCCTCTCTTTAACTGTTCTTTTTTTTGTTTCCACCTGCCATGTTTGCCGGCGAAAGGCCATGCGTGGGGGAGGGCACAGCAAAGAGAAAAAGAGAGGTAGCTGAGCCAATTTGTGCAAATAAAAATGACTTAATAAGTTAGCAGAACTAAAAAGTTAAAAAAGAATGTCAAGTAAAGTTTACGACTGTTTTAGCTGTCAGTGCGCCCCAGGGTGGCTGTGGCTACTATGTAGCTTGCCATCACCAGTGTGTGAATGTGTGTGTGAATGGGTGGATGTCTGGATATGTAAAGCGCTTTGGGGTCCTTAGGGACTAGTAAAGCGCTATATAAATACAGGCCATTTACCATTTAGCTGTTCCACTTTAGCCATGCACTTATGGTTACTAATTACTGTAGTTTTATGTGAATGAGGGTGTGAAGCTTACTGCATGTCCTTTGTCTTCATTCTGAAAGTCAGAAATAAACTCCCCGATGGGTATCTCTCTCAACAGCAGCAGTAGCGCTGTTATGTCTTTTATATTAGGGCCACAGATTTCTTTCATTTCCTTGTTATTCAGAAAAACTGTGATATATTGTTGAAATTGCACTGCTTTTTTTCTAATATTAAAATCTCAGGGATTAAATGTGCAGTTAAAAACCTTTTCATTGGTCTGGTCCACTCAAGATTGAAATGGGCTGCATATGGCTGATAATGTAAAATGAGTTTGACATCCCTGTCCTAATGGACGTGTGTGTAAATGAAGTCCAAATAAACTTTTGGGAACTCTACCAACACCATCATTCATTGACGCAGACATGAACTTTAATGGTAATAATTAAGAAAAGCAAAAAGGGAATTGGGTTGTTTTAAATTAGAATATACCAGACTGATATAAAAAAGTCCTAAGATGAAGTTTTGAATTTTTGAAATAACACTGCAAGCTTATTGTGTCTCTTATGGCTATGAAAATTAATGATTTAGAGCTCCACGTGCTCACTCCCGTTCTTAATCCACCGCAAGAAACAGATAAACTGTATCAACACGTGCGTAACTATGTGCAAACACACACACACACACACACACTATACACACCAATTCACAGAAAATACTCTTTCACTGTGTACAAATGTGCAATTCCAACACAGGCAGTACAAATAACAAATGTACCCAGAGACACGGACATTCACATTCACATACACGTGATACAGCTTCTGTTTTGTCTGCTCGCTGCTCACCAATGATAGCATTCACACTCCACAGACGCTGGGAAAAAAAGGTCAGTAGTTTCTTTGCCCTTCCTTTTCCGTCTGCTCCTCGAGTGACTATTAAGCACCAGGACTCTATATGGAAACATGTTTGTGTGCAACACCAAGCGCTTCATAGCCAGATTTCTCCAAGGGAGGTTTAACTGCCTCAATTAAAATCACATAAAGGAGAGTGTGCAAGTCCTAACAGCATAAACACGTCTCCTCTTTTAGAACAAACAAGGATAAAGAGTTTTCCCCCGATGGAGCCAGGTGGATGTCGATTTCCTCTCACGCTAATCACACTTTGGAAAGCGACACGAGAGTTAGCACAGATGAGTGACAACTCCCCCGCCGTCCTAGACATACGGGTGGGAGGGGACCAGTTTACACCCAGCACCCAGGAGATCAGTCAGCTCTCCCAGCAGGAGCCCCGCTGAGCGTCTCCCAGATTTGGTGAGACAGGGAGGCTTTCATGGCGACTGTGAGAGGAAATTCCGAAGCTTGTTTCACAATAGGAAATAGGACGAAGTTTACTTCAGGGGATGGAGCTCAGAAAAACCCACCTACACTCACTTTACTAATCTCCTAAGGCTGATGTGAATCTTAACCATGTGAAATTCTCAGTTTGCATTAAAGTCAGTGGCATTAAATAAGTTTGTGAAGACAGGATGTTTCAAGGGCGGTCTGTATATGTTCCTTTTTACTGTGATATATGATGATCAGAAACTGGAGTTCTAAAGTTTAGCCTTATTGCTGTTTTACTTGCACTGTTAAAGCTACAGTCATGGTGTGCATACGGCAAGCCAACCTGTCTGCTCAGTTACCACAGTAGATTTTTACAGAGGAGAAACTTGGACTGCCAAGGACTTAAATTCACAAGAATAACATTGAGAATCTGCAGCATGTTTAAAAAAAAAAAAATACCACTCACAGTTTTAACAAGCTTCATGTTAGGAAGCACTCTGTACAAAAGCAATCTACCATTTTCTTTAACAACTTTCATTGCTTTGTGGTAGGTGTTTGTTAGTACCTGCAATCTTGGATCCATCATAGAGGAATCCCAGAGCGTGCAATAATGCTGCTTTCCTCCTCACAAAGTCTAATCGTCCTATCCGACCAGTGTAACAGCTTTTTATCACCAGACTTTTTATCATGTTGGTATACTAATTTTAAAGAAAATCTGCTTTTGTTTCTTGTTTTACTCTTCAGGCGTCTGTTGCCTGCCCTCCCCTGAGTGCCTTGATAAAGTGACTTTCTTGTATTCAGTAAAAGCCTTTGTTGGGTCTTCACTGGTGAACTTTTGCTTTGTGTTCTGTTGCTATCATTAGAGGTTTGCATCATAACCACCATTGGCTATCACCTGTGTGGACAAAAATGATTATAAAAACACACAATTACCGTTGATATTCACTCAGCGTTGGGCAGTATGGGTTTGCCACAGCAGATACTTGATCCTGTTCTCTATATTCTCCTTTACATTTTCATACTCGTTATCATCATGGGACCCTTGAACGTCCTACTGAATGTCTGACTAATGAAATTTCTTCTTTATGGCAGGGTTAGGCAGAATCCATTAGAGGATTTACTGACTGACACCCAAACACTGCTGAATCAAATCCTAATCCCATATTGGTCTAAGCCTTGGTAATATTCTTTTCATATAGCTCCCTTCATATTTCTTCCACTCTCGAGTCTCAGATATATGTCACAGTTATTAACAGAGAAGAAGCATGCTGTAAAAACTGTCACTTTATCAAATCATCCAAACCTCAACAGATGGATTTACTTGATTAATTATGCAGCATCCAAATAGCCCTCTGATGAAGTTATTCCTGTTATATGCATCATAAGTACTCTGAGTCTGATTTTAATACAAGTAAATATTCATGTTTATATTCGACAGAAAAACAACTACTTTCACGATTCGGAAATACGGAAACGTTTCAGACAACAAACCAAGTAAGATATAGTGATCGAAATGCTATTACAAACTACTATATATTAGAGACAGGAGAAAGAAACCACAAAACAAAAAGAAAGTAAAAAGAAGAAGTAGGTTTGTCTACAAAGGTGCTAATTTGTTGATTGCACATTTTGAATGAAGAACGTTTCTAAACTCTGCCTCTTGGCAGTAATCAGGAAAACTTGTGAAAGTTATGACAGAGTTGCCCAGAGAGTAAAAGAAAGAAGAGATGGCGACCCTGGCCTGACTTTATGTATCAGTGCAACTTTAAATTATATTGACATAAAGTGTAATGTCTCATCCTACATAAAGTGTGAAAATATGTCTATATACCTTAAAAACTCTTTATACTGCTCAGCACTCCCTTTTACCAATATATCTCATTACTCTGTGATCCCACTGAGGGCAATCTGGGGGTAGTTTGTGATAGAGAGATGTCTACTCCCACTTCCTCTTCTACAGTTCCCAGAATGCTTTTCACCACTGCTTTTTATGCTTGTTGCCTATAGTCTTACGGGGGTTTGTTGGCAAATAAATGCAGTATATCATTTCTCATGAGCCAAGCTGTCTGTGAACACTGGGGTGTGTCTGCAGTCTGGCTGGTGCTCAAAATGACAATTGCCTTATGGTTGCATTGCTTTCTAGTTCAGCGAGGTTACTGTCGGAGGTAAAGGTATCTACCATTAAGGAATATTATTGTTTGTATTTATTTTTTTGGTATGACTGTTGAACACTGGTCCAAAATGGTAAAGCTAATTAGGGCTGACTGCTAAAATGTGACATGCAAATAGCTGCTAACAACATTTTTTAATGATGGGATGGGAATAATCTATTAAAAAAAAAGTCTTGTCCTTGGTTGTAACACAAAACACATTGGAGATATACATGGTCCTCCCTGAGCATCTCTTGCTCAAGGGCATTGTCAGCTTTATCAGAGCCTGGTGATTCATCAGGCTAGTTGGTAAATAAGAGATGTTATCAGGTGCTCCTTGTGGCATTGAGGGCTCATGTCCTAATCAATAACATTCCAATTCTTCACTGATCTCCTCCTCTGATTAGCCGAACTAATCCAATACACAATGTTGCTGTCTATTACTGAGGCAGGACAAAGCCTTCCCGTTCAGACTGCCCTTATCTGTGCTTTTGCGTTTACTACTGATATAAGGTGGGTATAAGCCAAGGGCTACTGCGAGGACATCCTCAGGCTCTCCTAATTGTTAATCCACTTGGGCCAGCAGGTAGAAAGGAAATTTCACTTGGCCTGGCAGCACCACGGGCAGTTAAGTGAGATGACTGTAGTGAGAGCTAACCAATCGCCACCCAGAGACATAGTAAGTCAAGATAAAATGGCCTGTAATTTTTCTAACTCCCTTAAAAGGAAATGGAAGATAGCAAAGTGCCATGGATAATGAAAGAGGTTGGAAAAAGGAGGGGCGGTTTGGACTGTCAGTCAGTAAAGAGTGGCGATGGCAGCAGGCACTTACTGACGTGGGGATGCTGATGAACAAGCCGAGCCTAATTTGAGTTAATGAATATGAAATATGCATCAGTTTTCACTCTCAAAATGATATGCAGTAAGCATAACTGATGAAAGAGGAAATGAACAGCATTAACTAGTCAGACTTTAAAGCATCTAAAGAGAACATAATACATACAGTATTAGCCTATAGACCTCTGAATTACAAAGTCCACACTCTAGGTGTGTGTGCGTGTGTATGTCTATCTGTCTATCTGTCTATCTGTTTTTTTTTCTCACGTACTTAGTCTCAGATATATTGATAGAATACAAGGCATGAAAGACAGCTGCTCCAACTTATCTAGCCCTTAACAGATGGATTCACTTGACTAATTATGTGTTCAAACAATCCTCTGATGAAGTGACTGATATCAAACACAACATAAATATGGAAACAGAAGTCTGTGATTTTATTAACAGTAAAGACGGTGTCTTGAAACCTAAACATATACCATCAGAATAGCTGTAGTTACATAAAACCCATGGAGGTTTTAAATTATTCATAGATTTCCTGGAGGTACATGAAGGTCATTGGAAAAGACCTCACTGAGTCCTAAATTCCTGTTATGAGTTCCTTCTAACCACCCATTTCTATTATTGAGGAGATAAGTCTTTTTAAATAGTACCATACTGTCCAGTAATTTAAGGTTCACATAGGCAAGATCTACAAGTTCGAGGCTTCCAGTGTTGATTTTCTCCTAAAAATTTAGACTAATCTGTTTAATTTACATTTTAAGCTTCAGGGATTCCAATCATCTCTAAGGCATGAGTTGTAAGAAAGCCAATAAATACAATGAATGGACAAAGCTGCCATTAGTAGCTTGGAAGCTAGCCTTGACTATATACTTATATATATATATATATATATATATACTAGCCTTGATGGGTCAGATATACTGTACATATACATATGTACAGTATATCTGACCCATCCTCTGTAACTAGAGCCCGGCCGAAATAGAGTGTTCCCTGTGGTGGACAATCTATACAACATCAGCACTGGCTGGTGGAGATGGGTGAAGATGAGGTGTAGCAAGAGAAATGTATGATTTTACAGGCTACATATGTAGTCCAACATTTGATCATGTGGTTAGTCATACTTCACTCCTGTATGACACCACAGCACTGGTAACATAACTGTAGAAATAAGGCGCAACTGAACTGCACACATGCCTGTCTTCAGTGTACTCCAGCACGTAACAAGTAGCACTATGAAGTGGTGGGGAAAAATATTCTCTGAGCTCTGAAACACAGTTAGTCAATGAAATGCTGCAGGTTAGATCATACCTGGGTAATGTTTGTGACTGATCTCATTAGAGATAAGCTCGTATTACGTACCCAACAGCAGCAATGAAAGTCATCGTCACAGCACTAAGATAATTCACAATTGTAAAAAGGTAAACCTCATCAGTAGAGCCATCACACAAACACTTAGCTTATACACTCATATGGTTCTACTGGATTTCCACATTACAGAAGGCCATTCACACAGTGTAACTGATAAAACACACACACACACTTAAGGAAGGAGGCCGGGGACTGGTGAGTGTCAGCACTACGGTCCAGGATGGGACGACAAACATCCAGGAATACATCAGGAAAATGGCCCCAAATACATCAGGAAGATGCCCTCAACCGACCGTGTCCTCAGTGAATACCTGTGGGACTTCCGGATACAGGCGGACAAAATGGTGGCAGTTAACCAACCGGACATAGTGGTGGTAGACAAACAGAAGAAGACGGTCGTAGTGATAGACGTAGTGATGCTGAATGACAGCAACATCAGAAAGAAGGAACACGAGAAGCTGCAGAAGTACCAAGGTATCATAGAAAAGCTTGAGAAGATGTGGAGGGTGAAGGCAACAGTTGTGCCAGTGGTAATCGGAGTACTAGGTGTAGTGACTCCCAAGCTAGGCGAGTGGCTCCAGCAGATTCCAGGAACAACATTAGAGATCTCTGTTCAGAAGAGCACAGTCCTAGGAACAGCTAAGATACTGCGCAGGACCTTCTTTCTTGATTCTTGAAGGATAGACCAGGGGCGAGAGGGGAATTTTTTTTATAAACATTTTCTAGGTCTTCCAGTTTATAGAAGAGCCTACCAAGGTGAGTATGCAGAAAGGTCGGGATTTGAACCAGAAATCTATCCCCAAAAAGTTGATTCTGTTCATCTGGACGTAGCATTTGCAGTGGGAGAAACGTTTCATCACTCATCCAAGTGACTTCTTTAGTCTCAGCTGACTGCAGGTTTCCCCAACCAGTTATAAACAGTACATGAAGCTACCATCACTGGCAAACAATTGGCTGTGAGGTCAGTTTCTTCATTAATATGCAAATTGTCATGAGCGTGGATCAACAACCACTGATCAAAGACCATTGATCAATGACCACTGATAATTGAACAATGAACAGGTCAATGAGTACCATTCACAGAGAGTTGGGGAATGGCTGCAATCACAGCATTGTAAGATGGTGAAAGATGTACCCTTAGGCCCCCTCCTCGATTCAGAGATCGTCCTTCCTTTTTCACTTAAATGGCCTCCTTGACTTCCCGCTTAAACCAGCGTTCTTCCCTGTCGAGGATGTGTATACCCTCGTCATTCAAAGAGTGGCCACTGATTAGTTTAATGACAGGTTAGCCTTCTTAGACTGTGAGATTTCCATCACTAATGGGGAACATTTATAAGTTGATGTGCGCTATAAACCAATGCATACGTCTCAGCATTTATGGTTTGACTCTCATCATCCACTAAAGCAGCTGTTCCCTAACCTTTTTTGCGCCACGGACTGGCTTATGTCCAACAATATTTTCACGGACCGGCCTTTAAGATGTCACCGATAAATACAACAAAATAAAACCACTACCGTTACCAAAAAAACCCCCCAAAGATTTATTCATAACACACGGGAAAAGACCCAGGGAAACCGAGTTAACGATAAAAACAATTAAAAAAATAATGCTAAAAACCAATAAAAACCCTGGAAACCATAAATTTCACACCCGAGCCTCAACTCTCGCAGCCCAGTACCAAACGACTCACGGACCGGTACTGGTACTGGTACAGATACAGCGGCCAGGAAAGCAAAAGAACATCATATCAAGAAGGCCCTGAGTAAATGTGGTTATTCCAGCTGGACATTTTGTCAAGGCTGGGAAAGCACCTAAAGAAATCAGCCACTTGGATGAGTGATGAAACATTTCTCCTGTTGAAATTGCTACATTCAGATGAACAGGGTCAGCTTTTTGGGGATTTCCTTACCTGGATAATTGAGAATGCAACAAGAAACCAGAAATCTAATTGCTATGAGGTGAGCTGGTGCTAATCACTAAAACATCATAGCTGTCTTGCACTGGACTTTACGTTTACCCAGTCTCATTGTAAATTGATATTAACTCTATTGAGTTCATGTTTGATGCCAGTAATCAATGTGTTTTAATTAAGTGAACCAATGCATGACTTGAAAGAATGTAGCATATGTAACATTAGGTCAACCACATGTCATCATTACTGCAAATGTTTTTGACCCCTTCCTTTCTCAGTGATGCTCTGAGACTTTTTGTAATTCTAGCAAGACTGGATTCCTTTATAGAATTTTTTAAAGTTAGAATTGTTCCAGAGATCTCCTAACAATTCAAATAATTAATGTTTGTGACCAAATTTTTATGCTGATTTTTCCTGCTGGTATGCAAAAAAAAAAAAAAAAAAAAAAAAAAAAAAAAAAAAGAAGGAAAAGAAAGATCCTCCAGCAGCCCACAAAATACATTAACTGCTAAATATTTTACATGAATGTTTTTTATAAAAAGCCAAATCCAACATTTAAGACTATAAATAGCTTTAACTGGTTTTATTTATTTAATAGAAAGAAATAGGTTAACACCCACTTTTGTAGAATCTGATTTATTGATTCTTCAAAATTCACATGCAGAGCCTTCTTTGGATCCCAGCAAGCTATAAAGCTAAGTGGAGGTAATAAGTTAATAAAAAATCTGGAGCTGATGAGCAAAAAATGAATCTGCAATTATTTTGATAATCATGCTAATTTAATCATGAATGTCAAATATTCTCTGGTTCTCTGTGCCATACTTTAAATACTGTTGTTGAAATTGGTTGAAGATAAAAGGGAAATTTATACATAACATTATAATGACATTTTATTAACTAGACCAGTGGTTCTCAAACTGTGGTATGCGTACTTATGCTCCCTCTAGTGGTACGCGGGGAATCTCCCCCCAAAATTTTAAGATTAAATAATATACTGTGGCAAGCTGAAGAATCTTTACAATAAAGGACCCACACAGAGGTTGAGCCTGCTATTCCACCCCAACCTAAAAGGGGGAGCTCTTTATTACACAGTGCTTCAGAGAGTCAATACCCTCCACACCTGAACTCACTCATGGTATAACATCTCTTTCCATCAAACAACAACTGCCAGTGAATTTACACTGTAGCATTAACAGGAACAGTTAAGAGTCACGTAACAATAACAGATGTAAATAACACAGTTTCCTTGTCTTAAACGGCAACACATTTTCCCAAGGCACGATGGGAGATAACAAGCTGCTTCCAACACACCACAATGCCATGTTCTGATTAAAGGATTTCTGAAAAATTAAAACGTACAGCTCTGCTACTATTTCTGACATAAATGCATACAGAAAACTAAACAGCAGTGGTGTTTTATAGGGTTACTGAAGTTGGCGCTAGCTGGTATATAATGATGTGCTATATGGTGGCTAGCTACACAGCTATGGTTAGCATAACATAAACACAGTAAAGCTGGAGGATGAACGCTAACTTTTTTCCACTCAATAAAAGTTAACACAAGGGGTGCCGATGGTTAGGGACAAATGCAATCGCATGGCAGGATGCTGTAAACTTCAGTCAGGAGAACAACTGAGATAATCCATCCACAATACAAGATTAATTATTAATATACTGCTTACAGCATCCTGCCATGCGATTGCTTTAAAATAAACAGTGGCAATAAAAACCAAGAGAGGCCGACAGTGATCACTGCCTTTTTTAGGGGCTTATTCAGATTAAATAGAACGAGATACAAAGCATTAAAATATGTTAAAAACACAATATATAAGAAATAAAATTGTCTCATGTAAACTGTATATGGTGTTAAATAGGTTAAATGTTAAATCTATCACTTTTTTTCAAAATCTTTAAGCACTTTTGTAACTGTGACACACACAACTGCATCAAGAACAACTTGCAGTTCAGAATCTTGACACTGCAGTACGGACTGAAGGAGCTGGAGGATCCGATTATACCTCCTGAGCCACAGCTGTCATCATACTAAAGTATACCTACTATACTCACAAGCAAATAAACGACTGGAGATCAACAAAAATAAAATTTTGAAAAGCATTCAATTTATATTTAAAAGATTTTTATGTAGCTATCCGAAAGACACATACAAGTCCAGATTATAGGGAATTCTGTGTCTGTGTTGAGCTTGAGCCTAAATGAAAACGCACACATATTTATTGCTTGGGGATTCCTTATTGAGTTCTTTACAGATGTTAGCAGTATTCACCTTTTCCTGGATGTCTCCTCACCAAGATGTGGAGCAAAAAAGTGAAAGGAGCTCAATTACTTGCTGAATATATGTAGCTGTTTAAAGCATATGTGTTATTGAATTATTTATAGGAATGGTGCTTGTCTATGCAGATATTTAACTTCTCACTTAGATTTTGCTACCACCACAGATTCAGAAACTCCTGCTGTAATAATAAAAGCTACAAGTTGGGGAATTAATGTAATTTCAGCCTTTTGCCTTTGAACCTATAACTACACATGGCCAAACTCCTGGTTTGCTGACACTGGTATTAGAACTGTAGGAGTGGAAATGTACAAAAAGTTTGAAGTATTTCTAAATCAGGTTAAGTCTTTAGAATCAGAAAGAGATAAAGTAATATTGCTTAGTTCCAAAATGCATTGTGTTTGTGAATCCACTGTGATAACAGTAGACTGACTCCACTTACTTTTCTTGAGAAAACTGGTTTTTTTTTGTTTGTTTGTTTTGCTAATAATTTAAAAAAGGCAGGGGCAATTTAGGCATTCATTGACTCACTGATTCATTCATCCCTTCATTTTGTAGGTTATTACTCAGTGGTTTTCTTGTCTAACCCACTTGGTATCAAATTGGGCTGTATGTGGCCATAAACTAAAATGAGTTTGACATCTGGCTCAAAATGCTAAAAACCGTAATCAGTGTGTAATTTCAGTATCAGTCATGCCCTTTAATGTTACTCAATTTAACAGACAGAATGTACTCAGCATCCTATTACATGGATAGCTTTAATTTGCTTCATCACAGTGTTAGTTCCGCCCTTCTATCCCCTCAGACTTGAGCCTGAGGTTCAAATCACAGCCAGTGGTTACCATGGATACACAGTTTGGTAATAACATGTCAGTGCATCTGGCATATTAAGCAGGCCAGTACGTAATTATGCAATATACTGCATATCATGATTCTCTGTCATAAAGAGAAACCCTTGTATGTACGGATTTGGCTTATTTCATTGTTTAATACTTTAACAGGCCCTTATCATTTATTTATTTATTTTTGAAATGTAATCTTTAAATATTATTAATTAACTCTCTAAAAAAATATCTGCAGTTCTAACTTAATATCATTTTAAGTTTTTTCTTCTTTTCTTTTTTTTAATTTCCAGTTTTTATTCGCACAGTGTTTTTTTGTAGCATTTTATAATACTGTTAATGAATGGTATGACATTGAGTATTTATTTCTGTAACAAGTATTTTTATTTTTTAAAATATTACATTTAAATTTAAATGGCATTAAAGGAAAGGACATGTTTACAGAAAAAAACCCTTTGCCTCATTGATGTGCTGTGCAATTTAGAAAATGACAGAAATACATGTGCTGTAAAATTACTGGGGGCTTTGTGGGTGAATGAATAAAGGTCTAAGTCAGAGCTTGAGATAAGTTATTTATCTATAGGATGAAGATGTGAAAAACAATACGGGAACAAAACTAAACTAAACTCAGAGGAGTTCTAACAAAATAAAAACAATGGACACCAACAGGATTGGAACAAAACATCCAACCTATAAGACAGAACAAGGTATATGTACCTGTGATATGTCTTGGACTCATCACACCAACAGAAACAATTTTGAAAGATCTCTTTGATCAGTGAAGGGGTGTGCCATCTTTCATCAAAAACCAGAGACAGATCAAGTATTCCCTGCTTCTCATAAAAATCCCTCCTCTCCGAGTCCAGTTCAAAGACCCCAGGGGAGCTTTGAACCCTCTGCTATGGGGACTGCAGCTGGTCACTATGTCAAAAAAGCCTGTCAATCATCTAAAAGCACATTTTGTATGACAGCTGAAACCGAAAGCATCTCCGCATCAGAACAATACCCTTTTTATGTCAGAAACACTTTTTTTTTTCTCATAAAAACAATGTTTGCATGTATTGTTACCTACACTAAGCCACTGTGCCACAGTGTTTAAGCTGTGAAGCAAACAAGAATACCTGCATGTACCGGGAACCAAAGTACACATGCATGTTTTGTCCTCCAGTGTTTGCTTGGATCCCATTCACAATAACAATGTTTGCCCACTCGATCGGACTAATGATGCTGGTGCTGGATTGTAAACACATTTCTATCACCTGATTTTATCTTTTGTGTCCAGTGGATGAAGAGTGGAAATTAAGAACAAAGGAATTGTTTTTGTGTATTCTGGTCCATGTTTTTGAAGTTTTACTGCAAGACATTAAAATTATGTCACACAAAACATAATGAGAGAAATGTTTCAATATGACCAGGGGTATGATGCCCACAGCTGTTTGTGACATCACTGCTACACCTTAATAACTCCTAGAGGTTCAGAAGTCAAAGAAAAAAATAAAAATAACTTACAGTGACAAACCTACTCCTTGGAGATGGGTTGGGAAACCAAAGAGAGATGGATTAGCTCCATCTCTAATTTATAAAGTCTGCCTTGTCCAACCTAAAATAAACAGCTTCTGAAAAAGAAACCTTAATGTCCATGACAACATCATCACACAAATTATTATTATTAGTAGTATTATTATTATTACTAATAGTAGTAGTATTAGTAGTAGAGGTAGAGTCAGTTCAGGTCACAATATCACAAAGAGCTGCTTAATTCTCAATTATTATTGAACAATGAAAAGACATTATGATATACATTTAAATCCAAAGAACCCAGCCCCTCATCTGTCAAGGAAAAAATAATGATTTTAATGAGGAATATTTTAAAAACATGTGTTTGTCATTCTTCTCTCAGCATGTGAACACTTGTAAACTGCTTAATTACAGATCATCTTGTTCTGCTCTTTACACAACAGAGATGCTGCCACAAAGTGAGAGAGACATGTCTCAGTGTCATTTGAAGACTATGTGAAGCTTTTTCCATAAAGATGAAGCCTTACAGGATCCATGTTTCATTAATTGAGGATACAACTTTTTTTTAGAAAGGCCACAGAGTGAAAATCGCTGGAGTTTGTGCACAGTCTGCATCTTTGCCCATGTTCTCCTTGTGCGTGTATGAGTTCTCCTGTCAGGCTCCATCCAACAGTCCAAAGACATATAAAGATATATAAGGTTAACTGGAGATTTGAATTGCAGGCCCTCTACAACCCAGAATATGATGAGTAGTTGAGAAAATAAACAACCTAATAGAACCTAATGTACATTTATACATGCAACTGCATGTATTCTATGCATTTTTCTTTAATACTGTTCATTATTTTACTTTATTTGGCATTGGCCACCTCAGTTATTATTGTTAATTTAACATGCTATTAAACCCTAACCCTAATACATATTTTTGTAATGTCCATTTGGCTTACACTTTAAAGAGTTAACACTAATGCCTAGAATAACACATTTGAGGCTGCCAACTTCCTGTGTGTTCTGTGGAACAACAAAGTTAATTTACAGAAGTACATGTCTCTCCCTCTTTGTCCAAAAAGAGTGACTCCAAGCACAGTTTAATTACGGTGTTTGCACAAAGATAGCCTCAAGACTATGACAGAAGCATCTCAACATGATCAGGTTTGGGCTGGGGACTGGAGGGAAACTCTAATGTAGTGGAGGAGGTATCACGTCCATTAATCACGCTGCCTTCTGTAGCATGGAAACAGGAATATTAATAAGTGGCCTCATGTAAGCGACTCAGAGTAATGTTTTAGTGGACTTGTTGGTACTGCATGTAATTAAATTATTATGTACATTTGTGATGTTGCTATTTTAATACCTTTACCAAAAGTGAGTCAAAGCCAAAGTGATTAATGTGTGTCTTTATGTGGTCTTTAAGTTGTGTAGGGTTATATATTAAATGATCTTTAAAAACCTGCTAAAATATAAAACATTAGTAGATACATCAGTTTCAAAAACGTTTTTGATGCTGTGTAAAATGTAATTAAAAATAGCATGTAATCATGTAAACCAATTTTACTCACAACAGTACATAGAAACGATGCCATATGTTTAAGCTTCAGGCTGAACGCTGGATATTCCCTTTCAGGATTTTCAGATAGAAAGCAGAATTCATGGTTTCATCAATTTTGGCAAGTCCACGAGGGCCTGAAGCAGGAAATCAGCCCCAGACCATCTCACTACCACCACCATGTTTGACTGTTCTTTTTATGAAATGTTGTTAGTTTTATGTATTTGGATGCAAACCTTCCAAAAAGCTTAATGTTTATCTCACCAGTCCACAGAATATTTTCTTAATGGGGATCATCAAGATGTTGTATGGCAAATGTGTGAAGAGGTTTTTTGGTCACTTCACTTTGTCAGACATCTTCTATTTAAGGGTTTCTTAATTCAACGGTTGTACATGTAATGCAGTGTGGCTAGTGAAATTGTACACAGCTTTCCAAAAATGTAGTTAATTACAGTTAATTCACAATTTAACAAATGAAAGCACTGCTTGCTTTGTTTAATCTGATGCAATGCCACTGCTTAAATGTGAATTCTTTGTACTAATCCACCCCTTGTAAATTCATATCTTTATAAGACTCAAAAAATGTCTAAGATAATAAGATAATCATGACCATGGCATGATTATCCCAATGAAGCCTTAGTCATTAGTATATGTTATTTTTTTGGAACCAGAAGTGACCATATTTGGATGAGATGGTAGAATGCTACATTGTCAGCTACAGTAATGCTCCCAAACTTGGTTAGCAAGCTCGATCCATGAACTACTGTATATGGTTGTAAAGCACAGACTCACATACCTGCTTATTAGTGCTAAGTGAAAGATTAAATAAAATAAATCAACATAAATAGTAAAATTTCACTCACTCAACACAAATTCTTGGACAGTCTATACCACACAGAAAGTCATATTATTTGTAAGTTAATTTATTCTGCCACAAACAAGGATCCTGTACTTTGATATGCAAAGGTGACATTTAGCAGACAGCTGTTAACTATAGCTGCCCATGTTGGCACACCTGCCTGTAAAAAAAGCCATGAATTTTAAGTTGAAATTTAAGTTTCCAAATAGATGAGTTAGAAAAAATAAAAATTCACCCACCGTTGTTATAGAGGTATTTTAATGTGGGAACCTGTGGGAAAGGATTCACTTTGGGAGTTGGCCTCACGTAGTGATTGGAGGAAGTAGACACTCTCATAGTATTTTTTTATTTAATGTGGAAAATACCACTTGACTCTACAGTCACAATAATATGATTACCTTTGATATGTTGGACAACTAGAGAGCAGGCACGAGTTAGCCATTCTACTTTGTATTCTTATTTATACAGCAATATAGCATGAATAGCTAACAGAAGCTGGTGGTAATACTAGACTAAGAATGAAAAGTGTAGCAGCAGGACCCCTGAGTGTATTGATCTCAGCAAGGGAATGCTGCTTATGAATTCAGCTTTTTAGTTGTTAGGGGAAAGGTGTTATTTGTTATTTGTAAAGGTTCCACAACCTTTTAATTCCGGAAGCAAGAATTTGAGATTTTTACTTCAACCTTTTGTTAACACAGCAGCTGTATGCTGTAGCCTCGAGGCAACAGCAAAAGCTTTTGGTATAGCGTCTCACCTTATCTGTCAAATCCACTGATTAGCTTCCGTCCTGCTGGATGCTGGATGTTGATGTGGAATATGAACTGAGCTGGGGCAAATACCACCAAGTGAACTTTCCCTTGTACTTTTCCACTGTACACAAAACAACAAACAATTTGAAGTTCCAAATTTCATTTTGCCATTATCAAGCTCACAACAATTTCACAGCACAGCAATCACACTATAATGAACTTCCAGAAGCAATTAAAGGCTCTTTCTGTGGAGAGACCTTCATGAATACAAGAAAGACGGCTTTCTTGCAGCCTGTAATCACAGAGCATTCCAGCCGAGGTGTCACATTGGCTTTTGTTGTTTGCCAGAAATCCTTTCAGGAGGCCTCAGTCAGGTCTTCTAATCAACACGCTTCCGCTTGACAAAAGCTAATGGGACTTAATTGGTATGGCACGCCACTGCTTCCATCACACTTCAAATCACAACCTCACCCTGACACTTATATCATTTGAACATGTATTGGTGGCACACATTGTTTAAACAGTATTCACACATTATTTTAAGGTTCCCAGCTGGTGTAGCCTGAGGGCCAGCATAGTTTCAGAGTGACTAGCCTAGGTCATGGCCCAAATAAAATGACTTAACTAATCAGTTTAATTTTTGAAGATAGTAAAGTAAACACAGTGAATAATAAAAACAACTGTAATGAGAAAGTGCAATTTAGGCTTTTAGGAATGATTAAACTCTTAGTCGGGGTATTTAGTGTACTGATGCTTCTGAAAATTCTTACATTTTCAAAGAATACCAGTTATTAAGCTTAATAAGAGGAACAACAAGACAATAAAGCAGATGCTCTCCAGAGATACATGCAGAGGAAAAAGTGTTACCCAAGGGGTACTCAACTAATTTAAAACTGCATTTGCATAAAGTGCAGAGGACTTGCAAGAGAAAGATTAAAAATAACAAATGAAAAAAATCAGTGAAGTCAGTTGAGACTTGTTATCTCTTAAAATTCACCGGGTCACCTTCACTTTTACCCTTTTATGTGTAATTTTCATCTATTTTGCATACCCCAATTGAAAGCTTACAGAAGAGCTGTAAAACTAAACTGTGCCTAACAGATTTGATTTCAAAGGGAACGTCATCTAGTTTCTGAAACTCTGCTAGTGTGGCATGTGGCTAAACCTAACCTAACTATAATCCTACCTCCAAATGGTTCGATGGCAACCAGTGGATGGTAAGAGTTTATAATATACATCAAGTATGAACATTCAGCATGGTAGAGTCTATGTAGAATCTTGGTGTTATGTAAGCACATGCTTTGATTTTGCGAATCAAGTATTCTTTTATCAGTGTGTACTCTTCATCGTCTGGTATAGAATAAAACCCAAGAAAGGCAGTCATATGCTTCAGTGATATAGAAATTATTTCATTTTGCAATAGAACATTTTGTTATACAAAGACTGTAAAATTTAACCTGTTCCAACACCTGAGACTAAAATTGCAGGGGAAGTGGAGGAAAACACGTCTTTGAGATTCTTACAGTTCAATTGAAAAAACCTTAGCTAATGTGTAGCTACATGTAGCATTTACAGGTTACAGGCTCTGGTGCCTACTGTATAAAACAGTGACATTTTATGTCAGCAAAGAGGGGCACTATTTTACAAAATGGAAAAGCCATTTATTAGAAAGTCTAACCATTTATTAGGTTTGACTTGCTGAAAAAAAGATCACAGAGAGAGGCAAACTCTTTCTAGAGAGAGTAGTTACTAGGGAAGGAACATTGTCCTAATAAAGGAAATCATCCATCCATTCATTTTCTTCCACTTATCCCTTTGATTATTTTGCATATAGGCAGAGAGAAAAAGAACTACTGAAATCACAAATCTAGTGCACAAAGTTGATGTAATGCCTTTTTTATAAGTGCATTTTATAACCTCCTGTTGGAAGTCAGTGCTGTTGAGCTGGCATTCACTCCTTCTAAAGGTGTTAAAACAATGTGCCAGAAATTTGGCAGCCTTTCTTCTGCTTGGTAGGAAACTCGCAGCAAGCAAACAAACATTCTTGTCTAAATGAAACGCTTTGTTGGCCCATCAGTCAATCTACCCAACCATTCTCCCTAAGAGTGATTTTGTTGTTGTTGCTGTACTGAGATCACACTGCTTGTGACTTCACTTCTAGCAAAAAAACAGTTCACCAAAAGAATCTCATTTCTGGGAGATGAAAAATTGATTTTGTAAAGCTGGGGTAAGCACTATTTTGGTTTAGGTTATTTTGGCAACTTTTTAGCATATTGTATATATTTAGGTCACCTCTTGTTGTCTTGATGGCACAACTGAACACCGCCTAGTTAAATAATTTTAGTTTCTTGAAAGTTCTTTTTCCTCAGTGAGTTTTTTTTCCATGTAAAATATGAACCATTATAAACAACAAGAACAAATTCTAAGTTAGAACATACACAGTTATTTGATGGAAAGGATTTCTCTGTTGCAGAAAAGTTGCTCTTGTATGAAGATGGCACCACAAACTTCTCTGCAACAGTTGGAATATAACTGGGTTTTCTTTTAAATTTGACTCACATGGTTCACGTCCATTATGGTTAGAGTTTGAAGTTTGAATGTTTCAGTATCTTTACATCTTTCTGTGTTCATTCCAAATTAAAGTTATTTGACTGTTTCCTTCTAAAATTTCTCCACCCAAGGGAACTGCAGTACAACACGGTGAACCAGCATCTACTCAATGGGCTCAAAGGAAGCACTTCCTAAATTAAAAATGAATCAAAATGTTATTTAATAATCAAATAATCAAATGTGCATCAAACATGCAATTTAACTGTCTGTGAAGGTTCTCAGTCATCCAGGTCATCGTAGTCAAAGGAGTTTGCAAAGAAAAGCGTCTGGACTTCTTTGAGTTGCTTGAAGACGTTTCACCTCTCATCCGAGAAGCTTCTTCAGTTCTAAGTTCAAATGGCCGAGAGTCCCAGATTTAAACCCAGTGGGAGTATCCCCCCAAGGAGGGACAAAGGACCCCCTGGTGATCCTCTAATCACATGCGCCAAGGTGTGAAAGTGGGTGTGGGACCTAATCAGCCAGGGTTTCGGGTGAGCTCATTGTGAAACCTGGCCCCACCCTATCATGTGATTTCCTGAGGTCAGATGGCCCAGGATGTGAGTGGGCGTTAAGGCGTCTGGGGAGGGAACTCAAAACTGGATTATAGATGGCAGACAGTTGGTGTCGTAAACCACCGCCTCTGTTCAAAGATGGTCGCTCACAGTGCAAACTCCTTTGACTACGATGACCTGGATGACTGAGAACCTTCACAGACATATTGCCGTACATTTTGGGAGGAACACCCTTCAACTGGTACGGGAGTATGAAAGGGAATCAAGGAAACTGGCGGATTATAGGAACCACCTTCGTTTCAACCTAAGATGCAGACAAAGCAGAGTTGTTCCTAAGAGCTTGCGCCTTGGATCCACTGTCAGGGGACACAGAGCAGACTTGATTCTACAGAGAGCACAGAATCACCTTCTAAGTGAAAGGATAAGACAGGTCCATTTCACTATAGATGCGCTCCAGATCAAGATCAGCCAGACTCTGCAGGAATTGGAAACCCTTCTACCCTCTCCAATCTTAGAAGAGGTTCACAAGTTTGTGGACAAGGCTCAGCGGGCCCAACACTCTCAAGGAAAAGAAAGACAACGCAGGAAATTTCACACCTTGCTTTCAAATACCCACACTCCTCAGTCTGAAACCACACAACTCAGAGAAGAAAACACACCTGAAGACAGTCGGGAGAAATGGGTAAAGAACTTTTCAGACCGGAATCTCACTGAACCTGAAAAGAAGGTTTTAGCCAAAGGACTCAATTTCGCCATTTCTCCGCAACAGTTGCCCATAGTGGACCTCATCACAGCCACAGAAACCGCCATACGGATTAATAAATTATCACAGACAGAAGCAGAGCAAATCAGGATGAAAGTCTCAGCCACCCTCTCCAGTGCCAAAGTCCCTCCGTCTAACCTCACACTACAAGAAAAGAAGGCCGTCGCTTCCCTGAGCAAAGACCACAACATCACTATATTACCAGCGGATAAGGGAAGGTGCACCGTGGTCCTAAACACAACAGATTACCACACAAAGATCACTACTCTCCTCAGTGACAACAACACCTACGAAGCTTTAAAACGAGACCCCACAAGCAGCTACAAAAGAAAGTTATAGCTTGCCTTCAAGACCTTGAAAAGGACAAAATCATTGACCGCCTCAAATATCACCGCCTTTATCCAGGGGATGCCATACCCTGCATTTATGGACTTCCTAAGATCCACAAGGAAGGGGTCCCACTCAGACCCATAGTCAGTAGCATAAACTCAGCCACTTATAACATTGCGAAACACCTTGCTACCATCCTGGCACCTCGTGGGGAACACCCACACCACATCAAGAACTCCACCGACTTCACCGACAAGGTCCAGAAACTTACCCTGGATCCAGATGAAACCATGGTGTCCTTTGATGTAGTCTCTCTCTTCACTTGCATACCCACCACGGAAGCAGTGGAGACTGTCAGAAAACGACTACAAGAAGACAGCTCCTTGGAAGACAGGACCAACTTCACACCCGATCAGATTTGCACACTGTTAGACCTCTGCCTTACCACAACATACTTCAAATACAACGAAGGCTTCTACAGACAAAAACATGGCTGTGCCATGGGCTCCCCTGTGTCACCTATTGTAGCCAACCTTTACATGGAGGAAGTGGAAAGAAAGGCTCTTGGCTCTTTTAAAGGGAGAGTACCCAGCCACTGGTACAGATATGTAGAGCGACACCTGGGTCAAAATCAAGACACAAGAAGTGGAATCCTTCACTGCGCACATTAACGCCGTGGATAAAAACATCAAGTTCACCAGGGAAGACACTAAGGACAACTGTTTGCCTTTCCTGGACTGCGCTGTGCACATTGAAGAGAATGGCAACCTCAACATTGAAGTTTACGGAAGCCCACACACACGGACCAGTATCTCCTCTTTGACTCCCATCACCCTCTGGAACACAAACTTGGAGTAATTAGGACCCTACACCACCGGGCAGAACTTGTTCCCTCTAAGCCTGAAGGGAAAAAAAAAAGAAGGAACACACACATGTAAAGGAAGCACTGAAAACATGTGGTTATCCTAACTGGGCGTTCATAAAGTCAGCAAAAAGGCACAGAAAAGAAGATCAGACACCAGCGAGGGAGGATAAGAAAGACAGGCGCAACAACATTGTCATCCCCTATGTAGCGGTGTATCAGAGAAACTCAGGAGAGTTTTCTCCAAGCACGACATCCCAGTGTACTTCAGACCCAGCAACACACTCAGACACAAACTGGTTCACCCGAAAGACAAAACTCCAAAACACAGACTGAACAACGTGGTGTATGCTGTACAGTGCAGTGAGGAATGCCCAGACCTCTACATTGGAGAGACCAAACAGCCACTTCACAAGCGCATGGCACAACATAGAAGAGCCACATCCACAGGACAAGACTCAGCAGTCCATCTGCATCTTAAGGATAAAGGTCACTCTTTCGAGGATGCCAAGGTTCACATATTGGACAGAGAGGACAGATGGTTTGAAAGAGGAGTGAAAGAGGCCATCTATGTCCACTGTGAGCGACCATCTTTGAACAGAGGCGGTGGTTTACGACACCAACTGTCTGCCATCTATAATCCAGTTTTGAGTTCCCTCCCCAGACGCCTTAACGCCCACTCACATCCTGGGCCATCTGACCTCAGGAAATCACATGATAGGGTGGGGCCAGGTTTCACAATGAGCTCACCCGAAACCCTGGCTGATTAGGTCCCACACCCACTTTCACACCTTGGCGCATGTGATTAGAGGATCACCAGGGGGTCCTTTGTCCCTCCTTGGGGGGATACTCCCACTGGGTTTAAATCTGGGACTCTCGGCCATTTGAACTTAGAACTGAAGAAGCTTCTCGGATGAGAGGTGAAACGTCTTCAAGCAACTCAAAGAAGTCCAGACGCTTTTCTTTGCAAACTCCTTTGAATGCAATTTAACTATTAATTTTCAATTTAGCTGCAGTCAAGGGGAACTGCTGCTGTAACACTATTTCAGAGTGTGCAACCATACCAGAAAAAGCATTTAAAAATGGGTCTTCTTCATTTTTATGAGTGACGGCTCATGTGAAACTAACTGAAATCAGGCTGATGTGGTACAGTACATAAACCTCTATCTAGTAATGCAAGGAGCTTAAAATAAGCACTTCACATATTGCTTGGCCCAGCTATGATTACTGAGGTTGTTCTGCTTTTGTTGCCTTAAATCATCTGAGGCCACACTGATATTTCTCTTGATGGTCTGCCTAAGCTGCTGTGGTCAGGACCTGAAGTCATTTTCATGACTGTCATGACTGCCAAGTCCACCAAAATGCCCCAGTTGGGGTGCAAACCAAGAACCTTCTTAATTGAAATGGCAATGCTAATCACTGGGTTTATGGTTTTAGCCAGTTAAGGTGGTTCAGGCATGTAACCAGGATGCCTCATGGATGAATTCTAGGTATTTTTGGGAGACACTGCAGAGATTATATTGCCTCAGTGGACTTGAGAACATCGTGGTTCCCCACATTACCAGCTGGAGGAGTTGGTTTGGCGAGAAGGTCTGAAAATATGGCAAAATTGATTTTTTAAAAGATTCAAATGGTTTTGATCTTTGCTAGTTAAAATGTTTATTTAACATGGTCTCTGAGTGCCAGGATATGGGAGAACAAATGAATAAATATTAATATGAGATATTTTGATTGCTTGAGGTCAGTTAGGGTTTTTATCAGTGAGTAGGTCAATGGCACTTTCCTTAGTGTCAGCAACATTTAAGTAAACTTTCCTTCAGCATCATTTTAGTTGACATATATTTATCTTAAATATCCATAGTAACTTTGTAATTTAGCTTACATAATCATGGTTGTAGTTGAGCTTTACTCGGTGACATTTGGCTAAGTTTTACTCATTCAGTTTTTCGCACATTTAACTCATTGAGCTTTAATTAGCAACATTTAGTTGCCAAGAATTGTTTTGGTCACATTTTCTTCACCAAAGTTTAGTCACAATATCTTCACAAGGTTTCTATTCACAATTTACCCAGTGACATTAGAGTTGAATTTTTTCAGGGACATTTTAGAGCATTTTCCTTAACTGAGTTTTCAACTGTGATGTTTTGGACACATTTTCAGCAAAAATGTTTTTGTTGGATTTTTCTGAAATAGTCAAAATATGTTTAGTCAAGGCAAGGCAAGGTTTTAGTTTAAATTATGTTAGATTTTTTTGTTTCTACACCCTTTAATCATTTTGATGATTCAACCAAAATAAATGAAAGATATTTTAGGCCATGGAAAAAAAAAACTACTAAACTGGAATACCAGTGTTTGCTTTAACAGATGCTACAGATCTCTGCAGAGACCTTTAAAATGGAGAACTGTTTATGTATGCAATCATCTGACTTGAACACATCATCTAGTTTATCCTTCATGTTTCTGAGACATAAAACAAGTTTTCTTTGTCAATTTTTTTTTCATGTTTGCTGAATTTCCTTTTTGAAAAACAGGTATTCAAATAAAATTGTTTTATTTTAACTTTATAATTAACTTAAAAGCTTAAAAACTGTTTCAACACACAGACTGTCACCATGTAAAATGTGAATCCCTCTAGCAAAAAGTTACATTTTTTGTCTTTTGATAACATCAAACTGTAAAGAGTAGTTGAATATAGTAAATAACAGTTATTAACAATAAATATCATTAAATGCTGGTGTTACTGAACAGTTTTCCAAAAACTCAGTAGTACACAAACTCGATAGATAGCATAATTTGCTTAATTTAATTAATTTACAAGTTTATGTTCCTTTTTAACATTAAAACCAAGAGCTATATGTGGAGGTGTATATCATTATTGTTACTAGTATTATTATTATTATTATTATGTGTGGAAGGAGTATAAAAAGCGTTGTCTTACCAGTGTTGAGGTCCTTGTACTCGTGAGAGAAGTGCTCGTTCTGATGAACCCACTCCCCATTGCATTTGAAGAAGATCTGTAAGGCAGGCACAGCTCGACAGCGCAGCTTGATAGGGTTACTTTTGACAATGTAGGCATCCTCCGGCTCCTGGATGAAGTGGGGCAGGGTGCCCTGTACCGAAGGTACAGCATCTGGTTGAGCATCACCTGTGGCACCACCTATAACACAAAACCCTGGTTACTTCACCATCCTTGTTGTTTCTTTAAGCGGAAAAAATAAGAGCAGAACAGGTAGTCTGATGGAAACAAAGACATCATAGTTCTGGTAGCAGGTGGATACGCAATTTAGCAGTGAAAAAAATTCAAGTGCGTTTTATTTTACAAGCAAGACTATAACAGCAACTGTTTTCAGATTTAAAACGATTGCTCAGTGGACAGTGTTTTGAATTCGGCATTCATCAGAAGCTAACATATTGTAGAAAAACAGAGTACACACAGAGCACAATTCATCCCCCATCCGAGCAAAACTCTTCTTCTCAGAGCAATTTGCAGATGAATGAAATCAGAGCGGAACAAGTGGAGAGGAATTAGGAGGGGACTGATTACCCAAATTGTGGCTGTGGAGTCTGAATACATCTTATCTCAGCCACAAGGCCTGGATTTTAGTTGACACAAAAACAGCCTTTGTACTGGCGCCAGCGTGCCCCTGTGTTTAACGACAATTCACGGCAGGTTACTCTGGTTTTTTTCTCTTTCGCTTTGGTGGTGGGGAGCACAGTTCACCACTATTGTTCATTGTGACAGTTCATTGATCTAAGCGCACTTTTAGAATCGTGGACTCTTACACGTCATATGTATTTTTTTTCCTTCGAAGAAAGGTTCTAGGCTCACATTTTGTCATTTGGCTATCTCTTCTGGGTAAAGCACAGTGAGTTCTGTGGGCTGGGACAATGGGGAACAGGATGTTTGTGCTCCTGCCATCCCCGGGATCCTTCTCAGAATTACACCTCAGTCGAATCAAGACAGCTCCAGCTAAGCTATTCAGTGCCATAAAAGCCAATGAGAGCTATTATGCCCCCGCTATCAAATCCAATCCTGTCCCTTGAAATCGAATCTGCACTCTCACCACCTCTCTCAATCAATGTTGTCCTTGTTAAATGGGTAAATGAATGGATGCAGGTGTATAGAAGAGCCACACATAAAACAAACAGACAGGGAGGTGAATGACTGGAAATTATACAGTTTGCTGACATTTCTCAGTATAGTATGTCTCTATCACAATGCTACGACATGCACTTCCTTTAACTAGTCATATCACTGTTATATCCTCAACACACCTTAAAATAATTACAGAAACAAGGCACATGATGATTTCAGATCCAATCATCGATCAGCTGGCATATTTATGTGATGTGTTAATCCATATTCAGTCATGGCCCTCAGATGTATTTTGTGCTGTAAAAGCTGGGAAATAATACAGAACTATGGGCATAACATTTACACATAAATCTTATCTGATGTGTTTGACTGTAACATTCACTTTTAGAGTGTTTTCAATAACTTCTTAATTTGCCTTTTTTGGAATTTTCATGTAAAGTTTTAATTCTGTATAAAGCTAGCTTTAAACACTTTCATAACTATGTAGGATTATTTTTAGCATGGTTTGAGGTGGAGGGTGGTCTTTGAAAAAATTAGTTGTTTTCAGGTCCATCTAAAAAATTTGAATAATTTAATTCAAAAATCTGAAAAAAAAAATCAAATTTTGCACTTTAATGGAACTCACAAACTCAATATCTCAAATTATTGTAATATTGAATTATTGCCATTCAAACAGTATAAATACCATGGATATTTCAATCTAGTTCAGTACACACAGCCATGGGAAAGACTGCTGACTTTACAGTTGTTCAGATGATGATCATTGACACCTTCCACAATGAGGGTGAGCCAGAGAAGGCCTTTACTAAAAAGGCTGGCTGTTTGCAAAGTGCCATAGTATACATATAAACCTGACTGGAAGAGAAAAGTGTGGGTGGAAAAGCCTTGAGAGGATTGGAAAGACAAACAGTTTCAAGACATAGAGCTAGAAGAAGACAGCTGAACAAGAAGTGGACTGAGGCTGGTGTCAGTGTTTCATGAGCCACATATGTAGGAAACGGGTTACAATTGTCACATCCCTGATATGAAACCACTCTGAATCAGAGACAATGTCAAAATCATCTTACATGGGATAAGCAGAAAAAGAACTGGACTGTGGCTCAGTATTCTAAAGTCCTCTTTATTTGGAAATTAGTGACTACGAGTCTGGAGAATGAATGGAGAAGCACATAATCCAAGGTGTTTGAAGTCCAGTCTGCAGTCTGTAATGATTCCCATGCCATCTGCTGTTGTTGGTGGTGGCTGATCCAATGTATGTTATCAGGCCGAAAGTCAATGCAGCCATCTACCAGGAGCATTTCATGTTTCCATCTGTTGACATGCTTTATGGAGATGTGACTTTCCTTTTCCAGCAGGATTTAGCAAAAACTAAACCAAATGCTTTTCTGACCATGATATTACTGTGCTTAATCAGCCAGCCAATATGCCTGACCTGAACGTCATACAAATTCTATCAGGCATTCTCAAAAAGAAGATGAGAAACACCTGATCCAAATATACAGACAAGCTCAATCTTACACAGGTGTTCAACTAATAGTAAACTACAAAGAATGACATCTAAAAAGAAAGTGAAAGAATGAAATAGTAAAAATAACTAATAAGAAAAACTACATAAAAAATATCCCATCATGGTCAAATACTTCCATTTTGTCACAATACAGTTACAAAAAAACCCGATGCCACAGGGTCCTCCATGAGCACTGATGTGTGAAGATTTAAGAGTGTGGTCTGTCTCTCACTGCTAGACTCAGTACATCATTGCACTAAAGCCAGAGGGTGTCACAAGCAGCTTTGACAGAACACAAGTATTCAATGCCCTGGGACAGAGAACAGGTTATAATGCTTCTACAGCATATTAATATATTGTAATGGTGTATCGCTGTGTTTTGCAGTGTTAAAGTGTGGTGCCACAGGAATATTCAGGATCTGTTTTTGTATTTTGCTTCTGGGCTCATTTTTGCAGTGTAAATCAAACCGTACTGACAACTTATTACGTGATAACTGTCCTTAAAATAGGTCATGCTTAAATTCAAAAGAGTACATGACTGAAAAGAAATAACTGTGAACAAATTTCAAGTTTTATATTTTAAATTATTTGTAATATTTTCCTACAGTCAAACTCAATTACCAATGAAAATCTATAGAAAAGACTTATTAAATCATATGACGTCTTGATATATAACTCAATGTGTAACATTTAACCCTGTGATCTTTCATCTTAGTCATCTTCGGTGAAGCTAACAAATATATGTTATCAGAATATAAAAGTCATTTCTTAAAAACATGAGACAAAGACAGTGTTTATTCTAATAGACATACATCAAAAACTACATTTTTCCCCCAGAATGTCTCTTTGCTTGTCTTCAGAACATAGTTAGGAGCTAAGGCTGGGGTTTTCACCAATGATAACCTAGACCTCACAGGGTTAAAGCATCCAATTCAAGTCAAACCACTTTCCTTTCCTAAACCTACCCAAGAATATATTAATAACCTTGTAACTGGAAATATACTTTTCGCTTGTCATGTCCAGTTTAAAATAAATACATAAATAATTAATAGTGATGGCCAAAGATGCCAAACTTAAAGCTTTCATAGCATATTTTTCTTTATAGTCATGCAAATAGACTGTGCTTTAAAATGACATGGAAGTGTATGGCCAGGTCTGACTTTGTAATGAAAAACATGAAAGAATCAACACAAGCAGTTTTTCCCATAATCACTGACTGACAGGATGAAAATATTCATGCAGGACTACTTTCAGATGGAGATTACATTATTTCTTGTTGCTATGTACTGGTGGAACGACAAAGACAAAACTGGATGAGGCGTCTGTAGGAAATCAATTTAGCATAATTGTGCAGTGAAACTCAAACCAGTGCACATTTGATAGAAAATGGAAACTTCTCTTATTTTTAATTCTCTTCCAAATTGCTTTTATATACATTGACTTTAAAACATTATTTGCATATCCCTGTCATACATGAATTTATAGATCAAACAACAAAGAAAAAACACTATACCAGAACAAAGTCATACTACAACGAACCTCTGATGTTTGAAAAGCTCAGACAGAGCAGCAATTTGAGATTAAGTTTTTCTCTCAGAGGGATATCAGTTATTCTTTGTCCATATAGCATATGACCACATGTGAAGGCAAGCTATTACACGAGCTGACACAAGCTGGTTTCCACAGACATCTTCTTTTTCTATCATGAAGCAATTTATTGTAACACTTTGGTGGTAATTATCCTTTTCATTTTTAGGTAAACTGTTAGATTTTTAAATAAATATTTTGCCTGACGTAGTGTGATACTTTATTTTTTGACACCTGCCAATGACAATGCCTTCAAAAGAACAATCAAGACACTGGCTCTCCAGTTAACTGTGGAGGCCTACCCTCAAACGGGCAATTTTTTCTTTTTTTGGCTGGGAATTTATCATTTTGGAAAAATACAAAAGAAAAAGAAAGTTCTTAAATGAGCGTCTGGTCTTCCATTATCATTATCAGTTTATAACTATGAAATCTCAATAATAAATCAAAGAATCTCATAGAAAATGTCATACTGCTCTGTCAGCATGAAATAATGTTACCTGTTCAGAAATACATACATACATGGTAGTTGGGTAACATGGTAGAAAAAACAAGGTCATAATATGTAAATAGCAAGTTATTACAACTTAAATGCCAAAGTAACAGTCAAGTAATGTTTGCATCAACAGTGGTTATACCAGACTAATATTACCTTGAAATTTATGAAGCAGCAATCAAGTATTACTATTATTTGTAGTATTACGATAACAATGAAACAATGAAATTAATCCTACCTTCTGTCCCCACCATTTTCCTTTCTTGGAAGATAAAAGTGTAAATATTATGTTTATTGGTGTGGCTTGCTATCTGGAAAAAATATATTGTAGATTATGGGCTGGAAAAACCAAAACTGCATGTTTCTACTAAGTTTCATAGTAATATTGAAAAAAGGACCAGAAAAACCTGCCTGTATTTGCTAAATGTTATAGATACATTAGCATCCTGACCACATGGCAGTTTAACTTAGTTACCCTTTACACATTCAGCTTTCAACACTATTTTATTAACTTACTAATGATAAGTAATATTAGGAAACATGAAAAAACAAACAAACAAAAAACTCCAGTGGACAGTTACCCCTACCAAATAAATAATCAAGCATGAAATGCAGCTTTTTGTCATTGATTTTAAGTATATTTGAACTTATACATGAAATTTTACAAGAAATTCAACCAGCGAATGCTAATCGCATATTAGGCTAGACAGATGTGATGTGGTACACATATATTTGTAAATAAACTTCTAAAAGCAAAAATCAAGTGAACTATGGCAATCTCCCATTACTAATATACCTATAATAGCAGGCAATGTACTAAGTGGTATGCTTACAAGTGGTGCTCGAATGCAAATTTGAGAAAATAACCCTGTGAACAGGAAGGTGACTGGTTTAAGAAGCTGATTACAGCAGCAGCCAAGAAAATAATGTGTGCATAACGTCCCCTCTCTGATTCATATTATTTTTCTCAATTTTTGGAACTTAAACTGAGGGATTACATAATCTTAAAAGATTAACATGTTTATGCACCATCAGTCAAGAATGCTTTTGTTAGATTATCAACATTTTGCATTTTGGAGGAGGGTTTCTTTCAAAAATATGCATAGAAAATTAAAGAAAGTTCCAGTTTCTTAACTTTTATTCAGATGTTTCTAAACAGATTTAGTCTTTAACAACATTAAACAGTTAAAAATGATGGCAGTAGTGTGATGGTCTGTTGCTACTTTACTGCTTCAGAACCTGAACAACCTCTCATAACTAATGAAACAATGAATTGTGCTGAAATTCCAATCCAGCCATCAGTTCATGCCATGAATTCCTCCTTGGCCTTTCATTCCAACTTTTGCAATAGCAGAATTTTCAGTATTTAAAATATAGCACAAATTTTTATCTTTTTGCTATTTTACAAAAAAATCTTTGTTTATGTCACAAATTGTTAAATGTTGACTCTGTTTTAAAAGAAAAAAGAAATAAATCCCAAAGTCCAAAATTTTGTCAGACCCTATATCCATCCCAAGCTCCCCCCTAAGTGGATGTAGGGGCTCCATAATTGGATTGACTCAAAATTTTATCAAAAGCTTCTTAAACACTAACAAAAAAAAAAAAGAAATCTATGACTAGTTGTACAAGTCAGATTTCAGCTGACTTATAAAGCCAACAATAATCTGTCCACATAAGAGAAAACTCATTTTAGGGGTTACAAGCCAAAAATGCTGAGAACCACACTGCCGTGGCCTTCACAATCATTAAATCTGACCCAAGTTGGACACAACACATGCAACACATTTTTGTATGATGTTTTGCATATCAAGTCATACATCAAAAGACAGAATGGGGAATTATCTTAGGAGAGCGTTGATCATTCCTTCAGTAGAGTACTTAGACAGAGAATCACTGATTTTGTTTTTCTGTACATGGTGTCTACTTGGGTTACAAACTAACCACGTCTATTTTTAATGAGTCTTGAAAGAATTCCAGATTTTGGCAATGTATTTCTCATTTTCAGATTCCAAAAAGGTTTCGAGTTTTTGTTAATCTGTACAATTACTCATATGAATTCTAAATCTCGCATTCGTTAGACAGGCATCATCAGTAACCACTGTTATGGAAAGTTATTTTTATTACAAATCTCTTCTTTGACTGTTAATTATTGATAATGAATGTAGAAAAATGCTGCCCAGAGATAAAGAAACAAGCTTTTATTAGTTTTACACATTTATATGGCTGCATAATAAAACTGAAACTGATTGAGAAACAGTGCCCCGGAATCATTTAAGTACAGTGATAACACATGTAATGGTTAAGGCATGTAACCCTCCTCAATCCACCACCTCCCTTGCCACTGAGCAGCCATGCTCTAATCAGCTAATTGCTGCTATGATGAATAAAAATAGTAGGACACTGGAGAGCTCAGGCATGCTTCTTCTTTGATTTCTTTTCTTTCTTTCTTTTCTTCCTTTTTTTCCCACACTGCACAGCAACTAATGATGTGCCGTGTCCTTTTTCTCTTAATGTTTAAACATTAACACATTCAAAGGTAGTAGATAATTGGAACAAGGTGACAATCCACGCTCCATAAACCTGGAGCCGCGGTGTTGGCCGCTCCACCCATGATGGATGCTCATAAATATCAGCCTTAATGAAGGAAATGACTGCGACGCCAATAAGTCACTTATTTCCTCATTATGCTGGTTAATTTTAACACTGCCTCTAAAACGCTCCCTCACCCTGTTTGTTGCCAGTCACAGGTTTCCACCTGACTTGGCATGAGACTCAGTGCAGTGGACCTGCAGCTGATAAATGCCCCGGGGTATCAATCTGCATACAGAGATGTAGACAAAATGGCACCAGGACTGCTGGCCTCAGAGCCAGGGGACCGTGTTGAACAAAAACAGATTCAAATCACCAATCTCTCAGAAACATGCAATCAGTGGTATACGCTAGGAAGGCTTGAGACAGGACAGAATGTAATGGTGTAGTGAACAGACATGGAGCAAAAGAAGAGCAGTTTTGCATTTCTACGACAATGAATACTAAACTTTTTTTTTTAATGGAAACAATGCTATAATCGTCACATACCACATCACAAATAACATTAGCTGTTTTAAAACTATACAACTTCGAGAGAATCATGCTGGGGTGACTTCCACAGTTATCTGTTCTTACTTGTGGCACACAGCAGATGTGTTCGCACTAGTAGAAGTACCCCGTTCTCACAGAACGATGACAAAACATCACACAACGCCAACTTACTGGCACTGGATATAACAGAAGATTATTTGAGCCATTCATACATCAGCATAGTCCAACATCATATGGTCTTTCTACTAGACAGGTTAAAGACTGGCTCACGTCCCATCTAACTGCTTCAGACATCTGTGTTCCTACATGAACCTCTGTTGGGCAAGTTCTTGAACAGTTCATGTTATGCCATGTTATTATAGACCGTATATGAATGATGGATAGTGACATGGTGATATCAAAAACTCGAAAACGATTAGAAATCCCATCAGCTTCATCAGAGTGTTGTTGTTGTAAGCATCTTGGCAGTTTGTCAATCACACAGTAGAGTAGGTTTTACCTTCCTTTTTTTCCTAATTGGAGATATAATTTCCCAAATGAATATCACGTAGCATTGAATATGAAGAGTCTTTATTCCACAGATTTGTCCACAACTTTTGTTTCTTTTTGAAACAAGATGAGTTCCTCCCTGATGGCCATTAGAAATAATGGCGGTCTTGTGTGAATATGGCTATATGATCTACTATTTAGTATGGAGGGGTTCGTGGTGACAGTGCAGTAGTAATCATAAAACCCTGCTTTATAACCATATCCAATTACAATATACATTTTTTTTTTACCTCTCTACACAACATGGGAATAAGCTATGGCTGAGGTTGATGTCATCATCAATGATGACAGAATGTGGAAGTGAAAGTCTTTGCAATTTTTTCACAATGTGATTAATTGAACTTGTTGTTGCAATATGATAATATGATTCATAATGAATCAGAATAAACAGTAAGGGGACAGTTTAAGGCTTTGCATTCAGTTCACTGCGTGCCATACATGTACAATACACTGAACAAGGCTGCGGACAAAACTGACAAACAGAAACTTTGTTGAACTTCGTTGCAATGTCCTAGTGTTACATACATCATCTGGAAGAAACTTCTCAATGTGATGGAGTTGGTTAGCTTGTTTGTTTTTGTGGAGTTTGCTGCTTCACTCCACTGCAAACTCCACCACACCATGGGTGATGATGTATGAAGTTTTAACACTCTACTTTACCTTGGTCTTGCCACTGGATTGACAGCCACCTTTAGTATCAGTTGGAAACTGTACTAAAACAGACCTAGAAAGAGAAGAATTCCTGAAAAATCAAGCTGACAGCACTTATGCTTTTCCTTCTTGGGCCTCCTGCCTGCATTGGACATCACTATCTCACACAGCGGCTCCACAGCCCTAGTCCTTTGAAATCACACATTCTTCCTTGCACATCCATGAGATCACTAGGGACTTCTCATTCTTTTCTTTTTTTTTTTTGCAAGAAAAAAAGTAGGAGGGCAAGCATGAGGAGTGTCAGCAGTGTGGGTATCAGGCTTTACATGGTGAGCACCCTCTCAGCCTTTCAGCAGGAGTCCAACTCATTTGAAAGGCAGGAAGTCAGGAGATGTCAGACTAATCCTTGACACTAAAGGAGAAAGAGTGGCTGAACAAAAAAATGCAGGAAAAGGCTTAGCACACGGCAGGACTGAGAGACCGCTGAGTGAACTCCAGAACATAGGTGCCTAAGACACTGAAAGGACAGCGGCCCGCTCGAAAAACGATCCAAAACTCACATACACCCATTTATATTACTTTGGGACAAATTCACTCTCACTCTAACCTCAACATGAGCCCTAAGACGAATCTACTGTCTGCCTTCTCCTAAAACAGTTTGAGGATAAATATGTGGTTTTGATTTATTCCAGCACAGTATGACAGTCAACAGAAATGCTTGAGATAAAAGCGTAATCTATCAAAGCACATTTGTTATATTTTTCATCAAAGCGAGCAGATGTATGATTCCATAATAACGTGGTTGTGAGCAGCCATACTCCCATACTATGCATTCAAGTAACTGTATGAAGCTATATTTTTAGAAAGGAGTTGAGTGAAAACAGCAAACCTTGCAAGAGGATCATCCCATTTATTTTTAATTATTGCTTGGTTTTCTAGCTTTATTCTTTGATGTGTAACATTGTTCATTAGCGATCTCTCATGGCTCCTTCATTCAACTGACTGATTGTTATGTCTAAATTCACTGCTAAACACAATTTGGAAAACTGGTAAAACACATCTCTCCCAAATTCCAAAACAAATCTAAATGTGATACAATAAGGAGATTAAATGTTGAAACAGATGTTAGAGACAATGTTACGCTCCTATAAGTGGTGCAGAGGGTGGTCAGGATCCATTAATTATCCACCACCAATCACCACAGCCACAGTCCTTTGGATGACCTGTGTGTCTGGAAGACCACGGAAGACAACTAAAGTAGATGACTGCAGAGTTCTTTCTTAGGTTAAAAAAGAAAAAAACAAGCCTTGACAACATCTATCCAAGTCGAGAACAGTGTGCAGGGTGTAGGGTGTTTCTGTCATCTGTCAAACATGCTGAGACCAATGTTGCGGCATTGGCATATTTGGCTGCCAATGGAACTGCGTTATTAGTGTTTATTAATAATGTGACTTCTGAAAGAAGCAGCAGGATGAACTCTGAAGTGTACAGAGCTATACTCTCTGCTTAGATTCAGCCAAATTCTGCAAAACTGATTGGAAACTGCCTCACAGTGCAAATGAAGAATGAGCGAGTTTGTACTTTAAAAGCAACCCAGGAAAGAGGGGAACATGGCATCTTTTGCTGCCCATGGGTTCCAGACTTCAGGCAGTCATTCACTGTTACTTAGATACAGTGATGTACAGAAGCAACCCCTCATTTCTTTATATTTCGCTTTCGATTCAGTTCAGCTAAATACTTTATTCTCCCACAAGGAGAAATTAGTTTAACAACAGGGACAACAAGGGCAACTTACATGGGGACACATACCCAGTGAGATAAGGATTTCATAAGAAAAAAAATTGTCTGAATAAATAAAAATAAAAACAATAAAATGCCAATAAAAATAACAACAACAGCGGCTATTTGCTGTTATAAGGAGCAGGGTTGCAAGGAGACAGACTTTCTTGAAATTTTTAAAAGTGGTTTTGAGCAAAAGTTCTCCAGGCTTTCTGAAGGCCTTTCAAAGCTTTTTCAGGGCGGTTTTAAAAACACTTCTTATATGTATAATTAAAGTTGTCCGTCCAATAACCTTGCTGAGTTTGAATTCAAGCTGAAAGTCACGTCTTCATTGTTTGAGGTAAAATCCACTATGGTGGTTTTCAGAGGCCAAAATCAAAATAAAATGTAAAAAAATAAAATTGTTGTTGAGCATTGAGATGTCAGTAACATTCGGGATCAGTTTTGCCCCATCATCAGTGTGAAAAACAATCAAAATAATGACTGCAAAAACAGATTTTATGTGATACAAATCACCAACAACTATACCCTAAAACATAATGAATAACTACACTTTGCCAAAAATCCAAAGTTATACAGTATGTCACTCAATAACACCAGTTGACACAAAAGCAAGCAACTGAGCAGCGAGCTGTCCACTGGTAATTAACACTACAGGAGGTGTTGGTGTTCTTCAGCCTGAGTCTGATCAAGAGTTGTAAAAGCATCAAGAATGATCATGAAGTTGTTCTAGCAGCAAGCATTGAGCAGAAAAGTGTGAGAAAGCTGCGCTGATAGAAACAATGATGAAAGTACCATTGTGGGTGAAAGCACAGAAATGATGCTCTGTGAATTTATTTATCTGGAGTAGATCAAGTAAATATTCATTACTACAATTCCAATAATACTTATTATAATAAATGTAGAGCGGGACAATGTGGTGTTATCAGTTATAACAACTATAACATTAGTCTCTTTAACAGACTCTGACATCATTGTTTTGGCACCCTCATCTTTATGTTGCTTCAGTCTTCAAACTGTCCTTTTTGCTAAAGCATATAGTTAGGGCTGGATCAGGTGACCCTGAATCCTCCTTTAGTTATGCTGCAACAGGTGTAGGCTCCTGGGGGATTTCCATGATGCACTGAGTATTTCTTCTTCAGTCACCTTTCTCATTCACTATGTGTTAATAGACCTCTCTGCGCTGAGTCATACTTGTTATTAATCTCTGGCTCTCTTCCACAGCATGTCTTTATCCTGTTTTCCTTCTCTCACCCCAACCGGTCACCACAGATGGCCCCGCCCCTCCCTGAGCCTGGTTCTGCCAGAGATTTCTTCCTGTTAAAAGAGAGTTTTCCTTCCCACTGTCGCCAAAGTGCTTGCTCATAGGGGGTCATATGATTGTTGGGTTTTTCTCTGTATGTATTATTGTAGGGTCTACTTTACAATATAAAGCGCCTTAAGGCAACTGTGTTTGTGATTTGGAGCTAAATAAAATTGATACTGAATTCAATTGAATTCAGTTCATTGAGGCTTGTGGGTATTTTTTTTACACACAGCTCATTTAAGGTCCCACCACAGCACTGCAATCAGGTCAAATTCTGAACCATACCAACACCTTAACTCTTTTCTCCTTCAGCCTTTGTTGTAGATTTGCTGATGTGGTTGGTATCACTGTCATGCTGTATGTCCCAATTTCAGTCAAGGTTTAGCTTCACATTTGAGTCTAGAAAATTTTGGTATAGAGAGGAGCTCATGGTCGACCCAATGACTGCAAGATACTCATGACCCAGTAGCTGAAAAACAAGCCCAATTCATCACCCTTTCACCAGCGTGCTTGACAGTTGGTATGGGTGTTTGGCTTTTGTCAAATGTGCCACTGTCCACTGTGGGCCAAACTTCTCAACTGTGCTCTTTCTCTGCACTCTCTTCGAGGAAATTGTTCTAGAAATCTGGTGGTTTGTTTAGCTGCAACTTTGCAAAATTAAGCCATACTGCCATGTTCTTTTTAGAGGGGAGGTGATTTCATCTAGAAGTCTTTTCAATAAAGTGATACTTGTTCAGTCTTTTCCTAATTACTTTTATTCATATAAAATTTAACGTTTAACATGCTAAAGGAGGCCTATAGCATCTGAAATGTAGCTCTAGAGTGTTTTGCAGTTTCTTTGAGCGAAGCACGATCGGATGGGATGAATTTGCTGGAATGTCCACTCTTGAGACGACTGACAAAGTGTGAGACACACCTGAATGCTCCAGATGAGCAAATTGTCAAAACTGTTTCTCAGTTTAAGATGCTAACACTCACTGATGATCAAGCACATTTAATTAGCCGCTCCAGGCTGCTACTTACCTTCTCAGTTCCTGTGGAAGCAGCAACCATGCACTTAGTTGTAAACTTTTTATTTCACACGACTGCAGTGACACAGCATTGAATGCAGCTAAAACACCTATTAAACCACTTCACAGTATATACTTCTGTATCCCTATGCACACTGCAAAGAGTATTTAAGAGGGGACATCTAATCACAAATATCATGACACATAACAGGTCTGGGAGAAAGTGTCCTAACAACTAATCTAAACCTGTAACAAGCAGCCTTAGACTCTTTTTATTTAATATATATTTAGCAGCAGTTTTTCATAAAACGGACACTTGGGCTCAGTTATTGATTTCTGTGGTTTCTTTTATTTATGTTTTCTTTATTTTATGATGAAATCAGATTTGTTTGAATCCTTTGGACTCCTGACGGTGAAATGAGCCACTTAAAATTTTACTTTTTGGTTCAGTGCCATAGAACTTTAAGCCCTTTAGGAGACTTTTTCAGGAAAATTACACTATAAAAATGGACACAGTCATCGGTTTGCAAACAAAATGGGAAGTTAATGACCTTAATCAATCTTAGCCATAAAAACAAGCCGCAGTCCTAATAATGTTCCTTAAGAATTATTGGTTGTTTGTCTACCTGTCTATTATTAAAAATCCAAAATGTCATTATCTAAGTACAACAAGCCAATAAACAGTCAATAAACAGGATGTACAAGGTCAAATTTTTATGTACACAAGAAAGCAGATAAAAAAAAAATCTTAAAGCAGCAAACAGTTTTTTTTTTTCTTCTTTCATGTGCAAGGTGGTCTGTCAAAGCTAAGGGGGATGAGTCTCTTTGTGGGTGAAGACACTATAGCATGACACTGTCAAACAATATCTGCACTCCAGCACCACTTCCCCCACCCCACCAGTAGACTTCTCAGTAAAGTGGTATATATTGCCTGTAATCAATTTTAAAAGGTTCAGTGGTATGAAAAACAATTACACAGCACATGTGTCCACTGTCAGGCAACAAGTGAGGCAGCAGTTTGAGAGGTGGGCTCCCCAGTGATTACAGTGCATAGATCTGGAGCTGTGTCAGTTATAGGTTGTATCTGTTAGATCCTTCAGTTACACCAGGGGCCCAAGCAGCCTTACAGGCCTGATTGACTGAGACAGCCTCTGACAGTTATTGACAGGCTGCTGCACTTCCCGGAAAGGGCAACAGAGAGAGAGAGAAAGAGAGTGGAAAGAAAATCCCCACGTTGGTTCTCTTCACTGATCCTGTTTCTGCTCTCCCTCCAAGTGGGATGTTTTCTTTTATATTACCTGAAGATGTTTTGGTGGACTGATAGGTAGATATCGTCTGTTTATTAAATATCTAATATCTGCCACTCATAACATTCTCCAGTGGTACTCCTATTCTGTGGCCATACAGAAAAACAACAATGAGACTTGTTTCCCTCTCTCTCTCTCTCTCTTTGCTTTCTCTTTATTCTCTGATTTGCTTTTTTTGGTAACGAGGCTTGTTTTGGTGCGCTGTGCTGCTACCACATGGTGCAACAAAAAGATACCATTCATTGACTTCAGAACATTAAGAAAAGGGCTTCACAAACTCATTGTCTCTGCTAAAATAGTTGTAATAATACAGTTTTAACATTTTCCATTATTGCTAGCTTAAACCCACCTGTTTAAGCTAGCCTTCCAAACAAATTAGATTTGAACTTCTCCCCGGTTCGGTTTGCGCTTGTGCCACGCCACAATCTGTAATGATAACTGTATTTTCTTTGATCCTTTATTGTTTTAACCCCACAAATGTGGCTCGTCTGTGAAGCACTTTGATGTACCTGGGTCTTTTAAATGTGCTATAGAAATAAAATTGGAACTAGAACTGCCTGGTTTGGAAATGTTGGAACTGAGAATGGTGTATATTTGAACAAAGTTGTGAAGGTAGTTAGCAAAATGATAGGTCTCCCACAGACCTGACTTCCTACTGTATATGCAGGTGGTGCGAAACGCTTAAAGACCCAAAGTTATTAAAGAGAACCAGACTCACCCTCTGCACAGAGAATCTGAACTGCTTCTTCGGGCTGCAAATATAGAACACCATGAGTAAGGTGTAATATGACTAAAAACTATTTTGTTACCTGTGCAATAGCATTCTTAAATCAGTTTATGTGATATCTGTAGCTTATCTTACCATTTTAGTGGTTTTACAAATTTTTGTGGTTTTTACTAAAGGATTATTTTTTATGATTGTGCATTGTTTTTATTGCTTTTTATATAGTTTATGTCAGTGATCTCTTGAGAGCCCATTTAGAAAATATTTCCTGTACAAATTTGTACCTTTTTCCACACAAGTTATAACCAAGGTATGCAGAGCCACATCTCTGAATGCACAACATGTTGAACCTTGAAGCAGACTGGCAGTAAACACTAAAGGCAACACTGAGGCAACAACTTATATGGGCTCACCTGAAATTGGACAACATAAGATTGGAAAAACATTGCCCAGTCTGATGAGTCTCTATTTTTGATGGTAGGGTCAGAATTTGGCATAAACAACATGAAAGAATGGTTCCATCCTGCCTCGAATGGTTCAAAATACTGAGGAATGTTCCCAGCACCTTGTTGAAGCCATACTACAAAGCACTACAACAATCCCGTAGACAATGGGTACTAACAAGGTGTAACTAATGATGTAGCCGGTGAGTGTAACAGAGAAATTACTTTCAAAATACACATTTATGGATGGGAGAAGGAGGGTGGGGGTGGAGCACAAGATTTATGCTCAATTTCTAGCAATGTTGTTTTTTTTCTTTATTAACAACTGTCATTATTCTACATCCGATTCTGATCTTGAAAAGCTTTAAACGTTCAATTTCAACAGATGCTTTTACCATAGCTCTCATCACCTTTTCAGGGTGTGACAGCTGGGACATGTTCTAGCTGCCCTCCGTGACCCTCAACTGTGTAAACAGTTTAGAAAATGAACGGATGGTTAAAAAAAAAATCAATGTGTAAAGTAAGAAGACGCATTAAGGATTTTACCAGTGTAACAAAGTACTCTGAAGAAAGTGCTGGGTGTTTGCAGTCTGATCCAGCTTGAATGTCCATGCTTAAGAGAGAGGATTGTAGGAATTCAACCAGCACAAAGGCTGTGGAGACACACTTCAAAAATGCAACACTACATGCATTTCTACAACAGTTAATGTATGAATTCTGGTTGTGCTTACTGACCTCTAACTGATTTTATGTGGTACACGGCGCTCAGAAATCTGTCAAAAAATGTTTTAGTACGACTTTGGTAAGCTACGAAGCCGCACCGCTTGATGGATTGTCGAAGCATTACGGCTACCATAGTCAGGAGCCTTGTGGAGTAATCTGGGTCCAAAACTCCGTCTGCTTCAGGTCCCAAAGTCAAAATAACACTGCGGCATCACTGAGAGTTAAAAACAGTCTAAATTCTTTCATCTTTAATAAAATGATCAGTGTTGCTGCTTTACCAGGTGTAACAATTAAGTTTAACATCCAGGGATCTATGAAAACAGAATTTATTGAATTTAACAGAGTTAGAAGTTAGCAGGAAGTTACCTCTCTAGTTTCCACCTAAACATGATGTACCATGTTGTTCTGACAGAGATTTCTGAAAAAATTCAAACGTACAGCTCTGCTATCACTTCCAACATAAATGAAGACAGAAAACTAAAAAGCAGTGACTTTTATAGGGTTACTGAAGTTGGGCTAGCTGGATGCAATCGCATGGCAGCATGCTGTAAATGGACCAAACTTCAGTCAGGAGAACAACTGAGATAATCCATCCACAATATGAGGTTAGTTATTAATATACTGCAATAACATGGGAATAGAGCAGCTGCGGGAGAATTCAACATTAACGAATCAATGGTACAGAAGTGGAGGAAGCAAGAAGAATGAGTTGAGTAAACTTTGACTTATCTCACTGTTTTGTTTCGCTTAATGCGCCTTATAATCAGGTGCACCTTATGTATGAACAGAGACTTATTCATCGACAGTGCGCCTTATAATGCGGTGCGCCTTATGGTCCGAAAAATACGGTATTGTGTCTTCTATGTCAGACAAAAATAGTCTCCTGCAGGAAAAGTATGGGAGGATCAGCTGTCAAAAGATGTTATCTGAGAACATATTTACTCATGATGACTTTGCGACATTTGTACAGTGCAAGTAAGTCAATATTTACAAATTCCCTAAACACACAGTACACACCTAAAAATAGCAATAGGAATTAATACACAAAATAGCACATCACACACCATACAACGGGTTGAAAAGGCAGCCAGAAATGCACTGCTCAAGCATATGCCTATTGTCACAGAATCTCCATTATTCAGGTTCAACATTTTTTCTGCATCAACAAGTTGATAGATGAAAACCTGTGAAATCCTAGATGATCACCACTAGACATGGAGCGAAATTCCCCCATTAAGGTGCATTCAGGTGTTGTTTTCAGTCTATGAGCCTTTTCAATCATCCTTCCTGCTCAGGCTTTATAGCTCTGTGTAGCTGGTGGAAATTTAGCTGCCATCAGCAGCACAGTTAGGTGTTGATTAACACATCACATGAATTAGGAAAAAAAGAGGTGAAGAGCTCATGCGAACTCACTGCAGGTATAAAACCCTGAACTGCACCGAGCACTCTACACTGAATAAATCTAAATTGATGTTTTTCAAACTTAACCTTTAACATTTGGAATATTATGTTATATAATATAATAATAAATGTTGTCACTTTATTCCTATACACATCGGTGTGAAATCTGGAGTTATGGCCAAAAATGTATTTCGCAAGTTCAATATGAGTAGTCAATTCAAATCAGTTCATTCTCGAGTCCAACTGAGTTTTTGTACCAAATCTGAACAAATTCCCTCAAGGCATTCCTGCAAAATCACACTCACAAAAATGAGACAGATGGTGTCATCGTGAAATAGAAAGAAACAACAGCAACACAAAAGTAACAAAATAAAAAGTGACATTATGAAAAAGGTAAGAATGAAAAAAGTACATAAGGACATAGTGTTATTATGGAATAAATTATTACTGATGAAAAATGTCACAAAAGAATAACAGTCCATTATGAAATAAAACATCTAATTAGAAATGATAAAGGGCAACTATAAAAGAATAATGAACTAAAAGATGATATTATGAAGTAAAAAATATCACTATCAAGTATCAAGTAAAAAATAGATCGTGGCTCAAGACTTGGGTGTTCGTCTTGTAATCGGAAGGTTGCCGGTTCGAGCCCCGGCTCGGACATTCTCGGTCGTTGTGTCCTTGGGCAAGACACTTCACCTACCGCCTACTGGTGTTGGCCAGAGGGGCCAATGGCGCGATATGGCAGCCTCGCCTCTGTCAGTCTACCCCAGGGCAGCTGTGGTTACAACTGTAGCTTGCCTTCACCGGTGTATGAATCTGAGAGTGAATGAATAGTGGTATTGTAGAGCGCTTTGAGGGGTCCCGAAAAGCGCTATATGCGCTATATAAATATAAATAAATATTATTATTATTATTATTATTATTATTATTATACTATGAAATACAAAAATAGGAGGTGTATTACAGGGAGTGCAGAATTATTAGGCAAGTTGTATTTTTGAGGAATAATTTTATTATTGAACAACAAACATGTTCTCAATGAACCCAAAAAACTCATTAATATCAAAGCTGAATGTTTTTGGAAGTAGTTTTTAGATTGTTTTTAGTTTTAGCTATTTTAGGGGATATCTGTGTGTGCAGGTGACTATTACTGTGCATAATTATTAGGCAACTTAACAAAAACAAATATATACCCATTTCAATTATTTATTTTTACCAGTGAAACCAATATAACATCTCCACATTCACAAATATACATTTCTGACATTCAAAAACAAAACAAAAACAAATCAGCGACCAATATAGCCACCTTTCTTTGCAAGGACACTCAAAAGCCTGCCATCCATGGATTCTGTCAGTGTTTTGATCTGTTCACCATCAACATTGCGTGCAGCAGCAACCACAGCCTCCCAGACACTGTTCAGAGAGGTGTACTGTTTTCCCTCCTTGTAAATCTCACATTTGATGATGGACCACAGGTTCTCAATGGGGTTCAGATCAGGTGAACAAGGAGGCCACGTCATTAGTTTTTCTTCTTTTATACCCTTTCTTGCCAGCCACGCTGTGGAGTACTTGGACGCTGCGTGTGATGGAGCATTGTCCTGCATGGAAATCATGTTTTTCTTGAAGGATGCAGACTTCTTCCTGTACCACTGCTTGAAGAAGGTGTCTTCCAGAAACTGGCAGTAGGACTGGGAGTTGAGCTTGACTCCATCCTCAACCCGAAAAGGCCCCACAAGCTCATCTTTGATGATACCAGCCCAAACCAGTACTCCACCTCCACCTTGCTGGCGTCTGAGTCGGACTGGAGCTCTCTGCCCTTTACCAATCCAGCCACGGGCCCATCCATCTGGCCCATCAAGACTCACTCTCATTTCATCAGTCCATAAAACCTTAGAAAAATCAGTCTTGAGATATTTCTTGGCCCAGTCTTGACGTTTCAGCTTGTGTGTCTTGTTCAGTGGTGGTCGTCTTTCAGCCTTTCTTACCTTGGCCATGTCTCTGAGTATTGCACACCTTGTGCTGTTGGGCACTCCAGTGATGTTGCAGCTCTGAAATATGGCCAAACTGGTGGCAAGTGGCATCTTGGCAGCTGCACGCTTGACTTTTCTCAGTTCATGGGCAGTTATTTTGCGCCTTGGTTTTTCCACACGCTTCTTGCGACCCTGTTGACTATTTTGAATGAAACGCTTGATTGTTCGATGATCACGCTTCAGAAGCTTTGCAATTTTAAGACTGCTGCATCCCTCTGCAAGATATCTCACTATTTTTGACTTTTCTGAGCCTGTCAAGTCCTTCTTTTGACCCATTTTGCCAAAGGAAAGGAAGTTGCCTAATAATTATGCACACCTGATATAGGGTGTTGTTGTCATTAGACCACACCCCTTCTCATTACAGAGATGCACATCACCTAATATGCTTAACTGGTAGTAGGCTTTCGAGCCTATACAGCTTGGAGTAAGACAACATGCATGAAGAGGATGATGTGGACAAAATACTCATTTGCCTAATAATTCTGCACTCCCTGTAATAATAAAAGAAATTAAAAGAAATTTATTTTTATATAATTCTAAAACAGATAATCAAAGACTTATAATCTGTCGTCTTCTGACTTGTCAAAACATTTGAAGAACAATCTAACTGCAGTTAAATTAGATTACTTAAATATTAGTTAAATATTGTTCAGAAAAGGCAGATTTTATAGCATATCAAAGGCAAAGAAAATATCAGAACATATTAGCGTTGCCATGAATTTGCACTGAGTCTCTATGATTTTTAATTTAACATCAGATAATCTGTAATGCTTTTGTTACACTGGGCCACAGTTTATGTGGATTTCGGTGACTGTGTGAACGCCAACAAATTTGTGGATGAAAAGACTCTTTACATGTCCTCTGAAACAACTGCAACGTAACTGAACTGCAGTAGGTTTCATTTTTTTGATTCTTCAAAAATATAAATAACATCAGGATTAAGCTCAGGACAAAATGAACAAAGATGTATAAAATTAAGTGTATTCAAAAATATGAACCATGCCAGGCTTGTTCAGATTTGTCAACAAATGAAAACTATTGTAATAGCGTTCTTGGGGAGAGGCAAGAAGATCACCACCACCCACTGGCTAGTCTGTCTGTCATGTCTTTATGTCTTGAATTGGAAGGTGATTAGCTTAGCTTAGCAAAAAAATAAATGAATAAATAACTGGAAGAAGAACATAGCTTAGCTCTGTCAAAAATACATCTACCAGCATAATCCAAGCTACAGTATTTCAAAATAAAAGAAAGAAAGAAACATGAAAAAAAAATTGTGATTTGAAGATTTGTTTTAGCTGTGAAAACAACACAAACTGAACTATGAAAACCGTTTCAACAAATAACCAACTTCTACTTTTCTTTTTATAAATTAAACACATACTGTAGGAGATACATAGTTTTAAGAGGAACTTTTCCTTTTATCTAATCTTTATGCTAAAAGGCTTTCTTCTTTTTTAAATGTAGACCCATTATAGTGAAATGGATATTTGTAATGGGTTTTTTTTGGAATTCCTAACAGCAATAATCTATGGGCCAGATTTACCAAAAAAGGCAAAATAGCGTGATTCCCCAAATACTGCATGTGTTTAGTTTTCCACATGATTTACAAAAGTTGTGCTGCTTTCTGAACACAGGAGCAGTCAGTTAGTTTCAATATAACATGGCAAAAACCCACACGAGGTCACAACTTAAGAGTCAACTCAATGCATAGGACAGGCGCCTCTTTTAACTGTAATCAGAAAAGCATATAAATACAGGTCAGTTACATGTATGTTAAATGTAGGCCTAAAGTGCCAGTCCGGCAGAAAGAGTCATTTTAATCAAAACGGGCTTCAGAAATTGTCAAGCTCCAGTCTAGGTCTGTAAACCATGAGACAATATGATGGCAGTCACATCAAACTTGAAGAAAACTTCAATTGAGAAAACAAAACACAAATGCCTGATTAATAAAAGAATATTTCTGTGTGTATGTATCTCTGATATAACATGTATAAGTTGTATAGTTTTAATGTTTTATTTGGGAACAGAATAGTGTGTATGTGTAAGTTTGGTGATGGAGTTTTTATTATGAATGAATGATGAAATTTTATGAATTATTATGTCTATTTTTCTATGTTTAAGGACAACAGATGGAAATTAGCCCTTGGTTATAATCTGGTATGTTTACATACATGTAATTTTTCTTTTACATTTTTGTTCCTTGACATGCACTGTCCTAAATAAATAAATTAAGTAATATATCTTACATATTGTCATGTACATGTATAGCTGAATTTGTGTAAGTCTGTCAAAAACTGTTTTATGTTATACCACAGAGCACCTTGTGCACTGTCCATGGTGCTGAAACTATAGCAGTTTAATTTGAATGTAATAAAACTTTATTAATGAAAAGTGTGTTTTTAAAGCTAATGTCCATCAAAGGGCATTTTACTTTTAAGGATAAAGCTGTGTAATTCCTGTCACTGAACCACAGTCTGTTGAAAGAACCTGACACCAAAAATTGAAGAGTTACAAGAAGTTTTGCTGCCACTGGTATTGCATGACTCCTTTTGGTTTGAGGTTCAATTCAATTCAATTCAATTCAGTTCAATTCAATTTTATTTATATAGCGCCAAATCACAACAAAAGTCGCCTCAAGGCGCTTTATATTGTACAGTAGATAGCACAATAATAAATACAGAGAAAAACCCAACAATCATATGACCCCCTATGAGCAAGCACTTTGGCGACAGTGGGAAGGAAAAACTCCCTTTAACAGGAAGAAACCTCCGGCAGAACCAGGCTCAGGGAGGGCGGGGCCATCTGCTGCGACCGGTTGGGGTGAAAGAAGGAAAACAGGATGAAAGACATGCTGTGGAAGAGAGACAGAGATTAATAACAGATATGATTCGATGCAGAGAGGTCTATTAACACATAGTGAGTGAGAAAGGTGACTGGAAAGGAAAAACTCAATGCATCATGGGAATCCCGGCAGCCTACGTCTATTGCAGCATAACTAAGGGAGGATTCAGGGTCACCTGGTCCAGCCCTAACTATATGCTTTAGCAAAAGGAAAGTTTTAAGCCTAATCTTGAAAGTAGAGATAGTGTCTGTCTCCCGAATCCAAACTGGAAGCTGGTTCCACAGAAGAGGGGCCTGAAAACTGAAGGCTCTGCCTCCCATTCTACTTTTAAATACTCTAGGGACAGCAAGTAGGCCTGCAGAGCGAGAGCGAAGTGCTCTAATGGGGTGATATGGTACTACAAGGTCATTAAGATAAGATGGGGCCTGATTATTTAAGACCTTGTATGTGAGGAGCAGGATTTTGAATTCAATTCTGGATTTAACAGGAAGCCAATGAAGGGAAGCCAAAACAGGAGAAATATAATCTCTCTTTCTAGTCCCTGTCAGGACTCTTGCTGCAGCATTTTGGATCAGCTGAAGGCTTTTCAGCGAGTTTTTAGGACATCCTGATAATAAAGAATTACAGTAGTCCAGCCTGGAAGTAATAAATGCATGAACTAGTTTTTCAGCGTCACTCTGAGACAGGATATTTCTAATTTTAGAGATGTTGCGCAAATGGAAGAAAGCGGTCTTACATATTTGTTTAATATGTGCGTTGAAGGACATGTCCTGGTCAAAAATGACTCCAAGGTTCCTCACAGCATTACTGGAGGCCAAGGTAATGCCATCCAGAGTAAGAATCTGGTTAGATACCATATTTCTAAGATTTTCAGGGCCGAGTACAATAACCTCAGTTTTATCTGAATTAAGAAGCAGAAAGTTAGCGGCCATCCAGGTCTTTATGTCTTTAAGACATTCCTGCAGTTTAACTAATTGGTGTGTGTTACCTGGCTTCATGGATAGATAGAGCTGCGTGTCATCTGCATAGCAGTGAAAATTTATGCTATGTCTTCTAATGATGCTGCCTAAGGGAAGCATGTATAATGTAAATAGAATTGGTCCTAGCACTGAACCCTGTGGAACTCCATAATTGACCTTAGTGTGTGAAGAGGACTCTCCATTTACATGTACAAATTGGAGTCTATTAGATAGATATGATACAAACCACTGCAGTGCAGTACCTGTAATACCTACAGCATGTTCTAATCGCTCTAATAGGATATTATGGTCAACAGTATCGAACGCAGCACTGAGGTCTAGCAGGACAAGCACAGAGATGAGTCCACTGTCAGAGGCCATAAGAAGATCATTTGTAACCTTCACTAAAGCTGTTTCTGTGCTGTGATGAGCTCTGAAACCTGACTGAAACTCTTCAAATAAGCCATTCCTCTGCAGATGATCTGTTAGCTGTTTGACAACTACTCTTTCAAGGATTTTTGATATGAAAGGAAGGTTGGAGATTGGCCTATAATTAGCTAAGACAGCTGGGTCTAGAGATGGCTTTTTAAGTAAAGGTTTAACTACAGCCACCTTGAAGGCCTGTGGTACATAACCGATTATTAGAGATAGGTTGATCATATTTAAGATCGAAGAATTAATTAATGGCAGGACTTCTTTGAGCAGTTTTGTAGGAATGGGGTCTAAAAGACACGTTGATGGTTTGGAGGAATTAATTATTGAAGTTAACTCAGAAAGATCAATTGGAGAAAAAGAGTCTAACTTAACATCAATGGTACTAAAAGTAGCTGTAGATAATGTTACATCTGTGGGATGATTATTGGTAATTTTTTCTCTAATGATAAAAATTTTATTTGTGAAGAAGTTCATGAAGTCATTACTAGTTAACGTTAAAGGGATTGTTGGCTCAGTAGAGCTCTGACTTTTGTCAGCCTGGCTACAGTGCTGAAGAGAAACCTGGGGTTGTTCTTATTTTCTTCAATCAGTGACGAATAGTAAGATGTTCTGGCTTTGCGGAGGGCTTTCTTATAAAGCAGCAAACTATTTCTCCAAGCTAAATGATGATCCTCTAAATTTGTGACACGCCATTTCCTCTCCAGCTTACGAGTTATCTGCTTTAGGCTACGTGTTTGAGAATTATACCATGGAGTCAGGTACTTTGGATTTGAGGCCTTAGTTTTCACAGGAGCTACAGTATCCAGAGTCGCACGTAGTGAGGAGGTAAAATTATTAACAAGATAATCGACCTCTGTTGGAGTAGCGTTCAGATAGCTGCTCTGCTCTATGTTGGTACAGGGCATTGAAGATGATAACAGTGGGTGGATTATATTCTTAAACTTAGTTACAGCACTTTCAGAAAGACATCTACTGTGATAAAGTCTACTCTCCACTGCTGTGTAATCAATTATTGTAAATGTAAATGTTATCAGGAAATGATCAGACAGCAGAGGGTTTTCAGGAAACACTGTTAAATGTTCAGTTTCTATGCCATATGTTAAAACAAGATCTAGAGTGTGATTAAAGTGGTGGGTGGGTTCTTTTACATTTTGAGAGAAGCCAATTGAGTCTAATAACAGATTAAATGCGATGTTGAGGCTGTCATTTTTAGCATCTACATGGATGTTAAAATCACCACAACAATAATTATTTTATCTGAGCTGAGCACTAAATCAGATAAAAGTCTGAGAAATCAGAGAGAAACTCTGTGTAAGGCCCAGGTGGACGATATATGATAACAAGTAAGACTGGTTTCTGAGTTTTACAGCTGGGGTGGACGAGGCTAAGCATCAGGCTTTCAAATGAATTAAAAGTCTGTCTTGGTCTTTTGTTAATTAATAGGCTGGTGTGAAAAATTGCTGCCACACCGCCCCTCGGCCTGTGCTTCGAGATTTCTGGTAGTTAGAATGACTCGGGGTGTTGATTCATTTAAACTAACATAATCATCCTGCTGCAACCAGGTTTCTGTAAGGCAGAGTAAATCGATTTGTTGATCAATTATTAAGTCATGTACTAACAGAGACTTGGAGGAGAGAGACCTTTAATAATTTAATAATCCACATTTCACTGTTTTACTCTTTGGTTCAGATGTGGATACTGTATTGTTCTTTCTTTGTGATTTTTATGTTTAAGTTGTTTATTGCTGGTTTTTGGTTTTTTTTTGTCTTTTGGGAGCTGACACAGTCTCAATGGAGATGGGTTTTTTGGGGGGTAGCAGGAGGAGAGAAGCTGCAGAGAGGCGTGTAAGAGTGCAACTCTGCTTCCTGGTCCCAACTCTGGATAGTCATATTTTGGGGGGGTTTAATAAATTGGTCCATATTTCTAGAAATGAGAGCTGCTCCATCCAAAGTGGGACGGATGCCGTCTCTCCTAACAAGACCAGGTTTCCTCCAGAAGGTTTGCCAATTATCTATGAAGCCCACATCGTTTCTGGGACACCACTCAGACAGCCAGTAATTTAAGGAGAACATGCGGCTAAACATGTCACTCCTGGTCTGATTGGGGAGGGGACCAGAGAAAACTACAGAGTCCGACATTGTTTTGGCAAAGTTACACACCGATTCAATATTCCGGTTCCAAGCTCAATGTACTGAACTCATCTCTGAGTTCACTGAGCAAATAGAAGTAAGTGGCTTGGTAATCTATATCCTTTAAGCGCACCTTCATCCGACTTTCCAGATAAATTGACTCACGTGGAGAAATGTCTCACTCTTCTAGCACACGCTGCTACAAATGTCTCACAGCAATGAATGCAAAGATATGAAATGCAAGAAATAAGTGCAATCTTCTCACTGTGCTCTCTTTGTAAATGCTCACAGTACTTTTTTTTTTCTTTTTTACACCAAACCCAGTTTGCACTGGCACGCATTAGTAAATCTAAAGAGTGTTTTCCAAAATGCCCAACTGTTTGTTCCAGGATGGCTTTATTCATTGTGACAATTAAGTTTTATGTCAACTAAAAGCTGTATCTGCAGGTGTTAAAAAAACAAGCGAATTACAACTTTGCAGGAGAGTTTAACAACATGGACATTAACAAAGGGAACATCATTTACAGTTACCTTAATGGAATTTCATTCTTTGAATGAACAAACGATTTAATATAATTGAAAGTGGGGACATTTTTAATAAAAGTATGTGTGGTGCAAGTTAATGAATATAAAAGGCAAATAAAAGGAAAGATGTGCAGGATCCAATGTGCCTGATTTTCACTGAACCAGCCTTATGTACATGTTATGTGTATACAATGAAAACTAGTATTATGAGAGCAGTATGACTCTGCATCCCCAACTGTGACATTTCTCTTACTGATGTGAGAATTGCTGAATAGAAAGTCTGTGTATAGGTTTTATGGAATTGTTGCTGTGTATGGTGGAAAAAAGGCTCAAGTGAAGTAAATTTGGGGAGTAAGATAATTTAGAAAGCTGCAGCCCTCCTTGAGGGTAGAGGCTCCAGGCTACATTAGCAACTATCAGCATATCACACTCAAATCTTTCACTAAATGGTGACAGTTACATTGAATTTGAGGAACTGCACGAGCAGGAAGAATGCAAGGAATGAGATATTTCTGGTTCTGGTGTATTGAATTGGATCTTTTCAAGATTGTTACAGGCATGCATAAAAAAATCATGATTTATTCTTTTATCTCAATGCCGACGGTAACCACTATCACAGCTTCTGTGTTGACTGAAAAATACAACGGCAAGCAAACAGCTCTAATTAAACATAAAAAGGTTTATGAACACGATGCATGACTTAATAAGCACATGTAAACAAATTCAGTTTAATTATTACACTAAAAAGACCAGCAGGGGCCATACTGCTCAGTCACTGTGGGTATTAAAAAACTCCTGTCTACAGCCCCTTCTGAATGGAACATGTGGAGCTGACTGAATGGCTTTGATCACTCTTTCAGTGATGGCAAATGCCTTAAGTGTTACCTGCGCTGTCTCCTGGCACATTTCAATTGAAAGGCCAGAAACTAATTACCAAGTGTGACTGCCTGACAAAGCTCCAATTCCAACTCATTTCCCCTGTCAAACAGAGAGTGGAGGCGGATGCTGGAACTTGTCAAACTCAAGACTCACTATGCATGAGCCTGCCTTACCAACTCACCCCCTTCCCTCTCTTTAAACTCTAACTGTCCAGCTCGCTACTGTCTCCTGATGTGAGAGAAGCACACAGCGGCTCAGTGGTCGTGAGGTAAATTGAATCTCAAAAGACGAGAGCCATACGGTTTGGCTGATTTATTTACAAGTTGGCTGATGGGGGCCACAGAGGGCCCACAGTGGGATTCATGGGAAATGGCCTCTAAACCCAAGCCGAGGCGGCTCTGATAAATCTTATTTAACACTCTGCCTTATGCTGCAGAGAAAAACTCAAGGTGCTTCAGCCTTGTACTCACACAATCACTGACTCAGAACAAGTGCAAACACATTTCATGCATTAATGCTTGATGATTTTTTTACTTGTAGTTTCCACTGCACGGCAGTAATTTGAGCATGCTGTTTCATAGTCTAGGAAGCATGCAGCTTTTCAGGGCCATTGGGATTAAACCTATGTAAGCAAGGGGTATAAACCTGATGACTCTATCGCGGGCATCTTCAATAGATATTTTATGTAGTTTAGAACTTTCAGGATCAGTAACTTACAAGAAGCCCATTTAGCCACTAGGTGCAATGAGAAGATAAATGCTGGAACACTTCCTGATTCAGCCAGGACAGGCTAAAGAAAAATAAAGTTCTTCTTTTGCCTTTTAGTTTAAAATCTGTTTTGTATTTGTTTTTCATATCGGCTCATACGCACACAGAAGAATCAAAAAGTCACATAAATGTAAGTATATTGAATCAATCAAGGGTTTTATACAATTTATTTATAAATTCAGTTTATAGTTTCAAACAGAAAGATTCTACTTTTCCTTCCTTTTAAAAGATAAATAGGCTCATCTGCACAGCAGAATTAAGCTAAAGAGATCACAGACAGTACAGTGGTACATTCAGTAGTGGATGTCTCAATCAAGTCAAGAAAACCTGCAGCAAGATACTGTAGAGATCAATGCAATGTTACATCTGGAAGGAAATCAGAAACTGCTGGGGATTTTTTCTTCTGTGAATGTAAAGAACTAGCCAAAATAAAAGTGAAATCTTAATATGCTCCAAAAACTCAATATGCCTGTCTATCTCACTGCAAAGAAGCATTTTCTCTTTCAGCCCCATTGCATTGATTTATGAATATATCAGTTTGGAATTGATTGGGGTGGTTTGCTGGAGGCCCTTGTTAATATTTCACATGACCTCTCACTAAATTGGAGTTTATCATCTCTGACAGATGACTTTGCTGCGTGAAGGAATGTGAGATGTGAAATGAAAGCAGTTGCACCCTCTCTGTTTCATTAAAAATGCAACACAGAACCTACCGGAGGTGAGGTGTAATGAGTGGAAGAAGGCACCTGGGTCCTTGGTGGGTCCTGTTCATATAGGCTACCCAGCCGCTTTGTCTGGGAAAACCTCATATATTTCATGCATCATCACCAAAGATTAGTATACATCTTTCCATTGGAATATATAATTACAAGCCATTTGGCCTTAAACTAATTTATTCAGTCTTTATGTGAACAATAAATATGCATGCATGTGCAATGTACTTTTTAATATTAAGATGCGTGTATTATGCTTATGTAAAAGGTGTGAATGCATCATGTGCACTGCAGCCACGTACATGTATGTATGCATGTAGGAGGAATTATCTTGTAGTGTATATAGGTAATGTGCTTCCATATTCATTAAAGTGTGGATAATTTGATCTTCATTAGCATCCATTATGAGCAGCATCACATTATAATTTAGTAAAATGAGATCATATCATGAGGAGGCAAGGGGAGGAAGGAGAACTGATAGGCCTGTGGTGGTGAAGTGTTCGCCCCAGTAGGGATGGAATGGTTACAAGCGGGTAGATATTATCTCCTCTGACACCCATTGTGTAGCCGACTTCCTCTGCAGAGGCATGGGCCTGGAAGCATTGTTGGAATTGATTTAGTGAACGGGGCACAATCTTTGGACACTTTTCTGCTATTGACTGCGGCTTCAAATCAGAAATTCGAACAGAACTCAGTCGGGGATTTAATTAAAACTCAAAAGAGGGAATGACTGACATTGTGGACAGGGTAGTTGCAAGAAATCAATTGTGCAATGCAAATGAGTTTTAAATCCCCCTTTTGCCTTGTGCTTCCATTTTTAAAAAAAATCTTCTTTTCTCCTTCCTCTATAGCTCGTTGCTGGATTTTTAACTGGGGGCACAGCTCTATCTTTATTCAGCAGTTAAGACGATAAGCAAATGTTTTTCAGCTCATTACTAAAAATGTGTGCCACTGTGATTGGGTTGCTACACCCTTTTCATGTAATTCAAAAAAGCCAGTTGACGATGTAATAACTTCCAATATAAAAAAAAAAAACAATGAAAGAAAAGAAAAGTCACCCAAAAACATGGCTGCATCTTATAAAAATGCTATGCTGTGGTTCCGGGTCCACTTTGTTGTGTGCAGGCTGAGTTCTCTTATTTTTGCCAAATGTAAATGAGATGTCAAGATATTTCCAGCACAGCTGCAACACAGTTTGACAGCAGAGCATAATTCAGCTATCTGAAACATCAACAGCAAATGTCAAGTTTTGATCACAGGCCCACAGAATGAAAGCTGCCGTTTCTGTATAGACTTCCCATTTTGCACCAGTCTTAAAAAAAAAAAAATCACAGAGGGATACAGGTAGGAATCTTGGACGTGTGCATTACAGAAGGGAGTTATTTCTCTTCCCAACTATCTCCACTCTCAGCACTTTCTCAGCATTGGAAATTCCTAACTGAAGACCAAGTACATAAGGAAGGTTGAGGAAAACTGAGCACACGAAGAAAGCAAATATTACAGTCGCCTGGCAACGCCAGTCCGCAATGTTCACTTTGCTCATTGTAGTCTGGCAAGGCTGAATTGGCATATTGCTTGGGAGAGACATAATTCAACTCAGAACAGAAAGAGAAGCAATGACTGACAGCTCCCTTCTATACTCAGGAATCAGCCACTACGTCTTGTTGGATGAAGGCATGTTTCCCTGAGCTGCCATTGGTTTCTATGTTTGTCTGTCTAACTCCAAAAAAAAGAAAAGAAAAAAGAGACCTACTTTAATTGGTCCAGTAGCTAAAGGCATATATATAACATTTATTATATTTATATGTAGCCGTTTTATATAGAAAGGTATCTCATATATATATAAAGTAAATGTGCAGTGGTTATCTAGTAAGTGTGAACATACATTATGTGTACACCTATTTGCCTTATCCAGTTCAGGGCGGGCTACACCCTGAACTGGTCACCACTCTGACACACAGAGAGACCCAATCATTCACACACACAGGCAGTTTAGAATCACCAATTAACCTAAGCCCACTAACCCCAACCATGGAGAGAACCCACAGAGAGGTCCGGCCAGATAATGGATTTGAACCCAGGACCTTCTTGTGCTAACCATCACACCGATGGGATCCCCTATCATACAATGTTCAGGAGGAATTACCTTGTAGTATATAGGCACAGGGATAGTAACTGTCTGTCTCATAAACCCATATTTTACCCACAATAGAACATAGAAAACATAAAAATTGACATTTTAAAGAAAGAAAATACAATCATTTTGAGTTTGATGGCAACAACAAAAATCACACAAAAAGCTGGGACAGGGTAACAAAAGGCTGGAAAAGTAAGTGGTACTGACACAAAATGGCCGGAGGAACATTTCGCAACTAATTAGGCAGAGGGCAGAGGCTACTGGTCTGCCTGCAGTCCAAATCTGGGGTTTGGTGACCACCATGTTGGTTTTAGCAAGACAAATCCACAGAAATAAATTACAGAATAAAACAAATACTAGAATTTCACTCTCCAAAAACTGAGCACAACTTCATAACTTAAAAAAAAAAAAAAAAAAAAAAATTCCAGTCATAGAAGAATTAATTTTTGTACAAATGTTTGTTGCAAATATGTTACTTCCTTGGCTCAGGTTTGGAGTGTATTTGGATAAACTCAATTTGTGAGCCAGCGTCAGGTGGCCACTCACCCCAGCAAATTGCTTCATCAATGATTATCAACATAAATAAGTACTTAAAATAAAAAAATCAATTAAAAAGTATAATCAGACCATAACTGATTGTTTCATAGTTGCATTTTGGGAATTGCATTAGGTTTTGTTGATCTTTACGTGGAATATTTTCCTGCAAAGCCTGCTCAGATATTAGCAGTTACCATTACTTGCACTATAAACAGAAACCAGAAAGATTCAGATACCAATAAATCATTGTTCCCTGTCCTGTTTGAAAAAATATGACTTTAATTTACGTTAATGTTAGTTTGCATCTATAGGTTAGCTAGCATGTTCACAGTGGAAAAATGATTGCAGCTTGATATGTGCATATTTGTGAGTTAATGGAAGAAAAACTTGAGTAATGTAAAGCGTTTACTACTCTAACAGGATCTTTGAGTTAAATTGAGTCATTTAATATGTGAATGAGTCTTTTTTAAAGGTAATATTACTGGCCAGCTGCTAAGCTCTGACCCTCACTTTGACTCTTGTTGCCTGTTTTTAAGCACAGCAGAAGGGGGAAGCAGCATGCAAGAACAGCAACAGTTGGCCAATCAAAGCTCCTGCTGCTTCCTAGTGGGTCGCTCGCGTTTAATTTTTAGGTATCGCACTGCTGTCTTGCAGTCTTATCTGGAAAGAGTAACTTAACACAGAATGCATTTAGTAAGTCGCATGTACATTCACTTTACTGCACCATGAAGTGATCATTATTTTTGCATGAACTAAGGTAGCAAACAGGAAAGCTTTTTGGCTCGTGTAAGAAACTTTGATTAAAAGACAGGTTTTGTCTTTGATTGCGGTATCCAGTTTGTCATACACTAAGTTCCCCTTCCTCTGTCAGAATGACTGTTTTTTTATTAATTCTTTCTGTGAATATATATGAATAGATGCGTTTCGTCACATATGGAAATGCAATGAAGTATTTACATTGCAAAATAGAAAGAACAGGGAGATAAATGGCACTGAATAATAATATTGAATAATGTGAATGTTTCCTAATCTATCATTTAAATGCACATTTGATTAATGAAATTATAATTGGGTTTTATAAGTCAATTCTATGATTATGATTAATAAGCTAACATTTTTTCCACTTTTTAAGGATTTTATTTTACTCTCAGATGATGTTTTCCTCATGAGTGATCGAACAAAACCTGACAGAGTCACGTGCACATGGTTCATGCTGCTGTGGCTCGGAGAGATTACTGCTGGTGGCACATTTCCAGCTAAATGGTCATTATCATAAACATGAAGGGAAAGTTCTTTTCTTTGCTGTTACGACGCAGACTTCTAGAGAATAATGTCCAGTGAAAAGGCCAGCCTTGACCCTCGTCACCTTCCCAGCAGCTAATAGTGCGTAATCATTGATAATTGGCAGCCAGCAGCATTTACAAAAGGGCCAGTGATTAATGCTAATTAAGAGTGGAAAATTTGTGTCTACTGTGTGCATGTGTGTGTGTGTGATTGTGTGTTGCCATGTGCAAGTGAATACTTGCACATCTGACCTTGGCTGTTCTCTGAGCTCGGTCCCAGCAGCTGAGTTCAAACCATATCAACCAGGCAGCTGCACTGAAAGATGCTGTTTCAAAGGGGCAGCCCGCCTGCTTAAATGCTGCTCCTGCATCACATGCAAAGTAAGAAAGAAAAGCTGACATAGAGAAAGGAAAGGGGGGTCTGAATGCCCTGATCCCTCACATGGATCTGTGGATCACTCTCTGAGGAGTAGAGCCGACTCAGCACAGAATTGAATGACAGACACAGAGTGAAGTCTGGTAGAGAGTGTCTGAGAGTGCATCTGAGAGCAGAAAACAGGCAAGCTTCTTTTTTTTTTTTATCTGTCAAAAACTGTAGATGAAATGTTTTTTGACATGCAGAACCCACAATTCCAAAAGTAGTAACACAAAACCTGAAAAAGTACCTAAAATAAAAAAAATTCAAAATGATTTACAATTGCAGTCTCTCTCTCTTTCTCTCTCCATCTATCTATCTAAAGATAGATAGATAGATAGATAGATAGATAGATAGATGATAGATAGATAGATAGATAGATAGATAGATAGATAGATAGATAGATAGATAGATAGATAGATAGATAGATAGATAGATAGATAGATAGATAGATAGATAGATAGATAGATAGATAGATAGATAGATAGATAGATAGATAGATAGATGGAGTTATATATAAAACCTATATATAAGGGGTTCGAGTTATCAGGATGTTTCATAACGCTCTAAGTTGTACAAGTGAATTGAAGAGACAATCGGTGCAAGTAATGAAAACAGAAAAATAGACTTCTACAATTCTGAAAATCCTAAAGCACCTTCTTGGAAGGTCTGTACCTCACAGCAGTGTCTGTCTATTTTCAGATCCTTTCAAAAAAATGCCCCAAAAGGCACCAAGACAACAAACAAATAGGCAGGTCCAGCTGTGTGACTTGAACTAGAACAGCTGGGCAACACACCTAACTCTAAGACTAATCCAGATGGGTGAGTCAGAAAAAATGTAACCACCCTACAGTCGTTATATGAATGAGAAACTGTCTCTAGAGGCCATAACTGTTGCCACAAAAAAATGAATGCTGTTAAATTGGGTTTTTTGATTGGTGGCCACTTGTTGATCTGCAGTTTTGGACACTTCAGTGCTGACAAACAGCTCCGAGGGTTGGTGGTTGCCTCAAATAGATCAAAAACGATCATCTTATCTGTTCATGGTTTACGACTTTCACATGGCTACTAGTATCACAGGTGTTAGAGGCATTCTAACACAACATTGTACAAATATTGTCTCCTTAAGATCCTAACAGTCTTCATTATTTCATACAAATTTCCATGTGAAATTCATTTCTTTTTACTGTAACCCTGTAACAACAAAGAGAACAATAGTTCTGCTAAAAACTGAGCTTAAAACATTTATGCCAAAATATGTCTTTATTTTCTTTGTTCTGGTAAGTAAATCATGGTCAACTTAACTACAGTTATTGTTGTTGGGTTTTTCATGGCGACCTATTATGTGAATTTACAGCTTCATATTTTTATTCCTGGACTCCACTAGAGCAGCTTTTCATCAGTGCATTACAGATCAAATAACTTAAAAAAAATCTTTCTCAGTTCCTGAACTGTGTGAAATGAACTATTTTCTTCTTTCTTCTGATTGGCTGCCACTCATAAAAAAACAAAAAATGAATAGCAGGCGGCTGTACTCACACCTAGAGAAATCAACTATCAGCAGGTGTAGCTAACTTTATAACAGCACACCAAAGGTGAAAAAACTTCTTTAGAGAATGCAGCATGGTTTTGCCATTAAACCAAAATCCCAGCACAGCCTGATGCTGACCATAAGTGTTTGGACTGGGAGTTGAAAGAGAGTTTAAGCTTGTTGGCGTGACCCAATCTAGGTCTCAAAACTCTTTGGCATATCAAATTATTGCTGTAAATATTAATTTTCCTTGTGCCACTTCGAGGTGTCCAGGTTTGTTGTGATGAATCTCACAGTGCTTGATAGGATTAGGATCCTGGGAATTTTGAGGCTGACTAAACTCCTTGGGCTCATTGTGGTGTTCCTTAAACTGCTACAGAGCAGTTTTTAGTAGTTGGCAGAACATGTGTCCTGCAGAGGGAGGCCACTGCCACTATTCACGACTCCTATGGCAAAATAACACAACTTTCCCAGCAAAACATTGCATTGCAACAACGCGATCACGATCAACACAATATACAATTCCCCTGTTGGATGTAAAGGGCTTGAGGCTGAAGCTGATCTGTGTATATTACTATACCAATATATGTTTTAGATACATGACTGATATGTTATGAAAGTATTTATCCATCATCTATGTTTCAAAGGAATTTGGATTTTGGTTCTTGAGCTGTTTCTCTGCTACATTTCACACTACATTTCTAACAGAAGCAAAACCCTACTTTAAATTATCTCTAGGCCAAACGTGTTTGAGTGTAGCTAAATATTTTATTTAGCATGCACAGAAAGTCATTAATAATTCGCTTCAGTAAATTTTAAACAGCTGTGCCTGTTAATTGAGAACATAATATTGGAGTGAACAGGTTTTTACATCAACACTGTGTTTCTAAGGAAAAGAAACAGTGGTGATGGGTACTGAGCTACACGTGATGTTGAATGATACTTCTGCTTTTCGTGCTTCTTTGCTTTCACAGCATGTACTGTCCATACTAAACTTTCTGTGCAACATTTCCATCTCAAACATGTCATTTTTGACCTTCACACTAGGTCAACTTTGTGCTTAGAGCCATAAAGAGTGACAGCCATGCTGTGATGAACAATCTGTGTCTGAAACTGTTTGCTTTTTTTTTTCTTAAGGCAGTTTAAGAGACAAATAGAATATTTCCAGCCATGGCAGAGTTCTCAAGACGGGGCTTTGAAAGATCTTTAGAAAATAGGCTCAACCCATTCTGTCATAGATGGCTTTGCAAAAGCTTTTATTTGATTTCATTGACACTTAGCAGGAGCCACAAGAGGATCTTACTTATTTAACATTACCGCTCCACTAGTGGCCTCATTATCTTCCACAGAGAAGCTGCTGAGAAGCTCCAGAGACATGAAGAGCAAGACAGGGTTCAGCTTTAACAGAGGGGATGCTGTCAAAGCAGAAATGCAGTTTACTTGATGCACTCCAGCTGAAAATCTAACCTATGCAACTATGTAAACATTTTGATGTAGGTGTAATTAGAGCAGCATCATCCCCAGTGACGAGTTCAGATATAATTGAAGTCTTCTATCACCCAGGCTGAGTTTGTGGCCGGCAATTTAGTAATTCCGTAGGTGTCCAAAAAGAAGCCTTTGGTGGACTGAGCCAAAGAAAGTCTACACCGACGTTTGGCACAGTGAGCCTTGTCTCAGCCCCGTGGAGCTTGTTTGAAGTAGCTACTGATGTGCTGTTATTTATGCAGAGCAAGACCACAGAGGCCACAAGCCGAGCGCTGTGTGACCCACATTCAGCAGACTTGAAAGTGCTGCTCGCTGCCAAGTTTAACAGAGGGCAAAAGTACACAGAGGGCATGGCTGTTTCATCTAGGCAGCTCATCCTGTGCAGCCAGTCAGTAAAAATACTAACCATCCATAGCAAATGAATAAGTCATTGAGCTTTCAATATATGTCATTCGTGAACAAATGGGTAGACCTATGTGGCTGTTTTGCAGTTTTGGTAAGCTCTTTGGTGTTCAAGTGTCACCCCTTTGGTCTTTTGTCAAGTGCACAACACAAATAAATGAATAAATAAATATGGAGTTTTGTGCCAGAGCTAAATGACGTGTGCTGAAACACTGATATTGCACTGGATTAACCAGATATGGTTAAAGCTTACATAAACCTTATTCTACCTGCCAGTATGAATGCAACAGAGATGCCAACAATTAGATTTTGTCATCTTGAAAATAATACAATACCAATTAACTTGATGTCTTCATTGCTCCATCATACACCCCCACGGAGATTTTGCAATACACCGCACAGGGATTAACTGTCAATCAAAGACTCGATCTAATGCAATTTCTGAACTTGAAGGGCCGAAGGCTGCTTTGGTTTATAATATCTAAACCATGTTCATATCCTATGTCCTATCAAAGTTCTCATTTTGACAACAGTCTTACTCTCAAGTGGTGATTCTAAATTGGCCATATGGTGCTGATGTGTGTGTGCAAATGACTGTTTGTCTCTCTGTATCAGCTCCATGATGGACTGGCGATCTATACAGGACAAACCTTGCCACTTGCCCAGTCTTAGTTGGGTAGGTTCCCACACTGGCTTTGAATGGAAAAGCTGGCTGATAAATAATTAATCTTTTTAGGCATTTTTTCAAACAAGAACATCAACTTTTCACTGGTTCCAAGTACTCAAATGTGATGATTTTTGCCGTTTCTCTCTTTCAAATGATTATTGAGTTTAGGCTATAGAGTGAACAATCCTATTCCTTCATTAGGCTTCATTTCAGATTAGTAAATTGGAATGCCAGCATTTTCTGTTGCTAAATAAACAGTCTCTGCTGTAAAAGACAGTGGAGGTAAAAAAAAAAAAAAAAAGAAAAAGAAAAACAGAAGAGGAAATAAACAGGTGTGGATCATATTTCATTAAGCTCAACATCAAGCAACACAGCCCATATCCATTAAAGACAGTGTTCTTGCTGCCTGCTCTTTCAACAGGGTTTTGTTCTCTCTGAAACAACTCAGGACAGTCTCTTGCTGCAAGGACATGAGTACTGACTCACAGTCCCTGAATGTAACACAGTATTTTGCGCTGGTTTTTAGAACTAGAAGATTTCATCTGGGTGAAGTACAGCACTGAACCTGGATGAAATCTTGCATATCTGGGTTTTTGTAAAAGTAGAAAAGGCTCTGAAAATCTCATTTTTGATGCTTTCTTCACAGTTCCAGTGATTGGGCGTATGGCGATTAAATCATTGGCAACTCAGACAGAAAACTGAGCAGAATACAACTGTGATCACTGTTGTTATCCCAGACGGTGAGCGGAGGGAAGCAAAACTTAGTTACTGCTGCAAAGTTGGAAAAGTGGACTTCATTGGGTCTTTTTCCAAAAGGGGCATAGAGTCACCTAAACAACTGTTGTGTTCAGTGTGCTGTGCTGACAGTGTAAACCAGACTTGATTTCCCTGCCTGTACATCAGAAGGCAATGCTGGCTGGCAGTCAGAAGGGAATTAATTACACACTCACAGATTCACAGTTCTGACTGCAAACACAATGAGTTCAACACAAACAAACACTGGTCAGCATTCGTTGCCGCAGATGAATAAAACAACACCAGTCATTATCTGCGCCTCTTATGTCTCCTTTGTCTCAGCTGCTTCACTTTGCCCAGAATTTGCTGATAGCCTTTATTGTGCAGTTCAATATCAGAGACAAAAACGCATCCAATTCTTTCCTTTCAACGATCCCACCGCCACGTTCAACTATCATTTAACTCTCTCCCTGGTAAATGTATAAATACATAATGCATCATTGTAATGTGAGGCATTTTCCCTCTGAAGAACCCATATTGAAATAAATTAGTTATGATTGAACCTATAAAATCTGTCTCTGTCAGGTCTTTGTCCCTGCTATAAACTTAAATGCTTGTTGACGATCAAACAAAAATGCTGCTGTGTGATTGTATACCATTGTTACCCAATCAGAAAATGGAAATGATTATTGTCTCGCATTCATTCAGCACAGTTATAGCAGAAAGCATCATTATGAACATCATTAGATGTCTTCTAATTTCACTCTGTTTGACTTGTAGAGAAAAGTAAGGCCTTTCTATTCAGCTGAATTAACACTTCTGCATTACTTGCTCCTTTACAAATAAAAAAAGCATCATTGTTTGACTATTACCACTCCATCCAAAGACTAGCCATGTGATTGATCATCATTTAATTTTACAGCACTGCTTTGACCATGAGTTATTTTTTGGGGTGAAAAAAAAACAAAATAGAGTTTTGTGTAACATTATGTATTTTTAAATCTTACACTATTAAAGTATTTTTTTTTTATTAATAATCATTCAGTTGACTGTGTTAATTTAAAAAGGTGGTTCTCGTAATGACACACCCACAACGGATCAACTCACGTTTGTTTTCAGGATTTTAGCAACAAAATTAAGCTGAATGATAAACCTAATTTTCATTTTCGACTAGGTGGTGATCACATTGGGATCAAACCAACCTAACTCTTCCTCCATTTCTGCTGGTGGTGTAAATTAAACAATTAAGGACCTAAAATTACATTAACACAAAAATAAATACCTTTTCTTTTAAATTCACCAGAACTTCAGCAGTGGTTACATTTGTTTGTCCATTCTTTGATCTAAACTCTGTGGCAACTTCAAAGTAAATGCCTACTAGAGGCTGGCTCCAAAACTGAGTCAATCCATTGATTACCTATAGGCTGTAAAGGTGGTGTCCACCTTAATATCCAGAAACACTTCAAATGAGTGTATAGATGCTAGCAGCTCTAGCACGAACATCATGTAAGCTATGTATAGAGAGTCTTTGCTATAAATAAATACAATCTGCGGCAACTTGAAAACAACGCATGGAAAAAATGAACTACTTTGCGAAGAGGAAGAAATACATAACTTAATGTGAGTGTGTAAATTACATACTTAACAGCAGACACCTTAATACCACGGGATCATAAGAGGCAAGAAACTACTGTAACAAGCTTAGTGTTTAGTCAGTAGCTTATCTCAGCACGCCTACCCATGAAGCATGCTGGCTGCAATGACTTACGCTTGACGTCTCTCCTATTAGAAACACAGCTAACGCTTACAACATGCATATTCATCAACACAGAAGCACACCTGTTTTGTAAATTCTTCCCTTTTGCCAACACCAGTTCTGCCCCTACAGTGAGTGATATTCGGGTGACAATGAGTCAGTGTCTGGTCAGACTCCGCAGACAGTCTAGAGTTTCAGGCCATGCAGCTGCAGAGTAGAGCCATGCTGCGTTCAGACATACGGATACAAAGAGGCAGACTGTCTCCCATCTCTCAATGAGTCTGTAGCTTTCAATTATACTTAATTCTCAGCACATAATGCATGTATTTCACAAGGGCACATTTGGACATTATCACAGCGAGGAAAAGAAGGAAACCAGACTAACGCACTGAGGACCTTTTTCTATTATTATTTTGTTACATTGCAATTGATTTACTTTTTATTTACAATGTTCAAAAACTAACAAGAGGAACTGACTTTTTTATTAGCAGTAGGTAAATGTCAATGGTTTGTCACATGAAATTAGTTGGTGCTTTTAAAAGTTAAAAGAATAAAAACTTCCTTAACTCATTCATAACCCAACATATTTATTATTTTTGCCAGGGGAAATTTCTTCTGCTGGCACTCTTTTCTATGCTGCTTCTTCAGGCCTGTTTGTAGTGTAATAAAAACTTCTTCCTTCTTCCCAAAGATCCATTGGGAGAAGCTCCAATTCTGCTCTCTTGATTTACAACTAAAGATTTAATTCCCATTGTTTTAAAGGGCGCCATTCATGAAAGATATTCAAAGAGAGAAGTCATATTTTTTATCTTTTTTAATGATGCCTTTAAGAATTATACTATACAGCAAACCACCTACATCCTTTATGCATAGAGGGAGTGAGGAAAAAAGAAAATTGTGCGACAATGAAAGCTATTATCACACTATTGCCTCTGCATGCCCTGCCAGGGAAGCATGGAAGGGAGGAAATCGGGAGGGTTGTGTATTTTTTTTCAGCAGCCCACGGCCTGTGATCCTTGAGTTGAAGGAGCTCTGCTCTCCCCAGACATGCTTCCTGCACACGCAGCAATACTGAGGAACTCAAGCCTGATTGGAGAGGACAGGCTGGTCCACTATTGCCAGCAGAGTGTTCAGAATTCGGCATATGCGACAGCATCCTGGCAGGGACATTGGTCCACTGGGCTCTGATTGGCAGCAGGAGCCAACATGGCTCACTAGCAGCACACCTGATGACAGGGAGGTTCAGCCAGATAAGGCTGTCTTCATGCTGCCCACATGACAGCCAGCCATAATCATACATTCTTCTCAAAGTGGTGCCTGTACCCTGAGTATATCTACATGAGACTGGAGAAAATCACTCTTCAGCTGAACATGGCCCTTTCCAGTTCAGTGGAGTGATGGACAGCCAAGCAGGCACGAGAGCCTAGTGGACAAATAGCTTGTGCTTGCATGCTCCTCCACTGCAGAGGACTTGTGTCAAAAACAATGCTTGACACTCTGACTTTGAAGCTTAATGGCATTAGTGGTGTGAGCAGACAGCTGCTTAGAGAGGGGCGCATGGATCCTAGAGTGCATTATTAAGTGTAATGAATGTCAGCGTACCGAGCTCATCCGACACATCAGGTGCCAATTATAGAGGCGCGCCCTGATTTGGTTCTAAACTCAATGCACTGAAGGGGAGCTCCTTTGGCCTAACTGACATCTGCCTCATTAGCTTGGAGAAACAGGAGGAAAAGGCAGGCGACCATCCCAGCCTCTAGGCCTCTGTGGGCTCCCACTGGGGCACGGGGACACACATCTTCCTCACTGTGCTCCCTCTTTACCTATTATTGATGAGGTGGAGGGTGAATGGAATATGAATGGCAGACAGCGAGAGTGACATTTGGAGGTGATTCTCTTGAGCACCATAGCCAGAGAGTTTGGCAGGGCAGTTCATTCATTAGTCAACGCTGAATGGCGCTTCAAATCTTCACGGCATAAAGAGGTAAATAAAGCATTCATGGATATCATTGCCTCGGGCAGCCGGAGCAAACACTATTGATTTTTCTGGAGTGTTCTAAAATAATGGTCACAGATGTGTCAAGACATTCATCAAAGCGTCTCTATGAGCCAAATCCTCAATGCAGTAAAAAGCCAATATGCTGCTCTGCTCTCTCAGAGTAATCGGAAATCTGTGCCAGTGTTAGTAGTGACAGTTTAGCTTCTCGCTACAATATACTCCCAACCAATCACACACACACACACATTCACAGCAGACCTACAAGCTTCAGTATTTTTCCCTTTCACTGAAAAACAACATCTGCAGCTTTCTTAAAGTGCACATTTCAATCTCCAGTTTCATGGAGAGAATGGACACATGGTAGATTGCTCATTCTAATTTAAGATCAGGATCCAATATACTCTTGCCAACAATGAGAAAATCCCATTCAACCTGAAGAATATTGCACCTGCAGATTTATAGGGCCTCCACAGTGCCGTCGCAAACCAACAAGCCTCTGGGTGCATGTTGTCTACTCTCTCAATAATATGTAATGCACTCAACGCTACAAAGCAGATTCTCCCAAAGGCTCTGCCAGCTGTCTCAACGATATATTCTTGGTCGACTTGGTGGCACTGATTATTAGGCCAATGTATCACAGCGGTGAGCCGCAACAACAGGAGTACATGGTGGCAATAGGGAGTGTTTATAAATGTCCACAATGAGCTTTACTGGAGGAAAAATTCATCAATCAGGAAATGAGGAGAGATTGGGATAGTATAAGGTCGGGTCGGGTGGCAGGCAATTTTAAACTTAGTCATCAGCAATGATACCACCAACCATGAATGCTAACCCTAACCTCTGTTTTGGAGAAAAGGAAAACAGGACTTTCTTTTCAGAAATATGTAAATATTCTTTGTTCCATGATTACCAAGACTTGGAAGAGCAATAGTCTTGGAAAAAACAAACAAACTGTAAATTCAACAATGACACAGGGCCAGCGACACAAAGGTCAAAAGCAACTCATCTAGAAACAGGATTGTGCTTTCCTTTTGTTACATTCTAAATCATCACATTTTCATATGAAACGTGTTACATTTCAAATTATGTCAATTTGCCATAACAGTTTTTCCATTTGGGTATGAAAGATTCAGTAAAAAATACTAAATGTTAACCAAACCCCAACCCTGGATGGGTCATCAGTGACCTTTCTAGTATTAGTGGAGTTCACACTGATGAGCCACATGTTTCCATAGCTATCAAAGAAACATCACTATATTTTCTGAGTGACAGAATAAAAATGACGGAAATCTGCTCTTCCTGTAATCGTTAATTCCTCTAGTTTAAATGTCATTACTTTCTTATGTGGCATTTTTGTCCAATAGTCATCTTTGCCAAGATGAACAAGAATTTTCTTTCTACACATCCAGTGGTTTCATAATAACATGAGACTGTCTAAATTCAGTAGACTTTTCCCTTGAATTAAGGGTAAAAAACCAAAGGTCTGTGTCACTGTGGTGAAATGTAACAACACTATTGAGGAAGATTTACTCACCTGAGCAGCAAATCACCCAACGTACAGCAGAAGGAGAGAAAGAGAAAAAATAACATTAGAAACATCTGCAAAGCATCAGTGGCCTCAAGAATAAGAGTTTAGTGCTACTTTAATCTTTCCTGTGATGAGGAATTGAGCCAACCCATTGTTCTTAACCATCCTTCTAACAAACAACGTTTGGACAGCGCCCGTCTTGTCATCCTGCCTTGTTGTAGCATTTGTACCATCAGCACTCAGCTGATGGTACAAATGCCTCTGGAGAGCTACAAACACTGCCTCTATGCTGCAACCCAATTAGAAGGTTTCACCTGCCCAGTAGGGGATGGAGTTTGAAGTCTTCTATCTGTCAGACCTCTGCACTACCATTGTCATATCACTCTTCAGAAAGAGCCACTGAGGCAGGCCAACAGGCACTGCCTAAAAGCGTTGTGTTTCAGTGACCATCACAGCTCAGTCGATATGTTCACCATACTCTGACAGGCTGCTGCTCTTGCTCCTTCCAGGAAGACACATACACCATAAATACTGCATGTCAGACAAATCTCAAACACTCTCTAGTACAAGCATACTGAGGGATTGAAAGAAGGGATGTAAAATTCCTGACAGCTTGAGAAGATGACTGATAGAAGATACTTTGCTCAGATTTGAGGTGTAAGGTTGTGGAAATACTTCAGGTGAGATTTAATATATACCTGAAAAGCTGTTTTTTAGTCCTTCTATTATATAAAAGACTGGTCAAGCCAGCAGTTAACAGTCAGCTCAACTTCTTATTCATAAGCATTTATTGAGGCCACCTCAGTGTGAATGTGGGATTTTGGGTGTGTCTCCAGTCACGACCTAACGGTGGGAGCGCGGTCCCAGGGGCCTGTTGGACAGTGCTGGCCAGTGACACATTGATGTATGAGCTCCAGTTTTTGCTCCCTCTCCCTCTCAGCACTGAGAAGCAGGTGTGCTGATCAGTGCCACTTGATCTGTCAGTCGGATGGATAAAAATAGCCTTGGAGATTGAGCTGGGAGCAGCATTCACCTAACTCTTTGGTGGAAATTCAATTGACTTTGAAAGCCTCTCAGAATGTTCTTGACCAAGGTAAACGAGCCAAAGATTTCTCAAGGTCAAATGTCTTAAATGCAGCTTTTAAGTTATCTGTCAAGAAGAATACAAAATGGTTGTTGTGTCTGTTGGGTTAAAAACTAAACAAAACAAAGAAATCATTTAAATTTCAAGTGCTAAGACTCTTCTGGTAGTTTTTTTTTTATGAAATAACTTTCTCTAAGTAGTGCACAAGTAATGTTTTCATTACAATAACAATAAATAGAGACAATCTTACATTTCTCTGTAGGAATGATACAACACATCCAGAGAGCCAGATCCTTCCTCTGTTTTTTTTCTTCTCCTTCCTGGTCATTTCCTGTCACATTAAGTTGGAGACGTCGTCTCTGGGCCTGTAGAGCCTGGGCCTTTAACAAATGTAAGTTTTGTTTTTTCAGGTTCCCGATCAGGAAAGATGGAAGGCAGTGACTATGAGAGGGAGTAAATGTGCAGCATCAGCATCTCTCAGTGTGGGGAGGCTGAAACGTCTCTGCTAGCTGTTTGAACAGCAGGTGGCTATTACACCACATGGATGCTCAGATAATTAAATGTGCTCTCTTTCCCTTCATGTTTTTTTTTTTATCTTGTTTAAATAATTGTTAATGTCAATGTTATTTGACAAAATAACATTGTTATTTATCAAAGCTTTTTTGTTCCTGCCAAAGGAAGTTTTATTCACTGCCTGAGCATCACAGTTACAGCATCATTGATAAAGAGCACCCATGTGAACATGCATGTTGGTAAGGCTGCATGATTAAGTCCTCAATTAAGTCCTCAAGGGAATTACTTATGTTGTAGTAATGTTCCCTTTGACTGGGCTCACTTTTAATGAGCATTTCTCTATTTCATTTCCACTTGACACATTTCTATCTGACTTTGTCAAAGGTACAAAATGAGGTGCTAAGAAGAAGCTTGTCTAATTAGCTAGCCACTTGTGGTGGTCCCAATGGCAACTGCCATTTCAAATAGTCAAGCTATTATGATCACTTTTACCATTATCATAAATGTAAGACCAATGGGCCATTTAATGTAACTACCTAAGTAAACACCTTGCTTTCAAATCACAGAGAGACACAAGCTCAGCATATGGTTAGACTAGGCTGACCAAAAACATACAGAAAACCCCAAAACAAAACAAACACAATTGAGGGCTTAAACTCAGATAAAATTATTTGCTTGAACATTTTACAAATTGATCATGCTTATTTGCATCATGTATGTGACAACATCTGGTGGTTTGGGTCCCTTCCCATAATTCCATGAAATGTTTCTGCACATATTTCTATAAAGAAACCTTCATGCATATCTTTTTTCAAATGATCTGGAGGAATGATCAACTCAAGTATGCACATTTGTGATCAGAAATGTCATCATGAGCATGAACGGTAATACTGGACTTTTAATGATTTCTTTGAATTTATTTTTTTCCAAGGTGAAATGATTGCAGAACATATGCCTTTGACTTTAAAAAGCAAGAATTAGGTGCACAAGTTGAATTTTATTTTGGATTTTCTCTAATCCAAAATGAAAAGTTCAAAAGTAGATATATATACATATACATACATTCTCTTAGATCTTGTGATGCTAAAGGTTCTACAATATCTTTTAACTGAACAAGGCCATTGTAGTCAATCATGTAGTTGTAGTCAATCATGGTTTACTGTCACTGGTAGTTTCTCTTTCCAAAAAAGGATTTGTTTGACAGCACTCAATGGCTTGACCAATACTCAGAGCATTGAAAAAGGAACTCCATCAAGATCTACAAAAAGTAGATCTTCAAGTTATTCAATTGTGTGGCCACTGGTCAAATGAGAGGAAATGAGAGGAAATTGGTTAGTGTGCTAGGAACAACCCAGGAACCACAAAGACTCAAGCCTGCTATGAACTAGAGACTGCTGGAACACTACTGTCTACAGCGAAGTATGTTTTACATCATCATTGACTGAGAGGGTGCCGACCAAGAAAAAAGCCCCTGCTGAAAATGTGACACTTTGAAGCTCAAATGACATTTGCAGCTGCTCATATGGACAAGCAAAATCTCTTCTGGAGAAAAGTTCTATGATGAGACAAAACAAAGATCAGATGGGTAGCATCATGCTCTGGCACTGATAACGGCAGTGGTACTGGTACAGTGCACAAAGTGGATGAAATAATGAAAATGAGGACTATCTAAGATAAGATAAGATAAGATAAGATAATTCTTTATTGTCATTGCACAGTCATACATAGTACAGTAGTACAATGAAATTGGAAAAACTATCTCTAAATTCTTCAACTTCACTGCAAAAACGATTGAAGTTTGGACACAACTGGGTTTTCCAACAGAACAATGATTCAAAACACAGATTAAAACTGGTTTTGATAGAACCTAACATTAAACTTATAGAAAGCCCCAAACTTAACCAAACTGAAAACTTCTGGACTTTAAAAGCCGGCCAACAAAAATGAACTCTGCCAAATCTGCCAAAAACAGTCGTCATATATCCAGCCAGAATTATGCCAGAAGCTTGTTGATGGTAACCAAAAATATTTAACCAAACATGAGTGGGTTTGTATTTGAATCTTTTTATGTCCTTATGTCCTTTTGAGCCTTTGTGGATTAGAAAAAAATCATAAATTAATTTAAAACTCCTTCAACCTGGAAATACAACAGTTCAGAGAAATCATTAAAAGCCCCAAATTACCAATGCATTTATGCCATCATGCAAAGAAAATATGAGTGTATGGGCTTTACACGTATATATTTCCCATGTGAAAGCTGAAGAATATTTATCACAGACATGCTCATCTACTGTCAAATCTAAAAACAGCCTCACACTGGAATTCCAACACAGTCTTGGAAAACTTTGGCTCTAGATCTTTGGCTGCCTAATGCAGCAGTTGCAGTTGCTCGTCTACCGAGACAATCAGGCATTAACGCTCTCAAACTTAAAGTGCTGACTTGTATGGTGTCCCGTGTATTTCATTCATAACTTAAAAGGCCACTCTAATCCCAGATAGGCTTTTCAGTCCCGTTTAAAGCCAAATATGGTCATATTCCACCTAAGAGGAAGATTAATGGCATTAGCAATGAACTCAAAAATAGTGCAAAGCATGACTGTTTGCTGTTTTTGTGTTGTGTGTTTAAAACTGAAATGTCTGGGTTTTATGAAGTTTATCTCAGGCTAAGAGGTCCCAGCATTGAGACAGAAGTATTCATTGTGTGGATATGTATAGTAGTCATGACATAATTTAAAGAAAAAAAGATCTAGCCAAAAGGAGCTCCATCCCACCAGCATTTTCACTTGGTGTGATGTCTTCATGGCTCTAATACACCCTTACAAGTGAAAAATAAGGATTGATTGAACTTGCCTTTATATCAGATTTAATTTTGTTGCATCACTCTACTTTCTTTATGCCCTGGAACTACACACGATACTGAAAAATAAATGCTGGCATAGAAACATTATCACAGAAGTAGGAATTAACTGTGAGTAAATAATTCCACAGTGGAGCCTAGAATAGCTCAAAGCAAGCCAAAAGCTATACTACAATGAGGGCAAGAAAGCCCTCCCTCCATTCAGCAATGCACGACAAGGGGAAATGAGGATGGCACCAAAATGGAGAGCACTTAATCTTCGAAGTGCTCTGAATGAAGTCAGGGCTTTTGTCATTGGCTTTTTGGCAAGAAGTTCCGTAAATCATGTCCAATAGTTCCCGTGTCTTGGAAAATACCCTTCTGTTGCTTGTTCAGACTATGCAAAATAAGTCGACATGCTACCCCTGCATGACTGGTCCCGTTTTAAGGATTGTCAGGGATAGGGGTTGTGGGGGATATTTTACACAAATCATCTAAATTACTGTCAGAAGAGTCAGCCCAGGGGAGAGAAAAATCGGAAGGACGCCTGCTGTAATCTCTGTAGAAAATAAATAAACCAAGCATGTCCGATTAATTGCTGTCTCCGACTTGGCCTCTCCATCGTCTTTGGGGAGCTGAGCTGCCGCAAAGCTGGATGGCCATCAGAGTAAAGAAGAAAAGCAGAAAGAAAAAGAGAGTGGATGTGGTCACGGTGAATCAAAGGCTTAGAATTTACCCTCACTGGCCCAGCTCCCTAATTCCAGTTCATATTTAAGTGATTCATAGCCATGATTTTACCTTTATATGTCACCGAAGGCATCTCTGTCTGCTCGGGATTTGGAGGACAGAGATCTAGGAATCACAACACTTTGATAAAAGACTAATGCAGCCGAGACCGACCCCGTGGAGAAGAGAACATCGAACGAAACGATAACAGATGAGATATTGATTCAGCGCTGATTACAGCCACAAAGATGAATGTCAAAATATTGTCACTGCCTCATTCTTCATTATATTATCACTGCAGGGACACAAGGACAGCCAGTAGCAGATTAATTCCACTGGGAGAAATCCCCAACAAAGGTTTTCATGTCAAGGTTAGCTAAAGCAAGTTTACTATACATGATGATAAACTTGGTATCAAATTCAATTAGCTGGAACACGGTCACACCGCAAAGCAACCCGTGTAATGGAATGGATGGAGTGCAGGGTAAACATTTCTGGGGTTAAAAGTTCAGTTTCCTCTTGGAAAGCTCCACTAAAGAAGCAGATGCACTCAGTGTGCTCTGTAAGTATGTTTATAAAAGATTCAGCCAAACAGAAGGTGTCACATGTCACGTCGAATCATGTAGCGCAACAAATATTAGCAGATGCCCTAGGTCTGTGACAGCAGGTATAATGTATAATATATATTCATGCACCATTTTGTTAGGTAAAGCTGTGAAATCTAAAACCAAATCTAAAACCAACAAAATACAGCTCTACCTTTATGTTTTTCCCTCTCCATGGATCTGTTATCTTTATGCTCATTTCTAGCTGCATATATTCATGTGTAGTTGCTAGTAAACTAGCTTTGACTGATTCACCATTGAAAATAATCTTTATTTTATGCTGGGTCTTGGTGAAGCTCTCTTCTCCTTGCCTTAAAGTCATGTTTCTTGTGATTGGATGGCAACAGTAAAAAACAACAACTCTTACTGACCTCATACAGAGTAGAACGTTCTTTCTGAGCATTCAGAGCAGTAGGAAGCCAGTATAAAGCTTTTGGCTTTCATATCACTTGTAGGTACAATGACCCCCATTATTTGAAACTTTTGCCATGTTTAATGTCATCATCTTTTATTGTAATGCTATTTATATGACAGAATTTACAGTTTTTTGTTGTTATTGTCAAAAAAGTCCAATTGTACTTTCTATTTGTTAATGTCAGAGTGACTGGTGTAGTGTACACTACTGTTCACGACTTTTATAAGTGTTAATATTTCATACACTCTTTTAAAGGCAAGTTATTATGCTTAGATGCTTTCGAAAACCAGAAGAGTATATTCCATTTTACTGCATTACATTTCCCAGGTGAACCTAATGAAGTGGCCATTGAGTATATTCATTTTTATTCCCCACTAATATTGCACTGCCGCTGTGCTACTTTCAGGTTACAAACCAAAGGGCTGGCACTAAGAACAATAAGCCTGGATCCCTCCTGAGAGATATGCAACACAGCTCACAGTACTTAATACAGGAGCACAAAAAAAACAGGTCATTCATTGGAAGACAATAGCAGCAATTCTGATGAATTATCAGGAAGAAGCCAGAAAATGCGATAAATTAGGGGCAACAAAGTAACCAACATAAAAAAACAGACAAGAGGTAAATATGGGCATGGTCAAAGTACATCAGACACAATGAAAAGACAGTAATTAAAAGTTCATTCAATAAAAATCATAGGAGGAGTCAAAGTCTTTTGTTTAGGGACAGGGACAAGAGAATTCAAATAACATGTAACATTACCTCAGTCACTCAGGGAGCTGAAACGATTCTATTTTTTTCTTGCTTAATGTTTTTGTACTACCTGCTAAAATGATTCATTAAGATGAGCTAAGTGGCTTCAATTTCAAAATGTGATTATTTTTTTCTCTGTTTTGTTTTCGTTGTTAAATATAGTTATAGATTATACTGTCAGGTTAACCTCTAAACATCCACAGGCTCTCTGGTAATGGCAAAAAGTGTAACATGGTGAGAGTGATGTATGGGTGATTTTCTTCTTAGTTGGGTTAGGGTTAAAAAATCGCACTGATGATGTAGAGATCTCAAACAAGTGTATCGCATATGATACACTTGGCATTGCAGGATTAAGCAGAAAAACAGTAATCCAAATCTGGGATTGGGCTCCCAGTGGTAAAATTCAGCCTTACAGCCAATATCTTATAAACCCAGTCCAAGTAATTTAACCATCTGAGGTCTAAGTCATCATATGTGCTAACCCTAACACTAATCCACCAACCATAGTATCAAACTAAACCCCAAATATCTATTGAGATGATAGATACAGAATAAAATATAACACTGAATGTGATTCTGAGCTTTTTAGCTTTTCTTTGTATTATTTTAGATAGTTTAACAGCATCATTATCACATCATAAAATAGCCAAAAGGCTTCTTCTTCTTTGTGGTGTAGGATTTATTTGCATCAAAATGTCAGTAAAATCCACATAACTGCACTTTTAGTCCTAAAAACTAGTATATAGTCTGCATTATCAACGAGTGAGACTGCGTCTTGCTGCTTGGTTGGGTGTTTGGACGTGTCGGTGCATCTGTTGACTCCAGAGGGTTAAGTTGTGGTTAAAGAAAATATTCCATCTGCTGCTAAAAAAATAATAATCCTATATATTCTTAATCCTTATCCTTACTACATAATCTGTGCACGGGTTTTGATATTTGCATTAAACCCTGCAGTTGGACGTAAATTACGTGGTGCATGTTGGTCCAACACATAATTCTCATGGTGACTGTACAAAACATACATACATAAAGACTGCATATGCATATTGGACATAAATCTACATGTACATGCATGAACACACTCAACATTCAATTTACAAGAGCTAGGCTGTGCTCTAACAAGAGCATATGTCATATTAATTCTTCACAGCAAGCCTTAGACAGCCTTTGCTCTAATATATACACTGCTCCCTCTTTTTTTTTACAGTAGGATTCTGTAAATCTTCCCAAACCAGAACACAACCAGTTAGAAATACCTCACAATCTTGGTACTTCAACAAGATAATAGCAAAATGTAACTACTTTCCTGAAATAGTAAGGATGCAGTGATTCCTGTTGTCTGAACACATGGTTGGTGACCACCAGTGATCCTTGCACTCCTGTCACTGCCTGTGTCACTCTGACCACCTAAAAAAAGTCTATTCAGGCTGACATCCAGAAGGCGGCTGCTGGGTTTCTCCTCCTGCAGCTCTGCATCCTTTAGCTGATCAGCAGCTATTCAAGGTAGCCAGACCTCCTGCCTCAAGTCTAAGTATTGGAAATCAGAAGAATCACACACCGGAAATCACTTCAATCTGTATGATAATTTGACACCCTCATCTGGGATTTGGTGTATTTGGTTCAGTTCAGCAGTTGGAAAGTGTCAGACTGGTTGGTGATTTAATCTACATGATACAGTTGAAGTAATGTACATATGGTGCAGCAGCCACCTGTGAAAAGCACTCCATAGAGTAAATAATACTTTAGAGAAATTGAATTTTGTTGTGTTTTTTTTATTTATTTCAGTACATACAACAACCATACCTTACTATATATTACAAAACAGGGTGTTTTTTGAGAGCCTTGAGGTTCTGTGGTACGATGCAAGGATTATGTCTGAGATGAGTGGTGATACTATTTCAAACAATCCAAAGTAAAGTCAAACAGCCAATTGTGTTTTACTGGCAAGAGAAACTGCCCTAAGGATCCCAATTTCCAAATGCCTCCAAGCAATGAAAAGTGTAAAGATGTGAGGTGAGAGGAGGTTTCAAAGTCTCCTCATGATCAGGTTGCATGTTGGTTGGGAATAAAACTTTAATTATCTTGATGCCTACTTCAAATTCCACAGTCTGATCAGCAACGGGGGCTACCCTCCCTCCACTGGGAGCCACAGGAAGACAGGTTAATAGGGGTGCATGTATGACTGCCAAGAAAATCGGCAGGTCTGTTTCACTGGGGTACGAAATCAAAATCCCTCTTCCAGAAAAAGGCTTTTTTTTTTTGCTTTTTTTTTGGGGGGGGGGTTTAGGAGAAAACATAGTGAAATACCTTTAGAACAAAAAATCAACAAGCAAACAAAAAGATGGGAATAAAGACACATTTTCTTTGGATTTGCAATTTCAGACATTTGGAGCACACAACCATGGGCAAACAGGCTGCTAATATGAAAAAGAAAATAATGTAATATATAGTGTAAAGTAAAGAGACATACATACACACATATGGCTTTTAGTTTTATGTTGAAATCATACAAGCAGTTAATTATTAAGCTACGTCAGGTAGCAGTTTATGCTTGCTACACATCCTGTTTTGTTGACTCAAACCTTCTAGAAGTGAGTCTCAGTCTAAGCAGCCATCGTGGGAGGCAAAGCTATAATTTAATCCTCAATGGGATAAAAAGACTATGTAGAATCACCAATAAAAACTAAAAAACTAAAAAAGATATTGACTTAAAAAAAATAAAATAATTTTTTTTTTGTGACTGTTAGAATTCTACCATGCATACACAAACTTGTAGCTTAATTCACGGCTCAGTCTTATAGATATTATAAATAGTCTCCTTTAAGTGAATATAGTCTTATTAAGAGATATTTGACAATTACAATGTCCAAACTTCAAAAAATGAAAAGGCTACTATGGAAAGAAGCTTTGTGAATCTTATTAGTTTTAATCAAATCCTTACAAAAGGTTTAAACATCAAACTAGCTGTTAATATTCACTGCTTTAGGCACATAAAAACCACCTACCTCTGTTTTAACAGCAACTTTTTTAGTATATAGTGCATTTTCTGCATTGCATCCCACACAGTGGGAGTATGGATTTTATTCATGACTTTCATTATATGCTGTTCTGGAAACCACTTTTACTACATCCGCAGCTTTTGCCGTTATGGATGGGTGTGGTGCACTTTCAGTCACTACTGCCTTCGGCATTTGCTCACAAACACCCTTCCCTGCATTCCCTGTGCTTTATCATGTTTGGCCCAGCTGCACAACGCATTCCCAGTGGTGATTAAGGTCGGACAATTAGATTCAGCCAACCGCGGTTCTGGTGACTTAATAAGTATAGACAATTATCTGAAATTAATATGATAGATGTTATTGTCTTGTGCTGCTCGGCTCAGTCAGATCTTGGCAGGGCTTCAGGTTATTATTACCGAGTATGCAACCACTGTATTAGCTTGAGTAATGACGGTCTCCATGCGGCTGTAGCCGTTTCATCAAAGAGAATGAGATTATTAGTTAGATGTGCTATGTTTCCAGCTAAACATACTCAGCACCCAGTGCCTCCGATGTGATGCCATCAGCCTTGGCCCCTCTGGTTAGTGCTATGCGCACAGTAAAAAAAGAAAATCTGAAATAAGCCTCAACCAGGCCCAAATAGCTATGAGTACACAGACTTGGATGGCACCACTGAAATAAAATAAATGTAAAAGATTTGTGAAAAAATATGCCTGTTTTTCAGCCGTGCAGTTTTACATGAGCTATTTTTCTTCCCAAAGTTAGATCGTTCAGGCATTTCAGAACACTGTGTGGCTTCGTCAAGTGTATGAAATCTCAGAGGAAATCACCTCCAGCAAGTGCGATTATACATTCTGGTTCAGGTTTTGTAGCGCAATTTGCACTACAGAGTTCACTGTTTCCTCGCAGCTTAAGCTTTGGACACCTGTTGTCACACTGTGGTTTTTACCATCTGGCACCCAATAACATCTGAAGAGCTACTCCTTGAGGACAGCAAAAAAGGTACTGAGGGACATATTGCTGCAGCTGGCTCAGTCTTATAATGAGCGCTGTCAGGGATTTGCAGCACTGAACTTTTGCGCCCTGATCTGTGGCGGGTCACCGTCGAGTTCATATCAATAATTCATCTTGCTGCTCAGCTCCCTTGCCTGTTATGAAACAAATCTTGTTAGGCAGTCCTGCCAACACTGTCTCCATCTCACTACCCGACTTTATTTGCCTGCTCAGATTGGAATGGGGGGGGGGTCAGCAGTGGGGTTTGTTAAAGATTAGCTGAGTTCATCTACATGAAACATTTGTTTTGGAAGCAGGGACATGGCAGGAAGTTTGAGTCTACAGGGTCACCTGAAGAATGCAGTTAGTTTCCCCACAATGGCTCACTGGAATAGATGGGTTCACGAAAAGTAGACAGAGTGCGGCCCGTGCTCTTTATCCCCCCAGTAAGGTTTCTCGGTGGCCTTCCTGTGGTTTATTGTGAAACAATGTGGAGCTGTCAGAGGCTCAGTGGAGACCTGGGGAGAAGAAGGCAGGGAAGTGGAACGCCGTAGTGGATGGGGCTGCTCTGATAAGATCCAGGGAGACTCCTCTCCCTCCCCATCGGCTGGCATCGAGCGACAGTAACCTTTCCTGTCACTGACAGTTGCTAAAAGCAGCAGGGGATCTGGAGGCCTTATGTTTAACTTCTTTCAAATTAGCACCTTTTTTGCTTTTGTTGTCGTGTCCTCCTGGCTCTGCTGATCAAGGCGGTCAGAATTAGTCAATTCACCGTGAATAATTACACGCCTGGATATACTAAGCACATCGTGAACATTTTGTAAACCTTTTACATATTGCTCAGGTATTCATAAACCCTTGGAAACAAGTTAAGATGTAAAGCAACCAAAACGCAGCACTTGACTCCGCCTCTTATAGAAGACTTCAAACATTTCTAGCCTTGGACATGCTGCTCCAGTTTAAATGAGATCCATCCACCAGAGTAAAACAGGTCTAACAGTTCCCCGTATATTAGCGTGCTAATGAGGTCCCAGTGTGATACTTCTTAATGAAACCATCCAGGAGGCCAATTGTCCATAACTAATTATCATATGCTAATTGGCACACTAAAGTGCAGAAAGAGGACTGATTTTGTTTGTCTGTGCCTCTCGTTTTTTTCTTTCTGCCTGTGATGCATTGTATCAAAAGTGCTTAATGACTGTAATTACAGCTGAAAGACATGTGCAAATCACATTTCTTTTACAGTATGATTACCACTACATTATAAATACCCAGCTTCAAGTGGGTATGGACTTCAAAAGTACACATATAGTTTAATAATACATCTGAGACCTGAACAGGCCAAACAAGTGGCCCAGTTTAACCCACTGGATGAATTTTGGTGCTACTCCTGGGGTGGTGATGGGACAGCAACATTACTACACAAAGAGAATGGAAAGCTTAATATATTTGTAGAGCTAGACAAATTGTTTGAATCATTCAGAAATGAAATACTATTTTTTACATTCAAAAACTGTACATGTAAATATTTGGGCCTGTTAGCTGTAAATTGTAACAGCTGTAGACTCGATGAGTACTGACTGAGAAATGTATTTTCCCTAAAACATGTCAGGCTGTTAATCAGCAGTCCTGACTGATCATTAATCTGAAAATCTATTTCACGAAGAATAAAACTTTCTGCTGTCAGAACTTATTAAAAAGAGTGAAGGAGGAGTGTTTTTTTTACCTGCCTTTTCGGCCTCTTGGCTGTGGCTCAGGTGAATCTTTTCAGAATGTACTTTTTTATACGTAAAGAAAGGGAAAACTTTGGGGGGGAGGTTTTTCTATGAAGCCATTATGAAGTGGTTTTATTCGTCCAGCTGTATGTGGCCCATTAGCTAAAATGAGTTTTACGCCCCTTATGTGCAACTAATAATAACCTTAAGGGTAAACAATAACTTTGACTATTTTCCACTCAAACTGCGGTGTGATTATTATTTCGATCACAGCGGCTTGCCATGTCTGATAAGCCAGGTGTAACAAATTCTTTTTGCAATGTTGCACATTATCCTCATTTGCCACTCTTGACTCTCTAAATATGAAAAAGGGGCACGATAAATCCCTGAGAGATCCCACTGATCTGAAGAATGACACTGAAGAAAGAATGCACCCTGAATGGCACCATATTGAATTATGCTCAAGTAAAAGAAAACACTGGGTGGCACATGGCAATGGACCATATTGGTTCAGTTCTGGTTCAGTGTTCCAGAAAATGGGACAGGGACTCCAAACAAATACAAATAGCTCGCTATTGCTTTAGAGCTTGTGGCTGACCAGCTCTGCAAACTGAATATAGCAACAGGTTCTGGTTCAATGGGCCAAACAAAGGTGATGATCCTGCTGGAAACATATGGGCGATGCTGCTTTCAGTTAAGAAATACAATATCAAGATTGGCCCTACCATGGCACTGGGGTGGAAAATAATCAAAGTGGAACTCTTATTGTGTCGAGCAGATAGTTGCAAGAAAACCAAATAGCACACACATACACCAACTGACACGATCAAAACGGTCTTTTTGTATGAAAATCCGTATTATGCCCACTGCTCCACTTTCTCTGAGCACATACACATGTTCAGATTCTATTTTGCTAATTTAGGTGGTCATTAAGTTTGTGACAATTAGCTATGGACGATGAAGCCGGGAGGTAGGACAGTGGTATCGTGCCGCATCCCCATTAGCTCATTTGCGTAGGGTCATTAGACAGAGTGCGACGAGAGCCACACCAGTTGTTTGCTGCACGGCGCTTCATATTGCAGGAGGACCAAGGTCGACTATCAGCAACTGATAGGCTTTCCACGCTGACTGACTGAGGATATTTCAATGTTAATGATTATGGTGCACGGCAATCCTTGCGAAAAGCCATTAGAAGTGTAAGGAAATGCTTGTGGAATCCTGAGTCATCTCCAGTGAGAAATTCCCTGCAGTCTCTCTAGACAAAGATTTTTTTTAAACGGTTTCTTCCTGGGTTGTTGAACAATGTGAAGTCATGGAATAATGTCAGAGATGGAACTAATGGCCATGTCTGATTCGAAGCTTTTATATGGTGAGGCAAGGAGGATTGGCAATGTGTCATTATGGAAGCTGACAGCTCATTAAATCAGAGGAGTCAACAAGCAGTACATCACTGCTCTATTGTATGTGAATTACCATATACTGCGGTAAAATGTATCATGCTAAAAATAAAATGGGAGTGGGGGAACTTGTGAAAGTGTGCTGGATATTTGGGAAAACTAATGACCCATGACCCACACTGCCTCCAATGGGCATGCTCATTTAGGCTCTGAGAAAAATTGTCAGCGTGCTTGTTCCCTACAGCAACGCACTGGCTTGTACGGGCTTGATGGATGGCAGCTTTTCATCAGCAATCTATCATGTCATGTCAATACATTCCAGGGAAGAAAATATGTTTATATTTAGGTTGCTATGTGTAATGGAGTTGTTCAATGAGGGGGTAGCATTTTGTCTGTTGGGGAACACAGCGGTGGGCCATCATGAGTTTGTCATTTTTTAAACCTCGAGAAACCTACGTCCACAGTTCCCATTTCTTTTCACTTCTGGCAGAATTGTACCCACACCTCCATCTAAAGTCACCGATGTGGAGCTCCAACTTCTGAGAATATATCGACTGACCAATCTGAGAAAAAGGCAGAATTTCAAACAGGTTCATGAAAACCGGAGGCTAAAACCATCCATCACCATGGGCTGCTTCAAATGCAGACATCAAAAAAGCTACCTTATGGATTGATCTAGGTGATCATATGATGGATTTTGCCAGTGCCACACTGGTTGCTGTAATGTGTTTGTATGCTGGGCCCCTATCGGATGACTGTCAGTTGTGCTGGAATACTCCATGCATATGCCAGGATGTCTATATATCTGGTCCTGAGGGACCATATACAGATCACATGATACAAACCATATACAGCACTGTATGAGACAGTTAAGGCATATAAAGTCACATTTTCAGGAGTGGTTGGAAGTAAAACCATACAATAATAGAAAATGAGACAGTGGGCAATCAAGCAATGGAGACACACAGCACAAGAAAAAGTGTGTTTTTTTAACGCGACACAACATGCATATAAACCTTTTGTAGTGGACCCCCCAAATAAAATTATGAACATGCAAATGAGCATAATATGGGCACTTTAATAATTTACTCCAATTTGGTGCAAAATGTTCACTGACTCAACAGCAGATAACTGCAGGCTGTTTTGCATTATAATGAATTAGTTACATGTGAATCAAATTAAGCAAATGGAGCACATGACAGAATTATGTGAACAGCGTTCTTCAGACAGAACAATTTCCTTTGCAACTCTGATGACTGATTTTCCGGTTAAGTGAACGGCTGGTGCATTCGTCCTGTTCATTGACAGTAACCCGTCATTTACAGCACTTAATCTAGCTGAGGACAGAGCACAGCTTTCAATTAACTCGTCAAATAAGCCAAGTGACACATCCATCATGTGCTTCCGTCTGCCAGACTGCGTTTTTTTCCCCTATTTAAAAAATTTAAACAGCAAATTATATTTCAAACCACAACAGTGGGGCACTTTGTGCATTTATCACAGGAAAAGAATGACATCTCCAATGGTCTTTTTTTTTTTTTTAAAAAGGCGGTGATATCATGTTTTTCATACTTTGTTTTTCTTACATACTGTTCAGTCTCCTAGTAGATGCACCTATTATGTACCTATTATGACATCCGTTTAAGTTATCACATTAACAGTATGTTCGGAAATTTGACTTCTGATGTTGACCTCAAGGTCGGGGTCAATGAGATTTGAACTTTTCTGAGATACATTTGTGGTATCAAAGCTTTTGAAAATCCAAAGTGAAGTTTTTCAGAATACTTGCCCTTAGATTCAAACTCATTCAGGATTTTTAAGAGCTGCGCTTATGGCATCTATTACGTGTTCTCAAACTTTGCTGCTTTCCTCCTGGCAGGGTAACAGCAATGCCCTAACAAGTGAAGTAGAAAAAAAAATCAATTGTTGTGTGCTTTTGAAGCATTTTTCTATTTGCTGGTGTTTTCTTAAGTTAAGGTGCATTTGAACTCTCAAGAAAAAAAATATCAGAGGATTAAACAAAACCCAACAGGTCACTGGTAACATAGTGGATGTTAAAAAGTTAAGGTCTTAAAATCAAAATGATCCCAAATGCAGTTTCTCACAGCAGCTGTAATTACAGTGGATACTTTCACTTGGTGAGTATTTGCATCAGTCACCTACATCATCATGCATCAATCATGTACCTAGAAGAGACAGCACTTTGAATTCCCCGTGCAGCTGATTACTGCACACAGAGACCAGCAGACAGCTCCGCACAGTCCAGCTGGACTGCGAAGCTTGCTGGCAGGAATGAGGACAAACAACATCGCCTCCTTTTGAAGCCTCACATCCTCCTACATCAGCCAATCAGGCTGACCCTGACTTGGCAGCATAGGGGTGCATCTCTCACCTTGGGATGGATAACATCTCCTGAAATCTGTGGATGTCCTCAGCACCCAGAGCCTTTCAGGAGGAGCCTTTTCAGCAGCCCTGGCGTCAAAGTGTCAAGGCTTTACTGCAGTACTGCAGTAAACCAACAGTCAGATTTGGCTGTTGGGGAAAAGGTAAGCTATAAGGTCCTTGCCCAAGGAATATAATAAGAGAAGAGCTAAATAAGTAAGTGGAAGTGCTGAGATATTAATACTGCCAGGAGTCAGTGGTATGGGCTGGCTTACTGACATAGAGAGCATCAGAGCCACAATTAGATCCACTCATCTGCTTTGCACCATGTAGGCACAGAGCAATCAGGGGTACCTGCTGAGACCGAATGGGATGTTAACAAAGTTTCCCCTAATGCCTCTGTCTTTGTGTGAAAAACTGCTTGAGTCAACTTCTGCTGGAGGATGAATCCAAGTTGTCTTACATTAAAATGAGATGGCTACTGCTGCATTCCAGGCTGCTGCACGGTTACACAATATAAACCTTCATCTACATTTTATGCACTCTGGTTTTATTGTTTTACGAGCTTGCCAAAGAATTACCCGAGTTTGAACTGTGTGCTGTGCTGGGATCCTATGAAGAAACAAAAGGTGCTTTTTTTCTTTTCATCTTCTCTGTACCCTTTCTGGCAGGGTGCTTAGCATTAGCATCTGGGATTTGCACTAAATTAGAACATGTAATTGCAATGTCCCAACTGAGCTCAAATCAACAGCAAAAGTTTCATGTTAACACTTCTATGGATGAATGGACAAATGGAGCACATGAAAACAGCACAGATTGTGGCTGGTTGTTATCACAGTCAACACAGACAGGCTGGAGCAATGTCAGGACGAAGTTTTTAAAAGTGGTGGTCTTAAACATTGTAGGTTTTCAAAGGCAAGGAGAGTTCCAAAAGAGGCATAGAGGGATGTTGCAAGGTGAGAAGGACAGGTGCATGCAATAGAAAGTTAGCTATTGTGTTTTAGCTCACTGGTTAGGCTCACTCACCAACACAATTACCGTAGCCGGTGGACCTGCAGCAATGACTGTGACACAGCTTATGGAGACAATTAGGGTAATTTAAAGCTAATAGCTGAAATTTGCATCAGACATGCACTTCTTCTTGGGAGCCATAAATCACATAAAGAAAAATGCAGAGACATTACACGCACAGCTTTAAAATGAATGTGGCTTACGCTCGGAGGATATCATTATTTATTAATCCATTAATGTCCATAAATCTGCACAAAAATCACAGGGGGGAAAAAAGGCTTCTATGGTTCCAAAGTGGTAGTAGTTGTCTTAACAACTATGGGTCTTTGCTTTGAAAATAGTGGCTCTGATAGCCAGTTTGGTATATATTCACGATGTAAATTTACCCATATGTTAACAAATATTGGTTAAAAAAAACAGGGCTCAGTTTACAGTCAACATCAAGACTCACTGAAGAATGATTTTAAAAGATATCTTTTACAGGCTGAAAAGCTGTTTCCAAACAAAGGTTTGGATAAATCCTTAGGCACCATCTGCTTTTAACAGCGGTTTAGTTTTTGATATAAAGTAAGGTGTCAAAGCTGTTTGACAGACAGTGAAAGTGGATATGATTCATATTTGGCACAACTGTTGTGCAGGGAAGGTTAAACTGATGTTATATTGTTCATTTAGAAGACAGGTGATTGAGTTTTTAATATCCTTTTTTTGCACATTTTCTATGCATTTCAATCTGCTTTCATGCCAAAATCAATTAGTTTAGAACATCGTGGAGCAATTTTAACTCACAGTTTGAAGCCTAGGACAATAATAACATACTGTGTAAAATAGCTGTGCAGTGTTAGATTTTTTTATGATTCCAAATCGGGTTTTGTTTTAAATATCTTGATAGTGATCTTTTAAAAAATGCTGATTCTTTTTTTATTATGATTTATTTTATCAGCAACAAATAGCATCACTATGAAGGCAATTATCTTTGATTCATAAGCAAGAAACAACCAACATTTCATCATGTTTTGTATAATTTGAACTCATAAATTATGAGAAAAACATTAACTTAGAAAACACAAAACGGAGGTAACATAGCAAACCTCTGAAATGATTTTGCAACATCCACCCCCAATGGAAGGTGCAGTAAAGTCACAATTTTGTACCAGTAAAGAAGCTACTTTGAACAGTAGTTCTCCATCTGAAAGCAAAAAATCAATAGAGAGGGCCCACATAGTAAGTTCTTCCTGCTAATATCATGATGAAGACTATGGCCAAGCTGCAGCCTCAGGGTCTACAAAAACAAAAAGAAAAAGTTTCAATAACTGCAATTCCTCTAATGGCCTCTAGTGGCTACATCCTTTTTTTATATACAGCCTGGTGTTATAAAATGCTGTTCAAAGGTAGTAGAAAGTGGTCATCGCTTTTAAATAATAATGGGATTTATTTTGTGAGAGTATAAGCCATTCTCATGTCTACATGGTCGCTAAGTTAGCAGGCAGGGAGACCTTTGGCTAACTTAGCTTAGCATATTCTGCTAAACATGACACTGAACAAAAAATGGGCACTTTTGGTGTTTTGGTGTGTTACCGGATCAAGATGTCCTGTGGAGGGACTGTGAAACCATAGTTGTTTAATTTGAATCAAATTACTGCTTGTCCTGTAATCCTAATTAGTATTTTATGTAATCAAATTGCCACATAGCAAGCCCGGGGCTGTTTAATACTCCAGCATAACAATACTGTATTGCACAGGGAGGACGTGGAGTTAATTGGAGACAAGCAGTTCATTTTTGCCATATAAGTTCATCAGATTGTGTATATCACCACACAAACTTGTCATTTGATCAACTAAGGACAAGCAGCCAGTTTAGCATTGATGACTCAATCCAACTACATCATATCCATCATTTCAGATGTGGATGACCAGTCTGACATACCAGCAAATATATAAGCCGTGCTCAAGTAGGCAGAGCAAGACTAAAGTTAAGATATATCTACATATATTCATTGTCAGTATGAATCCACCTCTTAGCGCTGTAATTTGATGGAGCAGTGACAGTTTTCTTCCAAAATTCAATAGATTCCCGAAGGGGAGTGGGTTGCCTGCTGTCCTCGAAAGTAAAAACGATGAGGTCTCTCTCTGCCCTGACAAATGACTGAAGGATACATTTTCATTTCGAGTGTAGGTTGTTGAAGAAGTGACATTAGTGTAATAATCTCCCAGTGCAGGACCTTCTGGAGCCTTTAACATGTCTTCTTCCTCGTTATCCTCTCACTGATTTTCTCTAGTGGTGGTCCAGGGGGGTCCGCATCCTTCTCACTAAATTAGGAGGCTTGGGATATCTCAGAGCCAATTCAGCTTTGATGTTTCATTTAAAAAAAGAGCTAAAGAGGAAGTGACATCCCAGTGGAGAATATTATGCTAATCTAGAAAATGTTAATTAGGCCCAAAGGGTTAATTTCTTCTGCTTTATCAACTCTATACTTTAATCTGTCTCTCAGTTAAAATGCTTATACTGGCAAATGCTTGGAAATAAGAAGTGTTATGAATAACGAAACATTACTTTTTACTTTTCTTTCAGCTGAAATTTGGCTTAATCCTCCCGCTTTGAAATGTAATTGGTTCAGTCTCGCAGCAAAGACGCTCTCTCATCAAGCCACAAAGTAACATAATCTTCTTTAACTTATCACATAAATTTAACAACATATTGCTTGATGTCTTTACGCCTGCTGCACAGTAGGTTCTTTCTGACAGGAAATCACTTGAGTAAGAAAAGTATTATCTCTCCAAAACATAGACAAAAAAAGAAAAGAATGTAAAATCTGATATCTAATATGGAAAACAAAATGTCATTCAGACCCCCCCTCAACTTAATTACATTTCATTCACTGAATTCTCTTCTGAGGTGCAACAAACAATGCATAAATAGATGATAATTGCTTTAATACCAAGGGTGCTATTCTTATCTTAACACACGGAAATAATGAAGGAAACGCTGTTTTTTGTACCTGTAAAGTCGACCGGGAGCCACATTGCATGGGAAGCGCTTGATTCGACACGGAGCGCATCTTACAGCTCATTCGAAGAAAAACCAACGGGTGCTCTCAGACAAAAGGTATCGTCCCCTACAGGCTTGTTCATTCCTCTGCACATTTACCACAAAGCCTGCAGCTCCCTGCCTGCTATTTCATTAGTGCTAATTCCCCACCAGCCTCGGGGACATGCGAGGAACATAAAAGCACCCGGGCCTTCCCATTTGTTTTATGTTTCTTTTTTTTTCTGAGATGCAGAGAAGAATGAACGGCTCTCACTACTCACACTGAGTGATGAACAGTTTCCTGACATGGCAGGTAACGGTTACGTATCGTCCTTCATCCTATATGTGACACATTGAAATGATAGGCGTTATGGCGGGGAGTGATGGATTCGGCAGTGCAGCAAGAGCTTGCGTGCAGAAGCTGAATTGTAAAACAGGAATTCATCTCAAGGTTGGTCTAAAAGTAAAATTAAAGGGGTGTGGAGCCTGAGTGTTTCAAGGTTATGTTCACATTAAATCATTTCCCAAGGTCTTGTTTTTCAAGTTTTAAATGGCACCATCTACAAAGTAAGAATTAAAGAGCAAAATAATTATTCATGTTCTCGGAATTCCAAAGCTAAATTTAAAATATGAGCTGTATTCTAATTTTTAGTGAGCGTATGTTCGAGAAAGACTTAACTTCAAGCATAAACAGAATTGTACATTCAGTACACCTACGTGTGGAAAAAAACCCAACAACGCGTTTGCAAGACTCGAGGAGACATAAAGGAGTACAACACAATCAAATGGACAGATTTGTGCAGCAATAAAAGAAAAGGTCAATTGGACTATAATACCAAATTATTTCACAAAGCCAATGAAAAAAAAGTTCCCAGTTTTACTGGATCAAAATGATTCACACTTGGAGTGCAGCAAACAGAAACATCCATTCCTTGTAGTCTGTTAAAAGAGCTGCAATGAAAAGAAACAAAGGAAAGGTGAAGCCGGATGCACCTACAGAGCATCTGAGGTGGCTCTTTCTGCCGTACCCGTCGTCATTACACTTAGCGCAGCTCTGAGCACGCCGGAGCTCTGAACACACCTCTCCCGCTTCTAAATCCAGGCATGGAGTGAGCTTTCATCTATTAAAAATGATGATTGAGGGAACCAAACAGCCCCTTTTTCACCACCGCACTAACACCATAATATGGTTAAGTGGACATAATTTGCACCTGTCTCTTCCTGTCAATTTTGAAAGAGGAATGGAATTGTACTCAAGCAGAGAAGGTGGCATTGCACAGCTCCCTATCTGCAGCACTCAGCTGTAGCACGGAGTTCAAGTATAGTGTGTGTGTGTGTGTGTGTGAGAGAGAGAGAGTGCAGCAGAGAGAGATGGAAGGTGTGTGAATGAGTTTGGAGGTGGTGGTTAAGTTGAAGAAATTATTCACATCCAACTGCAACAAAAGAGGGGAAACATCTCCGCTGCTTCACTCGCCACTTTTTAACCTAATTACTTGACTTGGCCACTCTCTGATGAACCGGTCCTCAGGTTATAGAAGAACATCTACGTCATTGGTGAGGGAATCCAGATCTGCCGGTGCTATGAACCTTACTAAATATAAAGACGTTCCATTATCTCTGCCAAACCGAAGCCTTAGAGACTGGACCTTGGTCTTTGTGCTTCTTTTTAGATCTCTATCCCCTTAATTGATTTCCCCCGATTCTTTAGCTGCAGAGCCAGAAAAAGTGTACCACAGAAAAGTAGATGATAGAGCTAATTAAGAGTAACTGTTGTTGGATTAGTGATAAAAGCTAAGGAACCATTTAGGCAAATAATTCATGGATACAATCAGCTAATTAAGTAATGTTATATAGAAGTACTTTATCTTAACAGTTACAATTCTTTCCATGTCTTATGAATTAGAACAGCTATATCACAAACGTCGTCCGCCCCCGATACATCCCCTCTTAATTATATGTTTGTATACAGTTTCCACAATAAAAAAAAAGACATTACTTTCTATCATCACTAGCCCTGACACAATCCACTTAATTAATGCTAGAATCACACATTGCTATTGTTTTTGTTGTTTTCTTTTTTCCCCACACAGCTCTGAATTGCAGATTACAGTTTTAGGTATTCAAATATGTCTCAGAGGCAGAGCTGCTCTGAAGGCACAATTAATCTCTTTTTTTTTTTTAAATTAAAGCCTAATGGGAGCAAAGAAGTGCATTTTTAAGCACACATTAGAAAGTTGGCTGGTACTGGGCTCAGAACACACACAGAATACAGAACAATAAGGCTTGGGATCATAACAATGGCATGATATGCATGTGACCTCCTGAACATGGAAGGTCAGGAGGTCACATGCAATAATTTCAACTGCCTATAACCCTCTCCGCCCTAGAGGTCGCTGTACTTGGAGCAGATGCATCTGTTATTAAAACACATTCTGCCAACACTTTTTGAAGGTTGCAGAGGAGCACATTCACTGAAGAGACCGCCGAAAACTGCTGTGATTAAAATGGATTGCTCTGTTTCATATCGGTTGCATTAAATTTAAGGTTCACTAACACTAATCTTTACTGAGCCATTGTTCAGATTCTAGTTTCTAATTTAGAGTTTTGTCTAGACAGATAAACATGTTTGATTTTTTTTCAAAATCTCTCGAAGGAAATTTGATTGGGACTTTTAATGTTTTTAATCTCCTACATATTTGTCTAAATCTCAATGTTTTTTCATGTTCATGTCACTTCCTAATTCATTAGTAGTATGTTCGTTCTGTCTTTTAGTTTCTGAAATTCTTGGAGTTTGCCACCTATATTTATTTAGTGCAAAGGACATTGAAAGACTTTTTATGTTTGTAAATGACCATTAAAAAAAACATGTAAATAGCAGGGTTTTTTTCTATATTATATTTTTCTAAAAATACAGATTAAATGTTTAAGAAAACTTGAAAAATGGCAAAAAATCATATTTTGCATGGTTGGATCTTAAAAAGATTCCAAGAAGAGCTTCAACATGCAACAAGAAGAAATGGGGGTGAGACAAAACATTTTTTTGAGCGTGAAATTTATTGAAAACAACGCTTAAATTGAAACAGCTGATCAAAAGTTTAAGACCACACCTCCAAACAAACCCGTAAACCCCCACAAACAGAAATTAAAGTTCCAAACATGAACTCAGTAATGAGCAGCTCCACCGTTATTGTTGATCACCTCAAAAATTTGTTGCAGCATGCTTGATGCAAGCGTTTCCATGAGGTAAGTGGGAACATTTTCCCAAGTGGTGAAGACGGCCGCACGAAGGGCATCTACTGTCTGGAACTGTTGTCCATTTTTGTAAACCTCCCTTGCCATCCATTCCCAAAGGTTCTCAACTGGATTAAAATCAGGGGAATACACAGGATGATACAAAAGAGTGATGTTATTCTCCTGGAAGAAGTCCCTTGTCCTGCAGGCACTGTGTACTGTAGCGTTGTCCTGTTGAAAAACCCTGTCATTACCACACAGACGAGGGCCCTCAGTCATGAGGGATGCTCTCAGCAACATCTGGACATAGCCAGTGGACGTTTGACGCCCCTGCACCTCCTGAAGCTCCGTTGTTCCACTGAAGGAAAAAAAAACACCCCAGACCACTATGTCGCCCCCTCCATTGTGGCGCATAGAAAACATCTCAGGTGGGATCTGCTTGTCATGCTTCAGGGCTCGCAAAATTTCAAAATCCCTGGTAGCCCTTCGGGCAGGCACTCTTCAGTGTTTGGTAGCCCAAAATAAATTTAAGTAGCCCGAAAAAAAAATGAGAACCATTTTTTGATGGATGTTTTGTTTCCTTTACAGTAATATACATTAAAGTATAATATTGTAAAGGAAACAAAGCATCCATCAAAAAATTGTTAAAACACAAATTACAACAATTGCATAAAAATTACAATCATCGACTCAAATATTTGGAACTGTGTAGAACATGAATCAGTCTGTGTCAGATCCTGAATCTGAAATTTCCGCTTAAGTCCCGGGTAAGAGGTAAGTGGAACCAAGATCTAGGCCATTTGCTTTTTGAAGTTTGCAAATACGGCTACATTTTGCCAGTGGTAGTTCACTCTTTGGAACATAGTACACTGTTCTAAACAGCTTTTTCAGGACTTCTTGTTGTGCTTGGTTTATTTTTAGTATGTTTTTGCAATTGGTGTTTGTTCTGGGAAAGATACAAAGCAATAATACATTTCTTGCATTTCTCATGGATTCTGATGGGGTCTTTCTTAAAATGACTGGTCCCAGTAACAAAGGCGCTTGTCGACTCAGATATCGAGGGAAACTCACGACACACCTGGCAGAACATTATGTTATTTAGCTCATCATATTCCAGCCACATAAATTCTTTTGTCCATGAAACCAAAAAAGCTATGCTTTCTTTTCCGTTTTGTGGTAGGCTTTTCTTTGGCTGTCCCTTCTTCACCCTGACCTGTCTTATTTGGCTCAGCAGAACTAAAATTCCTGCGTAAATCCATCTGTTTTTAGTTTGCTGCAGGAGATTTCACTTGTCACGTTTGAATAGTAAGCTAACGATTGATAAGACGATGCCAGAGGAATTGGTGCGCAATTAATCTGTCACTCACCAATCAGTGCTGCCGCTCTCTATACACAGTTCGCACGATCGCAGAGTGAAAGTGAAAGCCAAAAAAAAGAAGAAGCACAAATTCAAACTCGATTTCACATATTGACAGTGGCTCATCGATGCCAATGACATAATTACCCAGCTACATTTGCGAAAGAATGGAACAGCATTGACATACATTTTTCCTTCCTATGATAGCCCGACGGGCAGGGCTGAGTTAGATTTTGGTAGTCCGACTGGAAAAATCGCTAGCCCCGGGACGTCGGGCTAGCAATTTTGCGAGCCCTGTGCTTCTAACGTTGGAAACCATCAGGACCATCAAGGGTACAATTTTTCTCATCAGAGAATACAACTTTTTTCCACCTTTCACTGTCCCATGTTTGGTGCTCTCCAAACGGTCAGTTCTGTGGTGTGGTGTTCAAAAAGATGAGGCCTTTGAAGACGTTTTTTGTTTCTGAAGTTCTTCAGTCTCAGATGCTGTCTGATGGTTATGGGGCTGCATTCGGCACCAGTAACGGCCTTAATTTGGGTCGAGGATCGTCCAGGGTCTTCACGGAGGCCAATTGGATCCTCCAGCTCAGTGCTGGTGAAATTTTTTTGGGTCTTCCATTTGACTTTTTTGTTCCATAACCCTCAGGATCATTTAAGAAATTCCAAATGGCTATCTTACTGCGTTCCACCTCAGCAGTGATGTCGCGCTGTGAGAGACCCTGCTTTTGCAGTTCAACAACCCGACCACGTTCAATAAGGGAATGGTTTTTTTGCCTTTGCCATCAGAACATCATGACAGTGTGACTACCTGACAGAAAATGACAATGAATCCACATTTTTGCACAGATTTGGCCTTATAAAGGCATGTGGTCTTAAACCTTTGATCAGTTGTAAAACCACCTGTTTCATCGATTTCATTAACCATACATGCTCAAAAAATGTTTTGTCACTCCCATTTGTTCTTTTTGCATGTTGAAGCTCTACGATCCAACCATGCAGAATATGATTTTTTTGCCTTTTTTCAAGTGGTCTTAAACTTTTGATTTGTACTGTATTGGGACATGGTTTGAAGCTCTGGTTGATTTCAGATTTCAGAGGGCAAAGAATGCCTAAGAATGATCAAATGAAGAAGAACTGGAAAGATTTTGTAACTAATCTTGCAAGCGGGTAAGCATCTAAACTCACCTCTGCAGTGACCATTTTAGAACAGGAAGGTTTTCAAACCTTCAGATATTACATCTGTCTCAAATCAGCTGCACTGTTGTCAGAAGTCCAGAAAATACTTTATACTTTTTACATTAACATTATACAAGATGCCAGTGACTTTTATTGGTTCTGAAAGTAGAAATGTTGGAATATTAGAAACATCAACAAAGTGGCAAAATGACTCTGAACCTGTTCTATTGAATAACCTCAAAAAATTACTCTGTACACCTTTAAATTTTTGTACTGTATATAATATATATCCACTTTTGTTTTCTTATCTGAAATATACTGACTCTATTTTGGGCTTTTTTATCTTACTTTTCATCTTACATCTGTTAAATGAGAAAAAAGAAAAAGAAAACAACAACAACAACATCCCTGTCTAGACAGAACTATAAAATCTGCTCTTAAGCAATGTTACACTACATTATTTCTTCACTAAAATAATAAATCTAGCTTTCTTACATGAACACATTTGCCTTTGAAAGACTCTGTTCGCCCTCATCTCAGACAGACACAAAAAAATATTTTATGATAGCTACAGTCTGTCCATTATCTCTCTAATGGCAGAAGGTGGTTCTTCTTTTAGAAACACCACCAGGCTCTATAGTGGTGGTGTTTTCCAGTGTTTCTTCTTCTAATGTGTGTTTTCAATTAGTTAAAAATCAGTGTCTTTTTGACTCCCTTTGATGAATGCTACAGATTTAACTTTACCTTTATGATCATTACTGCTTTCAAACGGATCAGTCTCACAGTCTGCCAAACCCACTGAGAGTTTGTTTTTTCAAATTTTCAGAGCAATTTACCAACAGTGACTGATGTACAGTACGGCCTGATTTAGGATGTTTCAAAAAAAATTGTTATGCAACATAACAATGTGCAAATCATTTAAAATAGTACAAAAGAAAATCTATTAAATATTGAAGTTGAGAATTTTTTAAAGAATAAAAGGTTTAGTGTTGGGGTAATTACCACACCAGAGCCTTGGCTTCGTGGTAAAAGAATCCAGGTGGTCAATTGCCCTACCTGTAATCCAGACCCATGAAAACAGTTGGAGCATTATAAACTGGAAAAAAATACAACACTGAGCTGTTGAGCAGAAAGGGAAAATGAAGGATGTTTCTGAAAAATAAAAAATCAGGTTCAGCATTTGATGGTCTTTGTACTTTTTTCAAACAAATACAGGATTCAAATGAGTCGTAGATTCATAGCGTCCAGGTATTATTGATATTTCCTATCTATTTTTTGAAAATGACTTGTAAAGCCTGGCTTTACAAGTCATCCATATCCATATTACATTAATGTGCATATGCATTAACTCGGCGTGTTGTGATGAAGAAGGAAAAAAAGTACGCGGTATATAGCATATGCAAAGTCATGACAATAATGGTGAACTAAAATTGCACTGCTGGTAAAATTTCTGCCTCATTTTTCTTCGCTGTCAGAGCGCAACCACAGCCTACTTTACTCACCACAAATACCACAGATAAAAACATCACTCTCATCATTCAGTTCCCACCCCACGGCCCAAGTGATGACAGATATTACACCAGAGTGACGAGAGTACAGCCAGGGACAACACCGCACTGCTGCTTCTTTCATGTTTAACAAATCATATTAAAATGGAACTAAACAACAGTGGGTAAAAGCGAACTTCTGAAACCGCTGTTTGAAAACATTTCATCAAGCCCTTCTTGGCTCGTGGACAACAAATGGCAGTGATATAGAGAGCATTGCAATAAATCTATGTCATTTATCACAGCACTGGGGAAATATTTCAAATAATTTAAATCTGAGGTCAAGAGGTTCTGCTACATTTCCTCATCGCTGCCTCTAGCTGTCCGCCTGGTAAGGGAAACAGGAGCATAATAAAGCAGCCAATGCACAGGAGGAATATTAGACTAATGAAAAGCTCTGTCCTGTCTTGGCTGCTGGCCCATCTTGTGTACTTCCTTGCGTCTACCATTTCACAGCATGGAACAGCAGAACGGAATTCCACTGGCAAAATAATAAAAGCAGCCCCCACCCCGATGAATGTGCGTCATGCACTTTAGTTCCACAAAATAGAAGAAAAGAAAAAGGCAGTGGCAAACAATCATGACTCTAAGAGAAGTGCAAAGTCTTATATTCTCTGTGCATACAGTTTAAATCAAGTCACACAGTTGTCCGTATCCAAGTGTTGCTGTGTAGTTTGGGTCCAAGGGGCAGGGGCTTTTGTTGACGTGCTTTTTCCTCTCTTTCTTCTTCTCTTTTTTTTGTACAATTATATAAAGAGTCCCGGGCACAGGCAGCAGGTGATGGAACATTGTGAAATTGTGGATGATGGTAGAGGTTGTAAGCAGTAGGCATGCCTGTTTGGAAATATAAGCAGGGGCAGACCCCTGCTGATCATGAGCCCAGGCTGACAAACTGCCCCTTGCTGTGGCTTGCATTATGTGTGATAGAGCTAGGCAGTTTCATTGAGAACTGGGTGAAAGTACGGATGACCTACAGGCTAAGCTCACAGTCAGGAATCTATTACTCAACCCAAAGGTGTCAGTGTACCTCATGCACCATACTACATTTGAAGGGTTCAAAAAATAGCTTCATAACTGTGTGGACAACTCATATTAGCCGGAAAAGGTAGACAGGTTATACTTTAGGTAGATTTACATTACAATGATCTAGTAGATTAGTCTTTGCTTCTATGTCTTTTCAAAATATACAGAAGTACTGCATCAGGGCTATGGCATCACTGGGCTCCAAAACATCACTAATACTCCTTTCTGGCAAAGACTCCCACCTGGAACCTGGAAGTTTAGGAACTAAACTAAGACACTGATTCAGCTACTAACGCCTGGTTGCATGCTAAGGCTAACCAAGGAATTATAGCCTGGTTTATAAAATTTTGAAAAAGACAACAGCAATAAAGAAACACATGCAAGCTTACCATGTAAAGTCTCCATTTGCAACAACCAAATCCAAAATCCACAGTGTTTTTCAGTCTTTGTTTTCCTAAACAGAACTCAGGAATTCTGGGAAGAACAATAAAGGGCTGAGCTCTTTATTGTCATTTGTCAGACAGTTAAATTTATATTGATGATATTAAAAGTGAAACCAAAAGCGCATAGTAATAGCATATCTCTGAAGGTGACATTAAAGCTGAATAATATGTATACAGGTTTTGTGCTGGGAAGACAATGTCGAATGACATTCTGCATATACTGAAGCAGCATGGGTCCTAGCTCAGCTGCTTAGCTGCTCAGCTGGTCTGCCTGCTGTCTAGACCTGTCACCCACTCAAGACATTTGGAGCGTTATGAAACAAAAAATACAACAAAGGAGTGACTAACCTGGTAAGCTAATAACTATTAAATGTTGAGCACTGGTATCCTCAGTTCTCACATTCTTACAGGGTTAAAAAGAGAAAGAGGGGAGAGGCAATGCAAAGCAGCCGGAGATGTTTCTTTGTTACAACCTTCCAAGAATTTAGATTGTAATTAATTGATTTAGTTGTAGTGAATGTCTTTGGTGTTGATTGTTGCTCATACAAAAATTAAATGCATACCAGTAAAATCACTTTGCGTCCTTGCACTTTAACAAAGGTCAAGATCATTTTTAAAATCATTTTTTAACCGCGAAACCAGGTGCTTAAACTTTGTTGTGCATCAAATATGTAAGAAAAGACAAAACCAGAGCTGATACTGTAGCTGATGTGTTTGAGTAACACCGGCAGTCAGGCAAGTGACTGGACCCTATGGCCAGTTTTGAGAGTTGTGTCATACTGACATACAGTGCAGCTATCCAGACTTCCAGCTGAGATGTGCAACTTCAGAACAAGAAGCACCGGGCTTGCAGTCCCAACAACAGCAGTAGTTTCTTGTCAGGGAAAAGCATTGGCATGATAATGCATCACGTCTTTCACAATGTATGCCATTCTAGATCTCGGTGGTGCAGCCTTAGCACTTCTGCTGTTTTATTAGGAATTATCTGCAGTCGATTAATAAATGTCGTGCTGGCTGAGTCCCACAGGACGAGGGGCAGGGAAGCACGCCCTGATAATGGAGAGGTATCCATCATGTCTGCCAGTCAGGACACTGCAACTGCCACTGCCACCCAGACGCATGATGCGCATGAGAAAGGCAACAGCGGCTAATAACGATGTCACTGTGAACACCTGGAAATGATCTCATGATAAATGCAGGAGATGGTTTGATGACTTTGGCCATTATGACGCACAAACATTAAATTAATCATCAGTGTTTGTGCCTAAAGTGCAGACTTTCCGAGGTCTGACTGTACATTTCAATTTCGAGTTGCCATCCACATCCATTTTGCACAGTCTATTTCAGGAGGTGAATAGCAAGAGGTAATAGATGACAAGTATCCATCCCACTGGCAGATTTGATAACAGGAAAAAGGGATAATTTGCAGTAATAGTTGCAAAATCAATCCTCTACCGGCATACATTTAGATATTTAAAACCAGGAGTGAAATTTATAAGCATAAAAATGCTTTTCCTCACAAATGAATTCCGTCTAAATCATCCAAGAACTCTCAAAGGACAACAGTAAAAGCGGGCTGTTTTTCTGACATGTCATGAATAAAAGAGGCCTGTGGTCCTACTGCAAAAACAGAAAGCTCAGCGCTCGTTTTCCCCCAGTGCTCCAGTAATAGGCCAGTGGAAATAAATGTAATCACTGCACTTTGTTCTCCCCAGTGATATCATTTCTTCTTATTACTTTTCACCACCCTCCGCGTCTCGGGCACCATCAGAATTTCATTTGATCGTATTTACATTTGCTTTGGCTTCAAACCCCGGTGATGCTAAAAAGCAATTACTGCTTCAAGTTGCCGTCTGCCAAAGAGAGCCACACAAGATGTCCTTGCCAAACTGTGGAGGATTCCAAGCCATCTCCGGCTGACATTTAAGCACTTGTCTTCTCCTGTAAGCACGGTTCACTACATTTAGAAGCAAAGAACTGATTATGACAAACATGGCCTTTAAAAGAGTCCTTTGACCAGGGACAATCCCTACAAAGTAACATTTATCAGCGTTAAATACCAGAGCCGCTCAATGCCACAACACAGAAGGATATGCCATTTATCAAATTAGAACATCTGAAATCTCACTGACTGTCTGGACAGGAACCTTCAACACCCTCGATAAATATAACTGACAGTCAAAACTGTGAATGCAGATAGATGCTTAATTAAGGGGTCTCTCATCAAGTTCAGTTTCAACATGATTGCGTAATTTCTTGTGTGTGAGGATCCTTTTGAATTTTAAAAATTACCCTAATGATGTCATAGGGATGTCATCAGCTCTGTGATGGATTAAGCTTTAAAGATATGTTTTTTTTTTTTAAATCCCATTGCCTGTTCTTCAAACTAGGGAATTTGAACGACATGGCCACAGCACTATAGTATTACTACTAAAACCCACAACAGCATCTTATTTACTTGTGGTATGCATGCAGGACTTCTTGGGTTGTCCTCTGGTGTTGAGAGGTTGGTGGTGGATCCTTTGGGGAGTTTGAAGACTAGGACACCACCTTGGAGAATTTCTCATGTTCTTGGAGCCATTCTTGAACTGTTTTAGCGTTGCGATTGGAAACATTATACTGATACTCGAGACTGTTGTCTCTACAGCCTTATCTACAGCAATTTTAAACAGGCAGTATAATACCAGCCAACCAATACCAAAAGCTAGGACCCAGATTTCCCAGCAGAATGTAGCATATTAACAAGGTGATCACACATAGTCGCTTTCACTTGTCAGTGGCGTTGATGTTTTGATATATCTGTGTGTATCTCGCTTGAGGAGTGACTTTGTCTCTTGCCATTTTCTACAATAGATGAACTTCATCATTTTATTAAGCTCATTTCCTTTGTGGACCAAGCAAATCATAAAAACACAATGATGTAACACTCGGTAAGTGCTACAGGATGATGCAACCCATGCTGCCTTACAAAATGTAACCATAAAACTGAAAGACCTCTCAAATATGGTCAGCCTGGATGGCATGGCAGCTCAGCAGTATGTATTGCCGGTATACATGCCCCCCAATCCCCAACACACACACACATACACACCCAAGAAAAGAAAAGAAAAAAAAAATCAATGTGTAGTTGTCCATACCATTACATGTAAACTCTTAAGCAACCCTGTTCCCCGCTGATTGTGTTTCTTTGCAAATGGAGATTCAATTATGCTGTTCTTCCAAGTGAGCACAGAACAAACGACACAGAACTATCAATAGTGGGCTGCTCGAGGGACAGATGCAGTGGAGGATAAGCGAGATAGCCGGACCTCCTTTGCTGTGCACTCTTTGTTAAATTACCCAAGGTTAGTGCAGCGTACTGAAAGCAACTAAAGCAATTAGTTTTCCACCAGTTGGTCAATTGTCAGAGTCTGCAGATTGAAGAGCCATTGTGTATACAGTGCTGTTTCGGCCCAGATGTCAACAAACAAAAATCACATCTGAGTCTGTGCAGTCACGGTCAGGTCTGTTTTGGGAATATTTAATAGAATTAATGGAGTTTTCTCATTTATGTTAAAGTTGTAGGGTATAAATGTATAAACCCTCCAAAAAGAGACAACACATTTGTGTGTGACAGTGCTAGCCCCAGTCCTAAATTCAGACAAAGAGAAAAACTAAGTGTAATAAAAAGGCCTGCTTAAATCCATGCTGCTTTTACAGTTGGTGCAACAATAAGTTCTGTAGCCTGTGATGTTTCTTAAGCAGAAGCGCATGAGGATTACAAGAAATGACACAGATTTGAGGTTGTATACTTTATATTTAATGTAATCCATTATGCCTTTCAATTCTTGTTTCGGTATTCTTTTTTTGACCTCCTGCTTGTTCACTATGCTGGACTGAGAGACATGTGTTTCTCTATTCCTATTACCCAGCCCCAAATGGCAGCCAGGAGAAGAGCTAAATGTGGAATATTCTGGATACAGTATATCTTAAGTGCCAAAATATGTCTAAAAATGGCTTCCAAAATCTTTTTGTGTCCGATTACTGTTTTGCTTGCCATACAGCCCCAAGGGCTGCTCATTAGTCAAGAACTAAAGGTAGCAATGGACTACTACAATATATTCTGTACTGTCCATATTTAGTAAAAAACAACTACTGAGTTGCTTTACCCAGCTACAATAGCTGAGGAGAATATAAGTAGTGATATTTTATGACAGGGTTTTAGTTCCCTGTGTGTCTCCACCACTTTTCCAGGTTCTTCATTGATAAATAGCTTCAGAAAAATGTCAAAAGCCCACAGAACCTACTTTCATGCACAGCCAGACATTCTCTGCTCTTCCCGGGATAAATATCTCATCAAGACACATTCAGCCCTCTATTTTATTGATCATCTTTTATCTAGTTTCCGTTCCTAACTTTCCAAACCCTTTATATTTAATTGTAAATCATATGTAGCTAGTTTTGGCTTATATAGCCAAATGACAACAGGCAAAATAAGTGTTCTGTAATTGCTGACAGTAGCCTTCTACATTTCTTCCTGTTGGGGGATAAAAATGACTCTATTTATAAACAGTCTCAGTGTATGTATAGTCATATCCTTTTTTGATTTTTTTAATCCGACGTGCACTGAAATTTACTATATGATATATCAATTTTCAAGTTCCATGCAATCAAAAATGCCAAGGAGCTCCTTGGCCAAAATGTCTATGCATTCTATTGAAAATATGTTAACTAAATTTGAAATAGGGCTAGTTATGAAAGGAAGATGAAACACATCACATACCACCTAAACATTACACCTGCTGCTGGGCCATGGACACCCATGCCATTCTGGTAAACAGTTATTGTTTTTAATGCCACAGGAGACTTGGAACTCTGCAGTTACTGAGTCAACTGAGTGAGTTTCATGCACTATTGTCCCAGGACTCAGCAAAGTTGTTTCAACAGTGGCATCCTATTATAGTACCATGCTGGAATTCATTGATTTCTTTGACAAATTGCAGTTTGTAAAGGCAGCTAAGTGCTTGATTTTATACACCTGTGGTAATGGAGCTGAAAACACTTAGATTCAAAGATCACAAAGTGTGGCCCAAAAATTTTGTCCACATGATGCACCAAAGAGAAGGACTACAAACAGTTGTTTTAGTGAATTTAGTGGTTTAAATATTTGGAAAGCATCTCTTTCTCTTGTGAGCACCAGATTCAACATAAAGAAACCACACTTAAACTCTTCTTATTAGCAGTGCCAATCACTGTGCTGCCATGCCATCTAGACCAAATACCAGTTACTCCCTACAGGGGCAGGCAATTACACTACACATTTAACCTTCTGGTAAAATATTGCCCCCTGGTGGTGAAAGTTCTCGATAAATTTGCAGAGAGTAATTAGAAAAATGGGGCTATCGTGGCTCAAGAGTTGGGAGTTCGCCTTGTAACTGGAAGGTTGCCAGTTCGAGCCCCAGCTTGGACAGTCTCGGTCGTTGTGTCCTTGGGCAAGGCACTTCACCCGTTGCCCACTGGTGGTGGTCAGAGGGCCCGGTGGCGCCAGTGTCAGGCAGCCTCACCTCTGTCAGTGCGCCCCAGGGTGGCTGTGGCTACAATGTAGCTTGCCATCACCTGTGTGTGAATGGGTGGATGACTGGATGTGTAAAGCGCTATACAAATACAGACCATTTAGAAAAAATAATTTAATTAATATTTCACTGTTTTTCAAATTTAGTGCCATTTGATGGATTTGTCAGAACCAAAATTTAAATTCATAGTGCTGCAAAACCTCACCGGTGCAGCTAATAAATAATTGCATTTTCCTGATAATCACGTTAAAAAGTTCTACTCCCCAAGTCCTGCTCAGGATTCGCATTAATGGCAGAGTGTATCCCTGACCTGCTTGCGGATGATGTTAAAAGCTTTTTAGTGTTGGGAGGTGATTTCTGTACCTTCGCAGAAGATCTTTAGCTTGCGAGGAGAGGATATGGATTTCAAATGCCCTGAGCATTGAGGGGTTGACGAAAAGAGATGACTCTTATCTCAGTGTGTGTCCCTCTGCTGAGAACATGACATTAAATTGCCATTCTCAAAGAGCAAGGGAAGCTACTTACAGCAGGCACGCAATTACTCTTGCGTCAGTGGTTAGATATTTACCACAGGGCTCAAGAGAAAGTACTGAATAATGCTTGATACTAGATTTTCTTCCTTTCAACAGTTGTCTTTGCAAATTTGAACAGATAGCACTTTCAGTGTTTCAGAGATGTCACATAGTCTTTGCAGATTTTGTCATGAGAGTTTACTGTGGGTTTCTTTGGGGATTTTTTTTTTGGCCAGACGGCAACTGTGCTGCTGGTTTTCTGGTTGATTCAGTTTATTGCCAATCTTGAAAATTTCCTTCACTTTTCACGCTAGAGATGCACCAGTTTAACTTTTTCCAGTTGACAGACTGGGAATCTGTTCAAGGTTTACCACTAAGACAGCTGGGATAGGCTCCAGGCCCCAACCACTTTAAATTTAAAATGACTGCAAAGATATAAATAAAACCTTTTAATCCCATCGGAGTAAAATACCTCTAAGCTGCTGTAGCTGTAGCTGTAAGCTGTTACCTTCCACAATGCTAGGTTAGCTCTCTCACTAGCAACCAGCATGTTGCTTTGAAATAGGCTAATCCATCTTAAAAGCAAGATTTTGTTTTTGAACAGTATTTTCCTCTTCCCACATGTTTTCACATTTAAACTGGTTGCTGTTCTTACATCCACAGAAATTATAAATTGTTATCAATATGCCATTTCTGTATAAAGTAAATGACTCAAACTGAAACACTAATTTAAATTAAATTGCGAAAAAAAGATTGCATTCTTTCCCTGCTATTGAAAACTAAGCTAATACAGGGAGTGCAGAATTATTAGGCAAGTTGTATTTTTGAGGAATAATTTTATTATTGAACAACAACCATGTTCTCAATGAACCCAAAAAACACATTAATATCAAAGCTGAATGTTTTTGGAAGTAGTTTTTAGTTTGTTTTTAGTTTTAGCTATTTTAGGGGGATATCTGTGTGTGCAGGTGACTATTACTGTGCATAATTATTAGGCAACTTAACAAAAACAAATATATACCCATTTCAATTATTTATTTTACCAGTGAAACCAATATAACATCTCCACATTCACAAATATACATTTCTGACATTCAAAACAAAACAAAAACAAATCAGCGACCAATATAGCCACCTTTCTTTGCAAGGACACTCAAAAGCCTGCCATCCATGGATCCTGTCAGTGTTTTGATCTGTTCACCATCAACATTGCATGCAGCAGCAACCACAGCCTCCCAGACACTGTTCAGAGAGGTGTACTGTTTTCCCTCCTTGTAAATCTCACATTTGATGATGGACCACAGGTTCTCAATGGGGTTCAGATCAGGTGAACAAGGAGGCCATGTCATTAGTTTTTTTCTTCTTTTATACCCTTTCTTGCCAGCCACGCTGTGGAGTACTTGGACGCGTGTGATGGAGCATTGTCCTGCATGAAAATCATGTTTTTCTTGAAGGATGCAGACTTCTTCCTGTACCACTGCTTGAAGAAGGTGTCTTCCAGAAACTGGCAGTAGGACTGGGAGTTGAGCTTGACTCCATCCTCAACCGAAAAAGGCCCCACAAGCTCATCTTTGATGATACCAGCCCAAACCAGTACTCCACCTCCACCTTGCTGGCGTCTGAGTCGGACTGGAGCTCTCTGCCCTTACCAATCCAGCCACGGGCCCATCCATCTGGCCCATCAAGACTCACTCTCATTTCATCAGTCCATAAAACCTTAGAAAAATCAGTCTTGAGATATTTCTTGGCCCAGTCTTGACGTTTCAGCTTGTGTGTCTTGTTCAGTGGTGGTCGTCTTTCAGCCTTTCTTACCTTGGCCATGTCTCTGAGTATTGCACACCTTGTGCTTTTGGGCACCCAGTGATGTTGCAGCTCTGAAATATGGCCAAACTGGTGGCAAGTGGCATCTTGGCAGCTGCACGCTTGACTTTTCTCAGTTCATGGGCAGTTATTTTGCGCCTTGGTTTTTCCACACGCTTCTTGCGACCCTGTTGACTATTTTGAATGAAACGCTTGATTGTTCGATGATCACGCTTCAGAAGCTTTGCAATTTTAAGACTGCTGCATCCCTCTGCAAGATATCTCACTATTTTTGACTTTTCTGAGCCTGTCAAGTCCTTCTTTTGACCCATTTTGCCAAAGGAAAGGAAGTTGCCTAATAATTATGCACACCTGATATAGGGTGTTGATGTCATTAGACCACACCCTTTCTCATTACAGAGATGCACATCATCTAATATGCTTAATTGGTAGTAGGCTTTCGAGCCTATACAGCTTGGAGGAAGACAACATGCATGAAGAGGATGATGTGGACAAAATACTCATTTGCCTAATAATTCTGCACTCCCTGTATTTGGGGGAAAAAATTACATCACAGAACATTACACAACATCATTTCAACATTAAAGCTCTAGTTTTTCAGCAAACGTCATGTTCCTTCACCAGTACAAATCCGATTCAAATAAACCTTTGAATTTCTTTACACAAAAAGATCTTCTTCTGCCAGCTCAGCAGTTTCAAACAAGATAACAGCATCATCATCATGTGGGTTTCCAATTGGCCATGCTATGTTGGTGCCAGTAATGCCAATTATTAATCGTTATTAAGCTATTCGCGGTCCCTGTTTTTTATGTGTTTATTGATTTGCAGACACTGACTTTCAGATGGTTTTAATACTGAAGAGAAGCAATAATATTTTGAATCTCAAGCAGTTTTACATTTAATTATTTTTTTGCATTTATTCATGCTTTCAGTTTTGCTTAGTCCTGCTGAATGTCCATGCCTGTTACAGACCTTCTAATTTTGCTAGAAGTTTAAAATCTAGTCTGGCAGAGGTGGGGAATATCTTCTCCCACACACCCCTTTGTAAACGCAGTAGGGCAACAACCTTGAATTCTTCAATGCAAACAGAGGCTTTCAAACACACCATAAAGTGTATACACCACACACACTGAAACCACATTAAATAAAATGTAGGCTCATTTGTTCTATATTCCAGTATATGTCAAAGGTGATGGCCAGAGGGAATCTCTTTAACACTTGACTGCCATCATTAATGAACACTGCTCACTGCTGGTCCTCCAATTACCAAAAGAATGTCTTCAGACAATTTTCATCTGGACATAATTTTATGCTATAAGCTGTTGGGAGAACTGATCTGAATCATAGAGGCATCAACGGCTGACATGAGCTGTTCCTAAACAAGCTGCAGCTTCAGGCAAGTGATCCAGTGCATGCCACATTGTTTCATAACGACTATTAATTCAAACTAACACTAATGTAGTTCTAAAAGCAAACACAACTGCAACAAAAGGTCCATTTTTCCTGGGATGCTGTGTGGGCACAAGCCATGGCAAATCAGTAAAGATGCAATGTGGCCCACAAGGTTGAGATGAATACACGGTGGTTTACATGGGAGGGTTGAGTAATCCACAGTGGGGCTGACCCTGAAGAACTCTGAGATTGCATCAAAAGCCAAAATGAGTTTAAAAAAAGAGAATTTGGAGCATGAAAAGAAGGGAGTAGGAGGATGCCTTAGGCACACGAGGAACTGAAGAGTTACACAGCTACTACACACCAAGACAAAGCAGGGTAGAGTACAATATAATGTTCAGATTGGAAATGCTTTAACAGGTTAAAAGTCAGCTGTCAGGACCTCTCAAGTCAACAGAAAGCGAATGAAAAAGGCCCACAATTAGCCCATCAAAGTCATACTCATTAAAACACAGTCCAAACAGCCTTATAATTCAAAGAGTTATGAATTAGCTATTGACGAATAAGCTGTAAAAGGTTAGAGGGGGGAAACATTTCAGGTGTTTCACAACCAAGAAACTCAGAGGAGATAGCAACATCTGTCTGCTATCATCAAAACATGGCTACCTCATTTTCCTGTCTAGAAGTCTATCTTTGAAAATGCTGAAACCTATCACTGCACGCTGTAAACTAATGCCTTGGTGTCTCAGCGATGGTGACAGGCTTTAAATGTATTTTCATATTACCCCCAGTTTCACAGTGCCCACGACTGTCGAGAGGCTGCTCCTGATCATTTGTCAATCTAGGTTGATACTTGCGGTGAGTAATGTTGAGAAACGTGGCTCTTGTGGCCAGTGAGTGAACAGACTTGTCAAAAGCAGATAGACCATAAACTGTGGAGGAAGCCACCAAGGTGCCTTTGAATAAGAAAGCAAAGCTGGGATTCTCTGTAATGTAAAAAAATGAATGTGTAGCATTTTCCAATAATCTGTACACCACTGTCTAATTTATTTGAATGTGTCTTGTGTTGTCAAAGTACACAACAATGAGACCAAAGTGAGAGCCCTGGAAACCTCAACCTGGAAATCCTTAAACTACAGTTAAAATCATTTTCACTTAATTTGCTGTTTCTCACTCGTTTTTTATATATTCTCTAAATAGCTTACTTTCATTGACACACTAATAAAACATGGTTAATAATTTAATGGTTAACCTGCAATTAGTGAATATTAGTGTTCAAATTCTGGAAGCAGAAGTAGAGTCTTTTTAAATATAGTATGTAAGGTATTTTTGGAAATTAGATTTTAACCTCAATGAGACTTTTCACTTGGATAAATAGATAATAAAAAAATAAATAAAATAAATAAATAAGTAATAAGATGTATATGAAGTTTTTTTTTCCAATGGCAGACACTCATATTAACCTCCTTCTACAAGACTGTAGAACCACGCTACCTGACAGACAGTGACATAATTGCATCTAATCAATCTCCAATGGTCTGCAGCACTTCAAACTTCAGTCTTCTTCTGGAATTCCGGAAATATGTTTATTCACTCTACCTACCCTTACATCTATAACAGTAACAGTAACAGTGGTATGTTGACGGAGCTTACACATTTTGTTTGAATCGTTGTTCTAAATTTTGAAGTAGGTGTTGTTTGTGTAGGATTTCTAGAAATTTGTGAAATTTCTGGCATAATAATGGTTGCAGGTCCATTTTTGCACATATAACAGATTCGGCCAGCCAGTCATACTTTACTATTTTTTTAATCAGACATTATATTGTATGACATTAGTACTCAATAGTAAAGTGGATTTTTACCACAGGTTTGTACAGTATAGAGTGATTCAGTGAGAACGTAACTAATTTGGACTTATCAGACCAAAGCACAGATTTCCACTGGTCTAATGTCCATTCCTTGTGTTTCTCGGAACAAACACATGTCTTCTGTTTGTTGCTTTTCCTTAGTAGTGGTTTCTTAGCAGCTCGTTGACCATAAAGGCCTGATTCGCGCAGTCTCCTCTGAATAGTTGATATAGTGATGTTACCGCTACGGAAACTATGTGTTACATTTATCTGGGCTCTAATCTGAGGTGCTCTTAACTTGCAGTTTCTGTATGTGGTGACTCGGGTGAATTTCTCTTTAGTAGCAGAATTGACTATTGGTCCTTCTTTCCTGGGGTGGTCCTTATATATGTGGGAGACTATTGTTGTGCCAGCCAGTCAAGTACCATGGTATAGAATAGTACATCATGTGTTTGGGTGTACACATGCTCAGTTCAGTGTTTATGAATGAGCTTTAGTCTTTGAAGACAAAAATGTTTTGGTCACTTTATCTCATTGCAGGTTCGAGGTGTAATTTCTGCTGAAACTCTACGTTACAGCTACACTAACAACTATGAACCAGTTGCCTTGGATGGGAGTGCAATTGTATGTGTGTCATATATGTGAAAAGTGCCTTTGTCAGTCAGGAAAACCGTTCCTCAATAAATTTTCCTTTAAGTTTATATGAATTTTTCTTATACTTTTAATATGTACACTTTGTGGGAAAGCGTACTCTAAACGAGCAACGAACCATATATGGTAATGTCAATGACATTGGTTTGCAACATAAAAGTAAAATAGTTTGAAAAAAATCTAATTAAAAAAAAGGTCCACAAATATTGCACTTGGGCTGAAGTTTTTTGAATTTCCAAGTATTTATTAAAACATGGCCAGAATTTCAAATAAAGAGTTCTGGCTGCAGACACTGCTTTTTTCTTACTTCTGGCTCTTAATGATGTCACTGAGAGCTTTATATGTTTATCTTAGGCACGAAACCTTGGCTGTGAGTACAGAAGTCCTATCCTCTGCTCAGACCTCCCATTTACAAAGGTAGCCATTAGAAGAAAGTTGGCTCTAAGGGAAAATGAATGTGTCAAAACAGCTTTTTCAGACCAAAGGTGAACTGGGACTATAGAAAGGATAATAAGGCTAAATAAGCAACATTTTGAACTACTACCCTATTCTAGTATACTACTCTAGAGTTCATACTTGGCTTAGGCACAACTATTTTTGGCAGTGTTTTGGATTTAGAAAGGAATCAAAAAATAAAGCAACAGGTATTGTATTTTTATTCCTCTTTTTCAGCCATCTTATATTTTTATTCTATCAAATGAATTTGTCAGTATAAACAGAGGTTTATTTTTGTCCAAATCAAAATCTTTTATCCTATTTTTTTACTTCAGTTTAAATGTGTCAGTTGTTAGACAATAGAAACTTTGACATGGCATTCACAGTATTACCAGCTATATAAGCAACATCTGTGGAAAAACTGCTTTAAGAGCTGTTGTTCCACGGAACATCACAGCCTGTAAAAAAAAAGTAAAGAAAACAAAATGAATACAAAAGAAAATGCTGAAAATGAAAAACAAAGAGGTCAATGTCTAACTACAACAAGGCAGTGATCCTGAGACCTCAAAACAAACAATGCTCCACCTACAAAGGCACAAACAAAAGGCTTTGCTATATCCTGCACATTAGCCCAATCCCAACATCACCGTGGACAGTCTGTGGATAGCACTTAAGAGAGCAGTGCATACAACACAGCACAAGAATCTCACTGAGCTACAAAATCTTTTGCACAAAGAAAACCACCTAAAAAAGACCCGAGAGAATAGTAGCTGGTAAAAAAAAGCCTTTCTGAGCAATGGCCAGCTGTGACCAGCTCAGTAAGGCTAAGTACAGATTATGGTCAAACTTCTGTTTGAGGCCATTTTCCGTTTTTTTTTTTTTTCTTTTGTGACATGTTAAAATAAAAATAAAAACTGCCCACTAGGATCTTGTTATCTGAGCTCATTTCTTTTCCCAGTTCATACTATACATTGAGGCTGTGTATTGCTTTATTTTTCATGTTTTTAAAAGGAATTTTGGTGCCCAATTCATTTTCTATTTATTGAGTGTAGCGATCTACAAAATGGAAACAAAAGAGAAGCAAAGTTTCTCTAAGTAACAGAGAGAAAAAAAGATCATGATGGAATATGCGGAAAGACAAATCCTTTTAAATTTCAAGACATAAATTTGTCCACTGGCCACAATTGTTTAAATATTTACAGTTAAGTTGCTCATAAAGATACTAAGCCACTTTCTGTAACCCCTAAATATTTTTGGCACTCATCAATTTGGGTATTTAGTGTGTTTGCCTAGTTTACAGTTGCCAGTTTATGGTAAGATTCTATAGATTCTATATAAAGGAAAGATAATGTTACAGTATTAAAAGGCTGGCTGCAGTCAGCTGCTCTATTTGTCTGGCTGAAGCTACAATTCTGTATATGTTTATTAATTGGAATATGAGTGCATTTATGGCTGAATCTATGATGCCTTTTATACAGTAGCTGTGGTGTGGCTATTTTTATTATTACCATCCTACAGTATTTAAACAGCTTTCGTGGATAACAGACAATATATTATTAGTATTAATGATACTTCCTGCTGTTCAAGAATGCAGTAATCAATATAAAACTCCAAACACTGGCACAAATAATATCAATTCCCTTCACAAAGACTACCTCTGTATATAATGACTTACTTTCATAATAAGGTAATTTGTCACAACAGTTGGAAACCTAGGCTATGTTATTTTTCTAAATTAGCAGCAATGTTGAAAAGATAAGGAAAATGGTAATAGACACTAAACCTAAGACAATTTTCAAAATACCTCCTCATAATCATTTTTTCCCTGGCAAATTATAATCATGATCTGCATAGATCCATCAGCCATAACATTACAGCCAGTGAATAACACAGAACCCCTCATTTAAATGTAATGTTCTGGATAACTTAGGTTCTAGCTTTCATACAGATATTACTTTGACATGTAAACATAAAAGTGAATAAATTGATTTGCATGGTATTGATTTAAATAAATATTCAATCCCCTACAACCCAGCCAAAATTCTGGCTGTCCAAACTGCACACAAATTACACCGAATGAATCAACCAATTAATCAACCAATCAGTGAATTACAGATACTCCTGTTTTAAATTTGTTATGCATATAAATCACACGCGTCTATACAATCAGTTTCTTCCATTCCAAGCTCTCCACTGCCATGGGCAAAACCAAAGACCTGTCAAAGGAAATCTGTGATAAAACTGTAGACTGTAGGCTGCATTTTGGTACAAGACCATCATTTTAGCCCTTAACGTCCTTTGTTTGAAGCTCCATTCAACATCTTGCCTCATGCGGTGAGGATGATCATGAGAAAGGTGGTGGATCAGTTCAAACTACACAAGAGGAACCCCAAAAAGTTGATTCTGTTCATTTGGACGTATCATTTTCAGTGGGAGAAACGTGTCATTACTCATTGAAGTGACTTCTTCAGTCTTCTTTAAGCTGAACAAAACGCCACGTCCAAATGAACAGAATCAACTTTTGGGGATTTCCTTACATGGATCTACACAGGAGGAGCTTCTTAATGATCTGAAGGAAGCACACTACGGCAGCATAATGGATTGATATCTTGCAACGTCCGCAAGGTCCTCCTGCTGAAAAGGCACATGTATAAAGCTTTCTTAAGTTTGACAGCCAACATTTAAATGCTTTCACATAAGCCATAAGAGTAAGTCCTGTGGTTAGCTGAAACCAAAACCAAAATCATATCAATCTGCTGACTTTGGAAGAACAGAAATGTTGAGTATGACCAAAAAAAACCATCATCACCAGTCAAGCACGGCAATAGAAACATTATGCTTTGAGACTATTTTTCTGTTAAGGGTACAGGACGACTTCACCGTATTGAAGGCCCAATGAATGGGGTCATGTATCGTAAAACCTTGCATGAAAATCTCCTTCCCTTAGTCATGCTGTCTTCCAGCATGACAATAACCCAACAGATACCACCAAGTCAACAGAGGAGTCAACAGAAGAGCAGCTAAACAAGAACCACATTAAGGTCATGAAGCCGCCTCGCCTATCTCCAGACCTCAGTCCTTGGAGTTTCTGTAAAGAGGAGTGGGCCAAAATCCCTCCTGAGATATATGCACACCTGGTGACCAACTACAAATAACGTGCTACTGCTGTGTTTGCCAACAAGGGTTTCTCCACCAAATACAAAGACATGTTTTGCTTGGGGTTCAAAAAGTTATTTCATTCAATGCAAATCAATTTGTAACTTTTATGTAATGCATTTTTTCTGGATTTTTGGTTGACATTCTTTCTTACTCCATTAAAAGGAAACTTCCATTAAATTAGACGCCGCTCATTTCTTTGTAAGTGAGTAAACCTCCAAATTCAGGAGGGTGTCAAATAATATTCTCCCACACTGTATTCAACAAAAATAAGAGATGAAAAAATAACTCTGTTTAGGATCTTGGCAAACCTCTGGATGTTGTTTTAGATTATCAGTGGGCTCTTCTAGTGCATTTTTCATATTAAGTGGAAATAAATCTCTAGTAAAAACCAGATGATGAAGCATTGTGTAAATACATGAAAGTAAAAAAAAGAGAGAAAAAAAGGAAAAACTTCTTTTTTTTCTGCAGCAACAGTGTGTGACAACCACTGTTCACAAACAGCATGAACCAATGACTAACATGTGGCCAACAGCGAGACCAAGAGGTCCTTCAGGCAAGACAGGCACAGTGAGCTGGGACTAGTGCTTGGCAGTCCATTCATCACAACTTGTCCTTCAGCAATGTTCTGTCCCTACAGGCCTGCTGCTGCACCGTGGATCAACAGAGGACATGTTTGAACAGCTGACCCAAGGCCATGAAAGTAGGCACAGCCACAGCAGAGAATCATAAGGCCATACATTGGTTGTCCATGAAATATAACTGTGATCTATGTATTTGAGAGCCCAGTTCACAGTCCTGGATTACAATGTGGTTTACTTCTCAGTTAAAGAAAATCCTTTCCGTACCGTTTCGCTTTCTTTGTCCTTCTGTCTCTCAATGCTGGCCCTAATTTAACAAGTCTTTAAAAACATGGTACTGCTCCAATTTGCATTTACTGGAAGTGGGGAAAAAACTGAAAAGGCCCAATGGTATGCAGAATTGGAGATACTGAGCAAAGATAATGAGCCATTGTTAGCAACACTGTGAGGCTGCAATAGTGACAAGTTGAGAAATAATAGAGAGGAAAAGTAACCATAGTAAAGATTTCCTTGTTTATGACTTCATGTCATCATGTCATCAGTTCTCATTTGGACATATGAGAGCTTTCAGAGAAGTCTCCAAGTCATCATTATGACTTGGATGTGTATACGGATACTACCTAGGTGTTGTAACCTTGTAGCTGTGATGTAGATATTTAAAAGCTTAAAATGAAAAAGATTACATGCTGACGTTTAGCAGAGACAATGTTCACTTTGTTTGTTTAGCATATAAATATGCTAACACTAGCTTAAGGTACTAATGTAATAAGATGCAACAGTAAATGACATTATTAGAAGGTATTTTATCATAGTAATCTATAAGTAATAAATATGGACAAACTGAAGTATTGGATGAACGGAAAATTCTGATGATGCTAGGTTAGAACTTGATAGGGTAAAATACAGTTGTTGGGCATTTTAGTGATTGCCAGTTCTATTGCTGCCAGACAATAGGCAAACATTCAGAACATGCATCTCTGTGCTATCATGTTGTTTCAGCTTTTAAGTTTACTGCGGATATTTTGTACAGTCACTCCAGCAACCTAACTACCTACTAACCTTCACTAACGAGGAACTTACAGGTCAATGATTAGCTGGTCAATTAATAGCATTTAGGTGTGTTTTAATTCAAGCCATCCCTAACTGTATTTAAATCTAACCAATTAGGGACAAATGAAAAAGTCAAGTAATATAAAAGTGTAAAAATTGTAGATATTCAAAGGCAACATTCATAGTCCTGTCTTGTAGCTGGGATATAAACTAACGCCATTCACCTTCCAGCCATTCTTATTGTGGAATTATGTCAATTGTTATTCTTCCTAGTCTTGCAAGATGCTATTCTAGACCTTTAATATAGGAAAAATATGTAATTATATCATTTCTCAGTGTGTTAAAACTGAATGTGTTGCAGTGTTACATATTGTCTTAGCTCAAATAAAATTAATAACAGCAACCTGTAGTAGGAACAAGGTGATGGCAGCAACAAATCATCAGAATTTTTTGGATATATCACCTAAGAACCATAAATATCTGTACAAAATGAGATGTGAGTATATCATTTGACATTTTGATGGTTCTGTGGAAAATCTAGGGCATCTTTAAAGCAATTTGGATTAGAGATCAAAGTTTGCCATCTGTATAAAATTGCACAGTAATTCATCTAGTTATTGAGACACTTCAGTCTGTAACAGTCTGACCTACATTGATAGAACAAAATAAATAAATAAATACTCACAGTGTACTGGATATAGAAACATTGCACTTCTTTACTGTGGTTCCACTGGGTGAATTGACTAGGACTTACATAGCAGTTTTTTACTTTAAGTCTCATTCTCCCAATCACACACATTCATAAAGTGTTTTTATCTATACCTAACCACTTTTGATCTAGCATTCATACATAAAGGGCAACTCAGGGTTCAATACATTGCCCAACACTTCTACACATGGACAAGAAGAGACAGGGATTGATCACTGTTTTTCCAGTTGGAAGACACGCCGCTCTACCACCTGAGCCACTGTCAGCACGAGGTGGAATGAGGGATTCACTTAGAAGCTCCAGTCATTCAAAAGGCGATTTACTGGAGCAAACCTGACATAGATTTCAGCCATGACGCATACATCAACGGGACATGTTTCTCGATAACAATATTGAATTCTCTCTGACTTGATAAGAGAAGAGGCATCACTTTTCATTGGTCTCTGATTAAGTAGAACCTCTCGCCCAGATGCTATCAAAATATGGTCAGACACGCACTATAAATAAAATTTACATGGGACTGTGTGTGGGTTTCTTAATTGTGTCTTTGTGTGGAAGCAGGCGCATTCACACATGCACACATCTCCCAGTAGGCCTTATGGCTGCTTGGAGATTTGCTAAATAGGATGCTATCATAAAGCAGCCTTGTAAAAACCTCATCTGGTGCACACCATCTGTAAACACAGATTTGGAGAAGTTCATGGAGCCTGCGCAACCTGACACCTCTAAATTTGGAGTGTATTACTGCAGTTACATGGATGTAGTACCAGCAGTAGCTCTACAGCAAATGAATGTGAAAAAACACACAGTAGCAATGATTTTTCATAAATACTCTCTTTTTGTGCTGGGGTTATCACCACAAATAAGTGACTGTTGCTTTAACTGCAGATGCGGATAGTGATGGGTCCTAAGGTAAAGTAGACTTATATTTTGAGATTGGTGGGTCAATAACTTCAATACTCACAAATGACTCATTTGGAATTCATTTTATTATATAGATAATAAAGCTTTATAAAAACAAAATGTGGATGTTTGCATCGCTTCCAGATGTTTTCAGTGTGGTGTCGCATGAAACAGCTGGCCTGTCTCATGACAGCGAAACAAGCACTACTGCTTAAGGCAAAAGATAATTTTATATTGTACGCACTTTTATACACATATACATTTTACAAACACAGAATAATCGTTTTTATTTTAATTGCACTTTTCAATCGTTTTTTTTGTTTTGTTTTTTTTACATTTGGTTGGAATATTTCTTGCTTTTTTCTGAAAACGACAGATACTTAAATAGGTACCTGTGTGAAGCACAGGTACCAGAATTAACCTAATTTTAAAAGAAAATATCAACAATCTCTACATGTTTTACAAGCAGGCTTTGATCTTCGTTTGATTTACTAATTCAAATCCACTGCATTTTAATTTAATATATGCAACTTTTATTTCATCCAGTATGCAGAAAGATTAAATAACCAGATGATGCCATTTAATATGTCTTTAAGCTACACATTCACCTAACAAGCAAAAGATCCCTGGTTTAAGACATGGAGGACACACAATAACCTTTCTTTAAACCAGGAAGACAATTGGCCAAATCAAATATGTTGAGCTATCTGCTGTAGTGAGCCCTTGTGAATAACAGAGCAATTATAGTAGCAGATATATAACGTTACGCTGGCAAGTTGTGACTTATTCCAGAGAAAAATAATCTCTGCATAGACTTTTATTCAAGAACCATTATCTGCGCTAACACAGGGAAAGTAATAAGCCCAGCTACCCAATGCACACGTGGTGTCACAGCTTCACTAATCAAGGTACATAAAACACAGCGCAAGCACGTAAAAGAATGACCATACTGTAACAAAAACAGAACTACTCAGTAAGCTAATTTCCCAACTTTGGGATATACATTATGTATCCTAAAGTTGGGAAATTATGATAATAGGGATTGCAACTATAATGCAAAAGTCAAGACTTCATTTAACAATTTTAAATTAAAAACCCTAATGCATCAGTGGACAGAAAACCCACATTTTTCCACAGGGCTTTAATAGTGAAGCATTTGAATGCATATGATATGACAGCCTGGCCTGTATTTGTGAGCTATGCTTTATTTGTTTGTGTCTACCATGCCCACATCCATTATTAGAAACCTGTCTTTTAATTGAATAGATGCTTTAATCAGTCTGCTGTACAAGTTTGAGCAATTATAGTTTGCAGCAACAAGTATATGTTTATTAAAAAGACATGCAAAACTTTTCAGACCTTACAGAAACACAGTAAGATTTGCTTAATGGCTGCAAATGTTAAAGCACAGCTTATTTTATCTCTTTATTACTTGTTATATGCATGCTTTATCTATTATTTATGATATATTAATATTTGGTCTGTGGCTATTGTTCGGAACTCTGTACTCATATTGCTATTTAAATGTTAACCTATATAATTTCCTATGTTTAAATTGTGAGTAGATCATTACTGTTATCAGTTTGAAAATACAAAAAAACTCGAAGGATATGATTTTGTTTGTGCATTTATGACCAGTTTCCCCTGTCAGCCCAGAGTGCATCTTGCCTGCAAAGTAAAGGTCCTTTCATATGTCAAAATAAGCACTAAATTATTTTTTTAATTAAAATATTGCATTGAAATAGTGTAGGCTACTTTTTATCAAGTTTTGCCACCACAAACAACCGTATGGTCATTTGATTATACTGATTGTTGCAATTGTTGGCATAATGTTTTCTATGTTCACCACTAAAGTCTATCAACAGAATGACTTAAGCTGTGGCAGCCACTTTTATTTCATCCAGTATGCAGAAAGACTAGATTCCCAGATGATGCCACCTAAATGGAACTATACTGTAAATGTATCAGGGCCTTGTATCAGGGAAAATAGCAAAAACCTATAGATGCATGAAACATACAGTAGCTGGAAAAAAGATATCTCAGTGTCATTCAAGCACCAGGTCCATGGAAGAAGCCAATGAGCTGCAGGGCTGATTGCTGACTACATTAAGCCTCTTAGGCAGCATGCTGATGAATTCACTCATTGAAATGTGAAGGTAATAGTCTTGACATAGCAAAGACATAACTCACCGACTGTACCTGCAAAGTCCCCAAATGACAGTGATCCCGAGTAGGAGCTGGTCCAATATGAAAAAGGACTTTGCTTTTATTACCATCATCATTACTGTATATCATTTCTGAATGTACAGCCATTTGGTTTCATTTAAATGTAAATCTGGCCACTGAACACATTGTCACCCACAGCAGCCTGACTATGATGATTCATTCTGGGATCGGCAGGGAAAATATAAGAGCCCCTTTTGGTTTCTCTGAGGGAAAATAACAGATTTGACCTTTGTCTGTTTTCATGAAAGCCCGTGCAGAGGAAAATAAAAAAACCTTGAGATTTTTCCTTTTTTTTTCTTGAAAACAAAAGTAACCACAGTTTTGTGCATCCTTTGTGCTCTGCTCTTTCTCTCTCTTTCCAATTTTTTTAAAATGCCCAACCTGAAGATCAAGGAGGGAGATGTACAATCTGCAGCTCAAGGTCAAGGAAGTAAAAGTCTTGGGAGAATAGACAAGTTTGTGTGTCAAATTAGGCTGCGAAGACGGATAACAGAGGGGCACAGCATCACACAACATGTGGTGATGGTTATTTCAGCAAGACTTGACACAATTGTGCATCTGTGGAGCAGGGACAATGCTGTTTGCTGCTAATGTTTATCAAATGAGGTGACCACCAGGGGCCTCGGCATATGTGCATGCACGCAGAATGGAGAATCATTCCAGCAAGGCAAACATTAGCAGCTCTGTAGTCTAATCTCACAACATATTCTTGTAGTCATATAGAGCATTAGCTAAACTTACAGCAGACCGAGCGGCTTTACTAACAAATGAACTGGGCGACTTCAGCAATCCTCAATCAAATATCAGATAATCCCATTGCTCATTACTTTTCTCAATACACAACCGTCTATCTTGCTAAAATCACACATCACATAAATTAATCATCGAGTCCCAAATAAATGCCTGCATGTCAGGAGAAATCAACAAGAGCCTCATCAGAAGATAGGTAAGAAGGGATACTACATATCAGTGCACTCGCATACCCTTTTTGCATGTCTAAGCAGAGCTTCATTAGGAGATAAATACACAGCAATAGCAGATTGCTGATCTACAAGGAAATCCCATCACAACTCTGGACGAAGCTTCTTGAAATAGCCCTTATTTCACCAGAACTGTGAGACAAAAGATGAAAAGCCTTTTCAAGATCCCCCATGGGCCACATCATTCTCACTCATGGCTGTGTTACACATGGAGGACCCCTCTTTCATGACCCCTTGCGTGAGTCTCGTTCTGAGCCAGTGGGGGCCTGCGAACATCAGCTATTGATCTTTAAGAGCTTAAATCTTGCTGAGTTCGAGCTAGGACCATCGAGACCCGCAGAGCAGCAGGACTGCTGCTGTTTGCTACTGTTTGGTTCAAGGACTCAACTTGTGGGAAAGTGTGACACCTGTCATGACATGCATGACCTTTGAAAATGATGTGATATGCAGAAAAGTTGTAACATGCAACAAGGTAGAGTCGAGCATTCAAATGCCCTGACAGCCCATTAGTACCTGTAATGCTTTTTAAGCAAAATCTGAATAAAAAATAAATAAAACATCTCTTTCACTTTTTAAATTGTGTTGTTTTCTTTTCTTTTTTCTGTGATATTTAATTAAACTCAAGACCTCCGGTTTTTGAAAATCAGTATTTTCATCTTTTTGACATTCTATAGACAAAAATTGCTCCTCAAGAAAAAAATGGACATACTGAAGATAATCATTTGCTGAACTATTTTTAATATGGTCCTACACTTAATCGGGATGCTAGGCAGGCAGGTTGTGAAGTGAAGCTCAGCTGATACCGGATCATGTTCTCAGTGCCAGTCCACATCAGCTGACGCCTCGTGTTATAGTTGTATACACATTAAGCTGCTTTAGCCTGCCCACAGATACTGTTAATCTGCAAGCCAATTTGAAACCCACCTCCACCCCAGCTCCTCCTTTCTGATTAAATTAATGTCATATCCATTCTCCTCTATGCTCTATTCTGTTCCGTGTCTTTTTGCTGCTTTCCACACCTCTGTAAACACCCTGAAGGGCACCACATAAAAATGACTACAAATAGAAACATTGAGCTTCTTTTGAATGTGCTTGTGCTCCTGACTGAAGTTTGAATTCAGTCAAAATTCATTCTGTGTTCTTCGAGCAAAGTACAAACAGTCTGTCCAAGGAATGCTGGGACGACACTTTTCATATCTTCTGCTTCTGTCAGCTTTTTGATGGCGACTTCCTTAATATATAGGAACTCAAGATGATAAGAAATCTGTGTGCCATTTAATGACCTGTTTAACTTTCATGGCTTCTGGATGTCTGCAAATTGTATTAATTCTGCTAAGCAAATTTTGAAGAAAAACCACAAAGAAATGTGCATTTATACAGAGAGAACCTGCACATAGTCTCGTACTGTCAAGCTTTTTCATGTATTTTGTGCATCTATGTAGACTCTTACAAGAATCTAAATCCTAAACTAAGGGTTGGAGTCACACATCAGTAATGATTCAAGCATTCCATATTTTGCTTGAGTATGTTTATGTAGAACTTGTAAGATCCAGTTAATTTAGACCTTTCTAACTGCTATCACCAAACATTTTTTACTGCCTCGATTCTAACCCTTTCTGCTAACCACTATAATAATAACTTGCTGGAGTCACTCTTTAATTTGTCATAAATATATGCAACCAGAAGGTAGAGATTGCCGAACAATTCAACATTCATTTTTTTAAAATCTGCAACTGAGAAAACAAAATTGGAAAAAGTTACAATAATTTTTCATTTGATACACACACAGACAAGAAGCAAATAAAAGTTTGTTGTGTATTTGTTTTGTGACACTACACACCCTAAGATAAAAGGAAACTTTTAAACTTCCATTTCCTTTTTTTCAATACTTCCCCAATGGAAAGTGTTTCAGTTCAAAAAACGAAATCATCTTTATGTAATTTTGTTTTGTTTTTATAAATGCCTCTGTAATAATCCTTTTTTGTATTTCTGTGTTTTGTGTATAGAAAGGGATGCAGTTCCACATGAACTGATTAGCTATGTAATGCAATACTGTTGTCTTTACTTTCATTTGTTATTTTAATTAAAATATCTAGCTATCAATTTACACTTTTATTTAATTTTATGCAGAAAATTGGTAACAAATAGAATTTGAATCAGTGACTTACTAGAACATTGGCAATCTGCTTGTAGTTGTGTGCTTTAATGGTTCCTTTTGAAGAGACAAGCCACAACTCAAGGTAGGAAAGGTTAAGTTGCTTATGTTGATAAGTTAGTTTGTAGAACATTGTAGATGTCATCCCACTACCAAAACAGACAAGTGATGGGCATTTTCTACAAATTATTATTGTTGTTGTTGTTGTTGTTGTTATTACTACACAACCTTTATTTAATTAGTATGACCCTTAAGGTTAATGATCAGTGATGACATCCATTAACAACAGTAAAAAATGAATAAAACCTGTAAACCATTTTAGTTAATGCAAGTTAATTCTGACCTCTGTCTGTAGGCTAACAGAAACTACTGATGAAGACATCCATAAAAATGTCACCATTAATAATAATGAAATTATTTAAAGGTGCGGTAGGCAAAATGTTTTTTGGGACCACTGATCACAATCCAATCTAACAACTTTTCAGCACACTGTAATTCATGATGTCTGCTGTTGTGAACATTTGTGTTTGGTAACACAAACAGGCAAATAGACATCTACGTTAACTGAAAATATTTCATTTGCAAAGGTTCACTTGACACTGCGGCACCGAGCCTATCCTGTGGATTCTCTCAATGCCACCAGGAATCTGAAATGGTTACATATGAACAGCTCTATTGCTCAACTTTACTTCTGCATAAACAAAGAACTAAAAGCAGGTGAAATCAACAACTTCCTTGTAAGTTCAGAAAATATGTTATTGTCGTTTATGTTCAGCTTTTGGTCGTATTATGGAAGGAAGTAGTTCTGGGCTGTTGGGGTGAATATTTGTGGGTTGTGAAAAACACTCGAGAAACTCTGTTCAAATAATTAACATGAGGCAAATCTTTGCTTTGCGTTTGACCTGAAGCAGGGTAGGAAACTGAGTCCTGCACCTTCTCTGGGCACCATTTCTAGGGTTTAGAGAAGAAGACGATAATGAGAGACTTTAATCCATCACAAGTCTTTTCACACTACTTCAGATGAGCAATGGATGAACCTGAGGCAGAACCTGTATATACTGTGTAAGCCAAAGTTAGCATTAACCTCTTAAGTTACACCAAGACACTGGTAAAAAAGTAGGAGCAAGGATTAGGGTTTAGTTTGTGTTCAGACATTTTAAGCTTTCAATAGATAGTCTGTAACGAATGAGAGTTTATTTGAAATTTCTCATTTTATAGTTTTTTAATCATGTGTATTTAACATGTAACTCAAACAAAACCCCACCCTAATACTAGATTACCAGGTGGGAAGAACTCACGCACATATGGGCAGAAGAGAAGGCCTGTCAGTTCTACTGCACTCTGGTCTCATTGTGCTTTTTTTCCCTGCATCGCTTTTCTGAATTTCTGCCCAGCTTCGAGGTCCTAATTATGACTGATGGTTTGAAATTAGAGGGATGTGTCATAAGTAAAGTATGTTGGTTTCATAACATCATATTCACTCAATATTTAATGTTACCTTCAAGAATAAATTGAACCCCCAGTTTAACTCTATTTTTCTGTGTGTGACTGATCAGTAATGACAGCAGACCTACCTATTTCCGTTTGGTCGAAATGAAACTGCCGTCATTACAAGATCCTGCTGCATACTTCCATTTCTTATCCTAATATCCTCATAATTACAAGTTAATGTACAACAGATTGATGAGAGCTGTCTCCACATCTAATCGACAAGAGAGAACCGGCAATAGTTTGTTTACAAAAATGTAAACAATCATTATTTTAACACAGTGTTTGTGTTGCTGCCAGTCTAACTCCCTGGACGCTGGTCAATGACTTCCCGTCTTTTACTAAAATGGATCAGAGTCCGCTCTCTGATCCATTTTTTAATTTCCTTTTTTAGACTTGAGCATAAAATCAAGTGTGAAGGCGTTATTTGTTTTGTGGGTGTGTGTAGGATTCATAAATGAATAATGAAAAACAAATCACTTTTTGCCTTTTTGAGATTTTAGATTCTCTGCAGAATATGAAGAAAAACGATGCATATTTTTGCAATATAATGTATATTTGAGTTATTCTGAATGAGTGGCGTGTGCAGGGTGAGAATATTTTTTTACATTTGTGGAAGATGATGTATCACAGTTTCTTCACGGCAAACAGATTCCAGCAATAAGGTGGGAAAAAGCCAGAGTTTCCTGCTTCACAATAAAAAAAAGCAGACTTTGCACATTCATGATGTGTAAAGTCGTGTAACGTTAATCTGAACTCTGTTCAGCTCCACAGGCTGCCATATAACCAGTTAAACCTGCAGGGAACCTTTAACACCAAATACCATCTCACCCATCAATTTGGAATCTAGGCACTCTGCTCTGTGCTACTGCTATTTAAGTGGCTAAAATATGGAGATGTGAGAGTCATAAGATCAACACAGACACAACCAGATGTCTGCAGGGCATATTCTGGTTGGGTTGTGGGCTTGTTCTGTAACATCTGATTCAAACGGGTGATGTGGTTCAGTGCAACAGCTTAAAATCTCTAAAACCAATACAGGCTCCAGAAAACTCTACAGTGTGTATTAAAGAAAGATGATTTTACATGGATTATTTTTTTTTGTTTGTGTTTAAGGGAGGACTCAGTCTATCCTCTTTTATTTGTTCTTTTGGGTTCTCTGGAAAAAGAAAGAAAATAGAACATCAAGCAGGGGCAGATTTCCTACCCTCAACACGACCCCCACTTGTGTCACCTCACATTCAAACGTATTTTTTATCAAGTAAATGTAAAGCACCTTCACTGTGGGCTTCTAAAAAGAAACGAAAACCCTTGCTTGAAGTCGCTCTGGTAGCTGCTGATGAATATCTCTGTGTCCCGCACAAACCTCTACATACATTTCCCTGGCACTGTATTCACTTCGTGATATCAGGAAGCGGATCATTTAAAAAGGAGGACCAGCTCTGGAACTCTCAGATAAAATGGCATGCCTGTTGCACAGGCGTGCCTTCATTTAAGCCAGCAGTGCTGATTGCAGCGCGGTCACGGTGATGGATTCATTCACGACTAAAAACTTAGTGGAATGGGACGACTGGCATCGATTCGAGGGGAGACGTAAAAAGACAAAGAGTGTAGGAACTTGACGGCGCGAGCTGTGGCTTGATGAATCAATAGCAGAAGCTCCACTGCGCAGTGAAGAGAGAAGGCTCAAATAGTGGAAATGTGAAGTCCGAGTGACACTCAGAATCACCTGCTGAACACTGAATGTGAGGGAGGGAAGTATTTGTAAACCTCAAACATGAACCAAAAATCGTGACAGGTGGTGCGTAACCACGGGGATGGCACCCAAGAATTGTCTCTCTTCTTTTACCGACCGGCTGAAAGCGCTTACAGCGCAGTGAACACCCAAAGTAGGCACGCATGCACACGGACACACACAGCTCTTACCTTTGGAGATGACCGATGCTGTACAATAAATAAGCAGCAGGAGGCCCCTCAGAACGAGGTAACGTCCTTTTGTCAGCGCGTCCATACCGACGCGTAGCTCTCCACGGATACGCTATAGAGCCGACGGTGCTCCGGGTCTCTGATGCCTGCTCTTGCCTCCTCCTCCGAGCTGGACGAGCCCCGGCTGCGCAAGTTCCTCGTGTAAACCAGGGAAGCGGACAGTTGGACGCTCTGTTGGGAGAAGGAGGAGCAGCGGCAGCAGGAGAAGTGAACGGCTCGCGGGCTGGACTGTTTGTCGAAAGGGAAAAAGCATCTTCACTTCACTTTTGCTGTGCGTGTGTGCGCAGCAGGGGAGACGTGCGCTCCGAGTTTACCCCCCTTTCCAGGCATCATCATCCCGGAGCCTGCCCCGTGCTAACCAATGGCAGAGTGAGAAAGGCGGAGAGGAGGAGACGGAGTGGTAGGCTACTCGTAGGCCTAATCAGTCAAATGTTTCTTCTTTTACAGTAACGCACCAAGCAGCCCAGCGAAGGCTTGAGGGATGATGATACAGTTTACAGGTTTGGAGAAACTGTCCGAAGAAGAAAAGTGGGAGGAAAACGGCTTCATTTCCAACCAGCACAAAGCTGTGTCTCACGGTGTCCGGTATAATCTGATCAATTATAGCCAAAGTAGAGCACTGATCAACAGAAACGCGCCAGTGTGATTTTCTTTTAATGAGCCCCTCAGCTCCAAGGTATGTTTGCTGGTATTCTTATATGTGAATCGAAAATAAATGAATTTTTTTGAAAAACATAGGTATGTAATCATGGTAAATGACCTCATTACAAAGACCTCAATACCAGCTGAGAAAAGCAGATACTGACTCTGAGCACACTACTCATTTGTGTCCAAAATGATAACACTTTGATTGATTAGAGTGGAGTGTAGTTTTGATGAAGCTTGGAAGCAACTTCTAACCTGTAGATTTTTCTTGTATGTTTTTATGAAATACAGTGTAGCAGTCAGTCTTAGGTAGTTTGAACTTGGTTTAATTCAGTGGCACCATCTCAGTTATTAAAAGAAAAAAAAACTATAACCATTGTCTTTTTTGTCTTCACCAATTTCAACACCTGTGCTTCAAACTTGGTAAGCATACAGCAAGGCCCAGCAGGCTAATAGGTCTAATTTTCAAGGTCTTTTCCTTTTTGCTAGGTAGCAGCATTAAAGGTACAGTGTCATCATTTTAAGGACCTCATAGTTATATGCAATCCGAAATAACATATTTAGGTTTAGAATAAATCTCCACTGACTGTGACATGTACTTTTACTGATGCTGGGCAGTGTTCCAACTTCAGTAACTCTTCTCTTCTTCTTATGGGCAGAAGACCTCCAGCTTCTGTCCATAAACAGTTTTAGTGGTCGAGATGCAAAGACTGTACTTGGAAAGAATAATGGGATTCTAATATCAGGTCAAGTCCCATCTGGCACTTGCATTTGTAGTAAGTTCACCCCTTTATATTGAATTTTCGCCTATTTGAAACAATCAAATGGAACAGAGGAAGAGTGAAACAAAAATCAATGTGTGAGACTTTATTGGAAAGATACCATCTTCTAGTTTCTGACAATGAGCTTATTTAACATGTGGCTAAAACAACTCCCCTCTAAACCTAAACCTACTCCTAATATCAATGAGATTTTTACCTGGATAAATAAAGGATTAATTAAAAAAAAACAACAACAACAAAAACTCTAGACTGCGCCACATGTATATTCAAACAATGTTGTTTTTTTAAATTCATACCTGTACTTTACAATCAAAAAAATTAATTGCAAGACCAAAATCAACAGTCATAGTTGATTTTGGTCTTGCAATTAATTTGGATGTGACATCCGTCCAGGCCTTCAGTTTAAAGACAATCACTGGCTGTTGTTAATATCCATGACAGTTAAGTCAATACTGAATTTAAAATGATGATTAGCTGAGGATACTAAATAATATAGATGTTTATTTTGCAGTAAATAATACATTTTTAGAAAATCATTAATATAAATGCTTTTATATTTTCTATTAATTTTCACTTAAGATTCTGTGGAAAATATTGTCAATCAATTGATCCTTTTCTTAACTGCTTAACCAATATAAGGTCACAGGACCAGGGAAGGAGCGGGTGGGGGCATGAGGATGGAGGAGTTCTAGAGACTATCTCAGCTGTCAGCACAAGGGGCAGGCTACACCCAACATAGGTTACCAGTCCATCACGTGGCTAATACAGAGAGACAGACATGCTCACATTCACACCTACGGCCTATTTTTTTTGAATCACCAATTAACCTAACAGCAGATGGATGGTGGGAGAAAGCCAGAGCACTCAGAGAGAACCCACGCAGGTACAGGGACAACATCTCAATCATCTCAAGCAATATTCACACAGAAAAACTCAAACTGACTGGGGCTGAATGCAGGACCTTCCCAATTTAAGGTGACCACTCCTGGTTGTGCTAACCATTGCTATTGTAGAAAATATTAAACTCAATAATTATTGCACATCATGCTGTACTGTAAAGGTTTACTTCTTCTTAGGCTGAAAGTTGGAGTGTTTTCGTCAACATTATTGTTTTTGGGTCAAATCTGACTGGTTTTCAAGTCCTGATGTATGAAACATACATTTTTCTTTCTGAATTGTTTACTTTTAAAACTTCTAGGGCATTGAGGGTCACATTTACTGGTTGTTTATGCACAGAAATACATAGTAAATGCTGCCAAGCCGAATAAGTCCAACAAAGCTGTAAAGCTTTTGACTTGAATTCAGTTGCAGAGGTGAACAGAGCAAATATGATCCCTGGAGAGTCACTGCAGACTTCCCTGAAGACAACATAGGTAACAACAACAGCTTGTTTTACTCTACAAGAAAATACACAAAATCATGGCTAAAACTTATGGACAAAACAGAAAACACTGTGTTTTTTTGTTTGTTACTGGATAGATCGCAAGTCAGAGGAAAGTATTCTACAAAGATTCTGGATGTTCTTTGTAGAAATGTACAGAATTTACCATCTGTGGGTTTTTTTGTAAACAGTTTTTTAGCATTTTAAATAATGTTCTTTGCAGATGGTGACTGAATGAGAAAAGAGTTACTGGAGCGTATGTGGCAACTTAATGCATTTTGTGTAAAAGCAATGGGAAACTCTTCCCAGTTTTATCCACATAGACTTCTCTTTCACTTACTGTAATAGCAGTTTTGACAATGTGACTTCAATTTTGACCCATACAAATGACCAAAAACAGATGGCTCCATTAGCAGGTGTGTCAGGGGTGACGCTTTTGTTCTCCAAAAAACAATTAAAAACCCATCACTGAGTTACAGTGTGGCCATCTGACAAATTACAGATGAGTGGAAAAAAGGACAAAACAACACAAATCGCATCTTTAATGCACTTTGCCACTGATTCCACAAGTCTCATGAACTCTAGTGGATGGACTGAACACCAATCTTCTAAAAGATATTTCATCCATCGTTTTTTGGTTTTAGCTCTTTTCCCCTATAAAGATGACATTTGACGACCTCCCCTGTACCATTCATGACAAGTTTTGACACCTCCGAATATATCAAAGACACGGTTTGACGACCGGTAGAACAGTTTACTGGGTTTTCCAAAGGTAGCTGCAGAGACAGAGACCACCCTCACTAACTTCTGATGCAAACCCAGTCATTTTGTTCGATAGGCATGCCTGAAATATGACAGAGACTCCTCATTTCAGAAAAGAGCTTCAAGGGTTACTCCTAGTAGGTTTTTCAAAGGGTAAAGTGTTAATGGTGGTGGAATTTCTAGGTACTCTGGTTGGGTTCAGGTCATTTTCATATTAATCAAACAGTTCAGTGAGACTATTGGTCCCTTCATCATAGTGCCCTATGAATTGAGGGACTCTTATCTTGGAAGAGACCAGTCCCATCACACTGAAATTTTTCATCACATTGGTAAAGGTGATCACTTAGACATTTTTTAATGATTTGCAGGGACCTTTCCATCCAAGAGGACAAGTGGACTCAAACCACAGCAGAACCCCTCCATTCCTTCATTCATAATTATGATTTACATTTTCCCTGATATTCAAGCAAGCAAAATTTACCTACAGGGACACAACAAGTAGAAAAACAAACAAAAAACCCCCCAAACCAAACACCAAGTTCTGACTATATCCATCCTTTTGACGCTGCAGACAAATTCATAACTCATCTTTGAAAAGGCTGACTGTCTAACTCAGGGTTGTCGACTCCTTTTATATAATGGGCCACATACAGCCCACTTTGATCTTAAAAAAAGAAATGCAATTTCAACAGTACTTTTTAGTTTTTGTACGTAATACAGAAATGCTGCTTCTTTAAATCAAATAAATCTTTCAGTTTGACCCTTTTTGCTTAAATTGTAGGAAATAAATGTGTAAAATTACAGAATAGTTCTAGTAGCTCATTGCCCAGACTTTAATTATAAAACAGAAAGAAATTCAGAGAAAGCTCCCTCCAGACAAAAAAATTCCCAAGTGTTCTTTAAGCCTGAGGTTGTTTATTGACACAAAACATAGCCAGTGAACTCAAAACTGCTGCAAACTTCAAGGAATCCCAACACAAACTCTGACTTCATTGTTCATATTGAAGTGAGCTGTTACATAAAATGTGTAAGAGCAAAAAATCATAAATGTGTTCTTTATTTTGTTTCTTCTACACTTTGTTCTTCAGTCAAGATTTTGAGCCACTCTGCTGCTGATGTTGGGGATATTTCTGGCGAGCTGCCATCAGACAAGAGTGTTTTGTCAGGAAGTTCTTGACCTGATTCTGTGCTGCATTCAATTATGTTTTCACTCTCATCTGATGCAGAAGTGATGTTCTGTGATCAGTGTGGCCCACAGAAATCTGTCCACAGGAAGGCTTTAAATTTTATTGCATATAAAGAAAAGCACTTAATCTAATTGAACAAACTGGAATTAAATGATCTGTCATAATTATTGGAGTTTGAATAAGTAAGATATTGATATTATAGGTACTAAGTAGTAGTAAGTTGGTAGAACGCCAGCCCTAAAATACCAGAAATCTTAAAATTTTGATTGTTTTTGAGCGCATGAATTTGTCATCTTACTGATGTTTGTCAGTAGTATCTATTAAATATTCTTCTTACTCAAGGTTGTTCTTTCAGTTGCTCCATAAAACATCATTTCAATTTATAAAACTCTTTAGAGTCACTCCATTTCAGTTCAGCATTTATTAAATAAATCAAAACGTTTTACTAAAATAGTTTGGCCGCTATGACAAATCTCTAAAATGCCCATTATTCTTCCTGGGAATACATTGCTTTTTTCTGCTTCGCTAATGCTATGCATAGGACACAAATGACACCTATACCCAGAATCAAAGACAAAGTTATATATTTTAGCTTTTACAAAATTACAAGTACAAGTAATGATCCCAGTAGTGGAGTAATGTTTGCTCATTTGTGCTATAATAATAAAACTTAGCATGCTCATCTTGCTTAAAACCAAAAGTTGCTCACAGACTCAGAAGCAAATATAGCCCTTAAAGCTAACTATTGGACCTCAGGGTAACAATGTGAATTTGTGATAGCCCAAAAGGTACGGATGTTCCCGAACAGTAGAACACACATACTTGCAGTGTTTATTCTTAAGTTTTTGGCTGAGTACAAAAGAAGTAAGGTAAAATATTATTATTACCAAGAGATTTAAACGTTTTATCCATCCATTCAGTCTTCCATTTTATTGACTGCATGTCTAATTCAAGGTTGTAGAGGGCTCAAGTCTGTCACAGTCAGCTGTCACAGGGCAAAAGTTGCGGTATGACCTTAAAAGGTGGCCAATCAGTTACAAGGTGATTTTAAGTTTTCCTCTGTCCTTAGTTATTCCAGTTAAAAGAACGTATTTAACATAGTCTGACATTTTAAGTTCTTATCAATCCTGTATGTTGTTGGTCACATGGTGGTCAGCATGGTTGCTTTGCAGGAAGCATTTGTTCTCCCTTTTGTCTCCAGCAGTTTCAGTTTCCTCCCACAAAGTTTGATGTAGGCTTTTGGGGGTTTTTTTTTAGGTTTTTTAGAAGGTCCATCCCCACATTAAGGTATAAATATGGCATCATGTTCAACAGTGGTCCTCAAGGTGCAAACCACAAGGGTGTCCCCTTTCAAGGAAGGAGCAGGAGTAACTTAGAGTGTAATGTTACAGTTGTACCCCAGAAGTAATAATAAAGTGCTTTAGTTTTAATAATGGAGAAGCTTCTTCTTTTTTTTAACAGCAGTTGGTGCATGTGATTGATAACCACACCACCACCTACATTTTGCAGGGCCATGGAAGGTTAGAAAATTAATACTAAGAACCCATGAGATGTTATTAGTTGATAGACAAGTCTCTTCTCTGCTCATTATTTCAGCAAGTCTAACCAAATCCCACTATGTTAGTCACCATCACTATTCAGAGTCTCAGATCTTTTCTCATGCATCAGTAATCTTTTCCTTATTTAACAGGCAAACTATTTTGATTTATACAGCACTACATTACTAGGATAATTTATATACTCAGGTACTATGTGATATGTACCTTCCTCAAAGACTTTCTAAGGGTTGGTGTTTTAAAGTAAATAATCTCCAAACAATAAAATGTTAGTTGGTAAGAACAAAAACTGCTGGATCCATCGTCATTTAAAATCCACAGGCAGTATTGAACAAGGACACTCATCCACGCGAAACCTGAGTGAAATAGAAGTTCAAGTTGTAAATCTGCTACCTTCTTTAAGCCATTGAATGTCTGCTCTAATGTTCACAAACTTATCCATTATTAAATATCACTATTATGGTGCTCAATACAAATTTTTTAATAAAAGTAAAGCTTTTAAGCAACATTCACAAACACAAAGGAACTGAGAACTTCATCTAACAACCTCTGCTTCTGCTGACCACTTTCACAACATCCTGTTGTGGACTGGACTCTTATGACAGAGCTGCAATGGATGTGAAAGGCGCACTTCAGGGCAGCTCTTAAAATGATTCACCTCATGTAGCTTTTTATTTAAAATTATGGGGAGAGCAATCAGTTTAAGTATGGCCAGCGATGCAGATAAAACAAAGTAGGCAGCCCTTTGTTTTCATGGGTGGTGAGAGCTGAAAGAATGGTACACAAATAGTTCAACTATACTTGACTAGAGAGCAGCAGTGGGATTACAGTGCATAATAGTTTTAGTTCCACTTTAAATACACCTCTGTAAGACCAAGCTGTCCCCTAAAATGATGGCCATGTACAACTAATCCATATTGACTGATATATTTTGCACAAAATGTTTTTGGAGTATTGATGATTATGAAAATTTGTCACTAACAATTGTCTTCCACCATAGTAGTGCTCCTGTAAACCATACTATGATGATACGATCATAATATAGCCATTTTAAAGCATAGGGAAAGTTACATGATTTTGGCTTCCCTGTGTACTGTTAAAACAAAATGTGCTGCAATGTGTCACAAAGTAAAAGCAAAGACATTTTAGACATTTAAATTGTACTGAATTAAGGTAAGGTCAGTTTGGCAACTGAAGTATGTCTGTGGTATGTCCTTTGGAGCAATCATAATGTGCATTTACAGGTAATTTTCAATTAAAAAGGCTTTAATATGGGTGCTGGTTTCAAAGCCCACTGAAACAAACCCGAAGGTCTCACTTGAATCTTAATTATTTAATTTCTGTTGGTGTATAGAAATCATGCCTCTGTCTAAATACTTACGGGCCTAAATAGGACAGATAAGGTTGCTTGAGTTGTGGTTTGTTGACAAGCAAAGGTTTTAAAAGTGTATTTTTTTTCTTTCTGTATGCGAGACACAGAAGGGACGACGTCATTGGTTATTTTTGTTTGCCTAAGGAAACTGTCCTGAGCCTGACTTGAAGAGTTGGCTGGAGTACTGAACCATCAGGTCAGCTCTGCTACAGGTCTGCACTGAGATAATTATCACGATGATATTATAAGCTTTCTGTTGCTGCTTATATTCTTTTCACTCTTTTTCCCCCAGTAAAATATCCTTGTAAAATATCCTTATAATATCCTTATGCACCCAAATTATCCTTGGGCAAGATACTGAACCCCAAGTTGCTCTCTGATGTGTTCATCAGAGTATGAATTTGTGTGAATGTTAGCCAGAAAGCACTTAGGCACAGAACAAAGTTCTTGTATGAATGGGTATAAAGTGCTTTGAGTGCTCAAGTAGAGTAGGAAAGCACTATGTAGAAACCAGTTCATTTACCATTTGTTACAAGTCTAGCAGGCCTCTTGTGTGCGCTGTGTGGTTGTGTCCCTGTGAAACCAGTGCAAAACTGGAATCACTCAGCAATCAATCAGTTCTGCAGTATAAAACTTGGAGACAAGCACTTCAGTCTCAGTGTGAGCCAGCTTTACTGCTGTGCTAAGCTTCAGCTATGTGTTTTCAAATGGTAGTGAGAAGTTGGCCTGCAGAAGATTGTGGTTTTCTTCTTCTTCCTTTACTTCTTTGACTTCTGTCTGATGTTTACCTTTTTGTTTTGTTGCTTCTTGGATATCGGCCACCTAGCCATCTCTTTATGATGAACCATTCAATAAAACACTGATTTATTTCATGATCTCACCCTTTTTGACAGTAATAAACTATAGGTATAGAAGGAAATGTTGGGGTACCAAATAAAAACTGCACTATGAAGTAGAGATAATATGGCTACATTCAGTTTACCTATATTGTTAATAACGTAATGAGTCAGAGTCTATAGTTGGTATGTGGAGCAGCCTGAGAATGATAAGAACATATTGCTCTACACTATGGAACAAATCTCACTTGAATTAAAGACTCTGTAGGTTATCTTTCAGCGGTCTCATCAAACTCATACAACGCTCTGATGTTTGCAGGGTATGTTCAAACATACTGTGAGATCGCAACACTACTGTGAAAATTACATCATGTTGCACTTGAACTGTGCCAACACTGTAACATGAAAATATGAATCATTTGGCTGATTTCACTCACTTACATTCAAAGCAGTTGCTGGATGGAAAAATAAATCAGAATTTTACTGATATAGTCACAGGACAAAATTCTCAAATACCATCACAGACTGACTGAAATGAACAGGAACGCCATCACTTCCAGAATTGCTGCTGTTATTATTACTACTACTACTGTTTTTTGCTTCTGTTTTATTTTATTTTTTATTTTTTTTACCAACTATGTGTTGATCTAATTTTAAAAAATCAATTTGCCTATAGGGATTCATTTAGTTTTCTGATTCTGCTGTGCTGTGGTCCTCTGTGACCTTCTTCTTCATTCCCATCACATGACATGAATGGCAACGAGGGGAAACATTTCCATGTTTACAACAATCATCCATCACCTCATGTTCATTCCACTATAGGGCTGGTCATGTAAGTGTTACAAATACCACAATTGAAACAACATAGCAAAGTAATAATACATTTGGACTTAACAAACCTGAAGAAGCAAGTATTTTAGGATCCCTTAAACAGCATTATTAATATAAACACTTTCTTTTAACATGTGACAAAACTGAAATTGTCTGATCATTCTCCTAATATCTGAGAAACAAACAGAACTGTCATATGGGAAAAAAGTAACTACACCCCGCCATTTATCACATCTTCAACTCCATAAAATTAGCACACCAGATCAGTTGCCAGTGTTTAGAAATGCCTTAGGGAATACTTAATGGGCCTCATTTACGAACAGTGCATACTCACAAATCAGAGTGTAGATCATGCGCACAAACATTTCATGCACAAATCAGTGATTTATGTGTGCGAAAAATGATGAAGGCCTGGTTGTCTTGGAAAATGTAAACATGTCTTTAAAATAAGAACTACTACTACTCCTATTTATTAATATTATTAGTATTGTTATCATTATTATTATTGCTATTATTAATTTGCATAAAAACAGTACAAAATATTAAATGAAAGGGGTAGACTTTAATCTTTTAATTTGAATGTATTCCAGTATTCAGTATCCTATCTTAAATTATCTTAGCTTTACTGTTATAGAATGATAGAAGTCAAACCTTGTCAAATTTCACCAGATGATCTATTGCTTCTCTAACACTGATCTTCTTTGGCCACTTCCTTCCAGCTGGTTGTGGTGTGAGAAGATGCAGCAAAACAAGAAGAGAAGCCATGTCGCTGTCCCACTCTGCAGACAGGGTTAAGGAGTTAAATACTAATGCTGGAAACGGGGAGGTAGAACTAAACTTCACTCACATATAACAACTGGTTGAGGGCGTAGACAGAAAAGAAGTGATGCTTACACACATTATGCAAACTGCTGCTTTATTGATAACTTTAAATGAAGTAACTGATAACAAAAATGAAAACGAAAATTACTACACTAATAAAGTGTTACTTTAGGACACTGCCTGGCTCATCAGCATCATCCGTTTCTTTGTTCAAGGCAGAAAACTGGTGTTCCATTTTTCCAAGAACCTGAAAGCAGTCTCTACTCCGAACATCAGTGCGAAGTCCTGCAAAATCTAAGAAAAGAGAAGTATGTCCATTAGTTCTTGTAAATCAAGTATTTTTCAGATTCCCATTTGTTCACCTACCAGTCTTTTAGTTTCCAAAAAAAAAAAAAATTAGGAAACATCTGAAGAATGTTTGCCGATTCTTGTGGGTCATCTGCTGATGATAGTAGAAGGTCTCTCTCATCTTGAGGAGGGCTATATCTTGGTCATTGGTGTGATGAAGAAGAGGCGTGGCTTCCATACACTGATCTCTTGTTTGCTGGTCATCAGTGAAATCAAATGTCCTTGGTCATGTGAGGCCTCCTTTCAGTTCCACTCTTTTCTGTGATGGTGGTGGTGGTTTTGGATTGGCATTGCACAGTATGGACACGCCACTCAAACCTTTGTTGCTCCGAATGTCAAAGAAATGCTCCTACAGAAAGAAAGTGCAGACAATGTAAAGTATATAGTCGAGCACATAATTATTCATATCCCATGTTACTTTTATTCAACCAGCAAGATTTTGACCGGAAATGACACAGGCGTCTCCCAAAAGATAACAAGACGATGTACAAGAGGCACCATTGTGGAAAAAAAAATCTAAGCTTTTATTTACATTTGAGCAAAAAGTGTGATCTCTGAAATTATTCATACAGGCTACACCACTCTTTGGCTAAATATGGCCATTATCATGAGTTTAAACAAAACATTACAGTAGCTAGCTAACATTTAATGAAATGTTAGCATTAAAAAAGAAATAAACATTTTCATTGACAATGTAAAATGTGTTTCTTAAAATACAGTAAGATAAGCTAGTTAGCTAACTTTTGACTAACATTAGCCGAGCTGCTTTCACTGAATCAGCGCAACATGCAGAAACACATGTGGTACTAGTTACCTAACTTTATGTTTTACTCACGCATCCATCTAACCAAATATACAAATAACGTCACTAACAGAAAATCCCAAAGTAAATAAAGTATATTTACCTTCCTAATGTCGGCGTCCAAGAGAGAAACGCAGGTCTGCGAGGTAACGGTCGATAGAAAAACAACACCAGCAATGTGTTGAATTAGACTCCTCAGCACCCAGTGAATGAACACCTAAATATTACACCGCTTTAGAGTACTCCCCAGCACTGACTGTAGTATAAGGTGAAAAATGAACTCCCAGAATGTAACTCTTGCTTGATTAGACTGCGATTTGGGCAATTTGGAAACCAAATCAACACCTCAAAGGTGTCTTTGTTTCCTGAATCATCTTTGCTTTTTGGCAGGGTGCAAAAGAGTTGAAAGATGCCAGAGCCACAGGGAATACTGTTTCCATCAAAGGGTTTACATGCTAAGGTAGGTAGGTTGTGTCAAAGTAACATCCACATGGATGGCACGACCAGCAGAGCATTGCCCAAAACATCAGACTGCCTCTGCAGGTTTTCCTTCTTCTTAGAGTGCATCTTGGTGCCAGGTGTTCCCCAGGTACGCAACGAGTCAACGAGTCAACGAGTCAGTACATCCACTATCTGAAATTGTGTGTGTGTATGTGTGTGCAAGAGCGAGAGAGAGAGAGTTTGTAAGTATAATAGGTGAAAAAGAAAAGAATCAATATGCTCCCAGTGTTTCCTGGATATCCAAACCTTGTGTAATATTGATATTTTCGTATAACCATACTAGCAGTGTGGTGGTGGCAGTATATCTGAACCTTGGCTGGGGTCTTTCTGTGTGGAGTCTGCATGTTCTCCCTGCGTCTACATGTTTTTTTCTGCACTGGGTCCACAGGGTAAAACCAAGTAAAAGAGAGGGAGAGCAGGACACAGCCACACAGTAGGCCTGCTAGGATGATAACAAATGGTAAATGGACTGTTTCCTACATAGCACTTTTCTCCTCTACTTGAACACTCGAATCGCTTTATACAATATGCCACATTCACCTATTCATGTAAGAACTTTTTTCTACATGTTTGACAGAAAGTGCTTCCTACTTTAACATTCACTTTGTGATGAACCCATTGGGTAACAATTTGGGGTTCGTTATCTTGCCCAAGGACACATTGGCCTGCAGACTGGAGCAGCCAGGGATTGAACCACCAACTTTAACAGATGGCTTGTTCAGTTGTTTGAGCTATAGCAGCCCCTGAACTCCTGAAACACTATATGAACATATAGTTAAAATGGGACTCGGTAATACTAAAATAGCACTATAGAAATTTGAGTTGCTCTGTAAAAGTCCAGTGATGACAATGTGCAAACACACACACACACACACACACACACACACACACACACACACACACACACACACACACACATAGATAGATAGATAGATAGATAGATAGATAGATAGATAGATAGATAGATAGATAGATAGATAGATAGATAGATAGATAGATAGCTAGATGCTCCAAATGCTCTTCAAACATATTAAGAATAGCAAAAACTGATTTACGAGCAAAGAATTTTGGTCTGTGTGCTGTGGATAGTTTTATTACATCCTGTTCCACAGCTCCAGACAGAAGAGCTTTTCTGTTTTAATGCGCTCCCAAATGCATGACTCAATCTCTGTTTCGCACCATTCAACATTCGTCTACATCACTTCATCACAAGTTTAATTATTATAATTAGACGCAACACATCCATCAAACTGAAGACTAACAGCTGCATAAACAAACAAAATATAGGAATGCTATAATGAAACCACAGACAGTGTAGTGTGCTGACTGTGGTTGGTTTTGCTGCTGCGTGTCTGCAGCCTTCCTTCACCTCCAGCTCTCCTTCCTGTATTGATTGCAGAAAGTTGCTTTTAAAAGTACATATCTCTTGTTTCCCTTTGTCATAATATTTTCCAAGGCAATGGTCCTATACTGCTACATGACATGATACAGGGAGGTCATGTCCAAAAATATCAGCCATTGAAATTTATCACAGAATGTCAAGGATGAAGTGACTCTGATTCCCTCCAGGGTTTTTGATGTACATAACAAAACTTAAGCTTTGTCTTAAAGAGAATCCAAAACACAGTCCTTGAGTTTCATCAGCTAATCCTCCCTGCTTACCAGGCCTGTCTCCCCTCATCTGATCTGATGTCATCTGTCTGCCACTATTTGATTTCATAAGACCATAAAACTGTGAGCTATGTAGAAAATACAATGCTTATAATGTGGAGAAACTAGATTTAAAGGTACTATGTGTGCAAATGATCTTAAGGCACATCTTAGCAGCACATTTAAATCAAAAAGTTTTGCAACACTTCCCATAAAAAAACAACCTCATTTCATTTTGACCATTATCCTATTTATGGTGGCATTATTCTGTACCTCCGCATTGCTTCCAATTCAGTTCCTGCTTTTGGATTCTCTCTGGAAGTCCCATTCCATTCTGCATATTTGATTTAGGTTTGCATAGAGCATAAGCATAAACCTCTGTTTGAAACTCACCTTATTTTTATGTAAAATATCCATCACTGCTCATAGGAGCTGGGTCTGAGGAAAGAAGGTCAGGGCAAACCAGGTAACATGTGACATGCACCATAGTTGAGTAACAGGATTGTGGCTGCTCATAGTGCACTGATAAGACTGGACTCGTTTTTGACCACACAACAACTCCCCAGATGTGACACCCTGCCATGTCACCCCCCCCCCCCCAAAAAAATTCAGGTTGATGTGTTTTGACCCCGTTTTGACACACTGAAGAAGATCCAGCATGCACAGCAGATGTGCTACGGACACCATTCATCATTCTCATGACTTGTGTTCTGGACAGGAATTGCTAAAATGTCTATCACACTTTATTTAGGATTTTTTTAATTATTGTTTTTATTGCTGATAGTTACTGAGTTTTAGGTTTTAGTTCATTTTCAAACTTTCAGTTTGAAAAAAAGTTGCTATGCAATACCAGTCCAGTTTATTTATTTTTTACATGAAAGACAACTGCAACATATTCCACTTAAATGTTGTCAGGACTTGGATGGTCAGAAGTCCATTCAGCATTCAGTCCTAATTGCCAGTCTTATCTCCTGTGAATCTGTTTCAGCATATTCAGAGCATCAGTCAAGAAAGAAGAGGATATTTCCATGCACAGTTTACATAAATAACAAAGAAATAATTAGTTTAGATTCTAAAACTTGCTTGAGAGAAATGGGCATTCACCTCTGTATCAGCAGAACTTGCAGACTAAGGACCAGAGTGGCAGGGTCTGAGCCAAGACTACTGCTTCCTCTGTATTACATTCAGAGTTTAGTTAAGAGGATAACATTATATAGTTAAGTTTCCTCCACTGGTTTCATAAGAAATCCTAATTTGGGAATCAGCCAGAGTACTAACTAGTATTCTCCCTGCATGATTAGCTCAGAAATCACAGCTGTCTGTCACAGAAGGATTTGGTGAGGCCAGAGAGGCAAAAGATTTTATTCTTTTGCTGCTCTATGTAACAGGCACAACTATGTCTAATAAAAATAAACTACATAAAATAGTGAAATGTGACATATGTTATGAATGCTAAGATGTTACTTTGGCTGTAGTTGTTATAGAACTATGATTATTTTTGAAAATGTGTTTTAGTGGACTTCTCTATATGAAAAAGTATTGCATTCCACCTGAGCACCACCCATGCGTATGTTGAAACACCTACTGAGGCCGTTAAAATGTGACATGGTTTTTACAGATTTAATTAGAACCCTAAAACCCTACCAAGTGGCATGTCCTTAAGTGACTTTTATGTGTATCAGGTACATTTGAAATAAAATGTAAAAAACAGTGAGATCATTTATCCTCATTTAACTGTTCTCCAGTTTTTAGAATGGAGCCAATGCTTTAAAAAGGGGGAAAAGACTAAATCAAGCAATCAAAAGACATCACTACTGCAATAAGCTGAAACTGCAATTTGTGCTCAAATGAATGTACAAAACCACACAGTTGGACTACCACCAATACTATTTACTGTATTTGGGCCAGTGGCCAGCATATCAGCAAGTCCCAAGGGTCCAAGGAGAGCAGCTTTTTCCAAAACCATACCTTTTATATTCCTTAGGATTCCCACCAAGCATGCACGGCACACCCTGGGTAGAAAGCAAGTGAGCTGTAACAGAAGGAGCACAGCCAGATGCAAAGGGCAACAAGAGACATTTTAATTATAGGCAAGGGCCTAAAAAGATATACACCAAGCAAAAGTAGCTGCTGTGGCTGCACCTGTGTGGTTTTACGTTTATCAGCTGTCACTGTCACGATCACTGCCCAACACACAAAAACATTTTGAAAATGATGTTGCTGCGTTTGCAAAATGTTCGTGTTTTGCATGAATCATGATTGCAAAACATCATCTGCTCACTTCAGGATTCTTTTTTTTTCTTTAATCCATTAGCACAGATATGCTAGAGTTACAGCATGTGTCAATTTATTCAAGAACACTTTTCTAACAGCAAATTGCAGAGAGTTTGAAGCTAGTTGTGAACACAGGGGATCTATTAAAAGCTTAGAGCCAGACACTTTCTTCAGGATTTGGTAGAGACCAAAAACAGACCCAAATGTTAGTTTGCCAGGTGGCCCTAATCACCACTCCTTTTGAAGACAGTGATAATGTTGCTTTTTAACTCCTGGGAATAAGAAACAACTTACCAACTTCTGCTCACCGTATCTACAGTGCCTTTAACCCTTGGATGCACAACCTACCAATACCTACACTCTTCCACGAGTGGGGTCAAAAATGACCCCAAATAGAAACAATGCATTTTGCTATAAACTCGGCTGTTATTCTTGAAAATCTTTAACACTAGAATTACTGAGCCTTTTTTCCCTGGTGCAAGTCCCTACTACTAGATTTACTGGCCTGCGCAGATTTGCGTAAATTCCCCCCGACCTTAACACCTCTTGGCACCCCGCTGAGATTTTCACAGGTCGTCAGCTCCATTGTTCTCCTGCTTTTGTTGTGCAAACACACCTCCCCAACCCCTAACCATGAGAGATTCAAGTTTTTCCTTCCTGCAAGGCTGCTTTCCTTCCTTACCTGCCTGCATGCCTGTCCATAAACATATATACACAGAGTTGTACATATATATTTATATAGCCACACCTTATATAATATGCATAAAGTCTAGTTATACACACAGACACATCTATATCATATATACACACACACACACACACACACACACACACACACACATATATATATATATATACATACATATATATATATGTGTGTGTGTGTATATATGATATAGATGTCTCTGTGTGTATAACTATGTGTATGTATATATATATATATACAATATGTATATATGTATATATATATAAAATGTTTGTATAGTGCACTTTCTATACTGTGCTCTGTCCACTTTTTTGCAATGACAATGCAGATTTTCCACTTGTGGGACAAATAAAAATGCAGATTGTGTGTGTGTGTGTGTGTGTGTGTGTGTGTGTGTGTGTGTGTGTGTGTGTGTGTGTGTGTGTGTGTGTGTGTGTGTGTGTGTGTGTGTGCGCAACATTGGCATTTGTTTACTCAGATCCAAGGCAGGCCAAACCTCTGTGTTACAACCTACATACAAAAGACAGACATTCACAATATATGGGTACACAAGTCTGTTTTATTTCAAAGTGTTTCAAACTTTACAGGGTTTGCAGACCCAGTGTCCATCATCCCTGCATTTGGCACAGGTGAACTTCTGACATGTTGCACAGGTAAATCTGCTGCGATTCCTGTTGCAGCTCTCTTGCACCTGGCACTGCGTTGTCTTTACAGTCCCTGGCACAGCAGCTGCAGCAGCCTGCCTCTGTGCTAAGATTTCCTTGTGCTGCATGAATCGGCAACAAGTTGCTGAGCTAGAAGACTCAGAAACAATCTTCTTTTGCCTGTCCACCCTGTACATGCCTTGTACAAAATGTAGGCATTCACTGCCGCCAGGTCCAGCATATTGTAGAAAACCGCTACTGGCCACCTGCGTGTTGCTGATCTTACAGAATACATCCGTGCCATTTGGTCCAACACGTCTACACCACACTGTAAAAGCAGAGCGAGAGAGTCATGAGTATATGTTTTTTCTATAGGCCTGTATAGCACACATCAGAAAACATTGTAGCACTGGTGTAAATTGTACACACATTCACATACCTTCATGTGGTTGTAGTCTGTGATCGTGTTGGGTTTCCTCTTTCTGCCGTCACCGATCGTCACGCCTTGGTGCATGGAACTTAGAACACACACAGTCTTGTTTTTTTTAGGTGCATAAATTGTCAAGGACACACTGCCACTTCTAAGCACTGAAGTGGAGAATACCTCTCGCTTTGCAGTATCTTTTGCAAGTTGAGGAAGTTCACGCCGGACTTTATTCACCGTGCCCAGTAATGTTGTTTTGCGCTGCAGCAGTCTGTGCGACAGTGACAGTGAAGTAAAGAAATTGTCCGTTGTGACATTTCTTCCATCATCCAAAAACGGCTCCATCAGTTTCATGACCACGTTCTCTGCCAGCCTCTCTCCCTTCTGACGACTGGGGTCCTTTCCCAAGTAAGGAGATGCACTGCAGACATATTTGGTGTCCAAATCTGTGGCCATCCAGAACTTGATCCCAAATTTGTCTGGCTTGGTTGCAATATACTGGGTGAATGGACAACGAACCTTGGTAGGGAACAGCTGTTCATCTATGGTCATGTGTTCCCCTGGAGTGAAACTCTTAGCACAGTTCTCGTTGAAGCGTGTCCAGATGTCGGAGATCGCTGCAAATTTGTCTGTTTTCACCCGTTCTGCCCGCATGTCCCTGTCATCAAATCGAAGGTGTTGCATAATTGAAATGAATCTATCTCGGGCATTGTCTCTTGATTAGTGGCACCAGAAAACTTTCTGACCAGCAATCCACAATGGCACCAACAGGACACATGATTGCTCTTACAAACAGGATTGAAATGAATGCCATAAGTTCATGAACTTAAAGCATAAAGTCTAGTTATACACACAGACACATCTATCTATATATATATATATATATATATATATATATATATATATATATATATATATATATATATATATATATATATATATATATATATATATAACATACACCAATATTTTTGAATACACGTGTCCATATTTATGTTTCCAGATTGTTTGTATAGTGCACTTTCTATACTGTGCTCTGTCCACTTTTTGCAATGACAATGCAGATTTTCCACTTGTGGGACAAATAAATGCAGATTTTGTGTGTGTGTGTGTGTGTGTGTGTGTGTGTGTGTGTGTGTGTGTGTGTGTGTGTGTGTGTGTGTGTGTTTGTGCAACATTGGCATTTGTTTACTTAGATCCAAGGCAGGCCAAACCTCTGTGTTACAACCTACATACAAAAGACAGACATTCACAATATATGGGTACATTAAGTCTGTTTTATTTCAAAGTCTTTCAAACTTTGAACGAACCTTGGTAGGGAACAGCTGTTCCCTACCAAGCATTTCTTGCAGCTGGCAACAACGGTCGTGCATTCAGTATAGTTGTGACTTCCGCAAAAAATGTGGTCAAAATCTCATGAGTAAGTTGAAGCATTTCTATCAGGCATTTCTGAAAGTTGTAACACAGAGGCTTGGCCTGCCTTGGATCTGAGCAACTCTGAGTGAGCAAATGCAAATGTGCCAGGCCTCAAGGACAATGGGTGGTTTGCACAACAAAAGCTGTAGGAGAAACAAGCTGACGACCTGTGAAAATCTCAGCAGGGGTGCTTAACACCTCGGGACTTGCACCAGAAAATAAAAAAGCCAGTAATTCTAGGGGGTATTGGGTTTAGGGAAGTTACGCAAATTTGCGCAGGATAGTAAACCTAGTGTTAAAACGAAGAGTTGTAACATTCTCATATTTGAGGTATTCCTCATAAAACATGTTTGTGACATGAGGCCCTTTGCATTTTTATTTATTTTTTCATTAATTTTAAGAAATTGCAGTTTTTGTATCACTTGTATCACTTTTGTATGCTTGCTCTGCATATACTGCAGAAGCTGGGTCTTCCCTCTGAAAGGCACAAGTTGTTCATCCACTGTAACACAATCACTGAGGATGAATTTCTGCCTGCAGTTGACCAGGAACAGGCCCCATATGTAGCGGAAAGCTGCCATGTGGTTTGTTTTTAGTCGGTAGGCTCTGGTCCTCTTGTCATCAAAGTGCAAGAAACGTTGAATATCTTTAAATCTTTGAATTGACATAGTGGCCTTGTACTATGGGTTATGCAGAGGACTCCCAAAAACACACCAACTGGTACATCCCAGTTCTTCTCACTTCCTGCAAGAATGGTCAGTCAAATGAAGGCCAGGAGCTCATGTTTGATTACATTTTTCCACTCTTTTCCCCTGTCTGTGGCGACTCTTCGTGCCTCCATGTTTGTGCATGTCAGCACATCTTCTATTATATTATCAGACATGAACATCTTCCATGCATCTATTGGGGAGACAGTACTAAACCCAGGTGCAAGTCCTGGCTGACTAATTCAGAATATTGTGGCTAGAGCAGTAAGAGGGGCTCATTCTGTTAGACTCAATATCCATTTCCTCTTCAGAGGACTCATCAGAGGACTCCTCTGCATCTGACTGGCCTTGTTCAGTGGGGGGGACAATAGTCTGGGTCCTCTATATCTTAGATGTCAGATTCTGAGTCAATGCCTCCGATGGGCTCTTCATCCCATCCGTCCTGGATCATTTGTAGGGCAAGGTCCACAGGGATCCTAGCTGGCCTCATAGCAGCCATGTTACTTTAAATATTAAAAAAAAAACATCAGAAAGGACAATGTTTGAAATGCACAGGAAATTATAAACAGGGTTGCACATAAATGGTCCACAGGTGCACATTTGCTGTCAAAATAAAAGACGCGCACCAGATAAGAAGTTGGAACGCTCATTTGCGTACATTAGATGTTCTGGAGGAGGACAGACATTTGTTCAGAACTCTTAAAGATGTCGAACAAGCAAGCTCCGTAAGCAATTACTTTGGTGTTCTTCCACCGCAAGAGAAGCGCGTATTCTCTGAATTTCTGGGAATACTTTTATTTTGACAGCAAATGCACACCTGAGGACCACTTATGTGCAGCCCTGACTATAAATCATGCATGTTACTGTGTAAAAATTAATTCTTGATCCATCAGAAGTGTAAGTGGGACAGTCAGAGTCGCTAAGAATGAAAGTTTCATAGAAGATTCCATAGGAACTGCTTGGGGTCATTTTTGACCCCACTTGTGGAAGAGTGGGGTAGTGATACAAAAACTGCATTTTTTTTTAATTAATGAAAAAATAAATAAAAATGCAACTGGCCTCATGTTACAAACATATTTTTTGAGGAATACCTGGAATATGAATATATTACAACTTTGCATTTTAAAGATTTTGAAGAAAAACAACCCCTGGGGTCATTTTTGACCCCACGTGTGCATCTAAGGGTTAAAAAAATTATTACTATCCCATCAACTTTTGCCTCTGTGCGCCCCAGGGCGGCTGTGGCTACAATGTAGCTTACCGTCACCAGTGTGTGAATGTGTGTGCGAATGGGTGGATGACTGAACGTGTAAAGCGCTTTGGGGTCCTTAGGGACTATGTAAAGTGCTATACAAATACAGGCCATTTACCATTTACCATTTAACTTTTCCACATTTTGTCACATGCACCACCTCAAACCTAAATGTGTTTTACCGGGAATTTATTGAAAGACTAACACAAAGTATCACATAATTATAGAGAAAGTTTTACAATAAAAAAATGAAAGAGGGTGGAGTACATTTGTATTCAGCCACCCTGAGTCAATGCAATGCAAATATAGCTGCGTGTCTTTTAGGCCATGTCTATACCAGCTTTGCACAACTAGAGGCTCCAAATTTTGCTCATTCTTCTTTGTAAAATACCTCCAGTTCAGTCAGATTGGATGGAGAGCACACGTAACCAGCAGTTTTCAAGCCTTGCCACAGATTAGCAACAGCATTTAGGTGTGGACTTTGACTGGCCCATTCTAACATGTGAATATGCATTGAGCTGAACAAGTTCTTTGTAGATCTATGTTTAGGGTCGTTGTCTTGCAGTCTTGAGTCTTTTGCAGCATCCAAAAAGCTTACTTCGAGGATTGTCCATCTTTAGCTCCATCCATTTCCATCAACTCTTACTAGTTTTCCTGTCCCTGGTGAAGAAAAGCAGTCCCACACCATGATGCTGCCACCTCCATGTTTCACAGTGGAGATGGTGTGTTCAGGTTGATGTGAAGTGTTAGGTTTCCACTACTCATAGTGTTTTGCATGCAGGCCAAAAAGTTCAAGTCTGGTCTAACATGACCAGAACACCTGTGCAGCATGTGTGCTGTGTTCCCCTACATGGCTTGTGGCAAATTGTAAATGGGGCTTCTTAGGGCTTTCTTTCAAAATTGGCTTTCTTGTTGCAACTCTTCCTTAAAAGCCAGATTTGTATAGTGCACAACTAATTCTTATCTTGTGGCTTGACTCTCCCACCTGAGCTATGAGTTTCTGTAGCTCCACCACAGTTGCAATGGACCCCTCAGCTGCTTCTTCTTGCCCGTGACCTGTAAATTCAGGTGGGTAGGATGTAGGTTTGCAGGTGTGCCATACTCTTTCCATTTTCAGATGATGGCTTGAACATTGCTCCATGACACATTCAAAGATTGTGATATGTTTTTCTAAGCTAATCCTGCTTTAAACTTCTCTACAGCTTTATCCCTGATGTGTGTTCCTTGGTATTTATGATGCTGTTTGTTCACTAATGTTCTCCCACAAACCTCTGAGGCCTTCACAGAACCGTTGGATTTATACTGAGATCAAAGTACACACAGGTGGACTTTATTTACTGATTACGTGGCTTCCGAAGGTAATTGGTTGCACTAGATTTTAGGGGTATCTGAGTAAATGCGACTGAATACAAATGCAAACCACACTTTTCAAATTTATTTTGTACAAAAAATAAATGCCATGTATCACTTTCCTTCCACTTACTGGGATAGATAAATTATTTGGTGAATAGACCTTGATGACCCATCATGGCAGATTGTCATCCTAGCGTTGAAAGATTTTAGGACAGCAGCCCCTGGAGTCTAGACATTGGTGGTGGTGAAGATGATGAAGATGAAGACTGAAGCTTGGATGGAGCACTGGCTGAGGTGTCTGAGGTGGAGATGGGGAGGAGGTGGGTTGTACGAATCAGAGTCTGAAAGAGAGAATGATAGAGAGCACATATTTAAACCATGCAAAATGGAGGCTGATTGGCTCAAAGAAGGTAGGCTCAAAGATGAATGGACTAGAGTAATGTTATCAGTATCGACATTGACAGCGTGGGAAAGTGGCAGTGATGTAAAGAAAAGACAAGCAACAGAGGAAACACTGAGGAAAACAGGCAAATGACTGATTACAGATCTTTCTCAATGAACTTACACATAAGCTTCTTCTGGGTTTGTAGTTGTAATGTGACAAAATGTGGAAAAGTTCAAGCTGTGTTAGTACTTTTTCAAGGCACTCTACCTATGCCAAATCAGAACGGTTCTGTTGCCTGGCTAAATCATCTTCATTGGCTCTAAAATTGCCTGAATGCTGATCTTGAGGTATTCCAGGAACCACCAGTTAACACAAGTTTCTCAAAATATATTTGCGTTTTACTTCAAGGACTCTATGGGTGACTTCATCGTGCTCTATGGGAGCATAAATGATCAACTCAAACATGAACTGTTGAGTTGCCGACTGAAGTGAAGTCAGTCATTATTTATCACTTATTATTTGAACACAGATTTCCTGTGCTTCACTGCAACTTTTCTAATGCTGATTTTTTTAGAGCACATCAGCTCTGGTTTTGTTTGAATTTCACTTAGACTGACATGAACACTTTGCACTAGTGGCCGCTGTCAGAATGCTTCATGTGTAAATGTTCCTATATAAAATAGAAAAGAAAATGCATGAAGAGACAGCATAATGTAACTCCATGGGTCTTTCGTTTCTCTGTTTGGCCCCACTCAGCAACATCTAAAAAGAAGACAATTCTATTACCTTGAATGCCGGGACCTTTCAATTATTTGTAGAAGGTGAACTCCATTTGCAGAATACGGCTACTCTTGGCGTGTAGTGTTTGAAATGTGCTCTTCCAAGCACAGGATGAATGGCACTACTTACTGTATTCTTATTACTGCTCGCTGCCTTTTCGGCAGAGGGTATATGGAGTGATGCCATTTATCATGCAAGACATGAGGCTGAGGTTTTACAAAACACATTTTCACCTGCAGGGAGTTCGCAAAGCACATCGTTGGTGCATTTTCATATTTATTGGGCATCTTTATTTATATATTTTTTGCTTTCAGTGAGCAAGCTAGCCAGGATACTCTGAGTGCAGGAGGCACTGTCCTCGTGACACAGGTGTCAGAAAGTATTGAGTAATTCAAATGTTGAACGTCCTGTGGGGATAAACCTTAATTTCTTCAAGTGAACATGTTGAAAATCCATAAACAAACTGGCAGTGAGAGTGTTTGATAGCTGGACTGCCTGAAGGCTTTATTGGAAGATTACTGTAAGTAGCCCCAGGAGGGCCTATAACAGATGATGTGACTCTTGCATGCATGCAGATGTGACAGATGCTATGCTTATGGATTTTTCAATGAGACATACACCGTGCAAATCCCAGGATCAGGAACTATAGCACCAAACAGGAAGCTGTCCTTTAATTTTCAGGCTCCTTAACAATCATGTTGTTCCCTCAAGTTCATTCAAGATTATTTCTAAAAATGCAAAAAGAAATGATTCCCTCAGGTATCAAGATTAATTTTATAAAACAAAAATTATAAATATCATTGAAGGGACTGGTCTTTGTCTACAGTTTATTGCCAAAAATTCCTTAGGCATCATTTGCTCCACAGAGCACATTTTGAGATGTGATATCGAACTCTAGAATAACTTTCACACATTCAAATTCTGGCAATGTTATTCAGCATGCTGCTTTATTAGCCACTTTTGCTTAAAAGAAATGACTCAATTGCAATCTTTTATTAAGTGCCATGTTTTATACAGACATCTCTGATGAAGAGAAGATGAACTCCTGAGCCTCTGATTTAACCCCCTAGCACCAAGACATTTACATAACTTAAAACAAAACAAAACTGGGGGCTTCCATAAAATTTGTTAAATTCACCCCCACTGGCTAACAAACTACTATAACTTAACTGGGGAAACCAGGTGTCGGGTTTTCGATTTTCAATTTTGAAATGCATGCAGTGAACATAAATGGAAAAATAAAAAAGGTTCTGGTGATCGTGCACTGAACAAATGTAACAGTGAATATACCCAGTAACTAGTGAAGTCCTGAGCATATGAGGTTTGAAAAGTATGACCAATGTTCTTGGTCATATTTTTGTCCTTTCCGAAATGAATGTTGAATGTGTATGTTGAAAACAGCTACACTACACACTCCATCATCATCATTGTTTCTCTGAGTTTTTGTGATTTTTAATAACTTATAGTAATTTTAATGTAAATAAGTTTCCCGTACACGCCTTGCTTACCATGTGTTTGTCAGTGAAAGTCCTGCTGTATGTGGGGTGGGCAAAATAAAGGAGAGACAGGCGTGCCGTGTTACACACATTCATAGTCAAGAATTGCAGTGGGCTAAACAAATTAGGGTTAGGTGAGCAAGGCTCTGCTGCTTTCTTTCTCATGGAAATGTGACCCTGCTGTATGTGTTGTCACCAGCGCTATTGTTTTTTCTACTGGACCACACTTGAAGAAATTTGTTTCCTTAACGAATGCACGTTAACCTTTTCTATCCTTTCTAAGCAGCAATGGCAAAAGTTACATCCAATCTGGCAGGACTATGGAGAAAATCATTCACCCAATCATACAGTAGCGACTTGTTAATCACAAGATAGGCCTGTCCTACAGCATACCCTGCTTTGTCTATGTGGCAGGGCGTGGCCTGCGGTGCAGCAGGGAGGGCGGACACACCTGCAAGGCATCTGCAATCACGTCCCGCCACAGTCATATATTGTACACACAATTTGACCCAGAATATACAAATCGAACATTATAATGTGCTCATTAAAACTGGTGTCAGAGCTCATCAATTCATCAGGAGAGTCTTTGTTTGAGGGGATAGATCAAGGGAGGTGGGCATTTCAACACTGGCTTCTCTTTTTCTGATACCCCCCCAAAAAACAAACAAACAAAACAGGGCAAGACAAAAAACAAAAAAATAATGCACACATACCTCCAAGGACCAGAATACTCATAGATTCCTGTCTGGTTGGTCTCAGTCACTCTTTAAAACAATTTGGCCTTGCTCGCACTCTCTGTGGCCTTTGAACTACAGCTGCTCATCCCTGATGTTTGCTGCATTCGTCTGCACATTATTCTTCCTTAAAGATACAACAAAACACAGCAGGTAAGACAGAAAAATGAGAAGAAGCGAGAACGTCATTTATCATGATCAGGGATGCAGCTTTGACTAGCGCCATGTGGAGGCATAGGCGTTATGCAGCAGACATTTTTCACAGAAGAGGTTATACACTGTGTTCAGATGGGCAGTGGTAAAGGTGGAGGATGTGCTTTGACTTTTAGATTAGTTTTAGGGTGAGGATAGTAGTGCCGTCCGTAAAGCCGATCTGAAAGTGGAACGAAGACCCGCCGAAAGGGGCAAGTCTGAGTTTTATGGCTCGTGCATTAAAAAGTCAATAAAAATGTTACTTTACTGTTTGTGCTAACTCCAAGCCACTGTAATTTAAAGGGATGTAAGTTGTATTGATTCGTTTCACACTCCCAATGGTCCCAGTGACACCCTTAGATGTGGATAAAAGTGACAGAGTTGTTGCCATAATGTATTTTTTAAATAAAAAGCAGGTACACAAAACATGACTGCACCACTGGTTTTTATGGCGAAAAGTATTTTAACTCAAATAAAGACTATCAGGTGTGGGAAATGTAGCTTTCAGTAGTAGCAGGACACCACCTGCCATTATAACTACTGAGGTTTTCAGTACATTTTCAGACTGTGGGGTGTCCCATCCTTTACTGCATACTATACTTTTTAAATGTAAATCTACTAGTTTATGGATAAATATGGCTGATTCAGGACTCTTGTATTGCATCGAATCTGCAGAGAAGCTGCATTATATAAATATTTCAGGTCAGTTTTTACATAAGTTCTCTCATCGCCTTTTTCCACAGAGCCATATCCAGTCCTAAAGATCATGCATCAGGCTTTTCCCCCCCAAAAGATCAAAATTAATCATACTTTGTTTCTGATGTGATACATTTTTCTAAGTTTGTTGTTTTTTGTTTTCAAACAATATTTATTTAAATAATAGAACAAAGTGCAATTTGTTGAAATACGTATTGACAAGTAAATATGACAGTGGCTTAAACTCTATCAAAATAGTGAAAAGTTCTAAAACAGCTTTTGAATGTATCATATTCACAAAAGTAGTGTAAAAATCTGTCAGTAACGTATTTGTAAAGTATTTGCATAGAAAGGGACGTGCACTTAAAGATGACTACCAAACCAAATCAGTGCACATGGACTCCCCTGTTAAAATGACCAACTTGACAGCAGAAAGAAATGTGTTTAATTCAAGGCAGTGAATTCAGGGCATATGAACATTCATTCAATACTATGTACTCCAGTCTTTTACTTTTATATTCCTTAACGTTAATGCAGGTATCTGCCTCTGTGTAGCATGAAAAGCAGCATAAAAAAGCGATCGCTGCAGTGATTCTGCTTTAAAAACGTAAACCGGTAGAAAGGGAGGCTGCAGCCTGACCTCTCATCTGCTTGTTACCTGTTGAATTTCAGGGTCTGGATGCTGGGGTCAGCATTTACTCAGCTTTCACTCTGGGTGTTTGGCTAGCTTAGCATTAGCATGCTGTCTGTGCAGATACTTGCAAAGAATTGAAGTTGTGTTAGCAGCATAATGTGGTTGTTTCTGTCCTGGATGCACTTTTCCACTTTAATATTTATCTCTTTTTTTTGTGCAAACAAAATAAAAGAAATGGCCATCTCTGTGCTCTAGACTGCATCGCTATTTTCCTCCTCTGGCACGCAAACTGAAATAAGCTGATTGTAGTGAGCTGATTGATAGGCAGGCAGATGAACCAAGGAATTGGACTACTGGGAAACGGTTTTCTACAAGAACCAGTTCTCGATTTCCATCCCTACTGTTGACACCATCTGCACCAGCTTCATGACCAAATGGAATGATTTCCAGGTGTGCCTTTTGTCAAAAATTAATTGGTAGAGTCCCAAAGGTTGTAGTGTTTTTATATCGCAGAAAATATTACAGGAATTAAGTAAACAAAAAAATGGCCTGTTGACACTTGAATGTTTGGCAGACATGAATGTTTTTCCATTCTGTCTATGCCCCCCAGATTTCAAACATCAGATACTATTAGACTACAGTGCGTATCAAGTACAGTCAAACTATTGCAATAAAACAGGCAGAATCATAAGAAGAGCAGTTCTTTTGATGGTGTTAAATCTCAAGCTCAGGTGTAAATGATAGTTTGGGCAGACCTTTGAGTAAAATGTATATTTAAGTGATTTAAAATGCTGCAGCAAGAGTACTGACAGGGACTAGAAAGAGAAAGCATATTTCTCCAGTATTGGCTTCCTGTTAAATCCAGAATTGAATTCAAAATCCTGCTCCTCACATACAAGGTCTTAAATAATCAGGCCCCATCTTATCTTAATGACCTTGTAGTACCATATCACCCTATTAGAGCACTTCGCTCTCGCACTGCAGGCTTACTTGTTGTTCCTAGAGTATCTAAAAGTAGAATGGGAGGGAGTGCCTTCAGTTTTCAGGCCCCTCTTCTGTGGAACCAGCTTCCAGTTTGGATTCGGGAGACAGACACTATCTCTACTTTCAAGATTAGGCTTCAAACTTTCCTTTTTGCTAAAGCATATAGTTAGGGCTGGACCAGGTGATCCTGAATCCTCCCTTAGTTGTGCTGCAATAGGCGTAGGCTGCCGGGGGATTCCCATGATGCACTGGGTGTTTCTTTTTCAGTCACCTTTCTCACTCACTATGTGTTAATAGACCTCTCTGCATTGAATCGTACCTGTTATTAATCTCTGGCTCTCTTCCACAGCGTGTCTTTCATCCTGTCTTCTTTCTCTCACCCCAACCGGTCGCAGCAGATGGCCCCGCCCCTCCCTGAGCCTGGTTCTGCTGGAGGTTTCTTCCTGTTAAAAGGGAGATTTTCCTTCCCACTGTCGCCAAATTGCTTGGTCATAGGGGGTCATATGATTGTTGGGTTTTTCTCTGTATCTATTATTGTACGATCTACTGTGCAATATAAAGCACCCTGAGACGACTGTTGTTGTGATTTGGCGCTATATCAATAAAATTGAATTGAATTATTCAGAATTCAACAGAACAATTAAGAATCCTACAACAACATCCGGTAAAGACATTTGGTATTAACTTTGCTGGACAGGACTATGAACAAACATAGTTCAAGGTTGCCAAAAATAGTAAGATAACATTTTGCTTTGGTAATCAACTTTTTTGATTACCACAATATAAATTATTATATGCTACATGTATCTGATATCTTCAGGATTATTCTGTGATTGTTCTACAAATTGAAAAATGACTAGATTACAGTACATTTGCATAATGACTGAAACCAGCCCACTGAAGAAATGTTTCTTCCACTGAAAGCGTTACAAAGCCTATACATTCATAGACTGAACTGATTGGCATGATAATTGGTCTATATGTAGGCCTATAGTATAAGTTCTTCAAAAAACCTTTTCACCCACTCACTACAAATAGCACTGCTCATGAACTCCATATAAAATTTTAACAGGACTTTAATCCTATTTGACAGCTGGCTTGATACCCCAATGTCAGATTGAAAGAAAAAGAGAGTAATGCATCTCAGTAACAGATACAAGTAATGCCTCACTGTCAGAAAGAACTCATACAACTAATTTGTTTGTCTCATGTTGAAAGCCAAAATGGATTGGGATGACAGACCTTCACTGGATTAACAGTGACAGCAGTCACTTTAACTCTCCTTCCACGAGGTGGAATAAACAATTAGATGGTGAAGCTATGTGGTTTCATCTCTTATGTAGAACCATACAAGACACTTGAACCCTCAATTGCTTCAGCAGAAATCCAAGGATGTCTTTGCTTATTTCATGTGCTTACCTGTTATTAGAACAAAACCTTAAATTACAAAATCAGTCCAACCAGTGCACATAACTGCAGACAAAATAGTATGTCCCAAGTCCTACAGGAGCACCTGCACATGTATACACAAACAGATGGGTGATTTAGAAGCTAAACATCAGTCATCTCATTTAGCCCTCTTGTCTTATGCTTTCTTTTATATCATTTGCTAATTACACAACGCCATGATGCCAGTTCCATTTCACGATCTCCCTCTTCGTTTAAAGACAACCCATTTGTTAGTTTCTCATTGTAAGATTTTGCATTAATTAACATGAATTAATGTGAACTAACGTGAATTAACATGCTCTTTATCAAGGTAATATTCTTTTATCAGAGTTATAATAAAGAGTTGATAATGATATAGCAACAGTAACAGGACCTATGCTTCAAATGCATAGAGGCAGAGTCTACCACAGCTGATAGAACCCGAGTTGTAGGATGTGCAAAGGTGCCCCAGAGGCAGTTCAGCAGATGATGGCAGGATGTAAGATGCAAGCTTGGACAATGTACACTGAGAGAACAACTGAGTGACTGGGATAGTCTACAGTACCTTTTGTGCCATATATGGATTAGAAGTTTGATGAAGATCGTTGACAACTACTAGGCAAAGTTCCGGTGAGACTTCATGTTCCTGAAAGACAAGCAGCTGCTGGTCATCCAACTAGATATAGAAGCAGAAGATCACAGTTGTAATAGTGGTGGTGATCCCAGCCATAAACAACATCACAAAGAAAGAGTACAAGAAAATAGACAAATACCAAGGGCTGAAGGAACAACTATAGCAGATGTGGAAAGTAAAATCTGAAGTGGTCTTGGTGGTAATAGGAGCATTTACAGACCAAGTCTGTATGGTTTACCGAAAATACATAAGCAGGGTGCACCTTTAAGACCAATTGTCTGCATGATCAACTCGGTCACCTATAACATCTCCAAGTTTCTGGCTTCGATCCTCAACCCGCTGGTGGGCAGCTCTGAACACCACATCCAGAACACCCTGGATTTTGTTGAGAAGGTGAGAGATGTCATTATGGAGGCAGATGAAACCATGGTCTCGTACGACGTTACATCTCTCTTCACTTGCATCCCAGTCACGGAAGCGTTGGAGGTAGTCCGTAAGAGATTACAGGATGACACCAACCTCAGCAACAGGACCACCCTCAGCATCGACCAAGTGTGTTTGCTTTTGGAACTGTGTCTTCATTCCACCTACTTCATATACAAGGGTCAGTTCTACAGGCAGAAACATGGGTGTGCCATGGGCTCCCCAGCTTCACCCATCGTGGCCAATTTGTACATGGAAGAAGTGGAAAGAGGCGTTGCTATCCTACCCTGGAACACCACCAAGCCATTGGTTCAGATATGTGGATGACACCTGGGTGAAAATCAAATCTCAGGACGTACTACATTTCACGGATCACATTAACTCGGTGGACCAACACATCAAATTCACCAGGGAGGATATGAAAAGTGGCAGGTTAGCCTTCCTAGACTGTGAGATTTCCATCAGTAATGGGGGACATCTAAAAGCTGACGTGTACCGTAAACCTACGCATACGGATCAGTATCTAAGGTTTGACTCTCATCATCCACTGGATCACAAACTGGGTGTCATCAGGACGCTACAACACAGAGCGAACACCATCCCCACTGACACAGCGGCCAGGGAGGCAGAAGGACAGCACATCAAGAAGGCCCTGAGTAAATGTGGTTATCCCAGCTGGACTTTTGTCAAAGCGGGAAAGGCACCTAAAGAAAGCTCCAGCCGATCCAGGAGAGAAGGCCAACCGCTGCCCAGGCGAAAACCTGTAGTGATCCCATATGTGTCAGGAGTATCGGAACAGTTGAGACGCATTTTTTCTAAACACCGGGTCTCTGCGGCTTTTAAACCCCAAAATACGCTGCGCCAAAAACTGGTCCACCCAAGGATCGGGTCCCCGACACAAACAGAGTAACATAGTGTACGCTGTTAAGTGCCAGGAGGATTGCCAGGATTTATACATCGGGGAAACCAAACAACCTCTAGCGAAGCGGATGGCACAACACAGAAGAGCAACCTCGTCAGGCCAGGACTCTGCAGTTTATTTACACCTACAGGCCAGTGGACACTCTTTCAACGATGAGGATGTACACATCCTGGACAGGGAGGAACGCTGGTTTGAGCGCGGAGTCAAGGAGGCCATTTACGTGAAGAGGGAAAGACCATCTCTGAATCGAGGAGGGGGCCTAAGGGTACATCTTTCGCCATCTTACAATGCTGTGATTGCAGCCATTCCCCAACTCTCTGTGAATGGTACTCATGGCCATTGATCAGTGTTCTTTGATCAATGGGTTTTGGTCAGTGATTGTTGATCAATGGTCATGGGAATTTGCATAATTATGATTAAGGAACTGACCTCACAGCCCATTGTTCCTTCAGTGGGCTGGTTTCAGTCATTATGCAAATGTACTGTTTATAAGGTTTGGGGAAACCTGCAGTCAGCTGAGACTGAAGAAGTCACTTGGATGAGTGACGAAACGTTTCTCCCACAAAACGCTATGTCCAGATGAACAGATTCAACTTTTGGAGGTAATAGGAGCATTGCAAGGTTTTTTGTATTTTTTTTACTTACTGACATTTTTTACATACAAAATAATATGAACAACTCATGGTTATGTTTCTTTAACAGCGATTAAATGAGCCAACAGTGTTTAACAGCAGAACCAAAATAAATTACTGATAGATCAAACAATCAGCACATTTCCAACAAAAGTAATAATTCATTAATAAATACATAAAATGCAACCTTTGCCTCTACACATCTTACTCTTTACTTTTCTGTTCATAATATGATGTGCAACATTTTTGAGTGCTTACAAAAAGCAAAAAATAAATCAATCAATATGTCGCTAATTTCTCCTTCAGGCTTACTTGTGGTTCCTTGTGTATTTAAAAGTAGAATGGGAGGCAGAGCCTTCAGCTTTCAGGGCCCTCCTCTGTGGAACCAGCTCCCAGTTGGATTTGGGAAACAGACACCTGTTGTGTTTACAAGGTTCTATAATAAAAGAAGCAAATTAGTACATGCTGTTACCCTGTCAGACCAGGGGTGCTGCTAATGAGGCTGGGTAAGAGAGAGGAGAGAAGAAGAAAGTAGAGAGCGTTAACAAAGATGGAGTGCCCCTGTAAAGCCTAAAATAAAGTGTTGAACCCAGACGTCGCCTCCGCTGCCTGATTTACAAACGCAACAACACCCCTCTGCTTTTAGGGCTTCAAAGTAGAGGGAGTGTCTACTTTTAGGGTTTAAACCCTTCTTCTTTAATAAAAACATATAGTTAGGGCTGGATCAGGTTACCCTGAATCCTCCCTTAGTTGCACAATTGGCTGCTGGCGGCTTCTGTTACTTAATTACTTCCAGGAAAAAGTAATTCTTTACATTATTCATTACATTACATTCACGTTTGTCTGTAAAATGACCTGAAACTCACTGTCACATAATTACCATTTAATAATATAAATCTGAGGCTACAGTCTCACAAATGAACACAAATCCCTATCCTAATGAGGACAAACATATAATGTTTCTCTTGTTATTGTGTTAGCAGTGCAATCTAGTTGTTTTAGTCCTGGATGCATTTTGCATTTTACCATTGTGTTCTCGCCCTTTTGTGCAATAAAAGTAAAGTAATGTCCATATCCACACTGTAGACTGTGCCACTATTTTCCTCCTCCGACACTCAAGCTGAAATCAATTGTTTGTAGCACAAGCGCAAGTGGAACAAGAAATTGGAAATGATTTGCAGGTAGACTAACAATTCCAAGGAATTGAACTGCTGGGAACCGGTTCTTGACTCCCATCCCTTATAAACCACTTTGTCATCACAGTGTCCATGTTTTTATAAATTCCATTGGTATGACCAGTGTCTTCATGAAGGGTAAAAGCAAATGCTAGCTATAATTTAGACTTGATCTAAACATGGTAGTCACAAGCCAGTATACTCTATGTGCCTGTCCCAAATTAGGGCTGGATCAGGTGACCCTAAATCCTCCCTTAGTTGTACTGCAATAGGCCCAGGCTGCTGGGGGATTCCCATGATGGAGTGGTTGTTTCTTCTTCACCCTCTATGTGTTTATACACCGCTCTGCGTTTAATCATTAGTTATTATTCAACTCTGGCTCTCTTCCACATTGTATTTTTTTTTTTGCCCTGTCTTCCTCTCTTCAACCTTAACTGGACACGACACATGACCCCTCCATGAGCCTGTTTCTGTCAGAGGTTTCTTCATGTTAAATGTGAGTTTTTTCTTCCCATTGTTGCCAAATATTCGCCTATGAAGGGTCGTCTGACTGTCAGGGTTTTCTCTGGATTATTGTATAGTCTTTATTGTACAATACAACGCGCCTTGAGGTGACTGTAGTTGTGATTTGGCAATTCAATTGCAAGGACTGCTTCCAGCAGGTGCTATGTTTAGATCACTTCTCTTCCAGCTCTGAACACTTGCATGTGCCCTCCTGCAATTTCACTGCGGCCTCCAAACCTGTGCATAAATAACATCAACATGTGTCAAGGCGACTTAATTTTCATGGTTATTGAAAGGACACAATCACCCTCTTTCCCACATTTGGTTTTCTGCAACTTTGACCTCTTATTCAAAATGAAATGCTTTTCTCTTGTAAGTTGCAGCAGATGGCCTGATGTCCTTGATTCTTAATTCTGCAGGCGGTCTCTTGCTGTTAAAAGAGAATTGTCCTGATCTCAGTTCCAAAGTGCTCACAATACAAGATAGAGATCATTGGAGTTCTCTATCTCATATTGTTGGGTCTTTATCTTACTATATAAAGGGCCTGGAGATGAAGGGTGTTGAGTTCTAATGCTATTTTTACAAAAGAACAAATAATAGGAATTGACTTTGTTTTTCAGGTCTTTATAATCTGAACAGTTAATGTGTAAAGGGATATAATGTCACATACAGCCAGTCTATAACATACAGAAGACATTATTACAAGCTTGTCCTAATCCAAACAGAAATACTACCGCAATATTTCAGTTTGTAAGAGATGAAAACTTGGCTGTCTCTACTGTCTTATACCACATGAACACCTTCAGCTACTCTTCAAAGAGATAAATTGTATTTGGCTCATTTTGTGAAAAGATAAGAAAGCTTGAATTTGTCTTAAAAAATTAGCTATGCCTAGAAACAAGGGAGGAAAGGGCCTGGCTGATGTGTATCTTTAATATTTCTCTCACAGTGGCATACCCATAGTAGTCACATGAAAAACAACAGGAGGTAGAGCTGGGAATGACTAATGGCAATGGTGGTTAAAAACAAACTGCAAAATATTTATAAAGCTTGTGGCGACCTTCTAATATCCAGAAGACTAAATTTACTTTAATTAATGCACTTCATTTGCTATTAGCTATCCACTTTGGAATCTCACATTGTATGCAAGCTGTGGGTAAAACATTTGTAAAGGTGTCTAACAGTAACAGACACCAGAGCTGGGGGCATATTGAAAAAAAGTGAGATATCACAGTGGTTACTGAGCTTCACAGGTTGAGCTGAGTGATTAAACATTTTAGCAGCATTTACAGCTGAAAAGTGATGCTGATGCATAGCATCATAAGGATATTGAATTGTGATAAGAATCCAGAAATAGCCATGGCAGCAATTTGGGGAATGGTCTGAGCTAGTAGAGGCACTTGAGCATAGGGTATTCATTTCTTGGGAGACTTCAAGCATTCAAGAACAATGGGATGCGGATTTATCTCACCACGGATCAATGGCATGTGTGACAGTGCAAAGTATTTGTCAAAGTGAGGGCAATATGAAGTTGTGCAGGAAGACACTGTGTTCGGAGTCTATATTTGCTGATGTCCTGTGACTGCTTATTTCTCCTCTGCTTGATGTTATCTCACATTTTTAGCACAGCATGTAAAATTTCAACATATGTGTGTAAGATAGAAATGAAGGAAGTATTCACATTCTTAAGCTGTTGTTGGCTCAAAAATATATTTTACTCATTGTTCTGTCTCTGGTGTTTGACATTTACTTTACAAACCGATGTATGTTCAGAGTACAGATGTCATGGTTCCAAATTTTCATGATACATATGTTTTGTGGATCAAAGATTGTGATATGTTATAGGTGAACAAGGTAGCTGCAGGGAGTGGTGGTAGTGGTTACAACTGGTATAACTAATAAACATCAAAGTATATAAATAGCATTAAAACCAACAAATGACTCTAACAGTATTCATTATTCAGTTTGTACACAAAATATGATGCCTCAGCGGACTGAAACAGTAACCCAGCCAGGGAATTTTGGCTCTCTCACATGCTAATTTGTAGCTAATTCTATATCCCAGTTCTCCTGATGGGTAGCTAAGACTGAGCCCAGAAGTACAGTAGCGCAATCAGGCTAACCACAAAGTCTAGACACACCAGTGAGTAAAGACACAGCGCATAGTACCAAATGTTAACAGAACAGTGCATGACATAGTACATGACTTAATAATTGATCAACAAATTGATTTACTCTGCCTTACAGAAACCTGGTTGCAGCAGGATGAGTATGTTAGTTTAAATGAATCAACACCCCCGAGTCATTCTAACTACCAGAAACCTCGAAGCACAGGCCAAGGGGGCGGTGTGGCAGCAATTTTTCACACCAGCCTATTAATTAACGAAAGACCAAGGCAGACTTTTAATTCATTTGAAAGCCTGATGCTTAGCCTCGTCCACCCCAGCTGTAAAACTCAGAAACCAGTCTTACTTGTTATCATATATCGTCCACCTGAGCCTTACACAGAGTTTCTCTCTGATTTCTCAGACTTTTTATCTGATTTAGTGCTCAGCTCAGACAAAATAATTATTGTGGGTGATTTTAACATCCATGTAGATGCTAAAAATGACAGCCTCAACATCGCATTTAATCTGTTATTAGACTCAATTGGCTTCTCTCAAAATGTAAAAGAACCCACCCACCACTTTAATCACACTCTAGATCTTGTTTTAACATATGGCATAGAAACTTAACATTTAACAGTGTTTCCTGAAAACCCTCAGCTGTCTGATCATTTCCTGATAACATTTACATTTACAATAATTGATTACACAGCAGTGGAGAGTAGACTTTATCAAAGTAGATGTCTTTCTGAAAGTGCTGTAACTAAATTTAAGAATATAATCCACCCACTGTTATCATCTTCAATGCCCTGTACCAACATAGAGCACAGCAGCTATCTGAACGCTACTCCAACAGAGGTCGATTATCTTGTTAATAATTTTACCTCCTCACTACGTACGACTCTGGATACTGTAGCTCCTGTGAAAACTAAGGCCTCAAATCAGAAGTACCTGACTCCGTGGTATAATTCTCAAACACGTAGCCTAAAGCAGATAACCCGTAAGCTGGAGAGGAAATAGCGTGTCACAGATTTAGAGGATCATCATTTAGCCTGGAGAAATAGTTTGCTGCTTTATAAGAAAGCCCTCCGCAAAGCCAGAACATCTTACTATTCGTCACTGATTGAAGAAAATAAGAACAACCCCAGGTTTCTCTTCAGCACTGTAGCCAGGCTGACAAACAGTCAGAGCTCTACTGAGCCAACAATCCCTTTAACGTTAACTAGTAATGACTTCATGAACTTCTTCACAAGTAAAATTTTTATCATTAGAGAAAAAATTACCGATAATCATCCCACAGATGTAATATTATCTACAGCTACTTTTAGTACCATTGATGTTAAGTTAGACTCTTTTCTCCAATTGATCTTTCTGAGTTAACTTCAATAATTAATTCCTCCAAACCATCAACATGTCTTTTAGACCCCATTCCTACAAAACTGCTCAAAGAAGTCCTGCCATTAATTAATTCTTCAATCTTAAATATGATCAACCTATCTCTAATAATCGGCTATGTACCACAGGCCTTCAAGGTGGCTGTAGTTAAACCTTTACTTAAAAAGCCATCTCTAGACCCAGCTGTCTTAGCTAATTATAGGCCAATCTCCAACCTTCCTTTCATATCAAAAATCCTTGAAAGAGTAGTTGTCAAACAGCTAACAGATCATCTGCAGAGGAATGGCTTATTTGAAGAGTTTCAGTCAGGTTTCAGAGCTCATCACAGCACAGAAACAGCTTTAGTGAAGGTTACAAATGATCTTCTTATGGCCTCTGACAGTGGACTCATCTCTGTGCTTGTCCTGCTAGACCTCAGTGCTGCGTTCGATACTGCTGACCATAATATCCTATTAGAGCGATTAGAACATGCTGTAGGTATTACAGGTACTGCACTGCAGTGGTTTGTATCATATCTATCTAATAGACTCCAATTTGTGCATGTAAATGGAGAGTCCTCTTCACACACTAAGGTCAATTATGGAGTTCCACAGGGTTCAGTGCTAGGACCAATTCTATTTACATTATACATGCTTCCCTTAGGCAGCATCATTAGAAGACATAGCATAAATTTTCACTGCTATGCAGATGACACGCAGCTCTATCTATCCATGAAGCCAGGTAACACAGACCAATTAGTTAAACTGCAGGAATGTCTTAAAGACATAAAGACCTGGATGGCCGCTAACTTTCTGCTTCTTAATTCAGATAAAACTGAGGTTATTGTACTCTGCCCTGAAAATCTTAGAAATATGGTATCTAACCAGATTCTTACTCTGGATGGCATTACCTTGGCCTCCAGTAATGCTGTGAGGAACCTTGGAGTCATTTTTGACCAGGATATATCCTTCAACGCACATATTAAACAAATATGTAAGACTGCTTTCTTCCATTTGCGCAACATCTCTAAAATTAGAAATATCCTGTCTCAGAGTGACACTGAAAAACTAGTTCATGCATTCATTACTTCCAGGCTGGACTACTGTACTTCTTTATTATCAGGAAGTCCTAAAAACTCGCTGAAAAGTCTTCAGCTAATCCAAAATGCTGCAGCAAGAGTCCTGACAGGGACTAGAAAGAGAGAGCAGATTTCTCCTGTTTTGGCTTCCCTTCATTGACTTCCTGTTAAATCCAGAATTGAATTCAAAATCCTCACATACAAGGTCTTAAATAATCAGGCCCCATCTTATCTTAATGACCTTGTAGTACCATATCACCCTATTAGAGCACTTCGCTCTCACACTGCAGGCCTACTTGTTGTTCCTAGAGTATTTAAAAGTAGAATGGGAGGGAGTGCCTTCAGTTTTCAGGCCCCGCTTCTGTGGAACCAGCTTCCAGTTTGGATTCGGGAGACAGACACTATCTCTACTTTTAAGATTAGGCTTCAAACTTTCCTTTTTGCTAAAGCATATAGTTAGGGCTGGACCAGGTGACCCTGAATCCTCCCTTAGTTATGCTGCAATAGACGTGAGGCTGCCGGGATTCCCATGATGCATTGAGTTTTTCCTTTCCAGTCACCTTTCTCACTCACTATGTGTTAATAGACCTCTCTGCATCGAATCATATCTGTTATTAATCTCTGTCTCTCTTCCACAGCATGTCTTTCATCCTGTTTTCCTTCTCTCACCCCAACCGGTCACCACAGATGGCCCCGCCCCTCCCTGAGCCTGGTTCTGCCGGAGGTTTCTTCCTGTTAAAAGGGAGTTTTTCCTTCCCACTGTTGCCAAAGTGTTTGCTCATAGGGGGTCATATGATTGTTGGGTTTTTCTCTGTATGTATTATTGTGCGATCTACTGTACAATATAAAGCGCCTTGAGGCGACTTCTGTTGTGATTTGGCGCTATATAAATAAAATTGAATTGAATTGAATTGAATTGAACAGCTACTGAAACGTTGGCTCAGACCACAAATAAAAAGGAAAAAAGTCCTCAATACTTTGCTCATCTCCAGAGCTTCATTCAGTAACATAACAACAGCCTAACTGCACCTGCATGAGTGACTCAGTCTAACTTAGCAGCTTTGTGGTGTGAAACGACTCTCTTCCCCAGAGTGAGGTAAGAAGCTGCAGCCAGAGAAAGTGAGTGCTGTCATCATGCTGTTCATTTTTCGCGGCCTCGCTGTTTCAAAGATTTTTTTGTGTGCAATTTTGCATGCTGTTTTTTTCTGACAGCGCATTGTGTTCTGTGTCCTGATTGGCTCTAGACAATTGTCAATCAGTCTCCTGTGTCTCCTGTACAGTACAGAATGCGTTCAGCTTGTCAAATTTACATAAATCTTTGATCGCTAGCAGTGTTACTCTGAAGTGCTGTACTGTATGTTTATAACTTTTCTCCCCAACAAACACAACAATGTTGACAAAACGTTTTGCACCGTCAAAGGGAACCGCGGGTTCCTTTGGTTTTATTCTATAGTACTGGACTCTTTTTTTTCTACGAAGGTTTGAACTTTGAGAGTGTTCAAACAAGAGAGAGAAGTGTGAAAATGTTCATGCCTGTCTGAGAAAAGTGTAAAAAGTGTGTAGCAACAGCCTTAAAACATCTATAATAATTGTAAAAAAATTAAGTTGGCTACTTCGCGGATTTCACCTTTCGCGGGTTATTTTTGGAACGTAACTCCTGCAATAAACGAGGGACCACTGTAGTCACTTTACTTTAATCAGACATACAGTGTATAGATAAGCTTAGGCTGTAGGGAAGTAACTACTCAAACCACTGTTTCTGAAAGGGGTGAGAACTGTTATAAATTAGGAAGTGAGTCTAACCTTAACTGTACTGCGCAGGATTATTTGGGATATGATCATATGCTTCATTTTAACATGATAGCAAATTACAGCATCAAAAACAAGGTCTCAACCTTCAAAGTTCATCACCCTACCAAATAGAAAGTGGCAGATTTGAGGATGAGTCAGTTTCGTAGCCGCAATCCAGGATGAAACTGGAGCATCCACAAATACATCAGGAAGATGGCAGCTGAAGACAGATGGGAATGAGGAACTGTCACGTACGACAAAGCCCCTACATGAGGTGTACCGCTGATGGATAGATGAAGTGGTTGACCTCAAGAAACCAAAAATAGAAATGGCCAACCTACAGGACTCTACAGAAGCTCTGATCATAGCCGCACAAGCATGGGCCATAAGCACCAGATATATACAGTGGCTTGCAAAAGTATTCGGCCCCCTTGAACTTTTCCACATTTTGTCACATTACAGCCACAAACATGAATAAATTTTATTGGAATTCCACGTGAAAGACCAATACAAAGTGGTGTACACGTGAAAAGTGGAACGAAAATCATACATGATTCCAAACATTTTTTACAAATAATTAACTGAGAAGTGGGGTGTGTGTAGGGATGGGTATCGAAAACCGGTTCTTGTTGAGAACCGGTTCCCACTGTTTTCAATTCCTTGGAATTGTTTGCCATTTTTGCAAATGATTCCCTTATCGATTCCAGTCGCCCCGAATGACGTCACCGCGTTGCGGAGCGTCATTTACCTGACAGGAAACATGGCGGCTCAAACGCTAAAAAGTTTGGTTATACTTTACGAGAACGGATGACAACAGGGCAACTTGCAATACTTGCAAAGTAGATATTTCATTTAAGGGAGGAAACACTACAAATATGCAAAAGCATTTGCTCACAAAACACGCGATAACCTTAAATGAATGTCGTCTTTTTAATTCCGCTCCAGACTCGTGAATCTCAACCCAGCAGCAGCGGTAACGTTTGCACGTCCTGTCCCGTTAATACAGCAGGTAAATAATCAACTAACAGTGCATATTATGTTAGCGCGATCTGCCTTATTACAAAACCTGCCATTACTGTGCGCTGCATTTAGGTGACCATGATGAGAGAGACAGACAGAGTCTGGCTGGCTCAGATGCTGGCAGTTTTCGCTGCAGTCTACCGGTAGCGTCTCCTTTCAGGCCAGAATGTCACCGAGCAGTGACTAAGTTTGTGGTAAAAGGCATTTGCCACAGCAGATGCCCCCGATTTTCGGTAAGTGAATGTGTTTAATTGTAGGCAGGGACATTACTGGATATTCTTCTGTAAATGCTACAGAATAATTTATGTTATACTTTGTTATTGCTACAGAAGAATATTTATTTTATTATTTCACATTTACAGTTTTTTTCCTGGGGACCCTGTGACACCCCATGGAAGAGCCATAGGCTGGATCTCTTAAGATCTCACTGTTGGGTTTGTAAGGCCATGTTACTCCTAAATTTCTATCTTGTTCAAAGAGAAGATATAAAACAAAGTTCTAAGCTAATCGACCTTAGTGTTCTCCTTTTTTAAAAAGAATCGATAAGAGAATCGATAAAGAATCGAATCGTTAAACAGAATCGAAAATGGAATCGGAATCGTGAAAATCTTATCAATACCCATCCCTAGGTGTGTGTAATTATAAAGCCCCCTGAGTCAATACTTTGTAGAACCACCTTTTGCTGCAATTACAGCTGCCAGTCTTTTAGGGTATGTCTCTACCAGCTTTGCATATCTAGCGACTGAAATCCTTGCCCATTCTTCTTTGCAAAACAGCTTCTTTGCAAAACAGTTTTTCTCAACCAAAGGTGGTTGAGAAAAACAGGGCTAAGATCTTGTCAGATCTCAAGCTCCTGTCAAACAAGCAGCTGCTGGCCAACCAAGGAGCAGAAGACCATAGTTGTGATAGATGTGGTAATCCCAGCAGACAGGAACATCAGGAAAAAGATGCATGAGGAAACAAAGAAGTACTAGGGGCTGAAGGAACAACTAGAGCAGATGTGGAAGGTAAAGTACAAAGTGGTAATAGGAACATTAGGAGCTGTAACCCCCAAACTTGAAGAATAGCTCTAGCAGATTCTAGGCACACATGGGAGGCTTCTGTCCAGTGGCGTTGTGTGTTTATAGCATGCATGCGTGTGTTTGTACCACCTTTGCAACACCAATTTTTCTTACCAAACCATAGTCACAGTAAATCTAAAGGCAGGTTCAAGCCCATATCCTTTTAGGCAACGGTACTTTATGGCTTCCTACTAGTAGGCACTATGCAGCTGTTGTCTGTGTTTAGATTTTGCTTCTAGATAGCATGACTTCTGCTCTTGGAACAGATAGAGGACACCAGAACAGAGATACAGGGTCATTACTCTTGGGAGATGGCTGAAACTTGCTGAAACTTTCAGCATTAACATAAGTGAATGTAGAGAGAAGTGTAAAAACTTGAGGGACAAAACTAACAATAACAATCAGTGAGGACTCAAAAGGGAAAATAATCCAACCATTTAATTTGTTTCTATAGGCAGGCATCACAGATAAAACAATGAGACATGACCACATGCTGACTGACACATACAGTAATGCACAACCACAAGCATAAATGCCAGCAACATCAGCCACTTATGAAAATTATGTCATAGGCTCTACAAAGAGTCAATGTAGAAGTCTACATCAGGATTTAGAGTTGAGAATCTGTTACTGGCCAGATTGAATGATGTTTTCTTTAGGTGGTAAAGCTCATGGCAGAATAAAGTAAGATAATTGGATCTTTAAGAAAAGTAAACAATACTAATATAGTGCAAAAGTGCAAATGGGTAGTGTGATTTAATTTGTTTTTTCTTTATTTTCATGACTATTTACACTATAGATTCTCATTGAAGGCATCAAAACTATCATATGGAATTATGTAGTTTAAAATAGTGTGAAATAACTCAAAACATGTCTTATATTTTAGATTGTTCAAAGTAGCCACCCTTTGCTTTGTTGACAGGATTACAAACCCTCGGCCTTCTCTCAATTACCTTCATGATGTAGTCAACTGAAATCGTTTTTACTTCACATTTGTGCCTTGTCAGGGTTCAGTTGTGGAATTTCTTGCCTTCTTAGTGGGTTGGGACCATCAGTTGTGTTGTGCAGAAGTCAGGTTGGTACACAGCTGACAGCGCTATCTGACAACTGTTAGAATTCATATTATGGCAAGAACCAATCAGCTAAGTAAAGAGAAACGACAGTCCATCATTACTTTAAGAACTGAAGGTCAGTTGCAAAAACTTTGAATGTGTCACTGTCTTACATGAGGACCGTCCCAGGAAAGGAAGACAAGAGTCACCTCTGCTGCTGAGGATAAATTCGTCTGAGTCACCAGCATCAGAAATTGCAAGTTAACAGCACCTTAGAGTAGAGCCCAGATAAATGCCACACAGAGTTCCAGTAGCAGACACATCTCTACATGAACTGTTCAGAGGAGTCTGGCCTTTATGGTCAAATAGCTGCTAAGAAACCACTACTAAGGAAAAGCAACAAGCAGAAGAGAGCTGTTTGTTCCAAGAAACACAAGGAATGGACAACAGACCAGTGGAAATCTGTGCTTTGGACTGATGAGTCCAAATTTTGGTTCCACCATGTCTTTGTGTGACACAGAAAAGTTGAACGGATGGTCTCTACATGCATGGTTCCTACCATGAAGCATGGAGGAGGAGGTGAGATGGTGTGGAGGTGCTTTGTTGGGGACACTGTTGGCAAATTTTTCCAAATTGAAGGCACACTGAACCAGCATGGCTACCACAGCATCTTGCAGCGACATAGAATAGAATAGAATAGAATAATCCTTTAATTGTCCCACAAGGGGAAATTTGGTTGTAACAGCAGCCAGAAGACACATATACAACAAACAGTACACAGGACACAGAACAGAAACATACACAAATTTTTTCTTACATATTTACATCAAGGACAATGGTTACTATAAACAGAGTACTGTACAGTTATTAAATTAAATAAAATTAACTACAGATAAGAGGCAAACCCAGGTTGTAGTGCGAATCGGTTGATTAAATTATTGCAGTTGCAGCGCAGATGTAAACATCTATGTTTGTTGGGAGCAGTTCTGATTGTACAGTCTGACAGCTGCAGGGAGGAAGGACCTGCAGAAACGCTCCTTCATGCATCTAGAATGTAGCAGTCTGTCACTGAAGGAGCTCTGCAGTTCAGCAACATTTACATGCATGGGGTGGGAGACTCTGTCCATCAGAGATGTTATTTTGGCCAGAGTCCTTCTGTCTCCCACCACCTGCACCGGTTCCAGGGTGCATCCCAGAACAGAGCTAGCCTTCCTGATGAGTTTATCCAACCTCTTCCTCTCCGCTGCCGATATACTGCTGCTCCAACATACAACACTGTAAAAAATGATGGATGCCACCACAGAGTCATAGAAGGTCTTTAAAAGCGCTCCCTGTACTCCAAATGACCTCAGCCGCCTCAGCAGGTAGAGTCTGCTCTGACCCTTCCTGTAAAGAGCAGGTGAACACCCAGGTACCTATAAGAGTCCACTATCTCTTTTTTTTTTTCTATTTGATTCGCCTTTTATTGTTTATTTTATTTTATTTTCACTTGCTAAATACGGGACAGACTTGACTGGGGAAAAGAAAGGGGAGAGGGAAAGAAAAACAGCGGGGAAGAGGGACGGGGATAAAGGGCAAAAAACAAAAACCAACAAAATAAGCAGACAAAAAATACATATATCAATCACCTGGATCACCTGTTGAGAAAGCAAAAAGAGAAAACAAGCAGAAGGGAAAAAAAAGAGGAACATAATAAACAACATCACGATGATCTATGTGAATATAACAGTAAATACTAAATATTAAACATTGTAAGCACGTAAGATCGACAGGGCACAGTGTGCTTTGAGGTAGGAGCCAAAAAGGGCGTAGTTAGTGTGTGTGAGCCCCCGTGTGTACACCTGTGAGCATGAGTGCGCTTGTATTTAAAAGGTTCCTTCATGTAACGATCTGCTAGAGGGTGTGGGGAGCCACAGCCCCGTCCTCCAGGGCATGAAGCAGGTATGGAGGAGATCAAGACTCCAGCCATCCAGAGGCCCTCAGAACACAAGAGACCAAGGAAGACCAACAGAGGGGCAGCCGCGCCACTATCCCAGAAAGAGCTGAGGAGAGCCCCAGATGAGGGGTCACTCAGCAGCCGCGGAGCAGAAGCCAGGGGGGGTTGCAGTGACGTGCCTGTGAGCTCCGCCGGCAGCCAGCTGTGCCAGAGTGACCGAGCCCCAGGCCCAGAGGCCGAGGGCACCCCACCCCCGAAGTGGCCCGAGCGAGCCCCAGGCTGCAGGCCCCGACAAGCAGCCACCAAGGAGTGAGCCGGTGTGTACCTGGACGCCCATCCCCGGACACAAAGAACCACCAACGCACCGATGTCTGAGGGCGTCTGCCACTGGCAGAGGAAGTGGTGAGGGGAGATAGGCCTCCATACCTTGGAGGGCCTGAGATGTCCCCAGAGAGGTGGCGTCTGATACCCAACCTGACATATAGACACAGACATACAGGCACACACAGATACAAACATCCATTCCCACCCTCATGCTCTCATATGCAATTACTCAACACACTCACCCAACGTGGAGACAGACATAAATAGACACTGTACACACAATCACACTCCCCAAGCGTACTCTATACCCCAGGTCCAGGTACCCTTGCCCCTGGAGGGGGAAACTGCACCCAGACTGAGGTAGTGTTACCCTTTTTCCTGGGGTGGAGAGAAGCAGACTGCCCCGACTCGGCAGCAGCAGGGAGGCCCCACAATCCAGACCCGAATCGGACGGGCAACTCCTCCTCCCAGCCCCCCCGCTCCAACAGGCCCCAGAGAATGGGGGTGTGTGAAGACTCCAAACCTCCCTCCGCCCACTCATATGTAGTGTTGATGCATGTGTGTTCTAAGGTGCATTTAAAACCCAGGAGGGCATGGAGCTACCTGCCAGAGAGCAGCAGGTAAGCGCATAGCCCCTCCTGATAGCCCTCAATGTCTACATGTATTTAAAATTGAGAGGTGAGCAACGACGCCAGGGGTGAGGTTGTACACCCTGATGGTCTTTTGGATTCTCTGTAGCGTGCCCACCCCAAGATCCTATATGTATGTGTTATGAGAGTGTGAGTAATGTGAATGTCTAAGTTGTGGGATAAAATTGAGGCACAGGCAGCCAGAAGGGGACAGAGGGGGGGGGATGCCTCCCCTGCACCCTGGTGAAACACCTTTACCCCAAGGCCCTGCATGTGTGGGTGATTGTGGTGGAGCGGGAAGAGGGAGGCAGCTGGAGATGGGGAGGGAAGGAAGGAGGGGCAGTGACCCCTCCTGGGGCCAGCTCCCGCTGACCCCAGTAGTCACCCCCATACTCTGCAACCCGCCAGGGAAAGGGGGCCCAGGCCCATCCGGACCGGGGCCCAGTTCAGCAGCGCCGCCTGGCCCCACAGAGCCCGGGACAGCCCACCTGACCCCACCACAGAGAAAACTGCACCCACCCCGTCATCCACTCATCTTCCAGACTACACAAGACAGTAGACGCCCAGGCTGAGATCTTCCTCCACCTCTCCTATATCTCCCCCTCCTGCAGTGTGAGTTCCTGAAGAGAGGAGACCTCCTGCAAGATGTAAAAGCCTCCCCCACCAGTTGAAGAGACCCCCAGGTGGCTCGATGCACTGGCGGCACCCTGTGTCAGGGCTGGGCCCCCATACACCCACCTGCCCACAACCCCGGCAACACACCAACCAGGACCCAAGCCCCCAAGACCCAGTGAGGGCCCCAGCCCAGAGATGGAGCACGCCCAGAACCCCACGCCCGTCCCGGACCCACCCAGGGGCAGCCAGGCTACCAGGTCAGTAACCCATGTCCGTCAGCACAGACCCTCCCCTAGCCCCGCTGCACGCAGCCACGAGGAAACCGTCATCTAAGAGCCAACAGAGCCCTTAATAGGTCATGACCGCAACCCCGGGTTGAGCCCTCCAAGGAAGATGCTCCTGGGGAATCCCCCGATGCCCCAAGCCTGTCCCTACCCCCACACCAATCATAACAGCGATGGTGGGACCAAACTATGACCCCCCACCCCTACTAGGTGATGGAGCTGATCAAAGGAGCCCAGAGCAATTGATCTGATGTGGTGGCAGAGGCTGTATCAAGACTAATGTAATCTAATAGATCATTTCTATATTGGTTAGAATTAAGATTATTTTTATTTTTCCAGTTCATGAGGACTGTTTTCTTGGCTATGCATAGGGCAGTGAAAACCATATGGGCTATATTCTTTTCTGTAGTGACATTATCTAAGCTGCCCAACAAACACACTAAAGGGGAAGTTGGAATGTTACATTTCAGACACTTCGATAAGTCTTCACATATCTCGCGCTAAAACTTCTGAACTGGTGGACAGAACCAAAGAGCGTGGATATAATTGTCCGGTGAATTGGTTTGGCAGTGTGAGCAGTTGTTGGTAGACATAAAGCCTATCTTGAACATCCGATGACCTGTATAGTGCACTCTATGTAGTATTTTGTATTGAATTAATTGAAGACTGGGATTTCTAATCAAATGAAAGCTTTGTAAGCATATCTGAGACCAGAAGTTTTGGTCTAAGTTAACTGATAAATCCGCTTCCCATTTTGCAATAGGAAGTGATATTGATTCATCTGTTTTAGAAAGCATTCTGTATATTTTGGAAAGTAATTTTGGGGTTTTAAGAGTAAGAAATTGTACCACACTTGGTGGTGTTTGTAGTTCAACTTGACCCGGTTTAAATTTCTTTTTTACTATGGATTTAATTTGTTGATATTCTAAAAATCTTTTCTTGTTGATCCCATATTGTGTAACTAGTCTGTCAAATGGAATAAATTCTGTTCCTTCTAATATATGTTCTAAATATTTGATTCCTTTACCACTCCAATCTGGAAAGTTTATCATATTATTGTTTTGTAATATGTCAGGGTTGTTCCAGATAGGTGTACGTTTGCATGGGATTAATGAAGACTCCGTCAATTTTAGAAACTCCCACCATGCTGTCAGAGAAGAGCTGATGCTGACGCTTTTGAAGCATTCATGTCGTTGGATGTTTGAGCTGATAAATGGTTGGTCTGAAATCTCTAGATTATTGCAAAGTGCTTGTTCTACATCTAGCCAAGGTTCATCTAAGAGGGTATGTTTTAGCCATCCTGAGATAAATTGAAGCCTGTTGGCTAAGAAGGAGTGCTGAAAGTTAGGTAGTTCTAATCCTCCTTTATCCTTGGTCTTTTGTAATGTTTTTAAGCTTATACGTGGGGGTTTATTTTTCCAAAGGAATTTGGACATATATGAATCTGGAGATCTGAACCAATCTTGTGGCGGTTTAGTTGGGATCATTGAGAATAAATAATTTATTTTTGGTAAGACCATCATTTTTATAGCGGCAACCCTTCCCCATGAGTGATATGGGTAGACATTTCCATCTAGCCAGATCGCCTTCTACTTTCTTTAAAAGTGGGATGTGGTTTAATTTAGTTAGATCTGCAAGCTTGGGAGAAACATTAATACCTAAATATTTTATATTTCCCAATTGCAGTGGTGTAGAAGAAGAATTATGGAAGGAGCAATTAATCAGAAGGACTGTAGATTTTGACCAGTTAATTGAGTAATCTGATATTCTTACAAAAGAGTTTATCAATTCAATCACCCCAGAGATATTGGTTTGTGAGTTTTGGAGAAAAAGTAACACATCATCCGCATAAAGGCTGATTTTATGTTCCACGTTCTTGCATTTTATGCCCTTAATTACTGAATTCTGTCTAATTGCTGCTGCTAGTGGTTCAATAAAAATTGCAAACAGTGAAGGGGAGAGTGGGCATCCCTGCCTGGTGCCCCTCAGGAGACAGAAGCTGGAGGATGTCTGGTCATTTGTTTTGACACAAGCTGTTGGGGAATTGTATAATATTTTTAACCAGTTAATGAAAGAGGTTCCAAAACCAAATTTGTGTAAAGTTGCAAACAGAAATTTCCAGTTAACTCTGTCAAATGCTTTTTCTGCATCTAAAGAAAATATTGTAGTTTCAATGTTTTTACTGCATGAGTAGTCTATCAAATTAAGTAATCTATGTGTATTTGTTGATGAGTGCCTACCTTTTATGAAACCAGTTTGGTCAGGATGAATTAAGAGGGGGGTTATTTTCTCTAGTCTCTTTGAGAGAGCTTTGCAGATTATTTTAAGGTCTACATTTATAAGGGATATTGGACTATAGCTTGAGGGATATACAGGGTTTTTGTCTGGTTTTAGCAGGAGATTAATGTTTGCAGAATTCATATTTGATGGAAGTCTGCCCTTTTCTTTGATTTCCAACAACGTTCTGTAAAAAACTGGTGCTAGAATCGTCCAGAATTATTTGTAGAATTCTGCAGGATAGCCGTCTGGACCTGGAGCCTTATTATTGGGCATGCTTATCAGGGCTTCCTGGAGTTCACCTGGCGTCAGTGGCGAATCCAGTGCCATTGCTTGAGTGTCTAATAATTTTGGAAGAGTTATGTTGTCCAAAAACTGATCAATTTCCTTTTTAGATGGGTTTATTTGTGGTGAATACAACGTTTTATAGAAATCCCTGAAAATGTTGTTTATTTGTTTCGGCTCATATATTGTGTTTCTACAGGTGTGCAATCGAGAGCTTGCTGACGAGCTGCATTACAGTTTGGTACGGAAGCTGCTCTGCCAGCAACCGTAAATCACTACAGAGTTTGGTGAAGGTAGCAGAGCACATGACTGGCATGAGGCTTCCTGCCATTCAGGACATTTATCTCCAGCGATGCCTCCGTAAAGCACACAGCATCATCAAGGACCACAGCCACCCAGCACATCAGCTCTTCTCCTTGTTACCATCTGGCAGACGTTATAGGAGTCTGTCTGCTCGGACTACAAGACTTAAAAACAGTTTTTACCACTGTTAAGGTTCATAAATGTTGAGGAGGAATCCATAAATAAGCACTGATCCGGGCGTGTGCAATTAGACGGCATTTTAATGAATACACATGTGTGAGTCCGAACGCTGTGCAGATCTCAGCGTCGAACTGAACTTACAATAATTAGACAAAGGTTTTATAGGGTTGGCAGTCTTCCTGTTACCAGGCAGACTTAAACAAAGCATACGTCACTCCAAAACCACAATGACTTTTAACATAGTTTAAAACAGAACATCTTCTTCGGGTCAAAGCCAGGTGCTTCCCCCAGCTCGTCTTCGCTGTCGCTTATCTTCTGGGACATCTGGTGTATTTCCTGGAACAGACTAACACGTACGCACCCAAACTTTGCAGTTATAAACTCTTACCTAAATGAGTCTACCTAATATGTGTGCGTGGCACGCGGGGGCGCTGCGTGCGTGCTGTGTACTGCGTACGTGTCATGACCTCTCTCACTATATGTGTCTGTATGTGTGTTTATGGGTGCTCTCTCATCTCACCCGCTGCCCTTCTGCCCTTTCACCAGAACAGAAGGCCAGCACAACTGAAACTATGTGTGTGTATGTCTGTACGTACACGCAGGCTCTGCTTTCGGTTTCACTTCTGCAAGAGCCTGCAACTTCAAAAACATGTACTTCCTGTCGCTGCAGCTCAGTCTTCTCACCCACTGAAGACTCCAGTGTAAGAATATAAGAACATTCAAAAGCCTTTAAAATTATAGATTCAACTCAACAATTTAAAGTGGTTCTTCTTGGACCTGTAATAAAGACTAATATGATACCAATATATTTGAACATCTGAATGCATCTAAATGCAACATCACTATTAATAATGAAATGTTAATGATGATTATAGAAATAGCAGCAAATAATAGCAGTGAAATATTTCTACTCCTCTCACCACCAAGCCATATGACACCTCAACCACAACACTTAAACACACACAACACAGTCCACAGGACGCACTCAGAAGCTACCCTGCAGCTTCACAAGTACTCTGTTTAATCTGCACTGGTCACTCCACTTTATTGTTATTGATATTTATATTTAAAAGTGCAATACTGTAATTTTCTGCTGCTCATTCCTGTGCAATATCCCATCTGCCCCCCCCGTCATATTTCTTTTCAAGATTTTCTTATTTAATCACTAGTGTACATATATTTATATTTATAGATACATATATATTTAGTCATCTTTTCTCTTTTACCACGTCTCTCTAATATTTTGCTCTTTACTATTTTTCTATTTATTTTTAATTATTTTATTTTATTATATTTTCTTCTACTGTACCATGCTGCTGAGTGACTGCTGCTCGTCAGACACATTTCATTGCAATGTTGACCCTGTGCTAACTTGCATATGACAAATAAAACTGAAACTGAAACTGAAACAGATAAATCTTGAACAGCACATATAGTTGTTTTTTCTTTATTTATTTTTAGCTGGTTTGCTAGAAATTGACCGGATTTATTACCATGTTCATAATTTTGTAAGCATAGTCTTTGTACTAAGAATTTTGTTTTTTTTATCAATTATCTCATTTAATCCTAGTTTTGTTTTGCGTATTTTGTTCAGTGTTTCCTGATCTTGGTGGGACACGTAGGCTTCTTCTAGGGATTTGATGGTTTTTTCTAATTCCTGAATATTTTTGTTTTCCATCCATCCATCCATCCATCCATTCGCTTCCGCTTCTCCTTTTCAGGGTCGCGGGGGGCGCTGGAGCCTATCCCAGCTGTCATAGGGCGAGAGGCGGGGTACACCCTGGACAGGTCGCCAGTCTGTCGCAGGGCCAACACACAAGGACAGACAACCATTCACACTCACATTCACACCTAGTGGCAATTTGGTTTATCCAATTAACCTATCCCCACAAGTTGCATGTCTTTGGACGGTGGGAGGAAGCCGGAGTACCCGGAGAGAACCCACGCAAACACGGGGAGAACATGCAAACTCCACACAGAAAGACCCCGGCCTGATGTTGGAATTGAACTCAGGACCTTCTTGCTGTGCGGCAACAGTGCTAACCACCGTGCCACCGTGCTGCCCCTGCCACCGTGCTGTTTTCTTCTTTCTTTTTATGTGATGAGAAAGAAATTATTTTGCCTCTCATCACAGCTTTCCCTGCTTCCCATACAACAGATGCTGATGTTCCGGGAGTGTCATTATAGTCTAAATATAGAGTCCATTCTTTTTTAAAATATTTAATAAAGTCTTCATCTTTAAGCAGTGATGTATTAAATCTCCAGTTTTGGCGTCACCAAAGGTGAGGTAGAGAGTAGTGGGTAACAGGCTGAAGGGGACTGCAGAAACTTTAACTGTCAGGTTAAGTATTATTATTCTTGCGCATTAGTGTTAAAGATACAGGAGCATGATCGCTGACAGCTATAGGGTAAATCTCAGTGTCTGAAATGTCACTCAGTAGTGAGCTGCTGACCAAAAAATAATCCAGACGAGAGTAGGAGTGATGAACATGTGAGAAAAAAGTATATTCCTTACTGTTGGGGTGAAGGGAGCGCCATGCATCGCAAAGACCAAAGTCGCTCATATACTGTTTGATTATATTTGTGGACTGAAGAGTCCACTATCTCAATATCCAGTCCCTGGATGTTCACCGGTGTCAGTGTGGTGGGTCTGCGTCTCCGGAAGTCCACCACCAACTCCTTTGTTTTTCCGGCATTGATCAGCAGGTGGTTCTGCTGGCACCAGTCCAGTGTCCACTGTCTATACTCTGAGTCGTCCTCACCTGTGATGAGGCCGACTATGGCAGAGTCGTCAGAGAACTTCTGTAGGTGGCAGCGTGGGGAGTTGATGGAGAAGTCTGGAGTGTAGAGGGTGAAGAGAAACTGTGCCAGCACAGTTCCCTGTGGGGCCCCCGTACTGCAGACCAGCGTATCAGAGACACAGCCCTGTGTCCTGACATACTGTGGGCGTCCTGTGAGGTAGTCCAGTATCCACTGGGACATGTGGTGGTCCACTCCCGATAGCTCCAGCTCCAGTCTCTCAGAAGTCATGGCTGGATGGTGTTGAAAGCACTGGAGAAATCAAAGAACATGATCCTCACAGTGCTTCCAGGCTTCTCCAGGTGAGTCAGAGCTCAGTGCAGGAGGTAGATGATGGCGTCCTCCACCCCAATGCCAGGCTGGTAAGCAAACTGCAGCGGATCCAATGAAAACCTCACCAGGGGGCGCAGATGGTTTAGAACCAACCTCTCGAGAGTCTTCATCAGATGTGATGTCAGGGCTACCGGCCTGTAGCTGCTGAGGTCCTTGGGATGGGAGGTCTTTGGTACCGGTACCACACAGGATGTCTTCCACAGCTGTGGTACTTTCCTCAGTGACAGGCTCAGGTTGAACAGATATCCTAGGATGCCACACAGTTCATCTGCGCAGCACCTCAGGAGCCTGGAGCTGATGCCATCTGGACCTGCAGCCTTTCGCACCTTGATCTTGCAAAGCTTGTTCCTCACTTGAAGTGCTGAGGTAGAAAGAGTGGATTTTGGGGGAAGGGGGTGTATGTTGGAGTCCACAGAAGCCGGGGGTGGGTGTAATGACTGGGAGCTGGGAGGTGTGAAGCTGAGAGGTGTGAAGTCCTCAGATGAAGGACAGGCAGTCCCTGAAGATGAAGGAGATTGCAGCGGGGGCGATGCTGTGGGAGGGGTGGGTGGTTGATCAAACCTATTAAAATATTTATTTAAGTCATTCACCCACCCCAGGTCTCCTGCAGCCTGGGGGGTTGGTTTTTGTCCTGAGATTGTCTTCAGGCTGTTCCAAACCCCTCTGATGTTGTCCTGTTGCAGCTGCTCTTCCATCTTCCTGCTGTAGTTTTCCTTTCCTTGCCTTATCTTCCATTTCAGCTTCCTCTGGACAACTCTCAGCTCCTGTTTGTCTCCAGATCTAAAGACTCTCTTCTTCTCCTCGAGGAGAGCCTTAATTTCACGATTTTCCATGGCTTGTTGTTAGAAAAACACCGTACCTTTATGCTGGGAACGGTGCTGTCCACACAGAAGTTCATGTAATCCGTAATGCAGTCTGTGATGATGTTGAGGTCATCCTCCAGGGGGCTGCAGAGGTTGTCCCACACAGTAGAACGGAAACAGTCCCACAGGGCCTCTTCAGTCTCTGCCGACCATTTCCTTACTGTGCGTTTCACAACTGGTTCTCTGTTTACTAGAGGTTTATATACAGGCTGGAGATGAACCAGGTTGTGATCTGAGCCCCCCAGGGGAGGGAGAGGTGACGAGCTGTATGCCTCCTTGGTGTTGGCATACAATAAGTCCAATGTTTTATTGTCTCTGGTGTGGCAGGTGACATACTGGGTGAAGGTGGGGAGAGTGGAGGACAGGGAGATGTGATTAAAGTCCCCAGAGATCAGGAAAAGGGCTTGAGGGTGCTGTGTTTGGAGTATGCTGGTTACAGTGTGCAGGACCTCACAGGCTGCTGCAGCGTTAGCAGAGGGCGGGACATACACAGCTATCACAAAAACGTGTATAAACTCTTGCGGTAGATAGTACGGTCTCATGCTAACTGCTAGCAGCTCAATGTCCTTACAGCATAGCGTCTCTTTGATAGATAAATGCCCAGGGTTACACCATCTATCGTTCACAAACACAGCCAGACCCCCTCCTCTCTTCTTACCACTCTCCGTTGTTCTGTCAGCCCGGATCAGATGAAAACCATCCATGTTTATGTGTGAGTCCAGAGTTAGCGCAGTTAGCCACGACTCTGTGAAGCACATCAGGCTGCACTCCCTGTAGCTCCTCTGATGTCGGGTAAGAGCTGCCAGCTCGTCTACTTTACTGGGGAGAGATCTCACATTCCCCATAATAATGGATGGAATCGCTGGGCGGTACCTCCTAAATTTACTGTGACGCCCGATCCCGGCCCGAGTACCGCGTCTCTTCCTCCTCACCTCGCGAGGGATGTTGGCTTGCTCGGCGGTAGGCAGGGCAGCAGAGGCTCCGAGGGCTAACAGCTGATCCCTGCTGTAAACAATGGGAGGTTGGACCTCCACGCGCTCTCCGGACACAGATGCCGTAAAAAATGTAATAAAGAACACAATTGTCCATAAAATTCTGAGCTCCATTGTGGGGGACAGCAGTCCACAATAGAAAAACAAAAACAAGAAACACAAGAACAACAAAGAAACATATATTAAAGAGAAAAAAGGACTCGGTCAGGTCGGAGCTGCTGATACTGGCTGCCAGCTCGGAGCGGCGCTGGAAGTTGGCCTGCCATCCCATCCGGTTTGCGTTTAGTTGGACAATCAACAGGACAATAATCCCAAACACACTTGATGGTTTGGGACGAGATGGACCTCAGAGTGAAGGTAAAAGGGTCAACAATTGCATCTCTGGGAACTGCTGGAAAACCATTTCAGATGACTACCTCATGAAGGTCAGTTGAGAGAATGCCAAGAGTGTGGAAAGCTATTTGGAAGAATATAAAATATAAAAGTATCTCGGGGTCTTGTTCGCGAGTGATGGGAGAAGGGAGCCGGAGATCGACAGACGGATTGGTGCTGCGGCTGCAGTGATGCGGACGCTGCACCGGTCCGTCGTGGTGAAGAGGGAGCTGAGTGTAAAAGCGAAGCTCTCAATTTACCGGTCGATCTATGTCCCTACCCTCACCTATGGCCACGAGCTGTGGGTAGTGACCGAAAGAACGAGATCGCGGATACAAGCGGCAGAAATGAGCTTCCTCCGAAGGGTGGCTGGCCTCTCCCTTAGAGATAGGGTGAGAAGTTCGGCCATCCGGGAGGGGCTCAGAGTAGAGCCGCTGCTCCTCCACATCGAAAGGAGCCAGTTGAGGTGGTTCGGGCATCTGACAAGGATGCCTCCTGGGCGCCTCCTGGGTGAGGTGTTCTGGGCATGTCCCACCGGGAGGAGGCCCCGGGCAGACCCAGGACACGCTGGAGAGATTATATCTCTCGGCTGGCCTGGGTCTGCCCCGGGGCCTCCTCCCGGTGGGAACGCCTTGGTGTTCCCCCGGATAAGCTGGAGGAGGTGGCTGGGGAGAGGGAGGTCTGGGCTTCTCTGCTTAGGCTGCTGCCCCCGCGACCCGGCCTCGGATAAAGCGGATGAAGATGGATGGATGGATGGATAAAATATAAAACAAGTTATTCCACACTTTTTTGTTTACTACATAATTCCATATGTGTTCATTCATAGTTTTGATGTCTTTAGTGAGACTCTACAATGTAAATAAATCAAAATAAAGAATTAAATCAGAGGGTGTGTCTAAACTTTTGACTGGTAGTACTGGTATATATCAAAACAAAATCCCCTAGGTAACCCTGCAAACAAATAAACAGATACACAGATGGCAATCGAAACCTAACCTCCTTCACAGAGCTAATCATTGACTAATTTCATTTGTTCACTAAAGTCTTGTTTAGCATCTGGATTAACATGATACACAGTAAAACCTTCAGACCATGTTGAGGATGATTTGGGCATAGCTGGTATAAAAACCCTATAATACCCTAATACCAATGTCTTTTCTGATGCATACCAGAGATTTGACTTCACTGAATGCATTTTTCATGCAGAAACTCATTTCCATTTTTTTTCTCTGCAGTATGAAAATCAACTTACTTTGATGCTTAAGATACAGTAAGTAATCCATCACAGGTAACAGCAGGCTTGGTTTCATTTTTGTCAAAGTTACCTTACTGTTGTAGGGTAATACAATACCAACTATTCAAATCAGCATTCACTTAGAACAGCAACAATATAGCTTTGACTACAATAAAAGCAGGCATTGTGTTCAGTGTGATGGATTTCTCAACTCATGAAAGCTTCAAATAGCAAATTTCAGTCCAGAGTGGGATTTTCATACTGTAGTGAATGAATGGAAAACAATTGTTGCAGAGGTAGGAGAGAGACATTCACCATCTTAAAAATGATTTTCATTGAAAACCAGTGAGAACTGACAGCCAGACAAGGACTTATTGACAAGAGCAACCCACTCAATCATCTTGAAGAAATCAGTTTCCAGGAACATGTACAAAGAGACCAAATTTTGCGAAGGTAGTATCACTGTGGGAGGTCAGACATGCATGGTTGTAATACAGAAGGAAAAACTGCACATGTTCTCCTTTCTCTAAGAAAAATACTTTAAACACTTAGATCTGTTTGAATTGTGTCTTATATCAGTGTGTCAGCCAATTCATTCCCCATCTCTGTATCTAATATTTGAAAAATGTTCACTGTTGCAAATGATTTGCATGAGAGCACATATGTGTACGTATTTCAAAGCAGGACTGACTTGAGGCTTTTGGTTTTATATAAGTCATTTTTTCCTGAAACCTTAGTTTTGTTTCCTTGATTCCACCAAATGATGGAGTTGCTGTTGTAGCTTTTATGAGCAGCCTCAGGCCCATTCTGTGTGCTGTCTAATTAAAATTAACAAAGGTATGCTCTTGGAGTGCTCGAAATGATTTTTTTAAGTCATTCCTAGATTCCACAGTAAAGATGAACTAGTGCAAAAACTGGCTCTGGTTGAAATAGTGTTTTTTTAAATGCTGTTTTAAATATTGAGAATAATGCCTGTCAGAGTAAATGCTTTGATATTTAGTTGGGTGTACGCTCTACCATTTATTGCCTGTTTAGTTCTTTAGTGTGCTTTGATTTGCTTCGTCTCAACAGCCTTTAAACCTTCACCTTCATTCCAAATCAATTAGAGGTCTTGGAATTGATTTGGACTCCATAAAAATGCTGTTCACTGCAGCCTGAATTGAAGACTGGTTCCCCAGGGGAGCTCAGATATGTGGCATGGTGCTTTGTAAATATACTGTATGTGGATAGGTTATTAGGCAAACTGCATGTAATGATAGGTTAAAACCGTGTGTTTCTTAAAGTACAGTGGAACCCCGACTTACGAATACCCCATTTAACGAAAAATTCAAGTTACGAAGGCACTTAACGGCAAAATGCCCGCGTAATGAAATCCGCTGGCTCTGTTTGGCTGAGCCCAGAATGCCTACAATGCCCACAATGCCTTCTGAATCATATGACAACCCCTTGGCTTTCGTACTTGTGCTTTGCTGTTCCACTTGAATGACGTAAGGTTGTTGCTGTTAGCAATTAGCCTATAGCCTATCGTTCACTCAAAAGGCGCGATGGGTGCCTCGACTTACGAAAATTTTCGACTTACGAAAGACCCTCAGGAACGAATTAATTTCGTAAGTTGGGGTTCCGCTGTAGTTTGTGGTGGAACTTAAGGTTTGTTTTGATCATTGTCTTGTTTAGGAAAACCAGTCTCTTCACTTTTTCACTTTCATGACTTATTACATGGCAAGACATTCATAAGAGGAGTTTGTGATTTTCTAAAATGTTTAAGTGGAATCAGCTCTTGTCTCTGTATGTGACATGTAACATGTCTCCCAAGGAAAATACCCCCACTATCTGTAACAGATGACAATATAGCTTTTATGATAGCGGCCAGACCTTCATTTGACCTTCATCAGTGCAAAGTAGTTTATTGTTTGGTACACACTTGTAATCTTGGTATTACAAGCTATACCATGCAACATGAATCTAAAAGCTTTGGTTATGATATCAGGTTTGTTGCAATATAGATGATAATAGTTGTTAAGACTGAAGGCCAAGATGGACCATTATTCCTCTGCTAGCTCTTTGCATGTTACTTCTTCTTGGTTTGGAGTCAGCTGGACAATAAACAAACAAGCTTGTGTCACAACTCAGAATCCCATCCTTACAGGTTCACAAACTAGCGTTCTCCTAGTGCTGGTTATGAGCTGGAATAAACAGGAGGATTGCATCAGGAAGGATCTGGCATAAGGTCTTTGCCAAACCAAATATGCACCACCATCCACTATGGTGATCCCTTGGGGAATAAAAGGGCAGACAAAAGTACCTATAGTGGTTCAGATGCTCATTACTGTGATAAGGTGGCTTGTAAATTAATTAAATACAAAAGGCTCATGCCCAGTACTCAGGGATACTGGGAATTGTTTGAAATGTGGTACTGCACAAATTGTTTTGTATTGAAATACTAATACACAACACATTCCAAGGCTAAGTGGTTAAACCAGTCTTTATAGTTTAATAGTATAATGTATAAATATATATTTAAGTATCAAAATATCCTTAAAATAAAGTACCTATTATAGAGAATCATCTACAAACTACAATGTTGAGATGCATGTAGTTACCAATATATGGCAGGGGAGCACTATAAATAACAGAACATAACAATGTAATATTCTTAGATTTTAAAATCTGTGAGAAAATAAATCAATTATAGGTTTATAATAAGTGGTGTAAAGTACAAAGTACAAGTTTGTACTCCCAATTCACTAAAACATATGGGAGTGGAAGTAGAGAGCGTCAAAGACGATACAAATTTCAAAATGAAGTACATTAAAAATAAAAGTTAATTAAAATTGCTTAATAATTAAGAGCAGACTGCATTTGCGTGGCCTGTTGACATGTAGTGATCTTGGTTCACAGGATGTTGGGTGTCATTTTCACTGAAAGAACTTCAGTATGTAACATGTTCATTGTCAAAGTTTGGAATTCCTGGACTGGTTTTTCCATTGGCTTAAAAGTAACCAAAATGGAATTAAAGCCTGAAAGGTCATGAAAAGGCCTAACCATTTTCTAGAGTAAAGGAACTATTAGAGTTCATTTGGAAAAATAATTGTCTGAGGGACCTCTGTTCCTCTCACGCTATGACAGCTGGAACAGGCCGCAAGCTCTCTTTGACCCTGGATTGGATAAGCAGCTTAGAAGATGGATGGATTGTCTGTGGGTTCAACAGTACTAGCTACTTAACTAAAAAACAGATTCCTGCATAACAGCATTAACATTTTGGTCCATCCAGTTTCACCGTCTTCTTCCTGTTATCATAATCAGTGTGTATTAAATCCCATTTAACAGAAAATAAGTGATCACCTATTGAATTTGAACAAAAAGTTCTGAATTACCATGTGCAGCACATTTTCACACTTCAAAATGTACCTCATGCTGCTACAGAGAAAAATTTATTGTGCAGATGATGTGGTTTACATTGAGGGTTTTTTATTGAACAGGTGTCAAGTGTGAAAAGGCCTGATGAAAAGCTCTTTGTGACTGAGTACCTCCGTAACTACAAAGCAATTCTCCTGTCTGGTGCTTTTATGTTCTCAAATGGAGCTGAATTATAGTTTGTGTTGCAGCTCATATTTGTCTCTAAGTCATTTAAAACAACAGCATAAACGTGCTTCATGTTTGTTTACCTGTCTTTAGATAGATGCTTAGATAAATAACACCTATCAATATATAAAGTAAGTGTATCAAGCTAAGATCAATAATTGATTTGATATTACTCAGTAATATGTTGGTTGATGACTGCTGTGTGAAATGGTGAGATGATAGAGTCAACAGGCAAAAAGTGAACAGAAGTAAGAAAGAAATGGTGCAGTGCTTTCCTGCAAACACGAGCCTATCCACAAACGCATGGTGCCTTTTGTCTGTTGCAGTTGGCAATTGCAGAGAATGTTTTTTCCTCCAAGGTAGATCTTTATGAGATAAATGGAAAGTATGAATTCCATTACCAAACACAGCTCACAATTAAAGCAGTAATTTGACTCAAGTTTGTTCCACCCGGAAATAAAGGCTCCACCTGCTAGATGAGCCAAGATTCAGAAACAGAGCATTTTGTGATTTTCAATTTGCTTTCGGAAAGGATTCATAACCAAATAGTTTCGAGCAACAGGTAAGATCTGTGTATAGTGGCAGCTCATTATTGTATCGTATTGATATAGTGAAACTATAATGAGCTTAATTATTAATTATGTGGTGCTCTTTTAAAACACAAGTTACAAAATGCTTTAAAAGGTACATACCATAAATTCCTGTTAAAATGTAATCTAGGTAATTTTGGAAAGTGTTAGAGCTATGACAAGAAAACGAAGAAAACAAACTTTATGATCTAAACATCTGTTTATTGCATTCAACTGCAGCTGAACTAGGGGAGGACTCTACCTTCATCTAATACGACATTGCACCACAACCTGGTGGATTCAGTCAATGCAGCGTGCAGTTTGCCATGAGTCAAACTTGAGAGGAAGATGAATACTGATGGAAAGCCTATGAAGCACACATACTAATGTGGAAAGACAGGCATTCTAGGGAATGGGATGGTAAACAGAGGCTGAAATACCTGGAAAGTGACAAGTTAAAGTGAAAGAAATCACGCTTGGTTGCAATGACAATCACAAAAAAAGGAAAAAGACAGGGGGAGACAGCTCCTGTAAATGATAGCAAGAGAAGAAAAGGATGATGCATGAAGAGCATGATGCCACAGCACTTCTTTCACACTTCTGAAATAAAAGCTCTTAATGCTCGTGTTTGCCACGTAGCTACAGCAACTATCAAATTGTAATATGTTAGCTTAAGTCTTAGACATAGCAGTGCATTTTCTAGTTTCTTACTATAAGCAGCTACACTAAAACTTTCCAGGCAAAGCTTCCTGCTGGTGGTGAAGCTTTGGTTAAATCTTGCAATGATTAATTTCAAAAACTGTCTTTAAGTTACACAAGCTGCAAATTACAGCACAATCATGTTAAAAATACAAAACATTGAAAAAGAATTCAAAATAAGTGGCAGAATTAGATGTGATAACACAGGAAATGATATTTAAAAGGGCATCAATTTAGCTGAATTTGTGTGTTCATGTCCAAGTTGGTTAAAAAAAAAAAGTGTAGGTGTCTGAAATGAAAAACCTTGCTCTTTGTTCATTGAGAATAAAGCAGCCAGCACATCCATGTAATCAAAATGCTTCCTAGTATAAAGGCATGCTGTTAGTGATTAAATTCTAAGAAAATTCTTCAAATTTGGGGGTTTTCAAAGAATTTCTCACCACACTCAAGCTTCCTAGATATTTCCAAGCATTAATTGCTTTGTTGTGTGCTCCAAGTAGTTTCTCTAATGCATCCATGCCAGTTTTGTTGGATTTATCTGCTCCCTACTAGATTTGGATTTGCTGTCCACAGTGACTGGCCTCTAACTTATGACCTCAGCTACCTATTAAATATTTGGATTTATAACTTTTTCATGGTCTCTTGTGTCCTGCATTTGTGTCCTTTTTCCAGTCCTTCCACTGGTAAATGAATGGCTGTTCTTTGCTTTTTGTGCCCATCCTACATCACCCTGGTCACAGACATTATCATGCAACCCACATTTTTCATGGATTTTTTTCTCAAATCTGCTCTCTTCTTTTTTTGGGGGGGGGGGGGGTATACACATGCTGGTGTTAAGCATGAGCATGTCATGATCCTCAGTCTTTGATCTGGGTTTTTGAGTTTGTTTACACTTCTTTTTCATTTTTGTGAAATACTGAGATTCTGATCTTCAGTTTAAGAGAGCCTCTGATTTTTGTTAAATTTCTAGTTCAGTCTCTTAGTCCTTCCCTGATGTGTTGCTCCTCAGCATCCCCAGTGTGTAGTCATTCATGCCTGTTTGTCAAAATTTGGTGTCTTTCTCGCTCTCTCTCTGTCTCTTGTCCTGTCATGTGCATTTATTATTACTTGCTTTCATGTCTGTTCCCCTTTTAGTGTCCAGTCTGGTTTGTTCCCTGGTCTGTCGTGTGTGTTTTCATGTCTGTTATCCCCTGTCCTAGTGTCAAGCTCATGTGTCTTTCTCAGTGTGGTTCTCACTTCCTGTTTTATTTTGACAGTCCCTCATGTGTGTTACATTTATTTTTCCTTCCTGTGTTTTATTAATTGTATTTGTTCCAGCTGTGTTTTCCTCCTCTTGCCCGTCCTTTCATTATCCTCTATATTTAGGTCCTTAGTTTTCCTCTGTTACTTGTCAAGTTGTCATTCCCCCCTTGTGTGTGTGCCCTGTTTGCTCTGTTATGAAATCAGTAAGTTCTACTTTTCAGTTTAGGCTGCATTTCTTGTTGTTTTGCATATTGTTTCTTGAGCTCCACCAATAAACCTATTGAAGTTCTGTTAAGCCTGTCTGCCAAATCCTGCATTTTGGGTCCTCTCTCTCCCTGCCAAATGACAGAGCGTGGCATTCAATGCTGCAGATTTACTGTTTAGTTGGAAAATGAAGATAGGACACCGAAGTTTGAAACTCTACCACTGTACATCATCGGACCAGCACTTGTGTGCCACATCACCATTCTTACAGTATGTTAGCCATGTTGGACAAAAAAAACCCCATTAAGACCACATCTTGATAAATATGGAAGCATTTAATTTATACAGCTCTTTCCTACCACCACCAGTGAAAAACTGAGTAGGACGGATGGCTTTTAAGAGGCTTAAGAGTTTCTTAAGAAACTGACAAATAGGTACAAGAAACATTCTCCAAATACTGAGTGACAGTGAGTTAATGAAATGCTACAGATTAGACTGTGTACGGATAAGCTGTAGAGATGCAATCACATCTCCCCAACACAATCAGACTATAGTGCCAAAAAAGCGATCATAAGACTAACATATATGGTAACGGGAATAATGCAACAGTGCTGGAGTGATGAATTGGGTCTGTTCAGTATTCCATTGGCAGAGTAATTACACAAAAAAGCACTTTCACAGTGTCGCCTTGTAACACGGTCATTGTATTACACAGACTTAGGACTGTGATCAGCTTTTTACCCACTCACAATTAAATAAATCCACCAAGTATCAGCAGTGACAGCTGGTGTGAATACTGACCAAGGTCTGTCTTTTCAAACGTTTTACAAAAATGTATGGCTAAAGTATAGCTTCTAGCTCAGTTTGATTTGAGTCTACATTACAAAAATATTTTACTTCTTCTTTTGACTCCTTTTAGGATGGCTCAGCAAGTAAATTGCCTCCCTCCCTTGCATTCTTGTAATGTGCATATTTGATTTGGCAAGAATCTTTAAGTTGAATGCCCTCTCTAATACAACCCTATCTGGGCTTGGGTCAGGCATGTGGGGAACACTGGCTTAAGACCTCCTTATAGCTAGCATTTCCTTTTAACCTTGAAAAAGATACTGGCAATACCAATGCACTATATAAAAACATGGACACTGTAATGACACATATAAATAGGGATGGGAATCCAGAGTCAGTTCTTCTAGCTAACCAGTAGTTTCCTGTAGTTCAATCCTTTGGAATTGTTTGTCTTCCTGCAAATTGATTCTGGCATTCCACTTGCACTTGTTGTACAATCAGTTGATTTCAGTTTGTGTGTGGGAGGAGTAAAATAGTGATGCAGTCTACAGCGCTATGGATATAACTTTTTTTTTTATTGCGTGAAAAGACAGAAGACATCAGACAGAAATGACTACAACATGCTGCTAACACAACTTCAACTCTTTGAAAGCAACTGCAGAGAGAGCATGCTAACGCTAAGCTAGCAAAGAAGTCAGAGTGATGTTAGATCTGAGTGAATGCTGATCCCAGTCCAGAAGCCAGACCCTTAACTTCAACAGGTAACAAACGTTACCTGTTCATATTTCTACTGTTAAAGGACTGTGGCGATTGCTTTAAAGTCTCTTTGTGCTGATTTTTATCTTTGTTTTGTGTTGTTGGCTTTGCATACAGACCTAAGTTCTAAGAGAAAGATTATTTGTGTTCTCATTTGGACAGGGATTTTTACTGGGGTGTTACATCAGGTTTATATTGTTTAATGGTAATTATGAGACATTAATAATTAATAATTGACATATGAAATTATCTTGTGGTCCAGATATAGTTGAATTGTGGGCCGGATGTGGCCAGTGGGCCGTAAGGTTGGCACCTGTGTATTAGTGGATTGCATGGATAGACACAGATGTTATTTATTATTAGTTTTAAGTGACGATGAAACGCTAGAATTTCACACACCAAACTTCTTGGCTGTGCTGCTAATACATTTAACCACACAAGTCATATTTGAGATTCCATTAAGAATGTTGTGCTTTTCCTTGGAGGGACACTTTTTGTAATTGCGTTTGCATCGTTGTGTACCTTTAACCAAGGTCTGCCTGAGCCCATGTTTTCTTCCAAAAACCACATGAAACTACAATCTGTGTTTGGCTGAAACTGACTAAAGCTTGAGCATAGATTTGGCATGCCAGAAAGCACTTGTATCACTTATAGCATGTAGGCCATTGCTAATTGTTTACCATATAAGTAAGATGGTTCTCATGAACACAATAAATATGGCAGATGTTAAGAGGTTAAACAAATAAGATAATAGGTGACAGAATAAAGGATTCTCTTGTTTGTCAGCACTGTGTAGTGATGGTAAATTTGATTCTTTTTACTGAATCGAGTTTTAATGAGTCACTCACCAAAGTGAATCGGGTTTTTTGAGTCATTTGAGTCACTGAGTCAGTTGACCAGAGAGTGCAAAAAATGTACATTTTCACTCAAACTTAATTTGTTTCTCTTTTAATGTAAATCCTACTGCTAAGATGAGTGATTCTTAAAGAAAACAACTATTTTATATAGCAAAAAAGAGCAAAAGAATTTCTAAAGGGAACATTTCTTTTGTTTATTTTTATTTTATTAGTATTTTCCTTACATGTGTCAAATATATATTTTCTCATCTAAATGTCCACTGAGCTGTGAGCCAGGGGCGGTAGTGTATATAACATTGGTTGCCAACCAAGAAGAAGAAGAAGTAGCTGCGAGCCAGGAGGGAGGGGGTGAGCGAGTCATGAGTGATTCGTTCGCTCTATGATTCAGCACAGGAGGGAGGGGGTGAGCGAGTCATGAGTGATTCGCTCGCTCTATGATTCAGCACAGGAGGGAGGGGGTTAGCGAGTCATGAGTGATTCGCTAGCTCTATGATTCAGCACAGGAGGGGGGGGGTTAGCGAGTCATGAGTGATTCGCTAGCTCTATGATTCAGCACAGGAGGGAGGGGTTAGCGAGTCATGAGTGATTCGCTAGCTCTATGATTCAGCACAGGAGGGAGGGGGTTAGCGAGTCATGAGTGATTCGCTAGCTCTATGATTCAGCACAGGAGGGAGGGGGTTAGCGAGTCATGAGTGATTCGCTAGCTCTACGATTCAGCGCAGGAAAGGAGGGGGTGAGTAGCTCAAATGTGCTGTTAGCATGTTAGCAGAGCGATGCTACTGTGAACCGAGGAGCTATTGTCTTGATGTGAGCTTCTACTCAGGGTTTTTTCTTCCAGTTCAGAGCAGAAATGTTTTTGTTAAGATACTGGATGTTGTGTTTTTCTTCACAATTTGAATTATAAGTTAGATATATTTCTACTAATGAAATTAGTTTGCTAACAGCAACAGGGATGAGTCAGTGAGTCAGTTGCGCTTGTGAATCATGATTCACGAGTCAGTAAAGTGATTCTCGAGTATTGAACGATTCGTTCGTGATTCGCGCATCACTAGCACTGTGGTTTGGAAAGAAAAAAAAGTCCAGGAAATGGTAAACTACACTCTCTTTGACTACTTTAAACCACACCAACCTTTGTCCAAGTCCAAGAATAAAGATGTGGAGCATGAATTAACATACTGAGAAATGAGCTAAATATGTCTACTTGTAATGTTTATTTGTCACATTTGTGGAGCAAAGGGAAACAGTCTGATCCAATAATTCCTTGTATTTAACAGGCATCGAAGAATGTCAGAGTCGTGTTTCCATTCAAATGCTGCAGACGTAGCAGAGGCTTCTTTTTTAAGTAGACTTTATCCAGTTGTCAATCCATTCCCTTGTTTTGATATTTACTCTTAGAAAAAACTAACCGTATTGGAGAGACTGTGGTGATGAAGAGGATTAGCTGTATTTACGCTCCCAGATGTTTGTCTGGAAGTGCGTAATCACCAGTGAGCGTACTCCATGATGCCAATCCTGGGGGGAGGTAAGCCCAAGATGGGGGAGGATCTCAGTATTCAGAAAAGAAAAACAAAAAGCAGGGAAGTCTTTGATGGGATTACAGTCAAGAAACAAACACCAGGAGGAAAAAGCGCAGAGGCTTTATCTTTGCCGGTTCTCTGAGACCACAGAGCTTGCTTTGTACACCTGGTAATTTGTTGATATAAAGACCACATCTTTGGCAAGTAATTATAGGCCTTCCATCACTTTCCAAGAGATTGTTCCCCATCACTGTTAGCTTAAAAGCTCTTGTGGGGCTCGTAGTCAGAATGTATTTAAATTCTGTTAACCCAAATCACGTATATAGGCATGAAAAACAATTGTCCTCATGTGAGGAAGGAAAAAGGAGCTAAATAAATAATTGCACACCTAAATGCCAAATCCTGTCAGCACCGGTGAGTTAAACCGCAGCTCACTCTGATCCAAACCCATTTCATCACCCATCAGTTTGTTCTCCAGAGCCTAAAAACAGAGGAGGGGAAAGAAAAACAGTCAGGGATGATGCAGCGTTCACGCTGTGCCGTGGATGGTCTATTCTGCTTGGCCCCCAGCTGTCTCTCTTGGTTGATCTGAGCCCCCCCCAGCTGGGGTGGCCACCAGGCTGCTGTTATCAAAGCCGTCTGATGTCTCGCGCAGTCGGGACTATAAAGAGCCTACGTGTCCTTTTGTAAATATGTCCCTTCAGTCGTCATTCAAATGAGGTGTGTGCGAGGCATGCTAATTTTTTCCCATTCATCTGGCCAGTATGACAGATAATGCTTTAAAAGCTGCTTCACTGACACAAAATCATGTATTGAATGCGTTCAGTAATTTCAGGGAAAGACTGATGTAATGGTACCGTGGCATACTAAGTGTGGATTGGAACGTTCTACAGCAGTTTGAGCTGTAGAGAAATGTGACATGGGAATTGGGAGTCTGGGGTGGAAGTGCAGTGAAAAGTTAAAGCAGAAGGAGGCAGGCAGTCAGCTGGTCTGTAAATGTTACAATCACAGATTTACATTCAGTAATTTAACAGACCTAATGAAAATCACAGGCTTCTGGCCACATGAATCTTGCATGTGCAAACTGAATCAAATTTGCTCATTTAGTTAGTTATTGTTTTTGTTACATTTAGTTATGACTTATGTGGTGTATGGACAGTCACAGTGCTTCTGAATGTTCCTCTCATGTTAAATGATTCATTTAAGTTTGGTCTAGGATTGCACAGATTTCAACAGTTTAACTCATATCACAGAATGAACAGAGCTAACATCTGAATAAAAATAACTATCTTTTTTACTCAGAACCAGTAAAATCTTCACTGCTAACATTTCTGGACTATGAGAGCATGGCTGTTTAAAAATGCCTTCTGGGACTTTTCATTGTCAAACACAAACTTGAGTATAGGCCAAGTTATTAAGAAGGCATTATTGAAATTGATATAGAATTTATGATTATTGTTAGAACAAAAAGACATAATCAGCAGAATTTAACATAAAAAATTTGAAATATTTCAATTTATGTGTATAAAATATATAATATTGGAAAGTTTACCTTTTTAATTAAATTTCACAGAAGATTATTATAGTTTTGTAATCATTTCTTTTTTAGATGTACTAGTATTTGAGTATGACTTGCTGTTCTGGAAATCCTATCAACCAGTTTAACTTGTTTATGATGAGCTGCTGCAGCTGTTAGAAATTTAACAGTTTGAAAAAAACCTACAAAAAATCTTTTTATAGAAAGATGATAAGGTCTTACTTTGCTAATTTAAAGGGCACTATGTTAAGACACCTACAATAGAACAAGACACAACATTGGTACAACTACATAGTCATCATATAGTCATATATAGGCATCCTGGAGGCATTAGTCCAAAGTTACTTTGAAAGACTCTGTACAAACCAGTGGCCAGGTGCATAAAACCACAGGATGATCATTATGCCAAGGCTCATTTCCTCCTCTCAACATCTTGTCAAATGATACAATAGCTATCCAGACACTAGAGGTGGTTCAGCACATGCTGGGCTCAATCAAATAAGCTGCAATATGCACCAGGTTTGTGCAAGAGAGAATGTCGCAAAGCTTTGAATAGTAAACCCAACTCCAAATTGTAAATTGACAGAGAGTAATCCCACCAATTCCACAGAAAGATTAATGCAACAATTCTGTGGCATACTAAGTCCGCTCTGTTATTTACTGAACTCCAAGAGCCTAGGCATTACTGCACAACTATGAGAGGAAAATCAGGTTACTTTCAGCACGAGGACTATATTCAATCACTGACCTTTAGATCTCAAAAAAATCGAGGGGATATACCATCCTCTCATTCAAATGAACCTGTAATGGAGAGTCATGCATAAATGATGGATGAGATCTGCACTGAATCTCACTGCCACAGAAAGCGTCGCCGCTGTTCATGCGACTTCTGATTTTGCTATCTCAAAAAGCAGTGCATCATCCTTTCACTGTTACCTCTGTAAAGAGAAAGGAAGAAGAAGAGCATTCAAATATTACCAGTCAGTGGTATCTATCATCAAATGATGACTCAAACACATAATTCAAACATGCGTGGAAGGATAGTTAGGGATGATCACAGTTAACTCTAAGCTCTTTGCACCTGCAATAATCCTGAAAAAATTTTTTTTTCCACTTTATAAAAAATAAAGTGGTGATTTTTTTTCATAACTTTCTAAATGTCTGAAATTACTTTCTCTAATCTTACAGTGATGAAGTCCTTGAGAGTGATGAACACAGAATAAGAAGCTGTCTCTGATATTCCCCTCAACTCTGCAAAACATTTTAGCATCTTTCAGCACATTGTGTTGGCGTCGTACTGCACAACTTAATGAGAGAAGACAGCTGTTTCCAGCCAAAAATGTTCTGATAAAACCATCTGAATCTACATGAAACTAAGTGCTATGAGATGTTTTACATTGAGTTTTATGAATGGAAAGTCATGACACCTGACTGGAACACAAAGTTAGCAGCAAGCTGGTATTAGAGGAAAGGAACCAGATTTTTCCCTCTAGGGTTGGTGTTTACCAGTACATGGTGAGTTGAAATGAAATGTACACCAGCTGTTATTAGGTGGACAGAAAAATCCAGCAACACTGCAAAAAGTAGGTCTAATGAGAAAAAGAACATGAGCTGGCAGACAGGTAGGTACGTTAGAAACAATGAATGAAAGCTTAAATTACTACCCAAGCTGTTCACTGTAATCATTTATGACAGGCTACCAAGGATGTACTTTGGGAACTAGATAGTGGACTCAAGAATGGCTCCCTTTCACTCAAATGAAAATTGCTTGTCATGTGCATCTGCTAGGTGTACTACTTTTGTAGCCCATTGCACACCTGTTGGTGTACACCTCTAGGACAATAGAGCATAGTTTAAAGATCCGTATTACAAAGATTAACAATACACCTGATTTGCTGTTCAGGAAGTCCTGCTGACAGTTTTAGGTTTTCGACAGTCAACTTGTTTACGGTGGTTATCTATAAGAAGACTGCCGTTGTTGGTGATTTAGCAATTTTTTAAAAACATATTCAATGTCTCATGGGCTTGAAAACTAATGATTTGTTGATATTTTGTTGTGGAGTTGACATGTTCTGCAAAGGAAAAGAAAAAGGTATGCATGCTATTTGGCTCAAATATATTAATTTAATTTAACCTTTTAATTTTAGATTTCATAGTCATCCACATCCTAGCACTGATACTGTTTTGCACTTAGTGAAGAATACATTAAACAATACAAAACACTAAAACAAAAATATACATTTCACAAGAATTGTAAAGAATACATTTGAGAATTTTATGTTGAACCATGTATTTTGTGCAGTTATCACAGTAAACAGTAATACAAACCTTGTTAGGATACAGTATATACAAGTACACATCTAGCAATGTTAATAGGATAGCAGTCAGGGAGACACTGTGCTCACAGACAATAGTTTGGCAGTAAACCAAGGTGCTAATTAAGTAGTCCCATACAATGTTAAATACAGAAGCCCTCTGCAAAGGTGAGAGGAAGCCAATAACTCTTAGAACAAGGTCAGTGTGTTCAACATGATCACTCTTCATTCCACCCAGCTGAACATGGGGATAATCTCATGCATCTTTAATCCTGCTGTACTATGCTTGGACCATGGAAAAAGATTGAATGTAGAACAATGAAAACACACACACACACACACACACACACACACACACACACACACACACACACACACACACACACACACATATTGCAATGAAGGCTACATGCAGAAAAACTCATATGCTGAGATGTCTTTGTACATTTACATGCATGTTATCCTCCACTGCTCTATGCTTTAAATTTAAGCTGCGCTGTCATGACAGACTAAATTGCTAATTGCATCTGTAAATTACTACATAACCCAGTAAACACAACTGTGCTTCAGCACAGTTCTGATGAGGTTTTAATAAAAGAGCTGTTTTGTTAAAGTGCAGATATAATTCTTTGCTAGAGCTGCTTGTAGTGCTTCAGGACAGTAAATCAAAACCCTGTGAATATACATCCCTATACTCTTAAAATCGGGTTGCTCAATACATTCCAGAAATTTATTTTTATATATTTTGGGTTTTTTTTGTTTTTCTACCTCACAGTATCTAGTACCATAATAGCTGTGTGATAAAGAAGGCCAGTCTGACCAGACACAATTATCTTATCTTAATCAAATGAATTACCAAATTATGTGCTGCTATCCATTGTTTACAAGAGATGTATCCTACTGCCACTGGTGAGCCCTGGTATTTTCCTCCAGCTTCACAAACTGGTTAATATTTCTGTTTATTTAGGAAAAATCGCCACTATGACTATTTTTTTAATTACCAAGAACTCTACTTATAGAATATAATAAATGCATGTCATTCGGTTTGGTACCAAAACAAAGTTTTTAAATGTCACTTGTGACCTGCTTTATGTGAGGATTACTGTTCATATCTATAACTTTAAATTGAATTTTTACCTAGTTAGCATATCTAAATGGTATATTTTTAAATGAAGAACTGTAAGGCCAAAATACATGTGAGATAGTTAATTTGAAAGGAGATATCTAAATGAAACTTAACCCTATAGGGTAAGTCTTTGTGGATGTTCAGAGGGTAAAACATTAGACCTGCCTTGGTACCAAACCAAACAGCATCCATTTGTTCTGTGGGGATACCATGTCTATATACTCTGTATATTACATATTATTGTGGAAATAATCTATAATGGATATATTCAATTTCAATTCAGTTTTATTTATATAGCGCCAAATCATAACAACAGTCACCTCAAGGCACTTTATATTGTAAGGTAGACTCTACAATAATACATACAAAGAAAAACCCAACAATCAAATGACCCCCTATGAGCAAGCACTTTGGCGACAGTGGGAAGGAAAACTCTCTTTTAACAGAAAGAAACCTCCGGCAGAACCAGGCTCAGGGAGGGGCGGCCATCTGCTGCGACCGTGTAAGGAAGAGGACTCCCTTACTACAGTTATTTATATTATATTATCTGTATAGCACTTTAGAGCATACCTTTCACTTTATTAAAAGCACCTTATCAAGCACATTATTTAGCATCACACTTTAAGCATGGATTTGCACAGTAAAACATTTGCACACAAGAAGTTTAATTATTTATTGAATATTTATTGGGAATTTTAAAATCGGTTGGTAGCCTTCTTTCAGATCCTGCACAGCTGCTCCCCATCAAGGAATGTGGTGGTTGTCTGTGAGGAGAAAGGAATGGTGATCGAGATTGTGAATAAGGGTTACCAGTAAGGAAAACTAACACAAATGGAATAAAAGTGGTGCAAATAAGTCTTTGTAAGATAGGATTACTCATCTTTCTTGCCTGTGTCCTCTTCAAGGTGTTTGGGCAAATGTTTCCCTGGGTTTGGTGTAAAATTAAAGTGTGAAATATTTATTAATATAAAAATGTGAAATGTATTTATGTATTTATTTATTCAAAATGATATATTGTACACTGTGGTGGAAGGTTGGGATTCAAGAATTTACCTGAGGGTGGAATAATGGTTTAGTCTGTGACAGCTGAACATATTTAAGGCTGCCGGTTGTCATTAGAGGGGGTTGATTGTGATGTGAAGAAGCTCGACGAGTGAATTGTTTGTTAGGAGAGCTGTATGGCAAATAAATACTTTTTGTTCCACTACACTTGCCTTGGTTCATCTCACTGTGATTCCAGCTGCTAAGGGCCGCCCTGTTACAAGTGGTGTCAGAAGTGTGTCACTCATGCCACAGTGAGAAGATGATGAGAAGAGGTGGAAGAAAGCCAGGCCAAGAAGAGCAGAGAGTTGGAGCTTCATCTGAGCTAGAGGCCATGGCAGCAACAAGCCCTGAGGACAAATTGGAGGAGTTGACAGGGTTGGTGAAATCTCTTATGAGGTCTCAAGCAGCCAGAGACCAGAAGTGGGAGAAAGATTTGTCACGTCAGGAGCAAAGGTGGATAGGCATGCAGCATCAATTTCAGCAAATCCAGCTACAATTTAATGCTGTAATTGATAAGCCTGATCCACCAGAGGCGCCAGCGCCCCCTACAACATCTGAAGAACAAGAACATGGATTCAGTGGTGAAGACATCCAAGTGGCCCACAGGTCCAGGTCTTCAATTGAACCGAAACATTTTCCTCTGTCACCGGAAGATGACATTGAACATTTTCTGACCACGTTTGAAAGAATGGCAAATGTGTGTCGATGGCCCAGAGATGAGTGGGCTATTCGCCTGGTTCCCCTGTTGATAGGTAAAACCCACACAGCCTACATTCTTATGGATTTAACAGACTCCGAGGACTATGATAAAGTGAAAGAGGCAATTCTGGCAAAATATGAGATTACTGCTGACACCTACAGACGCCGCTTCAGATCCCTGAAAGTAGAACCAGGTGAGACGCCACGTGAACTTCATGTAAGACTGAAAGACTTGTTTTCAAGATGGATTAAACCTGAAAAATCCGTAGAAGAAATATCTGAGCAGATAATTCTAGAGCAGTTTTTGAGAATGGTTAACCCAGAGCTGGAGATCTGGATATGTACACGTGACCCGAAGAGGTTTTCACTTCAGCCAGAAAGGGAAGCAAGAGCACCTACTTCAGCCGGGAGACACAGTACCAAGTAACTCCATTAGGGGTGAACAGGGTTCTGGTCAAGTTCATGCTAGAAATCTTTCTAGTTCCTGGCAGCTCTCTTCCCATAGACCTCACAATGTGAAGAAATCCTTTAAGTCTCCAGTTCAGGATATTAAATGTTATCACTGTCATAACTTTGGCCATACACAACAATTTTGCCCTGCCCTTAAGTCAAAACCATCTCTTTTGTGTGCAGTTCCAAGACCAGCCACAGAGCCGGTAGGAAAGAAAGCTTTTACAGTCCCTGTTTTAATTAATGGGCGTAAAGAAGAAGCTTTGCTCGACTCTGGGTGCTTTCAAACCCTTGTACACTCTAGCATAATTTCAGGAGAAAAGCTAAGTGGGGTGGGGGCTACAATAAGTTGTGTGCATGGAGATGAACACAGGCACCCCACTGCTGAGGTTTATCTGACAGTGGGAGGTCAAACCTACTTGTTAGTGGTAGCTGTGGTTCCCAGTTTGCCATGTCATTACCAAGTATCACTGAATATCTCCACTCTTTTTGAACTAATACATCAGTCAGATTATGACCCCCAAGTGAGTGCTGAGAAAGACATTCAAGGCTTAGGTGATGAATCTGGAGGCTCACTTCCTCTAGATATGACAGTTGAACCATTGAAACCCTGTCATGTAGTCACAAGAGCACAAAGTGCAAAGGAAATGATGCAAGAGCTACCCTTTTTGAGGAGTCTCTGGAAACAGAGCCAGGAAAGATTAGGAAGTCTAGGGCCCAGAAAAGAAGGGAAAAGTTCAAAGGCTCAGGGCCAAAGGGTATGGCATTGTTTTCTAAGCCAATTAACCAGCTTGAGTTTGACATTCCCTCAGATTTAGGTGCACTCCAAAGAAGCGACCCTACTCTAAAACCCTGGTTTGAGAAGGTAACAGAAGTAGAGGGGGCTAGTCAAGGTCAGGTAAACTGTCTTGCAGATACTGTTTACTTGATTAAAGGGCCGCCCTGTTACAGACCGGTTGGAGTGAGAGAAGGAAGACAGGATAAAAGACATGCTGTGGAAGAGAGCCAGAGATTAATAACAAATATGATTCAATGCAGAGAGGTCTGTTAACAAATGTTGAGTGAGAAAGGTGACTGAAAAGGAAAAATTCAATGCCTGGTCCAGCCCTAACTATATGCTTTAGCAAAAAGGAAAGTTTTAAGACTAATCTTAAAAGTAGAGATAGTGTCTGTCTCCCGAATCCAAACTGGACGCTGGTTCCATAGAAGAGGGGCCTGAAAACTGGAGGCTCTGCCTTCCATCCTACTTTTAAATACTCTAGGAACAACAAGTAGGCCTGCAGTGCGAGAGCAAAGTGGTCTAATGGGGTGATATGGTACTATAAGGTCATTAAGATAAGATGGGACCTGATTATTTAAGACCTTGTATGTGAGGAGCAGGATTTTAAATTCAATTGTGGATTTAACAGGAAGCCAATGAAGAGAAGCCAGTACAGGGGAAATGTGCTCTCTCTTTCTAGTCCCTGTCAGTACTCTTGCTGCAGCATTTTGGATTAACTGAAGGCTTTTCGGGGAGTTTTTAGGACTTAGGAATTACAGTAGTCTAGCCTAGAAGTAATAAATGCATGAACTAGTTTTTCAGTGTCACTCTGAGACAGGATATTTCTAATTTTAGAGATGTTGTGCAAATGGAAGAAAGCAGTCCTACATATTTGTTTAATATGTGCATTGAAGGACATGTCCTGGTCAAAAATGACTCCAAGGTTCATCACAGTGTTACTGGAGGCCAAGGTAATGCCATCCAGAGTAAGAATCTGGTTAGATACCATATTTCTAAGATTTTCAGGGCCAAATACAATAACCTCAGTTTTATCTGAATTTAGAAGCAGAAAGTTAGCGGCCATCCAGGTCTTTGTGTCTTTAAGACATTCCTGCAGTTTAATTAATTGGTGTGTGTTATCTGGCTTCATGGATAGATAAAGTTGGGTGTCATCTGCATAGCAGTGAAAATCTATACTATGTCTTCTGATGATACTGCCTAAGGGAAGCATGTATAAACAGAACTGGTCCTAGCACTGAACCCTGTGGAACTCCATAGTTAACCTCGGTGTGTGAAGAGGACTCTCCATTTACATGAACAAATTGGAGTCTATTAGATAGATATGATTCAAACCACTGCAGTGCAGTACCTGTAATACCTACAGCGTACTCTAATTGTTTTAATACAATATTATGGTCAACAGTATCAAACGCTGCACTGAGGTCCAGCAGGACAAGTACAGAGATGAGTCCACTGTAAGAGGCCATGAGATAATATAATATATATAATCTTTAATGGATCATGTAGACACTCATGATTCCCAGAAGATGGTCTAGTGACGTTGATGAAGGCCTTCTTGCTTTGTATCACTACCCTGAAATTACTTTATGACTTTTATATACATGTCTCAATTTTACAATTTCAGGTAAGGGCAGATAGATTGAAATGATGAATATTAATGGCTAAAAGGTATACAAATACAAATACATTCCATTTACCATTTACCATATTAAAGGAGCTTGAAGTAGAATAAATGCTACTATATATTAACTGATATACATCAAGGTCTGCAAGTATCTAAGTCAGGGGTAGGCAACCTTTTTGATGGCGAGTGCCATTTAAAATTTCCTAAGAAGTCAGTGTGCCATATGATTGCATTAGGAATAAATTTAATAACGCTCTATATGAACAGTTACACATTATATAGAACCACTTTATAGAATTATATTTGTTTGCAAATGTTGGCAGCTATCAGCGAATAGTTATCAGCTATTTTGAAACAAAAAAAGACTTTTTATCCATAACAGCAAATGAACTGTACAACAGAAAATACAAATGCTATTTATGGTCTCCTCACAACAATGATAAGAAAAATAAACTGGGCCAATATGGCATGTTTGTTAATACAGAGACACACATGTTAATATGATCTCTGGTCTCCCACTCAGAGACACAGGTCTCCGAGTGTCCAACATTCAGACGGCTACCTGAGGACACTCATGTGAGAGAAAATCTGCTCACACAGATATGTATAGCCAAATACTGTCAATAAGGCCTCTGCAATGTTCTGAAGACAGTTAAACTTGTCAGGTAGTGATGTCCAGCAGGTGAAAATGCAGCTCCATGAACATGCACAGCTGTGGATTCTAGCTGCTTCGATGTCGATTAACTGGCATTAACTCAGCCAGTTAATGCGAGACAAATGTAGCTGCTCATTAAAGATTTCTGGTTTGATCAGAAAATAAAACATTGGTCCATACACCTGAAAGTCCCAAAATGCATTGTGTCTCGAGTCTATGGATGCATTTGGACTAAAGACCGGCCCCCCAGATATTAAAGCCATAAAGCCTTTGAATGAAAGCAAACGCTGTTGTGACAGTGATGTACACTGTCTTGGTGGTAAATGTATGATTTCTATTCATTTTACGTCAGATAAAAACTTTGGTTGTAAGCTTCAGATAATTATTTAATAACAGCCAGACATTTTAAATGAGAATAAGAAAGTATTTCTTTGTGCCCCCCTCTCCCTGTTAATGCCCTACCTGGTCCCCCTGGCAAATCTTTGCTAGATCTGCCCCTGCACAATTATCAGCTGTCAGCTACTTAGAAAATGATCCTGGTGTTATTTGTCTCTGAGAAACAGTTCATAACTTCCCTTCAACTCATTCATGTCACCTAAAAGGTAAACCTGTTTCTCCATCACCTGTTCAGCTCTGATGATTCAGTAAGGACATCTCCTGGTTTCATCTGCATGTTTCCCTCTCACCAGATATACAAACCGATATCATGACCGACAGCTTTTACAGCTGTGGCTCCAGAAAACATCAGCTGATACTAGAAATTAATATTAAATAAATTCTAACAACAGCTGATCAAGCTTAAACGTGCTGCTGTTGTTTAGTGCGACATCCGGCGGTTTCCTCTTTCTGGCACAAAGTGGGCGATAAACAAACAAGAGAGAAAAGCTGATCAGCTGATCATTGATCAGTTTCATGATTGAAGTAGCAACAGAGAGAGAGGGAGAGAATGAGAGGAGAAGAAGATGCAGCTGTGCAGCAAAGACACAGAATAACTCCAGCTTTGTGTCTTTTTCCATCCTGGCTGAAGTACGGGACAAACTGTGTTCCTTCTCAGCTCAACACGAAACGCTAATAATTTCTCTGAATTCCGTTTGTACCGGACGGTTGGCAACTCTACTAACTAACCTTATGAATAAAATAAAGTTCACTATCAATAAAATCATAGCACCCGCCCAGCAGTATATAAATTCCATCATGCTAGCTAGCACGCAGTACGAGTTATTGTAACTGACTGTAAAAAGTCAGCACAACGAAAATAAACTCCACCTAAACTTGGTTTATATCTGACCCAGATAGAATGCAGGTCATTAACTTCTTACCTGAAGTTTAGTTCACCTGACGCCCGACCGGCGGCCGCCCGGTCTCTCCTCCTCCTGCTTCCCCTTCCCTCATCCACCTGCTGGCCTCCACCACTTGTTAATTTTACTGAATCTGGAAGCTACGCCATAGCCACCACCAAACAACTGAGTTATTCTTACAGACCGACCAGCGTCTGGCCAATCCACCACCACCAAAAAATAAAAAAATAAAAAAAATCATCGGGCCACCGAGCAAATATCCGGTATGCCCGATGTCCAGTCCAGCTATGGTCGTGCGTGCCATCAGTTAACCCTTCGCGTGCCACCGTGCCTAGGGTTGCCGACCCCTGATCTAAGTGTTTCATCAAATGCACATCAAATGTGCACGATACCCAGGGGTATACCAAAAGAACACTGGACATATATTTTACCACCTCAAAATGTTGTATTTGGTGACATCAAATGTGTAATGTATGGACACTTGCAATGCTAATAAGTACTATAACTAACAAATTTTAGTATCCCAACAAGCAGGTATAGTAGTAGCCAGTAACAGAACTCTAGTCTTAGAGTTAGTGTACATGCCATTGTAACATCAGATATTTAAAAATATCTCTTCTTATCCAAAATACTTTTTCACAACTCCCAGACAATGAAACTGAACTTATCAGTGTTAATTATAGCTGAGTGTATAACCGTATTAACATAGCCAGGAACATTATCATCAGACCTTACTATATTGATAGTTGCACTACTGTAATTGATGAGGTTCTCCAATGGACACTAAAGCAGAAATCCAGGGAATAAATGCAATCAGCTCTCCTGGGGTACAAATCACAAACTTACACTCCTAACAGTGACATATGAAATTTGTAAAATTTCAAGAGACATGTCTGGAAAAAAAGAAAAAGAAACTCTTTTTGTGGTGGTGGTGGGGTGCAGGAAAAGCAGATTGAAGCTGCAGGAATTAATATGCAGCTGATTACTTCTATGTGATAGAAGTTGGTTTTGATCAGCTGATATTACACACATGTTCTGCATGAAGGAACACTATGCATAAACAATGGGGCATATCTTTGGACTAAAAGGGCATGTCTGTTATTTAAAAAGCAGCATGTCCTGTGGGTCTTTTGCATTCCGCTTCACTGAGACTATTGACATGGGAGAAATTAGTACACTGCCTATTCTGAAAGGTTTTCTTCCTGTGTGATTCTTGACCATTGATGCACAATGTTTCAAAAGAAATATTTACATAGATTTGAGAGGCTGACAGTCGTGACTTGATTACCACTGATGCTTTACTTTATTGAAACATTTGTTTTTTTGTTTTTTGTTTTTTTCATCAAACACATCCGATGGGGTAGGCACCCATGAGGAAACACCAAACAGTATATTATATAGCCAAAAGGCTGCATTAGGAGTGCTAATATGTTTTAGAGTGCAGCCATTCTCTAACATATGCCATTTGATATGGGGCTTTCATTCAAAGTGCTTGATAGTACGATGAGCTTGCATATCATATCAGCATATGTAGCCCCAGTGGGAATCCACCCTTAACCCTAGCGTTGTGAAAGCAGTCCTTGTTACTTCTGAGCTACATAGTGCTAGAGTGTTTTAGAGCATCAGAGTTCAAAAGTATATCAGAAAGCACAGTGTGGGATATTTGCTGTGTATCTGGCTTTGTGCTTTATTGTGAAAAAAGTTTGTTTTGCTGATTGTTTTTTATCAGTGTGTGCCAAGTTGGAAGGTAGTTTATTTCTATTCAACTATAAACATACCTAACAGCATTACAGTGTTTTGCTTGTTTAAGTTTTTAAGGTGACTAGGTGCTGAAAGGAAAAACCATCAACAGAACACTTGAAGTGTTAGCATCTGACAGAGATGCTATTGTTAGCATGTTACCAAAAAGGTGCAAAGTTACATATTCAAACATTACCAACATAAGTGTAATGTAAATTTGTGTTTGCCCCCCTGATGAGCATTCAAAGTTCACTAGTGATTCAGTAAAGGACTAGATGTTACAATCCCTGATAATGCATTGCTTTAAATGGAGAAAGTCTTGAGGGATGGCTGTTATGAGGAAAGGCAGCCCAGAAACTTTACCAGCGGGACACATCGTTGTGTCTTTGGTTAGGTTTAGGTATTAGAGATCTGATCTAGATTATCACATTAAAATTTGGGACACATCATCAGTAGTGGACCTTGGATTCATCAGGTGTTTCGGCCATTATCACTAGACACCCTCATCCAAGGAGGCCCTGCCAGGGTTGATCAGGCCCCGGAGTGTGTCACTGGTTTATGTTAAATTGTTATTTCTCTTCTAATTTCTGCTGTATGTTTTAGTCTCCACCAACTACAAACATTTTTGGTCCCTTACAGACTAAATATATCAACCACCTAGCTGGAAAGTTTATATTTGTGGACTAGAAGATACATAAACCATAATGGACTCAACAAGCTCTAAGCAGGGTTTCCATCAAGCCTGGTGGCCCCACTTAAACTGACCCAAGCAGTGGAATTTTATGTGTTTATTTTGAAAAAATGCTACAACACTTAAGTTCGCTAGTTTACCATCAAAAATGGAAGAATAAAGAAGATAAAAAGGGGAATAAATTAAACCAAGTACTAAAGAAAGCACACTGTTTCCTTTTTCCTGGGTACTGGTACACACATAGGTGGGGGAAGTAATTATTTGATTCTGTGCTGAATTTCTAAGTTTCTTCACTTACAAAGAAATGAACAGTCTCTAATTTTATGGTATTTTCATTTTAGTCGAGAGAGACAGAATATAAACCAAAGAACCAAATGAACACATTACATTAAAAGTTCTAAATGAATTTGCATGTTGAAATGAAGTCAAATAAATATTTGATCCCCAAATAAAACATTACTTAGGACTTGGTGGGGAAACTTGGCAAGCACAGCAGTAATGCGTGTCCAGTTATTGGTCACCAAGTTTACACACATCTCAGGAGGGATTTTGGCCCAATCCTCTTTACAGAAACTCTCTAAAATCCTTTAGTTTTCTTGGCTGTTGCTTGGTAACTTGACGTTTCAGCTCCCTCCACAGATTTTCTATTGGATTGAGATCTGGAGATTAACCAGGCCACTTAGTAACTTTAACGTGCATTTCTTTAGCCACTCTTCTGTTGCCTTTCGTATCTTTTAAGCTTTCAAGCTGAAAAACCTATCCACAGCCATTCATGTGCCTCTTCAATGTTCTGGCTAAAGGAAGGAGGTTCTTGTCTAAGATTTTATAGTACATGGCCCCATACATTGACTTTTCAATACGGTGAAGTCGTCCTGTAAGGTTATCAACAAACCAACCCCAAACCATAATGTTTTCACCTTTGTGTTTGACTATAATGATGGTGGTCTTTGTATTATACTCAGCATTTCTCTCCATTTCTCTCCCTGATTTTGGTTTCATCTGACCACAGCACTTTCTCCCAAGGCTTCTCTGAATCATTTAGATGTTTCCTGGCAAACTTAAGACAGGCCCGTTGGTGAATGTGGTCCCAACTGCCTTCAGATCATTAGATCAAGCTGAGTTTCAATTTCTGCTGCAACATTTGAATGTTAGGAATTCAAATTTGGCTGCCTTGTGTCAAAGGTTCATGCTGGTGGTGTAATGATATGGAGGATATGTTCTTGATCTGATCTAAAATACGCACCAAGTTCCTCCTGTATACTTTTGGGCTTATTGACCAACTTTCTCATGGTCAAAGCTTTGTGGAGTCTACAGTCTGGTCTCTGACATCTTTTAACAGCTCTTTGGTCTTACATATGTGTTGGGTAGAAGTTGGAATGGAAGAAGTTGAATCTGTGGACACATTATATAACAAGGTGAGATCAAGAGTATCTGTAATTAACTGGTTGATGTATTGCAATATGTGTGCCACATGGACAAACAGCCAATCTGTTAGAGCTGGAATTCTGGCTGTAAGGTATTAAATTCTTAGTTCACTCAGTGACGTGGAAATAAATTTATAAGTTTTATATAATTTGTTATTTCTGGAGATTGGGTTGCTATTTTATCTCTCTCAATTAAAATGAAACTACCATAAACATTAGAGACTGTTCATTTTTTTTCTAGGTGAACAAACTTACAAATTCAGCAGGGGCTCAAATAATCATTTCCCCCACTGTATACATCAGTGCTACTCAGTCTATGCCACTACGCAATTAGCAATTAGCCAATAGCAGGAAACAAGCACTACTTTTGTACCAGGAACAAGAAGATTTAATTTCTTTTACTTATACCAAATCAAATAATAATCTAGAGTGGGTAACAACCTTAAAACGATATTGAAAACCCCAGTCATGACTCACCAGGCACAGCGTGCTTGTGAAGCGTTTATTTATAGTGAACAGTTTTTATTTGACAGCTTTCCAGTTCTATCTCTACCACTCAGGTCCTGGTGTCACTGAAATAGGGAAGAGCCTGCTGCATCACCCCACCCATGCATATTTAGTTTTTATTTAGTTTTTATGGCTATTTTTGGATTCCTTTTTACAGTAGATTTATATATGTAAGTTGAAATAATGCTCACTTAGGTTTGTTCTGTTACGTTGCTCTAAATAAAAGTCTCATATTATGATGCATACACTCCCTGTAGTCTTTTCTTTAATTAGCTTCAGAAAATCTATTTTGGCACAGTCTACTATAGATAACTATGAGATTATATAGATGAATTCATCATCCTATTCTTCAGAAAGGAACAACACAACCATGACTTAATCAAAAGCATTGTCTATGACCAATATCAACAGTCAACAGTCAATAAAATGAGCAAGTGTTTGAGTTAGCAGCGGGCTCTGTGCACAACTTCCATGGCCGTCATCTCTTCTCTTTTACTTTAAACATACTTTAGTGATGCCATGAAATAGCTCTCCCAAGAGCTCATTTTATTAACTTGACAAATCTTCCACCATTCCACTGCATCATCACCCTTGATAATCTCACAGCGTGGGGATTCGGGATAGGAATGATATTTCCATGTGAGGCACAGGGGTAGAGGAGCTCTAATGGTATTAAATGATTCGTAACTCGGTTATCAATAGTAATGTCCCTCAGGAGGAGAGTTCATTGCCTCAGCTCTCTGGCAGTTGCTGCTGGAGGGTTTGTGTAGCATTAAGGTGCGTCGTCACATAGCAGAGTCAACATTAGAATCCTATTTATTTAAAAATCCAAGGGCCATCCATCTCAGAGGCATATTCCAGGGTTGGGTTAACCGTCCAAGCGGCTAGAGCAAAAATGTCCTGTGTGTCCCTTTTGAAGCTATTTAGCTGCAAAATAAACCAGCAGTAGTAGAATATTACCAGGCTGCCTTTGCTGCAATGTCTACTAGTTTGTGAAAGTTTGATTATAAGATATCCTGTGGAGTTTTCATGTTAACAGTAAGGCATGAATGCTTACTGTTAGAGCATGCTGTTACTAAAATGCAATGACATTTAGTACTTTTAAATGTAAAATCAGTGTAATTATCGACTTTCTAACAACTGTGCATATATATTTCAGATTGATTGATACAATGTGGTCATAAAGGGATGGATATGGACAGCATACCCAGGTAGGTTGAGGCATTTATACAATGTTCAATTCATATTAAGGGGCCCAAAGAAAATATGCACCAAAAAAATATCCTCCATATAATTACACCACCAGCATGAACCACTGACACAAGGCAGCCAAATTGGAATTCCTAACATTCAAATGTTGCAGCAGAAATTGAGATCAGACAAAGTTGTGACATATTTCTGTCTTTCCTGTTGTCATCTAATAGGAGTGGTACACTGCATGTCTTCTGCTTTTGTGGCCCGTCTCCCAGTAGACCAGCAGTTTCTGAAATACTCAGACCAGACCATCTTGCGCTAACAACCATTCCAAAATCGCTTTCTTCACCATTTTGATGCTACAGCAGGTGGTCTTGACTATGTCCACATGCATAATTGCACAAAGTTGCTCCAGTGTGATTGGCAAATTAAACATTTGCATTAACAATGAGTTGAAGAAGTGTACTCAAAGAAGGAGTTGCTGAGTGAAGTTGCTAAAATATACTAAAATATATATCCACAATATCTATTTAACATTTTGTCTAGTGTATTGCAATATATTTACTGTAACAACCAAGAAAGCATATATATATATATATATATATATATATATATATATATATATATATATATATATATATATATATATCTCATATGTACCCTAGGGTCTCCCCAGTTATGAACAGTAGGATAAGAACTCAAAATTTGTATCTTGAGGATCTGAGCAAAGGTTTAAAGGTCAAAAGTTTAATGAGGGCTTGGAAAGGTTGGAAGGTTCTTTCTCCTGAAAAAAAAAAAAAAAAACTGGCATGACATTTGTCCCATTTATTATGTTTATTCTGTAGTAGGTTAGCATACCAATATCACACATCCCTGTGTTCTTGAACATTTGTTTGACATTGATAATCTGGTAGTGGAAGGTGCAAGAACTACAAAGGGGCTTCACCTCATCCCTCCTAAATTCCAAGCAAACTATTCCCTGAAAGAAACACATGGAGCTGAAATCACACAGCTCCCGTGGAGTGACTGTACTCCAAAAACAGTTAGCCAAATGATAAGTAATGTATCAGTCACTATCATCTACTACTTTCAGCGATACCAACCAGCAAGCATTAACATGAAGCTCTACTCGTTGTGGAAGCTGAAGATGATAAAGTCCTTTCATTATTTCATGTGTTGTGCCTCAAACCGAGAAATCAGGTCAGGTGATACGATCTGGTACCATGTGTTGCAGACTTGACATTTATTTTGTCTCTGCTTGACAAGGCCATCGGAAAAGCCTATAAATGGCACTTGCATAATTTTAGACAGAAAGATCACCACCACCTGCTTCTGACAGATCCTGTGAACTCACCAAATGTGAGGAGAGTCCCGGTCATCAGAGCCTGTAATTTAGAAAAGGCCAGCATTAATGAAAGGTTTTGGGCAGAAAGATTCTGACCACCTGGATCTGATGGATCTAGTGGAGCAGACAGATGTGACAGTAGTGTCTGTGCACTTGTATGCTGGGTTAGGGTTAGAAATTGATGTCATTTATGGATGATTTGGGACAGAAACTTGGACTTAGAGATCTTGTTGATCAGACAGATGTGAAAGCAGTGTCTTTAGCCTTTAGGTTTGGTTAGGGTTGGACAGTTATGAAAATGATGATAGTTATACATTTGACATTGCACACCATATTGCAAAACAGAGTTTCACATGTGTTTATTCACATGGGCATTTGAAGTCACTTAACTTTAAAACGTTATGGTTTAAAAGTAATTATGCACAGATAAAAACAGCTAACAAAAATGTCTGTTTTCCATGCGATGTGAGCCACCACTATGCCTACCTGTGAAATTATACCTGGTATGAGATTCTGAAAATTACTCAGGGTATTAGTTTATGCTGGTCCAGTAAAGCAGAATGCATTTTTATGCAATATATTTTATACACAACCATGAATGAAAGTCTCGGGTGAAAACGACCAAACTTACAACATTCATGCATCTCTTGGAAACAGTTTCCAACAGTTATTCTGAAATGATCACAACGCAGTTGAAGGTAATCATGTGGTTCATTTGTCTGTTTTCTTTCAATTGGTCGACTCACGCAGAAATGCAATGCATCATATGAGCACCAGCATAGCAGCTTCTCTTTGCATTGAATATGTATGACTACAAATGCAAACTCTCAGCATGAGTGCACGAGTACAAAAGACATTTGATTGAATGCAGGATCCACATCACCACAAATGTGATACAATGGATGATGTGTAGAAAATGAGTGCATCTACAGGAGAATATTGATAGAAATATTTCTTCCCAGCAGAAAACATTGTTATCATTTTATTCTCCTGCTAAAGTATATCATTATATGTCCATAGTCTATAGCACTGGGACAGGGTGGAGCCTCATTCTGTGAGTTTGTCAGTCTGGAAAATGAAACCAGCAGCAAAGTAAATCAGCAGATTCTAAATTTCTTCTACTTCTTCTTCTTCTTCTTTTTACTTGAATGCACAATCCCCTTATAAAGTAACCTTAGCATATAGGAAAGTAAGAGAGACACAGTGTTCACGGATATCTTCCCTGAGGGCAAAATTCTCTTTTTAGTTACCAAAGGTCCTTTTGGTGATAGGAGCAGGGGTGACGATTAAACCTGAAAAACAGCAACACCTGCAGGACTGGGATTTAATTTCTAACTTTGTTTAAGAAAAAAATGCTGCTAAAGTACTGCAATATCAGCTGGCATATTTCTGTCGTATAAAAATCTAATTTCCAGAAGTAGTTTTCTGCTCCTTTATTGTGTACAGATCAATAAAGGTACTGGTGCAGCTCCAGTGGTGCGAGGGCAGCCACTGTTTACTGGAGCTCGATGGGAACTATTCACACATTAGGTATGAGCAGCATTTATGTCCTGAATATAGAGCAGGCCTTGAGGGTGGGGGCTTAATACTGGGGGGGGATGAGGGACCTTGAAAAAGCAGTTAAACATCTACAAAACATCATTTTGCCTCCCACTACCTCCTCAAAGAAGGTGACCCTCTGACATACAGCGAGGATGTTAAACAACACAGATTATCATCTTTATTTGCTCAGTGTATGTCCGATAATGGTTTAAAAAAATAAGCATCCTTGTGTTCTTCCACATCTTTTTATAATGCAGAAGCGAATGAAAGCCTTATTGTGCTGGAATGACTGCCTCCCAACTGAGGTAATATCCTGCAAACGCTTAAAGCATTTAACAGCCGACAGCTGAGAAAAAATATTTATATTCATTTTCACACAAAAATAATATGTAACAACACCTTATGAATAATGCAAAAGAGCAAAATGTGCAAAATGTACTTTTGTCTCATTCTCCCTTAATTCAATTCCAGCTAACTTTGCATTGTTTGCCTTTATCACTGTCTTATAACAAAAAAAACCGACCAAACAAAAACAAATATGAGCAGGGAAATGCAGTAATAAGATTTACAGTTATCTGGGTTTAAAAAAAACCCAAACATCATCAACATAAAGCAGATTTTGCGCTCTAATTTACATAATCTGCTTGATAACTTTTGTTTTTGCCTTCTCCCACCACCTGCAATGCTGGTGAACCCATACAAAAGCCCAATCTGACTGAGTGTGCATTAAATCAAACAGTTATTAACCAAATCACTGCATTTCTGGGTATTTTTGTGTATTAGACAGTGCAGGTGATGGGGAAGTACTCTGTCCCCAGAGAACCCATACCGATGATATGCTAATACTCTCTTCACATGTCTGTCAACTGCTGCAACGAGTGTACCTTTGGCGAGAAACTAATCTGAGTTTTATTGGCCTGCCAGAAGAAATTTATACATTACTATTAGATTACAGGGGCTGGCAGCTGTACAGTGCGTAGAACTAATGTACTCTGTCACAGATTGTGTGCATAATGAACTTGGGAAGGAAAGTAGCCAAGGAAAGTCTAGCAATGGATGCAGTTGTAATAACACCATCAAAAGCATGGTTCTAGTCAGCAAGCAGGGAAATAGCATCTGTGCGGATGGCTCGGTGCAGCCAGCAGAGTTATCTTTTAAAAACAATACACTCACAGAGCATTTCATGCCCTGCAAGTGGAAGCTTGTGCCATGGATTCATATAAAAAGATCTGATCAAGAGTAATTGAATGTGGAAGCATTTATGCGGCGATACAAGCAGGAAGTAGTTTCATAGAATGGTGGCATGGGCTTTTTGGAGGGCAGTTTTATGTACTCACTAAAATCTCTCTGGAGTCTAGCAAATTGAAAAACATCTCTGACACTCCAGCTGTGGTGACAGAGCTCAAAGAAGTTGGTCCAGAAGTTAAACATAGGCAATACAAATACAAATTCAATTCAATTTTTTTTATATCGCATCAGATTACAATTACAATAAACTCAAGGCGCTTTGTATTGTAATCAGATGACCCCACAGTCACCAAATGCTGGTGACTGTGTGAAGAAAAAACTCCCTTTTAACAACAACCTGTAGCAGAATCAGGCTGGGGGAGGGGCAGCCATCTGCCATAACCTATGGGGATGATAGGAGGAGGACAGAACAAAAGACACGCTGTAGAAGAGAGCCAGAGATTAATAATATGTAATGAATGAGTGCAAAGTGGTGTTTAAACACACAGAGATGGAAAAGAGGCAAGTCAACATTTTTAAGCCTAATCTTATTGGGGTGATATAGTTACTAAATCACTTTCAATTAAAATTTAGAAATAGTGCATTCATAAATTTGAAGTCTTTCTTTCAGTTCTAGTTTTACCTTGTCTTTCCATATGAAAACTCTCATTAGTTAGATACTATGTTTCTTTAGATTTTGAGTTATATCATCCTCCTAAGCAGCCAGTCTTATTGTAAATCAATCAGTTAGCCTCTTTTTCTGTGTGTTAATGGTCATGAATTATGCCATGTTCTAAGACAGCAAAGCAGAGGGGGATGTCAACGGATGATCTGATAAAGGGAGGGCACTTTGGGCAAACTGCAAAACAAGACAGACATGGAAACAAGCCTCAGACAGAGACAGCCAAACACAGGCCAAACTGTTTAGAGGTGAGGCATATGATCAGGAAAGACAGAAGAAAACAGGAAGCAATAAGATATAGAAAACAACAACAAATCTCCAAAGTGAAACATGAAATAACCAAAAGATAAATAACTAACAGTGAGAGATGCAGAGTAAAGGTAAACTGGATGACAAGACCAGGGGAACACAGAAGGAACAGCAGAAGCAACAACAATTAAAAGTCCCTGGGAACTATGACATCTCAAACTAACTGAGCAGCTTTTATCACCTAACCCTAACTGTGTCACAGAACATGAGAGAACTGCAGAAATTCATGTCCAGAAACACAAGTTAACAAATTAATCTTTCTGCTGCAACTTCTGAAAACTGCTACTTAAAACATGGAGTTGTGTGAGAATTTTTACAGCTAACTGCTTCTCTTTGAGACGATAACTTTGGCAAAAATGAGCAAAAAAGGAGGAAAAACAAAAAAAAGTAATTAGCTTTGGTGTCGGTACTGTAGTGTAGCTAGTTTGCAATTATGGAAGAAAGGAGGATGCTAATAGGAGACTGCTTTGAATGGGTGTCAAACAACAGATAATAATAATAATAATAATAATAATATTAAGAAGAAAAAGAATTTATGATCTACACCAAAGGACACATTACTGTTTACTTCTGAGATGTCAGTGACTTTGACAAAACTGCAGTATCGGGAATAGTGTGAATGAACTTATTTAGAAAGTCACATAAATGTTACACAACACTATAAATAAAACCACATGTATGATTTAAACTGGTTATGGATCTTGTTTGAAGGTGACTCTAAGTAACTGCTGGAAATTTCATGACGGTTTCAAAAATTGCTATCAGACTAAAGCAGTTGTTTGTGTCCATATACATAAAAAAATGGAAAACCTTGTGAGTGTTTTCACAAACTGCTGTAAGTATACATTACTGTGCAAAATTCTTAATCCACCCCTCATAAATTTATGTTTTTCTTCCAAGGAGCCAGACTTTGTTGTTTTTTTTGTTTTTTTTAAATGTATGTTTTTCATTGGACATTGGCCACTTTTTCACTCATTTTTAGCCCAGCTCATCTACATGACCCTTTGCAGGGGATGGGTTGTAAATGTATTCATGCAAAATACTGACTTTCAGGCTTTTAGAGATGCAAAAAAACATTTTTTGTTGCTTTTTACAGTGTATTTTTATTTATGTTTAAACTTGTTCCGATAAATAGCAGCACCTGTATCCCATTCTCCTAGCAAACTCTAAAGCCACGAGGGGTGGCTGAAGACTCCTGCACAGTACTGAATGATTGCCACTTAGGTTACAGGATTTTAATCAAGAAGATTGTATGAATATTTTCATCATGATGCATTCTATCTAGATTTGTATGCATGTATATAAATATCTAACAGATGCAAAGATGATCTTTGCATTGATTTCTGTTATAGAACTCATGACTGCTTGTGTATCCACACCAACTCACTTCTGCAGTCAAGCTCTTGACCTTTTGATGTATGCCTGAAGAAAGTTGTTTCTGGCCTACTCCACTGTAAATGCCTTGGTGTCATCTTCAACTTTTCTCTCTCTCCATGCTGACTCATCCTTTAGCTAGCAGGCCTTTTTAGTAAGCCGCCTTAAAGCTATCAACAACATACAGACATAGTTCATGAGCACAACGTCAGTGGGAGAGAGAAAACAAAAACAGAAATAAAAGAAAATGCTTTTGTGAGGCCACTTGTGTGGAAAAGAGGTGTGGAGCACAATCATAGTTGGAGCTGCAGAGTGACTGCCCAGAGATGTAGTCAGCACGCTGTATCAGCGAGACTGTACAATGAATCACACGTTGTGCAGCCACTTAGGTGATAAATATACAAGCATGAGGTCTAACATACAAGATAGGACTCATTGTTGGTAGGGTCTGGCCTGTATTTCATACCCTGGGCAGCCCTGATGATGGATGACCCCTCGCTTGGTAATATTTCTTCCACAATCTTGGTTCAGACACAATGAAAGAGTGGGGAGCAGCCCATTGTGGAGGTAAAAGAAGGCTGGGATGTTAAGGAGGGCCGATGCGAGCGCCTGAGGTGCGAAGAATCCCACGATTAGCTTATTATTATTGACAAATCCCGAATTCATCAATTTGTTACAAAAATCAATCAGGGTTTTTTAATCTGGTCTTTTCAAACGGCTGGATCAAATCCTCTTAGTGGTCACCTGAAGTTTAACAAAAAAAGCTTTCCTTGTGTTTTGTGTAAAGAGACAACACTTTGTGGCAACAAATGAGCCACAAGAACCAAAATGTATTTGTGTGTACACTTGTTGTTTCCTGGCAACATGTTCCCCTGAGAAAACAGCAACTCCTTGAACAGTGGTGCCCTTCCTAACCGCACTGCTTTGGCTTTGTTGTCTGAAGCCAGTCTGGAAGATGCTAAAGGGAAGCAAGATAAATAATGACAGATAAAAGCAGAAACAAAACCTGAGGTGGGGTCTCGACACCTTGTCCAATTATCATTCTTTTTTAAACAACAGCTGGCAGTTCCAGTCTAATCACGTCTGCACTGACACACAGAATCTGAACACCCACACAACGAGGCAGACTCCTCCATCGCCTGTGAAAAGCGTCCAGCCAATGTCACTAAAAGTCTCTTGCTTCTCCATCCTGACATCAAGCTGAACAAGCAAAGCTTCAGGACTCAGAGTCAGACATCGCTCCTGGCAGCACACCTTGCATTTTTGCCTCTGCCCATTTTATTAATGCGTTTCTCTCTTATTATTTGCCTTCGGGGCTATCATTGCTTCTCTTATACAGCATCCAAAAAATAATTCACAATCCCCAACGGGCTCTTTTATGAAAACGAAATTTGGGGGAGATTCGAGAAGTGAGACTTTGAAGCTTTTAGCCAGAGGCATTTCCAGGATTTTTTTTTAATGGGGTGGCACAGACTGGACAAAGAACCTGTGGTGGATTGGATGGGCTGTAACAAATGAGAAAATTATCTCATAAATAAATTAAAATCAGACTGTTATAATTATATCTTCATAGTGGACAAACCGCCAGCCTTTATAAACTATAAACATGCATTAGAAGCAATACCTGAAGCTGAAGCTGAAAAATGAAGCCTACACAATGGGGTGACAAAAGCTGCTGTTCCTCTAGTGGCCACTTGAGGCTGGCTTCAAACGTGAGTAAAGAGTCATTGAGTCCCTTGTCAAAATGTTCAACTGTACAGCTTTGATAAACATGCTTATAAGACTAGTGAACATGTTTTAATCTTCCTCTGTGGATTATTATCATATATCTATTTACTACCTCCACTAAGAGTGGTTCTTCTGTTTTAGGCATCTTTTGCCGATGTGTTGTTCTTTCTGTCTGCAACACAATAGCTCAAAAACATTTTGGATTAATTTTCATAAAACTTTGCAGAGTCAGGTCATGTTAGCAATCGGTTAAAATTTGCCTTACATCCACCAAGATCTGTAAAGCCAACTCAATGATTTATTGGTCATAAATTGAAGAAACTATTTTAAACTTGGATTCTTACAATTGTCAACATGTAGAAAGCACCATATAAGGATTTAAAATATGTCACATCGGACCTCTGACCGGTCTTTAATGAAGTCGTTTGGAATACGTCAATGGAATTATAATATATAATTTAATTAATGCTAATATATATTAGGATTACAGGCTGATGTCTCATACTAATAGTTCAGGAATGCTGTGCTTTCGCTTTGGTAAGAGAAATCTGATTAGCAGCTTTCTATCCCCGTGTAAAGCAGTAATGAAGTTTATGAATGCAGTTTGGTAATAGCTATATAATAGCCAAAAAGGCTAACATGAGGAAGGTGTGTTTCATAGAAACAACAAATTCAAGTGCCTCTTAAAAATAGCAGAGCTAAGCATATCAGATTGACAGGTATACATGATATCGTCTGTGTTCCTAAACATTACATTAACTAATCAACATGACTTACACTATAATTACACACTCAAGTCCTCATTTACACACCAGATACTTAGATTATTTTAGGATTAACTGCACTTTTTAACTTTGCACTTTTTAATCCCCATTGAAAAGTGCAAAGAAAATGAATTGTAATTTCTGGTTTGAGAGACTTTTCTGTAACTGTGATCAGGGATATAAATCACAGTTGGATGATGGTGCTTGAATAAGATTTTAAGAGAGAAAAAAAGGTGCAAGTAGCCTGGGTACCACGTCGAGTTGTTTCTTCTTCATTATCTGGTATTTTTTGAGACAGATATTCTGAACGGAGCTAAAAAAAAAAAAAAAAAGTTAAGTGATAACAGAAATGAAATGCACACACTAGAAAATGAGCTGCTAAAGCAATCTCTAATTGTGTGATGTGGTACCTGTGGTGTTAATGTGAATTGTTTGAATTGTTTTTGAGCTATTGTATTTGCAAGAAAACAATGGGGTTTTTTTTAAGTTCCTTAGCTCATTGATCAGCAAAGTTTTTTTTACTTACATTTTTTAAAAGCGTTAAGCAATACAATGTTGTCACATTAGCAGGCAGAATTGTGCAGCAAGCTGCTATAATTAGATGTATCTCTTCCATATGTACCTGAAATGTACAGCAGGCATAAAGTTTCTCCTGTGCATCATTTACGCATGACCACAAAATTTTCTGCATGCTGTAGCTTGGTGGCTAAACAGAAAAAGGTTTTTGGAGTACAATAAAGGTAACAGTAAAGTTTAATTAATACTGGGCAGAATCAGAATAACAGAATCATTACCAGGGAGTCTGATGCATATGCACTGAGCCCAATAGTGAATTCTGTTCGGCCTTTTTCACTTAAGCAATGCCACTCCCAGCTGAATGTTTGGTTTTTATGTCAATGCACTATTTTATCTACCAAATAACCCATTGCTTTCTATACCTTACTCGTGATCTTGTTCATCAAAAAGCTCCCTCATTTGTGCTGACATTATAGAAGTCAAAATTGCAGTCGGCTTCATTTAATTTGAAATCACAGGTGCACAACTTACAGATGGGATTATTAGAACCTTACTAACAGGTTTTTTAATGTCCAGCATCTCTTATAAATTAAACGTATGCTTAGTATTGGGAATGTTGCCTTAAGTTCAAGTTCTAATCTAAGAACAAAGTTACAAATGAGGCCCCTCACTTCCTCCCTTGCTGCCCTCATAGTCACTACCACCACTAGGGGCCCCTGAAGGCAGGTTATTGGCTGTTAGTTGGATGGGACCGGTCCCTTCTGGGGGTCCTTGGAGATCAGGACTGACCGGCCTTCAGTTAGCCATTCTAGGTGTCTCTCATTGACTATCAGCTGGTTCATTTGTGCTGCCAGACGCTCATGAAACGCAGTCAGCTTCTTCAGCCAGTAGGCGTGAACCATGTCAGCTTGTTTTATTTCAGGTAAAGCTGCTATTGAGAGATTTTGAAACTAGTTAATTATCATTAGATTCACTTATTATATAGAAGTTATTTACTCTTTAATTTTACAGATTTGAGTAGGTTTTTTTGCTAGGTTTTTTTTTTTTTTTTTTTTTTTTTTTTTGATCTTTTGATCTCTGAAGGGAAAATGGAATTATTCTCTACTAAAAATTCCACAGTGCCGCTTATCCACACAGGCTAAGGCTCTTCTTTTTTCCCTTTAAAGCTGTGAGACTGTAACTTTAGGGGTTAATCAGTCACATATCAAAAGTGTACCACCTTATAAACTCAGCAGCTATGTTATTAAATGTATTTTTGTATTCTTTCGAAAATTTGACTGTCCCTCTTTAAACAGATTATAAGTTCCATCCACTTATGCAACCTATTAGTTTTTTAAAAAAGTTTAAGCAATAAAGCCCCACTAAGTGAACACTGTGTTAAGTAGCAACTTATGAACACCTATGAATGGGGTCTTTGTAACTGTAAGGAGAGACTGATGCTGTTCTCCCATGGTACACTGTGAAACCTCCATGCTATTTTACAGATGTACCCTCTCTCTCAGTGCAGCTGCTCAGGCTTTAAAGAAGCAATTAAAACAAGACATTCTCCTGGAACTTAGCTGGGCTGCTCTCTTCATATGTTGCCGAAGATAAGCTGCTCAAACGGCAAGCCTATTTTTCTACCTCTCAAGGCACGAGGCGGATGAGAAGCAGAGGAAGAAGGGGAAGGAATAACACTATAAAGCTTGATATCAACTCTGGTCACTGAGTCACGGGAAAATCAAGGGTAAAAAATTATCTTAATTTGCTAATCATATGGTAATCTGTAACGCTTTTATGCCTTTGACCTGAAGCCAGTTTATTTGCTTTGCCTTTGCTGTTTGTTGTATGTGATAAGTTCCCTAATTCAAGAGAAAATATGTATTTTTGGTTTGTGATAAAGAAAAGATTTTATCACAAACACTGATTTCTAGTAATGGGTCATCACAGAAATTTCCTATCATATAAGATCAGTATTTTTCTGTCACTGACAATTTCAAATGAATCTAGATCACGTGACATTCTCCACGAGTGTGGAAGTACCAAAATCTGCAGTTCCTCTAACAGCCACATGAAGCTAAATCCCAGCGTAAGACAATCCACTTAAACTCCAATGTTAAAATGCTCAACTTTACAGCACTGGTATCATAGAATCAAACTGGTGCAAACAAGCATTTTTTGCTCTCAACTTTATTTATTTATTTTTGTTAGCTCCCTAATCTGCATACTGATAAGGCTTCAAGTTCAAGGTGTGGTTGCTTTGACTCACCGGTGCGCCAACAAAGGCAGCTGTAGCCGATGGTGTCAAATTACAGGAGCTGGCCAGGCCTCAGCTCCCTTAGTTTGAGTCACTGAGCTGGACCTTTTGATTGTGTCTGTGTTGTTGGTGCCTTTTGGAGCATTTCTGTTTGAATTATTTGACAAATTAAATGGCCTGGTGTGAAGTACAGACCATTCAAGAGGTTTGTGTTTCAGTTTCAATGAGTGAAATTCTAGTATTTCATTAGTTTATTCCTTGCAGGTCTGCCCCTTTTCCTTAAGAGACTCTGAAATTTTGTCAGGTTAAAGTTAAACTAGGGCTCGGCTATACATCATGGCCAAAATGTCTGTGTAAAAGTGTCAAAATCTGTCTGTGTCAACACAATACAAAGACAGTCTTAAATGTTCTCTCTTTGTAACTGTTGACAGCTTTAGTTAGTTTTCAAAGGTTTTAGAAAATCACAGAAAATCACACCTCTCTTTAAATACAGACTCCTTTACTCCTTTAAGGTATTTTTGATAGAAGGACATCTAGACCATTGTATTGTGTAAAACACATTAAAATTGAAATGAGATAATTAAGTTCTGAATTCATTTAAATCCTTAATTTGTTGTTAAACAGTTTATTCAGTAATCGTGTACCTTCCTAAAGACTGCTACTTTGGCGAGTTTCTAAATCAGATGAACTAGTAGCTAAGTCTTGTGCAAGGTGTACTTAAAATAAATGTTGAAACTGAGAAGTTTGTTTTCCTAAAATCTATATTCAGTTTGAATTAGATTCCGGTAAAACACTGAACGCTGCTATTGCACTATTCTAGTAGTGTAGTGTGTGTTTCTACACTGTGAGATTTATTTACATATTTATAACAATTATCTACAAATGAGACGCACAAAACGTACAAAACGTAAAAATAATTATGAATTTCAGAATTTCATATTATATAACATTTATTTTGCGATGCCAAATCTCAGGCAGGTTTCTGATACACACTGATTATCTTTACTCTCCTTACTGTCACATAGAGGTGACTTAAATGTTGACTTTGGCATGAACCTGACAACTTCTCTGTTTTCCAAATATAAAAAGCACCGAGCTGCAGTGTCCTGTAGAGGCCATTACCACGGGTTGCCCAGCTGGCGGAGGCAGCTGAGAAATGGCTCTGGGACCTGCACATCTATCACAATCTGCCCCCCTTTTTTCGTGGAGAATCCATCACCTGAGATTTGGCCTGGAGTCACTCGCTCACCAAGGTAATTTTCAGCCAGGGAGGGAAACTGAGCCGGGTCAGGACGTGAGGTTTTACTCATAAAAGTGACCTCAAAGGTAAAGCGAGAGGTGGCTAGATCGACAGATTTGCCTCCTCTGGTGCCTTTTACTCCGATGATAGTATGAACTTAGATGTGGACTGTGTATCGTTCTGACTGTAAAGGTGTATTGTTCAAGTGTAAATACAATACCAAGGTTTACCAAGGTGGTAAAAAGAGAGTCTTGGTTTTTAATCGACATATTAACCCCTAATATTGATCTGTCCCTCTCCACTGCTCCCGCTCTGTTTCTCTCTCTCTGTCTCCACATCTTCAGTTTAGGTTTAAAATGTATAAACCCCTGACCTCACTATGTGCTCCATCTGGACAGATCAAAGATTGCCAATCTTGTTCAAAGAGTGTTCCCCCACAGGCACAGTATTGAGACACTGAAGATGTATACACATACGTTTTCTGTGTCACTAGGTATACAGCAAACATTTCAAACCCAACATGTTGTTTTAGTCTCAATTGGTACTTTGAAACTAAAGGAACACAGAGAGCAAATTGAAAAAGAAACAAATCACTAGGACCTCTGTGAAGTAACATTTATAACATATACAATCTGATGTTATTATCTTTGTTGCCATTCAGATTGAGCACCTTGGTTGTAAAAAGCCTTAAGCATTCAGCCTGGTTGAAATGGTCTAAGCTGTACAATATGTTGTTCGACCACATCATCATCACATCACCTCTCGGCTACATCCCTTTGCCTCCAAGGTTTCTCTGCAAAAGATTCTTTATCCTTGTCATGACAATGTAGTCTCATTCAGGGCTCTAATTAAGGATAAATGTATGTAAAAGGGTTTTTTTTTCTGAAATAGCGTATATGCAGCTTCTGCCAAACCTTTCCACTCACTCCACATCTTGGTACACTTTATCATTGCTTAAAAGTAGGCTTTGTGTTTGTAGTTTGCCTTGTAAAACACTGAATGTTCTTTTCTGCAAACAGTAAACAATTGTCAAAACGCCTACGTCAAAGTAAAAGAAAACCAACCATCTGCAGTGAGTCTGGCAGGTATAAACAATAACTGTAGATGCTAACATGTGGAGCAAAGGAATGAATCAGAGTTCAAAGAATGAAAATATGCCCTCATTGAATATGTTCCCTATCAAATAATAACCTCTCAAATAAATGATTTTTTTTTTTGTTATTCAACCATCTAAGCTACTTTTTTAACATTGTAATGAAGCTAATCCTTGGGATGGAGAGTGAGAAAGTGAGGGAGTGCAAAAGATGATGAACAATAAAAAAGGTAGAACAGACAATATATTCAAAGAAAAGAGTATGGCAGTAAGTAAGACACTGATTCAACAGAAGCCAAGGAGTCAGTCAGCGGATACACAAATAATACATTTAAATTTGGTTTAATAGATTTTTTTTAAAAGATCATTTTATTAGACTCCTGCTTGACTTTTGATAGATCACTTTTAACTACTATTTCCCTTGCCCGTATTTATCATCAGTCTGTTCTAGACTGTCTGGCATCATTTTGAGTCATTTTGGCCTGTCGTGAAAGTGAAGGTACACCTGGACACATCAGCAGCAAGTCTTTTTGCCAAATTAGTTAGATTTGATTTTTACATTTGATTTGACCAATTTTACGTCAGTTGTTTTAGTCATGTCCAGTCTAAAGAAACAAACTACATTGTGGAACTTCCTCGAGGGGTGCTTTCTCTGAATGTGGGTGTTAATGGCAGTTAAGTTATCTCGTCCAATGGTGGGTGGGTCTTTTGCTGTGTCCCCCTCTCCTCACCCTTAACCAGTCGCGGGAGATAGTTGCTCCGCCCTGAGCCTGGTCCTGCCAGATGTTTCTTCCTGTTGGAGTTCTTCCTTTTCAGTGTCGCCAAGTACTTGCACATACTGTAAGGGGTCATCTGATGGGGTTTTCTCTGCATTATTTTGGGGTCTTTGATTTACAATATAAAGTGCCTTGAGGTGACTGTTGTTGTGTTTTGAATAAAAGTATATGAATGAATCAAATAAAAATAAAATAAATTGAATTTAATATCAAGCTGTCAACATTGATTACATTGTGTAATACATCTGCTTAACTTTTATTAAAGACCACTGAACCTTTTGACGTCCTATATTTCAGTCAGTTTATGTGCCTTGACACATACATTTCCGGCATAAATGTACTGTCATCTTTTTTGTTTCAAAAGCCAAAAAGGAGATAACAAGAAGTTGACTCTGAAGCAAAGCCAAAAGCAGATAATTTCACAGTTTAACTGGTTTATTGACTCGAAGTGACAATGCACAGGGGAGAGTTCGAGAAGACTGAGCTGGTTACTGGGAGAGGAAAGGTAGGTTAGCCAAGGTGTATCCCCAAACAGATGATCAAATTATCATTTGTAAGGAGAGTGAGGTAGCATATTTTCCAAGCCCAAGAGTGAAGCTCACAAAGGGGTCACTGGTCTGTGGTTTGAGTAATAGGAGGGTGGGCAGGCAGGTGAGATGAAGGAAGGAGTTGTCCCATCACACATTCAGGACGGAATGGACCAGCCTGACAGAAATGGATAAGTTGCACTGAGAAGGAAGCCTCTCTTCGGCCACTCGGGAGCAATGGAAAACAGGAAAACAAAGACATTACAATAGAGAATTTGGGAGAATCAGGGAGAACCGTGATAAAACCTGATTACCACTCTGGAGAGGCAGACAATCTGGAGACTGGGTGCTGGAGCTGGTTCTTAAGTAGTGGCTGTTGATGAGACTGGTGACCCACAGGTGAGCAGGATGAAGAGCAGGAAACCAAGACTCTACCCAGAGGTGGACTTTCATGTGCCCAACCCAACCTAGACTCAGTAAGAGTCCGAAGGGCCAAACAGAAAACAGACCAGTGCTGGACTATGACAGTCCAAATCATTATTATCAGTAATGACCCAAACTGACGATCCAGATCCTAAAACTTGTAGAAAAGAAAAAAGGACTTATTTACATATTTATAGAATAAATGCAAATATACATTTTAGATTGATTAATATTGTCCCTTGATTGCCAAGCCTTTGGAGAACAATTAGAAAAAAAATGTTCTGATAGCATAAGGTTAGGATTATGACTAGGTGATAACTTAGAGCCTCACACAGTTAAAAGCAGAACTGATCTTGCCACAAAACACAAAGTGTTAACTCAGGGTTCTATAGGTAAACAAATTGCTTAGATTCTAAATAAGGCAGCAATCAAGCATATTACCTTTTTACAATATAGTATACATTTTCTAACTGTTAATGTTATTAAATCTAAACACTTTCAGCTCCACAGCATGATCACAAATCTTCCATATACCTTCCATATATATTTCCACAGTAACTGCTCAGCCTGTGTAAAAATTGAGAATAATATCAGAATAATATCTGAGAATTTGTTTTAGTGTTTTAAATTCATTATTCATTCATGACTCATCCATTATGTTAATTAAAGCCATTATGACTTTAATTAACTTTCCTCATAACATTTATGTGACTAATTAAAGAACAACTTATATCATTTACCACAGAGAAACTTACACCTAAAACTAGTTATTCTGGATTTCCCACTTTGTTACTTTGTTAATTTTTGAGTGTTAAAATATTTTATGCCAGTGCTTGCTTGGTGATTTGCTACAACATACTGGTATGCTATAGGATTTTGAGACACTCATACAAAAATAGTTATTAATCGACTGTTATTTACTGCAGTCATTCTTCATCCATTCATCCATTCATTCTCTTTTTGCAGTTGTTTCTTGTATAGAGGCAAATTGTATACTCCCCTGACATGGATTTCTTTCATTATAAAAAAAAAGAGAGCAAGAAAGCTATGTCAAAGGGAGCCTCAACTAGTTTGTGCAGTTATAGATGTGGTAATTATGAAATTAGCTCTATGTTAACTGTAAAAAACTGGCATATGCATAAAAGGCAATGGAGTAAAAGTATAATCAAGTGTGAAGCTAGCATAGCAGAGGAGACCTCACACAATAGTGGCAATATTTGGCAAAAGTGGCAATGTAACTCATTAAAGAATCATATTAATCATTTACCACTCAGTAACTTGAACCAAAAATGAGCCGAAATTTAAATTAAAATGCTTTAACATGCTTTGACCACTAAATATTTGAGAGCCACTATACCATACAATTTGCAGAATTGTTAATGAATTTATCATCAATGATGATTCTAACCCAATGCTTTTCAAATATGTAGTTTTTTCTCTTTAATATAATTGATAACTGAAATTATTTTTGACCCAGTCTTAGGCCAGTAAGGTTAGTGATGTGATATGACATGATCAACCTATTCAGTTGTGCTAATTCTTATAGCGATAAATATGGATCCTTGTCTCAAAGCAAAAAATAAGGAACTGCCAGGTAATATTCAGAGTATGTTTTTTTTTTTTTTTTCAAAGAAGTAAGTTGTAATTTAAGGGTTTTTTGTAACTTCAAAACAGGGAAAGTACATACTACAAGAAAAAGCTTTTGTGTTTCTGTGCATGGAGTGAAACTGTGGAACAGTTTGAATATGTTGAAGCAATATCCAAACATAAAACAGTTCAAAAACAGTTATAAAGATATGATCTTCTTGAAATATAAAGAAAGGGAATATGTTGAAATTAAGTGAATGTCTCTATTTAGAAAATTTCATGATGTGATATTATAGTATATAGTATATATTATATCAGAAATCTGTTCACTATTTTTATTACAGATTATATCAGTAAGGAAGCTGACTAAATATTGACTGATAACTTATGGCAAAGGGGTGGGATTAAATAAGTGTGTATTTCTTCCCACTCCCTTTCAACATGTAAATGAATCAGAAAAGAAGCAATATTGAAATGTATTGACTTTATTTTGTATAGTATTCTTTCTCTCTTATTTTCTTTTCTAAATGTACCTGTATATTGTTTACATGTTTGAAATAAATTAACAAACAAGCAAACAAACAAACAAGACATGACAGTATGACATTTGATTCCTTTTTTTCTGTGGGGAGTGGTATATAAAGCTGTCAAATTTGTTGTCTCAAATCCCTGTATGAGCTGGATATGTTTGCTGAATTCTTGGTGTCAAAGTGTAACCTCTTCTAACATAACAGCATAATTAACTAGAGTTGGGGCTCGGGTTAGGATCTGAAACACCCATATGGAAAAGGTTTTAACAAAAAGCCTGAAATGTATGAAAGTTCAGTTACAGTGTCAGCATAAGTGGGTTGTTGGTGCCTGGTGGATGTTAAATCTGGTGGAGGTTATTGAGGGTATACTCTGACCGCTTGATATTGGAAGAATGGGAGGTGGATGTTAGGGCTATCAAGTGGGAAGATCCCGTCACAGATGCTACACTAATTTAGGGCCACAATAGTTACAGAATGGCACTTGGCATAAATAGAGTCAGCGATGTGTAGCGGCTCAACAAGCCCCCACATTTTTTTTCAACCAATGGCTATCGACAGCCAATAAGATTGACTTGCTAACTTGATTCACCATCTATGTGATCTTCTTCCACAACCAAAAGCTGGACCTGTGAGTGCAAAATCAATGAAAAGTTGATTACAGCCATTCAAATCTTCCCAGTGTGCTGCAGCTTTTGTTTGAAAAGCAACAGCAAAAACCATCTCCAAAATTATGTTTGGAGAAGGCTTGCATGCATTGTTGGAGTTGATGGTGAGCTTGAAAGCAAATCTATTGATCTTCCAGTCTTTCTTTTCCATTACAGTTATCTAATTAGCACTTGTACCATTATGAAAAGGCAATACCATGTATTTTTTCCCTTTTCTATTGTCAAAAAACTGTTGCCATGGGCCACTAAGCAGATGAAATTGTAGCCCTGCCTTGCTTTTAATTTGTCAAAAACTGAGCAACCTATCAATGAAGATTTGTGAGATGTACTTGTTTGCAACAGTAAACTGCAAAATTTCCAACCTCGGCTTCTAGCTCAGCTTCAGCTATCAGCATTCCACTTGAGGCCAGAGAGATCAATGAACTGAAAATAAAAAAGCACAAACTTGGGTTGCAAAACAAAATGAATGGCCTCATTTTCTACTTTCTATGTTTTTTTCACAACATTTGTAAACCCAAAGGGGCATAAGAGAGATTTTTACTCTCCCCCTCAACACAAACAAATCTGAAGGGAACCATACGTTACTTAAATCCCCTTAAAATAACCAGCAACAGCAAGGATGTTGCTTCAGCAGCGCACGCGTGTAGTAGCAAGAGTTGGTGACTAATAGATAGATAACTTTGACCAAACATTCACCTGCTTCCAACTTTTTCATCATAATAAATTGAAGTGGCTATGGTCAGCATCAGCCAGCATGTGTTGCAACAAATGACGAATCTTCTTGTGGCTTATTTGTCAAGGTACGTGGACTGTGAAATCACATTTAGCCAGTTTTAATGATTAGAAGAAAGGAACATATCATACATTTGCCAGAACAAGACAGCAGGACAAATGAAGGAAATCATTTCCCCTTTCCAGTAGTAGTGCAAGTATGTTCACTAGGAGCCAGTTTACTATGTTAGGCCTTATAGATGGAAATTGGAAATTCCCTAATACCACCTTACAGACAATAATAAAAGGGTTAGTCCACAATACAGTATACTGCCAGATAGAAGTCAGAAAAACCAATGATATTCTGAAAAACACACACATGCTCACACACAAATCAATCAAAGAAATCTCTGTGGTAACATGAGAGGTTTCAAATACTCCCAGTCTCCATTCTGTTGAAGAAGAAATCACCAGTCGTAGACCTCTCAATGCCTGCTTCATTGTCTTTGAGGATCCCACTTCGGGGGATTATGCTCAGCATTTATTAGATGGGTTTCCTTTTTTGCCTGCAGGCAGATACAATGGAACAAACATCTCATTCATCTAAACCTACTGGATACATATCAAAAAAGTACATGACAAATAAGCCTGTCAAAAGCCCTTTCTAATCTTTGTAGCTCAAAAGATACAGTTGCCTTTGACAGTTCTTATTGAGACATAATGAATTACATGTCAGCGTTTTATAAAACACGACTCAGATGGAGTGATGTGAGTGTTTGTCTCCTAGAATGATGTCCGTCTCACTTTATCTTTGTGTGGCATAATCTGTAATGACCTAGAATAACATTTTCAACATAGTGGTTTATCTTATCACATTACTCCTGAATTGCACACTTGAATGGATTGTAGTCTATTTAAACGCATAGTAAGTCACTTCTTAAAGTTATTAAATACAGAAAGAGTAATGTACTGACAAATAATTAAATGGTGTTTAATTATGTGTTCCAACAAACTGCACTTTCATGAACGTAGTGTTAATCCATTTAAAATTAAAAGGACCAGGCACCTGTATGTGGAAGGGGCCATGTTGCCCCGTCATGTTGAATACAGAGGCCAAAACATCACTGTTCCAGCTAATTGTGTTTTATGTATGTGGCTAGAGGCTGGCCATATAAATAGTATGCCCTATTAGTTGCTTTTTAAAATCACAAATTGTTATAAAAATGTTCATTTTATGCAACTGTACAGTAAAAACGTAGCAGCTGAAAATGATTCTTTTTAGAACAATATACTAAAATACACTCAGCAAACTGACCAGTCTGTTTTCAGTACTTCTTTACACTTCCACAATACTTCATGAACAAGTAGTGTACATCTGACAGCCACCACAAATTCATTTTCATTAAATTGACAATGAAAAAGTGCTGAGTGTAATAAATATGCCTGTAATATGCCACAAAACTGTATGTTGGCATTCACTGAATTAGCAAACGATAATCTGCCATACTGTATTATGTAATTAATGAATTCATGTTTTTTTTTTTTTTCTCAATCAATGAGCTATGGTCCCCTACACAGAACTCCTTTCACAAGGAGCAGGAAGTTGTGAATGAGTGATTTCAGATGAAACTTTCATCAGAAACACCAAACTAATAGGCTAGCGCTAATTTAGATTACATCTGTGGCCTAGTCAAGTCTAACAGTCTCTAATCACTCAACAAAGAAAGACATCAGTCTGGCTGATCCAATCTTGTGCTAACACTAATAAGGGGCCTCTTTTGCCCTCTCTGCATATCATGTAGTTTCTACACTATATAGTTACACTTAACTTTAAAGCATGAGGCACTTATGTTAAATACACGCAAGATGTTTACGTAAATCCAAGAGTTGGCCAATCCCTTTTTTTCAGTGTAGGAAAAATCAGTGGTTGTCTTGGAATTGTACTGCTTTTGTGATTCTTTTATTTATTGACAAATGACTGCAAGTAGTTGCGTTGCACCCTTTCGACTGCAAGGCGATCGCATAGGTCACGTACTAGGATGCAAACTGTCTCCAAACAATCACAGCCGGAAAAGGTTTGCAAATAAAACCAATAATATTCATAAATGCAGTCACATTGCCAACATGTTGCCATTAATTCAATTCAGTCTGCACAGAGGGGCACAACTCAGAGGGGAGACAACTCAACTCACTGCCCACTAGTTGGATTTTTTTTATATTTCTAAGGTTACCAAGTACCATTTTGCACTTTAAACACCATCCTGCAGCAACTACGTCACAGTATAATATGATGTGTGGAGGGATTTTTGTTCCAAATCTATGAGGTTCTGGCTGGATTGTACGATAGTTCATGTGAATTCCTGTTTAATTCAGTTTTCTTTGTTTCTTCATGCTACCAATCTCTCATATTACCACATCCTCAAATATGTTCTATTGGATCAAGAGTTAGTGACAGGGAGGCCAGTGGCTTTAACAACCTCAATGTCCAATATATCAAATCAGTTTGAGACAAAATTTGCTTTGATGTCGTGCATTAGCATGCTACAAATAGCCATTAGATGATGGTCATAAGTAGGGATGGGTATATCGAAACCCGTTTCTTGTTGAGAACCGGTGTTGTGCCAAAAAGTGATTGTCTGCCAAAAACTGATTTCCGGTATTTGCCAAAAACTGATTGCTCATATTTAAACTGCTATAAGTAACTTGTTGGGCAATAATATGTGAAACATATGTCAAATGCATCCCTTATGGATGACATAAAGTCATCTTGAGCCACAAACAACATTCGTGTAACAAGGTAGAAGCCGCAATCAGTTTTTGGCAGTTACTTTTATATAACCTTTATTTATGCAGTTAAAAAATCTCATTGAAATTAAAAATGTTTTTTGTAAGAGTAAGCTGACCAACAGGACAGCAGAGATGGCAGCAAATATTACAATAGTTCTGTAAAAATGTTTTAAGTGGGGATAATTATCCCCACAAAGGACCGGATTGGTTATAACGTAAGTACAATAACACAGAGTTGTAAAATGTCTTGATGCATTCTCAATCATCCAGGAAAGTAAATCTCCAAAAGTTGAATCTGTTCATCTGGACGTCCTTCAGTGGGCTGGTTTCAGTCATTATGCAAATGTACTGTTTATAAGGTTGGGGAAACCTGCAGTCAGCTGAGACTGAAGAAGTCACTTGGATGCGTGACGAAACGTTTCTCCCACAAAACGCTACGTCCAGATGAACAGATTCAACTTTTGGAGACAGAGTTGTAAAGATACTTAAAGAACAGATCATTTTTAATTCTTTATGTAACCCCTTTGTAAACCCTGTTCACCGAAGTCTATTTACGAACATACGTAAAGATATTACACATAAAAAATACACAGAAACATTGGAAATCAGTTTTTGGCAGACAATCACTTTTTGGCACAACACCGGTTCCCACTGTTTCAATTCCTTGGAATTTTTTGCCAGTTTTGCAGACTCATGAATCTCAACCCAGCAGCAGCGGTAACGTTTGCACGTCCTCTCCCGTTAATACAGCAGGTAAATAATCAACTAACAGTGCATATTATGTTAGCGCGATCTGCCTTATTACAAAACCTGCGGTTACTGTGCGCTGCATTTAGGTGACCATGATGAGACAGACAGACTGGCTCAGATGCTGCAGTCTACCTTTAGCATCTCCTTTCAGGCCAGGATAGACGAATGTCACCGAGCAGTGACTAAGTTTGTGGTCAAAGGCTTGCACCCATTTGCCACAGCAGATGCCCCCGATTTTCGGTAAGTGAATGTGTTTCATTGTAGGCAGGGACATTACTGGATATTTTTGTGTAATTGCTACAGAATAATTTATGTTATACTTTGTTATTGCTACAGAAGAATATTTATTTTATTATTTCACATTTACTATTTTTTTTCCTGGGGACCCTGTGACACCCCATTGAAGAACCGTAGGCTGTGGATCTCTTAAGATCTCACTGTTGGGTTTGTAAGGCCATGTTACTCCTAAATTTCTATCTTGTTCAAAAAGAAGATATAAAACAAAGTTCTAAGCTAATCGACCTTAGTGTTCTCCTTTTTTTTTAAAAAGAATCGATAAGAGAATCGATAAAGAATCGAATCGTTAAACAGAATCGAAAATGGAATCGGAATTGTGAAAATCTTATCAATACCCATCCCTAGTCATAAGGGGTTACCAGTGTTGGGACTAACGCGTTATTAAGTAACGCGTTACAGTAACTACGTTATTATTGTGGTAACGAGCACGGTAACTAGTTATTATGCCAAAACCAGGGCGCGTGCTACTCGTTACTAGGATTTAGATAGGCTCGTTACTCGTTACTTCGTGTGGTGGATATCGCGGAGCTTCCACAGATTCAATAACATTAGCAAGTGGTGGAAGCCAGCAGGTGGATGAAGGGAAAGGGAGGCAAGAGGAGAGACCCGAAGCAGCCGCCGGTCCGAGTGTCAGGTGAACTGAACTTCAGGTAAGAAGTTATGACCTGCAGTCTATCTGAGTCAGTTATAAACCAAGTTTAGGTGGAGTTTATTTTCGGTATGCTGACATTTTCGTACTGCGTGCTAGCTAGCATGACGGAGTTTCCACACAGCTGGGTGGGTGCTATGTTACTGATGTTGAACTTTATTTTGTTCATATGGTTAATTATTAGAGTTGCCAACCGTCCCCTAAAAAACAGAATCGTCTCGTATTCAGAGAAAATATTACGCGTTTCGTACTGAGGTGAAAAGGAACACAGTTTGTCCCGGACTTCAGCTACAATGAAAAAGACATGAAGCTGAAGCTGCACAGCTGCCTCTTCTTCTCTCATTCTCTCCTCTCCTGTTTCTACTTCAATCAGGAAACTGATCAATGATCAGCTGATCGGCTTTTCTCTCTTGTTTATTTATCGCCTACTTTGCGCCAGAAAGAGGAAACCAGCGGATGTCGCGTTAAACAACAGCAGCACGTTTAAGCTTGATCAGCTGTTGTTAGAATTTATTTAATATTAATTGCTAGTATCAGCTGATGTTTGCTGGAGCCACAGCTGTAAAGCTGCTGGTCATGATATCGGTTTGGTTATCTGGTGAGAGGGAAACATGCAGATGAAACCAGGAGATGTCCTTACTGAATCATCAGAGCTGAACAGGTGATGTAGAAACAGGTTTACCTTTTAGGTGACATGAATGAGTTGAAGGAAGTTATGAACTGTTTCTGAGAGACAAATAACACCAGGATCCTTTTCTAAGTAGCTGACAGCTGGTAACTGTGCAGGGGCGGGTCTAGCAAAGTGTTGCCAGGGGGGCAGGTAGGGCATTAACAGGAAAGGGGGGACAAGGAAATACTTTTCTTTATTATTCTCATTTAAAATGTCTCGCTTTAAAAAAAATAATTATCTGAGTCTTACAACAAACAATTGATAGATTGATCCATATATACCATCAGAACAGTGTACATCACTGTCACAACAGTGTTTATTTTCATTCAAAGGCTTTATGATTTTTCCTATAATGGTGGGCGGTCTCTAGTCAAAATGCCCGGGATGATTTTTTTTTTGTCCCAGTCCAGCTCTGTATGCAGCTCATCTGCAGTCTGGTGTTACCTACATCTTCCTATTCAGAAGGCAGAATTTCCAAGTTCTGAGTACAATCAAAAGCACCACGACTGCAGTTTTTGTGTTGGATGTAAAAAGCAGGCTAGAATCATGCGGCGGTCAACGACGGTCCAGGCGTGGGATTTCTCTCGTGGAAATGTGCACATTATTTTTCCTTTCTATTGGTAGGTGGCACAGTGCACTTGTGGCAAGTAAGCAAGCTAGAAGACTGGCAATCTTGCTGGGTATCCAGTTAGGAAGCAACACATTAACAAGAGAATTCTGAGTAAAACCAAAGTTACTTTCCTAGTAACTAGTTACTTTGAAAGTAACGAGTAACTTGAAGTAACTGAGTTACTTTTTTAGAGAAGTAACTAGTAATGTAACTAAGTTACTAATTTAAAGTAACTTACCCAACACTGGGGGTTACAGACTGTCAGCAGCAACAGGCTTTATCTATATCTATATATAGATATAGATATATATATAGATAGATATAGATATATAGGCTCATCTGCCAATTGAAATGATGCTGCACTTCTGTGAAAAGCCAAGACAATAAATTTGTGTCTTGTCATGGCTTATTGTCTGTAGGCATAAACGCTCGTCTAAATACCGCAACGATTCTGTTGTGGCATTCCAAGGAAAATAAAAGTTGACTGTTGCTAATGACTCAATAAATGATCAGCTGTAAAGCCAGTGTTTGGTGACTCATGTAATTGGCTGCAGGAAAATCAACACAATTAGTTAGCAGCTGACGCCTTCATTGTCATCTCAGGGTTTATTAAACGTCTTTGTTACTGGGCTGCACAACTGTTAATTAGTGGTCATATCTGAATAAGCCAGTGCCGCTTTCACATATCTATGGAAACATCAGAAGCTGTCGTTGGAATATTGGAGACTATTAATTTGTAACCTTTGATATACTCCAGCAAACGTGTGGAACAAAAGGGGGTGGCTAACATGAGTTAACAAGTTGAGGCAGAGAAGAAGAAATGTCTTTTCAAAGGACACAGAGAGACAACACCAGAGTAAAAGAGTGCAGCGGAAGGTTCTTTTATAGATGAGAGAGACTTCTCTATGAACAGATAACTGTGAGGAACAGAGCAAGTGGGAGTAAAAGCTCCGATATTTAGGCAGCGTGAGTAGCTTTCAATGGCTCTGCAAGTACAGGGGCTTTATAATCCAAACTGCTGCCAATATTAAGGAAGTGCTATCCAGTTGGGGTTTAAAGTTAGGGAAGATATTTTCACAAGGGGGAAAAAAACGTCAGATGAGCCCCAGAAAAAATTAAAAGCTGTCCTTGAAATAAGAAAGCGAAATCTAGCTCAATAACTGTCATAAGATTAGAAAAGTCATGACTGGCAGGTGTCGGCTGTTTGGACTGGTACTCATATAGATGTTTTTTTACTTTGACCCACACTCAAAACAACATTTTATTGTTTCACTTTACAAAAGAAAAACCTTAAATTTAAAATCTATTTATAGTATATGTATATATATATATATATATATATATATATATATATATATATATATATATATATATATATATATATATATATATATATATTAGAACATAAAACACCTTGACTTGCAAGAGCCACACAAAGCTGCCTGTAAAAGGTTAATACAGTGAATGTAGCCTAACCCTGGTGTGATAAAACATTGACAAGAGCTGAAGTTGTGTTTGTTGCTTCCAGCTGTTGAGTTTATTAAATCCCTGCAGCTTCATGCGATCCATAGGTCTGTCACCAAAGTGAGAGAGTCGCTTCATTAATTATTCATACCTATCAATTATTCTCAGCGGGAGAATGGATCTAACAGTAAATCATATTCTACATGTCTACAACAGAAACAGGTGAGCTGTCACACAGTTAAATCATTAGTTATAGTGCAGTTATTCTCAGGTCGAGCCCTGAGCTCTGTCACAGCTGTCAGACAGTTATAATAAATTCAGGTAAGATTCTGATCCCTTTAACAAGTTTATTTATTCATTTATTTATTTATTTTTTCATTTATCTACTTAAATTTAACATTGGTATTTGCAGTGTTGCATCAGTAGATCTATTGCTCACATGGATTCAATTCAATTCTTTTTTAGTTATATAGTGCCAAATCACAACAACAACAATTGCTTCAAGGCACTTGAAGCAATTGTTGCCAGGTATATTGTAAGGTTGAGACTTTGCAATAACACAGACCTCCTATGAGCAAGCACTTGGCAACAGCAGGAAGGAAAAACCCTGGCAGAATCAAGCACAGGAAGGGACAGCCATCTGCTGCGACAGGTAATGTATGTATACCACAACTATCATAACGTGTCTAAAAGTTCAATCAAATGATAAAATCTGACTATTCCAGTGATAGACACTACATTATCTCACCCATAATATCTCTCAAGGTATCTTGTTACATTTTTTCATTCTTCTGTGTTCTAAGATCTCACCTGTCAGTTCTGACGCGCCTTCACTTGTGACAGCAGATTATAAAGAGGATATGGAGACGATGGCTTGAGGCATATGAGTGGCCTGACCTCTGACTCACCACAGAATCCCTTTGAATCTGTCACATTTGCACAGGTTGGTTGGTGAGATTCTTGGGTGACCACTCATTAGAAAGCAGCGCGCCTCTCTGTGATAGGGCTCTGCCGCCTGTTCTTTATTTTGATTTGGCCTGTCCCCACATTCAGCATCCAACGTGTGCGCAGGTGGCATATGAGCGAACATGAAATGAACAATCAAAAGGAGATCAGAGCAGGTGATATTCTTTCACCCAGGCAAAAGAATATCACTTGCTCTCAGAATGTCATCCCAGTAATTCCTATGCATATATCAAGTGATCCAAGCCGTGTAAGTGTCTATCATTACTGGGGACCTCTTTTAGTGAATCATGGTCTGTGGTATATGCAGCGCTTCATACAGGGGCTGGCTTTTGTTACGGTCTGATAGTGACATGAATTGGACATCTAAAGACATTTTCATATCAGAAGGAGAAAGTGTGTGTGGATACATGTGTGGGTGCCATGAACAAATTTAGATTTTTCTGCCCAGATGCACACCTCTACATCTAACACTTAAATTGGCAAATTTCTGACTCTATTATTCATGTTTTTCCTGTTGATCGCATGCTGATTATAAGTCCATGTGATGTGTGACCTATAGCACGTTTTATGTGCTCCTAATTAGCAGGAAAAGTTGAGAAAACTTGTCAACGTTTGCTCACACTTGTGTATTTGCCCTGTGAATAAACACAAGCAACAATAATAGAACTTTTGAAGTTTTGTAATCCCACAGTTTGAAAAGTTGTAGGTCTCCAAATCTGGCTGCAATTAAAATCTAATGTAAGCCCAGTCTTTGTTTACACAAAGACGACAGTTGTTTCTCATTAATATATCCATCTACTGGTTTAAACTTTAGTCTTTTTTTCCCAGCAAGGTCACTGAGTTGGAGTGGGATCATCACACGTCTGGTTTGCGATGAGTTATTAAAAGGAAACGGTGAGTCAGGAGAAATGGTTTTAAGTCTTTTAGGGGGAAAATGGTACTGAAATTTACAAGCGTGGAATTGAGGAGGGGTGAATTGGAGTATGTGATAGAATAGGACCAAGGTGGGCTAAATGCCAATATTAATGCTGCATAGATAAAAGAAACAAGTATCTTTAGGCTGAGGTTCATAGATTGGTACATAATTTAGCACTTAACATAGTGATATTCATATAATAGCCAACATAGGAAAACTTGAGTCTGTCAAACTTTCGTTCAGCTGATGATATGAGATGTTATGTTTAACTAACAGGAAGTTTTTTTAACAGTGAGAAAACAGATTTAAAACCTGAGGAAGCATTCCCAATTTCTTTTTGTTTCGACCCAGCACAGCAAATTATCTGCCTCCGTCCTTAATCACGTGACCGTTTATATGTTAGTGAGCCATCTTACAAATTCAGCAGTGGATCAAATAATAAATTCTGCTGCTTTATCAACTTGATCAAGCTGCATTTCCTTGAAGACAAAACTAAAGGCTTAAAGTAGCAGCCACATTAAAATGCTGTCTGACATGTGCAGGATGATTTACAAATCATATTTCCTTTTTTTGCTTTTTATAATTCATTAATGCAACTTTCAGTTGCTTCATTTTCTTTGTCTGAGAGAGTCTCTCCAAACTATAAATGGATTTATCTGTTAATAATAATTTCTGCAGATTTTTGTCACATTTGTCAGATATTACTGACAATGAAATGTCTAATACTATTCCATTAAAAACAGTAAGGTACATGGGGGTCAGTTAAAGAATACTAGTATAATAAAAACTTGAAAATGTATTTATTCACCTATCAAAATCATCAAACTTTGTGATGTAGGTGTATTTCATGAGTCATTTTCTGATGAAGCTGTGCTTTACCTTCTTGTTTCCTCTGCCTGACTCATCTACTTGAACTTCTCCTTCAGTGATTCTCTGTTTTCCCCAGAGACTCGCCTGCAATTGTTGGATCCTGCTGGGTTTTATTTGTAGGTGGAAGAAATGAAACCAACAGTAGCAGCCTCAGTGACAGCTAGGGAGTTGAAGTAGCATTTCTAGTTGTGAAATACAAGACTCGTTGCTTGCTTCTTTTTCTCTGTGTTTTGTGTCTTCACAGGTGTCTCTGTCTCTTATCAGCTGGGTTTTCCCTGCATGTGTTGAATATGACAGTTGCAAGTCAGAAAAGAGTAGTTTGCTCTTTGATTTGGGCAGATGTTTATCACTTTGTTTCATACACCACAAATGTGCTGCTTCTTTTATTAAACTTGACTGCAGCAGCCGTAAGTATCACAGTGTGATACCATATTAGGAACTTTGTTCAAGGCAAACATACTACAACAAAAGGAATAGCAGACATTCGCTATGGAATGTAAATGCTTTCCGTTTTTGCACTTTTTGTAGTGTTGTACAGGATCAGTTCTGATCAGATGCCTTGTTCCTGCTGCTGAGAAGTACTTCAAAAATCTGACACTGAGACCACTGATGAAATATTAGCCAAGTGATGAGCAGTATCTGTTGTTAGATGTTTGAGATGTACATTGTCTGATCTGACTCGAAGAAATCTAAAGCTCCTTTTGTCTCTGTTTAGCTTGTTTTACTATTAAGGTGGAATAGATGGATTGCAAATCTCTCTGACACATTACCTTCTCTGAGGAACTGAGAAGCTGAACCTCTTTTAGTATGACTACTGGATTCGGAGGTACCTTACTGATAAAACTCATATTTCCAACAACCATTTTTCATTTCAAAATAGTGAAAGCCACTGACTTTGGATTTTATATATAACCTTGAACTGTTTAAACTCCTATGGACTTAATAGCTTGATTTTTTGTCCCGACATATACTGTAAATCAACTGATTTCCTTAACAGCCTGTCCAATATTTCTGATTTAGTGAGAGGTAAAGCCTTTATTAATGTGTGGCAACATTGGTAACCACTGTACCACCATACTGCAACAGACTATATCCAATTCATTTGATTAGTTTGTTCTACAAGCATAACAGGGACAATTCAAGCAAACAGGACATGCACCACAGCTTTTTAGAGTGTCACATTAGACAGATCAGAATACAGTTTTGACTTATGCAGACGTTTCAGGTTAATCTGCGTGAGTCTCAAATGACTGTATATGTCTGTCAGCAGAATGGGGAGTTATTCCTTTAAAACGTATGCCACAGTGATTCATGGAAACAGAAATAAAGTTGTGCACTATTGTTGCCCGGATGGCTACAGTTCAATCTATACTGAATTTTAAAAAAGAAAGTTCATTTTGAACAAAAGAGACAATGGCTAAAATTGGGAATTTGTTGTTTTTTTATTGTATGTGGAGACATTTAAGTGTGGTAACCTGGTAGTATACTCTGGCCAAATGCTTTCATCTACTTTTTTGTATCTTTGACTCATTGGGACTGATTAAAAAGACAAAATTAATAGCCTAAGGCAGCCTGGTGATTGTATGCATACTCACAGTGAGAAAAATTTATGCTACCACAGCTGACCTTTGATGTAAATGAGCTTCCATGCCTGCACACACACACACACACACACACACACACACACTACAGTAAAAAAAAATCTTCAGTGGACCTACAGCTATGAAGGGTTGAAAAACCCTTCATGTTATGTTTGTGTATTAGCTCTGCCTTAAAAAATGGTACTTGACAAAAAATGCCACATGACTTAACACAGAAAAATCATGTAGCTCTTATCTGGTGTCTTGATGATCAGCAATTGTCACTGATCACGAGGCTGCAGTAAAGCAGCTGAGTCAAGTAGCACAGTGTTGAGACAATCTAGTCTCTTAAAAATTAATTCCATTCAGCTGTACTGAATTCTCATTTTAGTTTCAAAGGGAGGGTATTTTCTTTCACAGACTATGTTTTCAGTTAGGTTTCCACATAAGGAAGGCAATGAAGATAGCGAGTCTTAATACACAGGACTTTCAACTAGGTGACAAAGGTTGGATGACAAGTGTAATCTGGTTGGGATAGTTTTTATTTGTATGAGATTGTTTTCTGACATGAAGCTGGCTGAGAAACATCTACAAAACAAGATGTTAATAACGGATTACCACAAGCTTCACTACAACAGCAGCAGTGTCTAAATCTGACTGGGCTGTCAAACACAGTGCACTGGTATACAAACTTCAAGGAGATTTAAAAAACCTCAGCCCATTTTTGTGAAGACTGAAAGCTGTTCATCAGTATTTTACAGAAGATTGTGACACAAAGCATGGCCCACATTTCAAGGTCCAGAGGAAATTGAGTGGAATTGATGTTATCCTGCTCTTTCTTGCCTGTGTAGCCTTGAAAGCATTGTGGATGAAAAATAGTGCTCCGCTATTATTGTGAATCTGCCAAGATTCCAAAATAAAAGACACAAAATATGAAGACAAGAAACACCCCAGCCACCTATAGTTTGAACAAATAGCCAATGTAAGGTCCAAAGGGAGAATATCTTCTGCAGTTTTCCTTTCCAAATGTGTAATGACTGAACTCGATGAATGCAGCCTGAGCATGGTTGCTGAGTCCAGGAGAGAATAACAGCAGACATATTTACAAGTTTCATGTTGTTAGGCTTGAGATAAACTATTTCACTTCATGTAGTCCTTTAGTCATTAATCTTGGTGGACTGCACAGACAGTACCTTTCCCTTCCATTTTATATATCATTGCTTCACAGAGGAACCTGGCTCCCCCACCACTTAGTGACCATACAGCACACACAGCATAGCTTTTGCCTTCACACCTCTTCTTATTTTAACAATGTGAACATGCTATCAGAGAAGCACTATAATTGGACCAATGATGGATTGTTGATGCCGAATAAAACTTCCACAGAGCAGTGCACCGTACCATGGCCAGAGGGCTGGCTAGGGGTGGCACATGCCCTGCTAGAATTTGACTGCTTGGTCCGGGAGTCCTTTGCCAGATTTAAAGGTACTGTATTTTTTGGACTATAAAGATAAAAATCAAGATATACAAATATAATCCGGTGCGCCTTATGTATGAATTCTGGTTGCGCTTACTGACCTCGAACCGATTTTATGTGGTACACAGCGCTCAAAAATCTGTCAGAATGTTTTAGTACAACTTTGGTAAGCTACGAAGCCGCACCGCTTGATGGATTGGCGGAGCATTATGGCTACCGTAGTCAGGAGCCTCATGGAGTAATACGTACTGTGCTTCCACATAATATTATCGTATTGTGTGTGTATAAGGACCCCAAAATGGCGCCTGTTAAGAGTCACACTTACGAAGTGGATTTTAAACTCAAGGCTTTCAGTCACACAGTAGAACATGGGGACATAGCAGCTGCAAAGATGAAGAATTTGATGGATTTGTGGAAGAGGAATGAACTGAAAAAGTGAGTGTATAGTTGTGTATTTTATGTGTTACAACTGAATGATGTTGAGAGTTATTGTGAATGAGTTGAATAAAGTTTGACTTATCTGACTGTTTTGTTTTGCTTGATGGGTCTTATAACCTGTTGCGCCTTATGGTCTGGCTTTCATTGTATCATACTTTTATGAACTAGCACACAGCATGCATTCTATAATCTCTATAAATACACAGACACAAATCATCTGCATAATAACCTCAACACCTTTGGGGTGGCTGTAGCTCAGGTGGTAGAGCAGGTCAGCTACTAACCAGAAGGTTGGTGGTTCGATCTCAGTCTGCTCCACTCTGCATGCCAAATATCCTTGGGCAATATACTAACCCCATGTTTCTCTCTGATGCATCCATCAGAGTGTGAATGTGTATGAATGTTAGATAGGGAGCACTTAACAGCTTAGAAAAAGTGCTTGTGTGAATGGAAGTGATTGGGTGAATGAATTAGTTGTATAAAGTGCTTTGAGTGCTCAGATAGAGTAGAAAAGCGCTAAGAACCAGTCCATTTACCTTTTACCAAGACCTTGGTGGGATGCAAAAAAATGGATTTAAAGTAGGGATAACAAATCCGTAAAATTACTTCAGAGAGAGAGTGAAGGTAAGACCTCAAGAAGATCAAAACAGGTTGATTAAAAGAAATCTATTGGATTAACATCAACTGCACATTATAAAGTTATATTTAGTGAACATTAGTTATCTTAGTTATGCTTGGTCCATTTTTATTTGGTAAATGAATATGAGTTTTATTTTGCTGTTTTAATATTTGAATTTGACGTGTGTGAAGGTTGTCAGTCATCCAGGTCATCGTAGTCCAAGTTGTACAGTACTTGGAGTAATCAGGACCCTACAACACCGGACAGAAAAATGTCAGAACAGAAAAAGAAGAAATACACACATATAAGGGAAGCTCTTAAAACATGTGGTTATCCTAATTGGGCTTTCATCAAATCAGCAAAGATGCACAGAAAAGATTAGACACCAACTAGGGAGGATCAGAAAGACAAACGCAACAACATTGTCATCCTCTATGTAGCCAGTTTATCAGAGAAACTCAGGAGATTCTTCTCCAAGCACGACAACCCAGTGTACATCAGACCCAGCAACACATTCAGACAAAAATTGGTTCATCCCAAAAATAAAACTCCTAAACATAAACTTAACAACGTAGTGTATGCTGTACAGTGTAGCAAGGAATGCCCAGACCTCTACATTGGAGAGACCAAACAGCCACTTCATAAATGCATGGCACAACATAGAAGAGCCACCTTGACAGGACAAGACTCAGCTGTCCATCTGCATCTAAAGGACAAAGGTCACTCTTTCGAGGACGCCAATGTTCACATTTTGGAGAGAGAAACAGATGGTTTGAAAGAGGAGTGAAAGAAGCCATTTTGTCCACTGTGAACAACCATCTTTGAACAGAGACAGTGGCTTATGACATCAACTGTCTGTCATTTATAATCCAGTTTGGAGATCCCTTCCCAGACGCCTTAATGTCCACTCACATCTTGGGTCATTTGTTCTCAGTAAATCACATGATAGGCCATTTTCCCACCTTGGCTCGTGTGATTAGGTAGGGGATCAATAGGGGGTCCATGACCCTCTTGGGGACACTCCCATAGAGCTTAAAATCTGGGACACTCCACCAATTGCTTTCAGAACTGAAGAAGCATCTCAGATGAGAGGTGAAACATCTTCAAGGAAACTTAAAGAAGTCCAGATGCTTTTTTTCCAAGCTTCTTAGATTTGAAATTGACAATAAATTGTTATGTTTACATAGCATCTTGTTAAAATGGAGTTTTTCCTTCCCACTGTCACTTAGGCTCATAGGTGATTGTCTGATTGCTGTGGCTTTTCTCTGTATTAATGTAGGGTCTTTACCTCGCAATAAAAAGTGCCTTGAGGCAACTGAAAATGGAATTGAATTGAATAACACTACATTTATTTTTATAATAATAATTTTATTTATGTATTTATTATTTTTTATCTATTATTATAACATCTAGTAAAATTATAAGATGACTTCTACATCCCTTTCTTTAGCTAGCTACAGAATTAATGTTATTTTTACCAGCTTGCTTAATTCCTCAAGCTGTGGATACCACAGTGGATCTACACATTTTACACCAGATGCCCTTACTGACACAACCCTCCCATTTTTCCAGGGTGGAAAAAAAGCAAATTAGAAAATCTTTAAGACTCTTTTGTCACAGCCATGTATGTTTACATCACCCCGGACCAGTTGCGGCAGATGGTTACCCCTCCCTGAGCATGGTCATGTTGGAGATTTTTTTGCTGTTAAAAGGGAGGTTTTCCCACTGTTGCAAAGTACTAACTCAAAGGTGGTCGTTTGATTGTTGGGGTTTTAACTGTATCTAGTGTGAAGCACCTTGAGGTGACTGCTGCCATTCTCTAACCTGGGCAGCTCACCTGGAACTAATCCGTGGCAATCGTCAGAGGGTATTTATGACCAGCATCACTGTCTCTTCACTGCCAGTTCGTCAGCTTACCCATGTTGGTAACAGGCTCACCCTTCTCGTTCGGAATCTTCGTCTTAGAAAGCAAGGTAAGTGAATACAATGTCCTTTACCTCCTTTGAAACACTGCTGCTCCGTACCGCAACGGAACTCACCTTTTGGACACTGGTCACAGCCCTCACCGGACTGATGCCATATTCCAGGAAGAAAATACTCGCCACACTCACCTGCCTGCCCTCCTGCCACCGTAGCTTACCAGGAGCCCTGGAATTCAGGTCAGCCCGTCTTTGTTACTTTCAACTCACCATTCGAATCTCTGCCTCCCGCTCCAAGCCTACTACTCCACCTGCAAAAAGTAAGCCACGTAAAAGATCTCAAATACCACCGTTATCCCCGGACCAGCCTGTGCACCCACTAACTCCCTTTTCCGCTCTCCTCAGTGGGGTAGTGACCACCATGCCACCAGCCTCACCTTATGTTTACTACCCTTAGGCTACCACACTAGATTCCCTTATCACAAATCCCACGCCAAGTATCACGTTGTATGTAAGTGCCATGGCAGGTTTTCTTGTTAATACCCCCACGCCAAGTATAGCTCTGTTTTTTGTGTCAAATAAAGTTTTGTGTTAAGTTACCTCAACCGCCTCTGCACGTAAGTCCCGAACTTTGTACAGGCCTTTGGCCCCCTATGACAACACTGACACCCGATGTTTCCCCAAGATCACTTTACAGACACATAATCGCATGTTTCAATCTGTTAAAAATAATTTAAAAAATGTTCTTTTTAAACATATTGCTGCTTAAACTTGACATTGTTTTATTCACATTTACTGATCCAGGGGAGAGATTTTTTTTTTTCACATTTGCTGCAATATCATAGTCAAATGTGACTGAAATGATTAAAGTGAAGACAGTTTGATTATTCACCAATGCTAAAGAGCCTTTGCATTGAGAATGAGGTGTAGACTAATAACTGCTTTTCACAGCAACCATTTCATTATCCGCAGGAAAGTAAAAAGTTCAGGCCATTAATTTCATTTTCTTGTAAAAATTTTATTTATTCATCCAGCTGATTGATTAACCATTAAAGAAATAGGGTTGTTTTTTACATATGTTGATAGCATTTTTAAACATTGGAAACATTTAGACATGGCATAAATTTAAGCATTGACCTTTATGTCATTAAGCAAAATAAAGTTTGCAAAAGAAAGCTCTGGATGAAAATGGCTATGAACACTATAATACTATGAACTTATCCAATAAAAACAAAGCATAACATTTCTTTACTTTTAAGTAGCTAAATCATTATGTCAGTATGCACTTTTACAGAGGCTATGTGCTTGACACGTCATTGCTTATAAAATTCCAGCCGAGCAGCAACAATAAAGAGCTTTAGTTTTTAGGATAAAAATACAAACTAAATCTGCAAAAAAGTAAATTAACTGAACACCCCCAAAGAATATATAGTATAGTTGAGAAATATGATTGGCTCATATGGATACATGAAGTGCACATCTGGAAATTCAATAACCTCCTCATTGCTGTTTTTTTTTTCTCTTCAGTACAGATTGATGCAAACCACTTTAAAGAAATAGATATTAAAAGAAACAGAAAAACACAAAAAAGATGGAGACAAAAAAGAAATGAGCACACACAGAGATAAAAAAAACCCCTTAAATTTAGAGTAGATGTAAGTAGATTGCAGATAGTGTCCACATGACTGCAGCTGCAGCACCAATCCCTCTGTCATTCTCCCGCTCCCTTACCCCCCTCACTTGTGAACAAGACCCCGAGATACTTAAACTGTTCCACTTGGGACAGGAACTGGTCCCTGACCCAGAGTGGGCACTCCACTGTTTTCTGGCTGAGGACCAAGGCCTCAGATTTAGAGGTGCTGATTCTCATTCCTGCTGCTTCACACTTGGAAGGTTGGAGATGGTCTATAATTAGGGTCAAGTGAAGTCCAAGAGTTTGAGCTGCAGGAAATGGAAGAGGAGCCGCGACAGAGTAGGTAGGTATGGAGATGGATGAGGAGTGAGACAAAAAGTGCAGATAATGCCGTGGATTAGCAGATGATCTTGTGAAGAGTGACGGTCTGCGCCCATCCTAAAAGCTGGCGCACTTAATTAAAGGAGATGAGCTGCAGGTGGAGAGAGGCCGGCAAAGAGTCCCTGAATACTGCACAGAGGCAGGCCACAATGCAGAAGGTAAAAACAATCGATTGCCGCACCACCGGCATCCAGGGGCATGACAATGGTAGGACATCTTTGAGCAGTCTTGTAGAAATGGAGTCTAAAAGACACATTGGTGGCTTAGACAAAGTAATTACTGAAGTCATCTCAGAAAGGAGAAAAAGTCTAAATAAATAGCAATGGTTTTAACAGTGGCTGCATGTAATGATACATCTATGAGATAGTTATGAATATTTTTTTCTCTAAAAAAATTTACATTTTATTCATTAAGAAATTCATGAAGTCATTCCCAGTTAAAGTTAAAGGAATTCTTGGCTTAACAGAGCACTGACCTTTGGTCAGCCTGGATACAGCACTAAAAAGTACAAGTCAAGGTACAATATTCAACTTGTACCCTGCAGTGCACATAGTTACTCACTTGATCTCCAGCAGAGTAGGTGGATGTTTATAATGTGATCCTGTGGTTGCTTTGACATCTCAGAGAAATAAGTTGCATTCCTGGATAGTCACATTTCTCCTCCATAACCCCAATGCAGATCTGTGAATGGTGATAACGACAATGAGCTCTGATGCATAGGTCTGTCTCATAATAAAAGGACCCATAAGTTTATCTCTTTGCTGTTAATGTAGGTTGCGACACTTAACAACAGACAGCCTTGACTTACCTTCTGCGGGCCTGTGGCAAGAATCCAAATCAGGATATTGACTTTGGGGTATTATAAAAGGCTATATTAAGTCAAAGCAGGAATGTGATATTGCAGAGAAACTAGCTGATGACACTGAGTTTATTCAGAGCCACTGCAGATCAATTGTGCAGCTCAGACACAGACGAGATCCATCATATGCAGTTATAATCCTGTTGACAGTACCAGACAAGATCCTAAGCTTTCTGTCTCTTCTTACACATGACATGTTTCCTAATACAAATAGGAAAGCATAGTGAAGTGAGCTTTGTGTTGCATGTATAGTGAACTGCACTCTAAACTACCATGCATGAGTCACACAATCACAATCAGTGTTTGTCAAACACTACAAACTGATTGGAACCTGCATCCAAGTTAGTTCTGAATGATAATTCACAGTTAATCTTGATCAGCTAATTGCTGAATCTGACTGTTGGATCAGTCCTGTCATGTTGTGTTTATGTTGTGCTCTGGAACTAAACTCAGTGACTCAGAACAAGTTTTAATTTAATCCTAATTGTTGTCATTTTATTTTTAAATGTTACAATTGTCAGCTTACCAAAGTCAGATGGCAAAAATTAAGTAGATTGAACTGCCTACACTTTTGTGCCTACACTCTACCCTTGATACCCTTGATAGCTGATATTTAACCCTAGCCCCAAGCTGTAGAAAAACAACTTGATCTTTCTATTAAAATACATGTACATATATATATAGATAGATAGATAGATAGATAGATATTATTTTTAATAGAATTGGATATCCATGCATCCATTTTCTGCTATTGTTTGGGTTCAGCTCCCAAGGGCAGCAGCCTAAGCAGACATCCCAAGGTCTATTGTTTCACAGTCACCTCGATCAGCTCTTAGGGACAAACAAACCATTCCCTAACTTATTTATTTGTACCCAAAACTTGGAAGACCTCCTTGCAAAAAAATGCAAAAAGAATTACATATTCTTATCTCGTAGGGTTAGGGCTAACACTTTGACCCTAACCCTAACAGGAATATTAGCAATTCTTTAAGTGAAGAGATGAACAACATGATAACTCTTTCTGTTGCCTTTTTGACAGTTTTGTTTTTTAAGATTTTGTGAAGGTCAAAGAAAGCCCCCCCACCCCAACTTTGCTTAGAAATTAGATGCATCATCTCTTTGTAATGTGTGTCTAGTTGGCATTTGTCCTCTTTTTTTTGGCTTCACTGATAAGCTCCAAAAACTTGCTGCCAAGAATCTGGTTTTCTCGTCAAAGAACAATTACATTTGCCCAAACCCAAGATTGGCATTACTAAGTACTGAGGTTGAAAATATTTACTTGACCTTATCATCAGTAGTTTTAATAAATAGATAACAGAGATAACGAGTACAGATTTTTTTTTCCCTGTGCTTAGGGGCTATCTCAAACTGAGAGCTGTCATTTTTGAGCTTCTTGTGCTTTTATGCTGCCTCTGCTTTTGTTGCTAAGTATTCATTGTTGTCAAGTGTTTTTTTTTGGTCCCCATCTTTTCTGCTTTGCACTTCACAGAGTTCATCTGCTATTGTCAACAGCTATTTTTTCTTGGAGGCTATTGACAACAATTCCAATGACTCAGTTTCTACAGTTTGTTTCAAACTAACAACCACACGCAAAGCTTTGAAGAGCTCAGTTTTTCAAGTAAAATCTCAAATGAAATCAAATCACCAGGGCTAGGCCTGGCTCCAAAAAAAAGCAAACAAACAAAAAAAGACCAGGTAAAGCACTATAAATCTTTAGTTTGGGGATGTGGTTTCTTCATGTCTGCAAGTTTTTGTTTCTATAGTTTCTGTTTCTATAGTTTTATGTAGTTTATATAGTTTTTTCAATTTTTTACACATTGTCAAGTTTCTTGCGTGTCAGTGTCTTTTCATATTTAGTCATTTTGTTTGCTCTCCGTTAGCTATTGGTTGGTAACTTTATCTCAAATTCTTATATTGATCTTTTTTGGTTACCAAAAGTGCTTTTGGTGTTGTCTATTGCGGCTTAACTTTTCTTGTTGTGGGTCACTCCATAAATGCCTCATACAGAAAGAAAAAAAAAGGAAAATAAAATAAAAAATAAACTAAAAAAGACTGCACTGCAAATGATCGAATCAAATGTAGATTTCCACTTGTGCTAAATTAACAGCAATTCAGAATATATATATTTGCTGGCAGAAGAAAACAAGAGTATGTTTGCTATTGCACATCATGAAAATATTAAGATACGTAAATATGAAGGAAGTACAAAGCTTTAACTAAACACAACCAGCTAAGATATGATTAGATAAACCAACAGCTTCTTGGATATTCCAAAGCTCTACATCTTTAATTTGCATTGTTGCCACTGATTTTCAGTCCAGTTCTTGTGTAATCTGGCATACCTCAGCCTTTTCTGCCTGTTTTCCCTCCTTAAGAATGGCTTCTTGACAGCCACCCTTCCACGGAGACCATTTTTGATGACGCTTCAGTGAACAGTTAGTAGATCAACTGACATCCTATGTCAGGTGATTTTTTTTTCCTATTTCTTAAGGACATGACTTTTAGATATTGTTCAACTGCTGTAGAGAGTTTTAGGCCTGACACTTCTTTTGTCCTTGACTTGTCCAGGTTCCTCATATTTTTTAAGGGAACTTAAGTGCACTGCACAGCATGCTGAAATATGCAAAGATTTCAGCTAATAGTTTTTTGGGTAGGTGGTAGGTGCAAAATACTATTTCGGGCCTGTCAAACTATGTTATCTTTGGGATTTTTATAGTATTTGAGTTTTTTTTTTAAGATTTTTAAGAAAATGCAACTTTAGGTTGAACTGCTCCCCCCAAAAATGGAAACACAGCGCTGGAAAAGGTTGAGGTGAGGGTAAAGCAACATCTGTGTGGGTGTTTTTATTATAAGCCAGCGGGCATATCTGTCCTGTAGGAGGCAGAGCAGCTGCCCCAGAGAGGTGTACTGCCATCTGACACTCAGGGTTCATCCAAGTGTAGTAAGAAATCCCTGCCTGATTGGCAAAACCTTTAGCCAAGGTCATAGTGTGTGTGTTCCTGATGTGACCAATGAGTAATCATCCTTTTCAATTTTTTCTAAATTCTGGCTGGACAGACAGCCAGTGCGTGTTGGTAATCTTTATTTTAGTGTTGAGTTGAACCATTACAAAGTCTGCTGTGGAATATCACCTTGGGAAATGTCAGCATATGAAAAAAATCAACCCGGCAAATGGTTGATGGACAGCGATGCGTGGGAGGCAGCCCCTACATGGCATGTCAGCTCAACTTCAATGAGCTAACAAGTGTAAGAATCCCAATATATATCTTTTTTTTTTGTGAGTGATTTTTGAAGCACTATGTGTGAAACCATTAACACTTTTTCAGCACATTCTCTGCTTTACACAAGAGAATGAGATCACTGACCAATCAAAACTTGAGCATTTTAAATACTGCAACATCTGACATTTAAAAAGAGGTGTGAGAACTACTGGACATGGAGGATGAAGCGATGGAAAAGGTGATGTAGGACAAAATGGAAAAAAGCACTGGGAGTCAGAAACAATTTATGTAACGTACTTATCCCTATAAAAGTAACCATAAATAAATGAAGCAGGCTGGTCTCATGGCTCAACCAACTCTCACTCCATATTGTGTTTCAGGTACCATCCATATATGTAAAAATGAGAATCAGCAAATAACTAAAGGCTGTACAATTATTCTGCTGCGATCTCCAACTGGTTAACAGATTACACACTTTTCATCCACTCCCTCTCTCTCAATATTTTGCATTCTTGAAATCTTTTCTTGAGGGCTTTGCAAAGTATATTATCATATACCCCTTGTTTGAGCATGTAATTGTATCGTGCCTGGCCTTGATATAGCAATCATGCCCATAGACTGCATATAAAAGATAAAAAACCAACAAGCCTCAACATTAGCATTTGACCGCCTCTAGTTAGGATTTTTTTTTTTTTTTGCTTGTTTGCCACTTTACTTTCCCTCAGATACAGAAGTGACCACATCTGAACAAAGTTGAAGTGCCCTAAGTGATATCAAGTTATCAGTTAGGGCTGTAGCCATATTGTACACGTTTGGTACCTATAGCAAGAGTTTTCAAGATATCTAGTTCAAGGGAATATCATATCTGGGTTGATGTTTACCCTGCCCCTTTTTGTACACTTTGCAGGGTTTCCTCCTGCAGAGGTTCAGTGGTTGTTACACCTCTCTACAGCTACATCTCTCTCTCCTAGGAATGACACCTCCAGGTTTTAGTTTGTTTCTCCCTTCACGGTGCTGCCAACATTCATGCATCTATGTCACGATTTTTACTTCTGGCTCCTCACATATCCCATGTTTGTCATTTTACCTTTTGATTAGCAGCACAACCTGTTTTTAGTGCCTTCTTTGTCAGTGGCTGTGTACCAGCTTGTGACACCATGTACTTTGGCTATTTGAGAAATTTAGGAATTTTATTCAATTTTTATAGAAAAACAGTGTGGGAAGGAGATACGTATTCCTTTGGGATTGTGTCAGGAAGGGCATCTGGTATAAAAATCTGCCAAATTTAACAAGTGGCACAACCCCCTTGCGAATAAGGAAGTAGCCAAAATTCGCTTGTTGACACATCTGTACTACAGACATTTCAGTGTGCGTGCCAGTCATACACATGATTTGTTGTGCATGGAGAATAAGCAAAGCCAGTCTTTTTCACTTACAGTATATTGTAAAGATTTGGACTATCATGACTAATAATTTATTTGTGATCTGTTCCCTTTAACCAGTTTCTTACAGAAGTATCATGCATTTTGCAATAATTGTTTGCTTTAATAACAAATGTATAACGTTTGACTGGAGTGCTAAAATGACCATTGCGCTGACCTCTAGTGAGAAGTTATGTGTCGGTCGCGAACAAAACCGCTCTTAGAGCCGCCTCTTTGAAGTGAACGACGCCAGCCGTGTTTTTTTTTTTCTTTCTCTCACCCTCTCTCTCGCCCTTTTTTCCGCTTCACTCCGCACGCGAGCCTTGTGCTTTGCGCTGGGCAGAGGGGGGAGGGGCGGTAGTTACACTCACAGTAGCACAGGAACAGAGTCGGAGGGAAAGAGAGAAAGAGAGCAAGGGAGAACAACGTCACATTACAAAGGTATAGTAATCATCCACAACTATTTTCAGTTGCGGATGATAAAGGATTCAGAAAGTTTATTCATGCAGGCCCATATGACAGAGAATATGCATCTTCTTTTTGTTTTCATATTTTAATTTATATTTAATTGTGTTGTGTTTTGCAGTGTTTTGCGTTGTTTCACTTTAAATTTGTTTAAAAGGAAAAAGCTGAAAATTTAGATAGTTAAAAGTTAAAATGTAAATAGTTGGATTTTGTATCATATGATTTATTTATTACAGTTTATGTGGAGTGAATAAATAAAAGTATATTTACGGTGGCCCCTAGAGACAAAGCACGTACAAACTCCAAAACACGTATGAACTCCGGAGCACATACAAACTCCGAAGCACGTACAAACTCCAAAACACGTCTAAAACACAACAGAAGTGCTCCAGGATGCTAGGGGCAGTGTTGAGCTTATGTTATCTAGTGGCTACACAAGCCAGGAAGTACCAACAACCATATTTGGTGTGTGGTAGTAACAGGTAAATGAACATTTTTTTAAGTTATTTGAATGTATATGAGTGTTTCTATATAAATACACAAACAATATACATATGCTTTCAATTGTGTAATTTAAGTGATCTAGGTAGTTCTGCTTTGGAAGTTCAGTTAATGCTAGAAATGTGTTTTGGAGTATTGTTTATATATAAACATATATAAATAAAACCATGTTTTTTTTTTTTTTTACATTAGCAGTGATGGGAATAACGGTGTTGCATGTAACGGCGTTACTAGCGGCGTTACTATTTTCAGTAACGAGTAATCTATTCCTATCGTTACAACGCCGTTAAAGTTACTAACAAGAAAATGCAGTCCGTTACTATTTTTCAACAAACAGACGGTTGAAGCTGTGTTCAGCTTACCGCATCTTATATCAAGTAAATGTTCAAGTAAATGGAGAGTCCTCTTCACCCACTAAGGTCAATTATGGTGTTCCACAGGGTTCAGTGCTAGGACCAATTCTATTTACATTATACATGCTTCCCCTAGGCAGCATCATTAGAAGACATAGCATAAATTTTCACTGCTATGCAGATGACACGCAGCTCTATCTATCCATGAAGCCAGGTAACACACACCAATTAGTTAAACTGCAGGAATGTCTTAAAGACATAAAGACCTGGATGGCCGCTAACTTTCTGCTTCTTAATTCAGATAAAACTGAGGTTATTGTACTCGGCCCTGAAAATCTTAGAAATATGGTATCTAACCAGATTCTTACTCTGGATGGCATTACCTTGGCCTCCAGTAACACTGTGAGGAACCTTGGAGTCATTTTTGACCAGGACATGTCCTTTAACGCACATATTAAACAAATATGTAGGACTGCTTTCTTCCATTTGCGCAACATCTCTAAAATTAGAAATATCCTGTCTCAGAGTGATGCTGAAAAACTAGTTCATGCCTTCATTACTTCCAGGCTGGACTACTGTAATTCTTTATTATCAGGATGTCCTAAAAACTCCCTGAAAAGTCTTCAGCTAATCCAAAATGCTGCAGCAAGAGTCCTGACAGGGACTAGGAAGAGAGAACATATTTCTCCTGTTTTGGCTTCCCTTCATTGGCTTCCTGTTAAATCCAGAATTGAATTCAAAATCCTGCTCCTCACATACAAGGTCTTAAATAATCAGGCCCCATCTTATCTTAATGACCTTGTAGTACCATATCACACTAATAGAGCACTTCGCTCTCGCTCTGCAGGCCTACTTGTTGTTCCTAGAGTATTTAAAAGTAGAATGGGAGGCAGAGCCTTCAGTTTTCAGGCCCCTCTTCTGTGGAACCAGCTTCCAGTTTGGATTCGGGAGACAGACACTATCTCTACTTTCAAGATTAGGCTTAAAACTTTCCTTTTTGCTAAATCATATAGTTAGGGCTGGACCAGGTGACCCTGAATCCTCCCTTAGTTATGCTGCAATAGACGTAGGCTGCCGGGGATTCCCATGATGCATTGAGTTTTCCCTTTCCAGCCACTCACTATGTGTTAATAGACCTCTCTGCATCAAATCATATCTGTTATTAATTTCTGTCTCTCTTCCACAGCATGTCTTTCATCCTGTTTTCCTTCTTCACCCCAACCGGTCGCAGCAGATGGCCGCCTCCTGAGCCTGGTTCTGCCGGAGGTTTCTTCCTGTTAAAGGGAGTTTTTCCTTCCCACTGTCGCCAAAGTGCTTGCTCATAGGGGGTCATATGATATGATTGTTGGGGTTTTCTCTGTATTTATTATTGTGCGATCTATTGTACAATATAAAGCGCCTTGAGGCGACTTTTGTTGTGATTTGGCGCTATATAAATAAAATTGAATTGAATTGAATTGAATTGAATATTAGTTGCACGGAAGTAGCTGACTACGTAAGTAATCTGGACGCTAGGACGCTACAGCTTTAAGCAGCTGCGTGCGCTCCCGCGGATGGTAATCACGATCACTGTGTAGCACAACACCTGGAGCTCAGGGGGCAAAACAATCGCATGAGTGCTGCTGTTTGACTGAGGAAGAATAAAGTAGTCGTGGTAAGCCAATCACATGACCACTTAAAGACAAAGCAACAAGGTGACATATACCAGTTTTTAAATTGTGTTGATAGGCTACATAAAACCAGAGTCATGATAAACAATATATACGCGGCGTTTTTTCCTCAATAGTTTCGTCACGTTTACTGTCTAAAGACAGCGCTTGCAAGCACTCTCTGCTTATGACCAAAAAATAAAAAAAACAAAACAGGGGAAGTTTTAGGAGTGACGGCGAGAGAGAGAGAGAGAGAAAGACAGCAGGAAAAGAGAGAGAGCGAGTTTTGAGATGTGAGAGATTTGTGACGTTTAGCGTGTTAAGGGTGTGTAGTTAATGTGTTGTCTTGTGTAGTTAGTGTGTAGTGTTGTGGATAGTTTTGTGTTGTGTGTCAGAAAAATGAGGCGACTGCAGTCTCCAGGTAAAAAAAAGGAGTGATACACCTGCTGCTGTCAGACCTGCAGGTATCAGGCTGTGATGTTCTCCTTTATAGTGGACAGAAATTATTTTTTTGGAGTGGCACAAATAATTTGTGTGGCATCTTATTGAAGAACAGCTGATTGTTATGTAAATAGTTTGAAATGGTTATTTAAAAAAATCAAGGTAAAAGGTAAATGGATGCAAATAACTTTGTTGTTTGCAAAACTTGTGCATAGGATTGTAAAATTGACAATTTATATTTGCATTTAAAGTTATGAAATATGATTCATTAAACATGTTTGTGGTTGTTACAGTAAAAAATATAACTTTTTCTACTCTGATTTTACGTTTTTTGTCTGATTTTAGATCAATTGTGTTAATACAGTATGTCAAAATGAAAACATGACTGTAAATTCAGACACGTGAGGTTGTGCTGAAAAGGATGATACCAAACAAGACAAAGTAAATAGTTTTTAAAGGTAAAATGTGGAGGAAAAATCAAAAGTAGTTAAAAATGGCCAATTATACCCTGGACCCCACAGGGTTAAACTTTTTTTTTTAAAGTAACGCAATAGTTACTTTTCAAGTAATTAATTACTTTTAGAATATTGTAACTCAGTTACTAACTCAGTTACTTTTTTGAAGAAGTAACTAGTAACTATAATTAATTACTTTTTCAAAGTAACCTTCCTAACACTGTACATTAGTAATTCCTTTTGTGCATAATTTTATATTGTTGTTAATAATAAATTAATTAAAGCAACAAAACAACCTGAAGAGCCGGTTGGGAGCCGAAAGAGCTGGGTCTTTTTAGTGAGCCGAGCCGAAAGAGCCGGTTCTCTAAAAAGAGCCAGAATTCCCATCACTACTAGTGAGGTCACCTGCGACACTGAAAACTCTCTCTGCAAAAGCCTGAGAAGCTGGCATATCCAGTAAGTCTAAGCCAAAGGTTTTAAGCTGTAATCAAAAAGAGACACTTTTCTTCAGCCAAAATTCTTTTCCTGTGTCAAAAGTAATGGGTTGTAAAAGGTCTTCCTTATCCTTTCTGATCAGCCTCATTCTGCTTGTGTAAGTCCTTCACTTATTCTTTGTGCTTCACTTTGAGAGAAACCTGAAGACTGGCTGTTTTGATGAGGATGGTGCTGCTTCTGCTTCCTCTCTATTCTCCTCTCTATTGTCACCACAAACATAGCATGAACTTTGAAGCAGTCAGAACTTTTTTTGGTCCACAAGTCAGTCAGTGAGCAGAGTCCTGATCTTCAGGATTAGAAATCAGCACAACTGAAGGATGGCTCAGGTTGAGCACTTTGGAGACAAAGAGGCAAGGCTGAGATGGTTTGGACATTTCCAAAGGAGGGATAGTGGGCATATTGGACAAAAATTACTCGACGTGGAGCTACCAGGCAGGAGGAAAAGAGGAGAACTACAGTGAAGACCCATGTCATGGATGTAATGGACATGAATGTTGAGAGTTGGTGTGATAGTAGAAGATTCTAGAGATAGGGTGAGAAGGGCCCCTAAAGGGAACAGCCAAAATATGCAGAAGATGATGATTTTGGTGTTTGGAAACTGGACATATGACAAGACGTGGATCTGAAGGAAAAAAAGGAAGAAAAGAAAAAGAAGGGATAATAGTGGCTAGCCATTCTTTGCAACTCTAATACTGACCATAATTTCTCAAAGCTATTGAGTCTATAAAATCATCATGAACGCATTTACTGACATCAGCTTAAGCTTTTTTAATATACAGCCTCCATTAAAAAAAAGAGAGATTTTAAGGAATTTCCACATTGGCTTCATGTTTCAGACCTCGAAACTACATATGTCCATATCTTTACAGTCTATTCCCTGGTGTTCAGTGATTAGTGTGTGCAGTTCTGCAAAACACAACTTATAAGTAATTATTAATACATTAGTTGCAGTTAATTCAGAGGGTTCATGTGTGTTTATTATCATTTCAAGTAAGCCTCCCCAAGTTAAAATCAAAGTAAACACAAATGAACCCCCTGAACGGACTGCAAGGGTAACATGTCAGCTAAGATAATTTGAATTGATCACTAGAGACATAAACCATTTTTCCAATAGTACTCACAGAGAAAGATGTTTATCTCAAAAGCTGAATCCAGTTCAAAACAAAATGATAAGAAACATTTGATGTTGGTCAGCCAGATGGTTCACCCTGGTCCTGTGAGAACTCTACAAGTAGATATACCTCACAGTTAGCTGAACAATTTTTTGTTTCTCCTCCTATTTGAAATCAGACCAACCTTTGATATGACTTGTGGTAAAACATTTTTTCCAGAATTGATTGAAACATTTCTTGAAGCTTTCTGCTGTTTTCTCAAGACATCCATCCATCCATCCAACCATCTTCTTCCACTTCTCTGTGGCCAGTTGGCGGGGGCAGCAGCCTAAGCAGAGAAGCCCAGACCTCCCTCTCCCTGGCCACCTTCTCCAGCTTGTCCGAGGGAACACCAAGGTGTTCCCAGGCCATCCTAGAGATATAATCTCTGCAGTGTGTCCTGGGTCTGCCCCGGGGCCTCCTCCCGGTGGGACATGCCCAGAACACCTCACTCAGGAGGCATCCTTGTCAGATGCCAACACAAACACTGATTCAAAAATAGATTCACGACATTAAGACTTGGAATAGGATTTAATGTGCATTTTCCTGAATCTCTATGATAGTCATGTTAGTCATGGCTAGCAACAATCATGAAAAGCAAACCTGTTTGCATTATGGGAATTTCCCCCTCACCATGTATACATGGTTGTCAGAGGTACTGATGTGTAAACATTTGTGTCCAAATGACTGATGCAGTAACAAATGGAGTCCAGCTCTGAATCAACAGCTGAGCCAATCATGAATACCTTTAACTGGTAAACGTGCTGTCTGCAGGGCCTCTCAAAGCACACCATCAAAAAGCTTTCCCAATCAATAGTTCACTGACACTGACACCTCTTGTGTATCCAGGTGTACTTTCCATACACCATTTGCTTCCACACTGAAATGAGACAATCAATTTCTCATCCCTTTGTGTTTTATAAGTCTCATAAAATCTGGCCACTGTCAACTAGGTGTGGAATATTTAAGAGTTCAATTCCTCCCGCTGTTAGTGTACTGAGCTAAGGAACAGCTGAAAGCCAGGAGGGACCAGTTTTGTAGAAAGGTCAGGTATCAGCTGCTCTGACCACACCAAATGCCAGCAAGACAATCTGATAATTTGCGACCCCAGGGTGAGGAGAAAATCAAAAGAAGCTAAATGCAGAATCTATTAAAGACCCAGAGCAAAATGTCAGACAAATATATGCCAGGGTGAAGTTAGATATCAGTCAGTGATCAGTGTCAGCATTCAGAAAGTACACATACTTGTTCTATGGCAGCAGACTGCTGGGATACTTTTACTGTAATCTCTGTAATGCACCAACAAGCTATTTACTTAGCTGACAAGACATAAAGATCAGGGATTTTATATTTTTATTTTAAAATTCCACGATACATTGAGGCACTTCATTTGACTGAGATGATAAAAATATGATTCGGAGAATTTTCATTGTTAAGCAATATGGAATGTTTAGAAAACAGCCTGCTGATTAAAATTCAAGAAAGTTCTCGGTGACATCTCGGTGTCACATAGTTCATAATGACAGAATGTGAGATATTCTTGCTTTTTTTGGGGAAACCAATTAAAACATGAGCTGAGAGCAATCACAGGTGAATAAATCATTTGAAAAATCCCATTAGAACAGACACAGAGGCCTCAGCTGTGTTTTTAAAAGCCAAAAGGGTCAAAGGAAAAAAAAAATTAATAGGCTTCATAGGCAGCAATAAATAGACTGGGGGAAAGGTGGCTCTGATGGGAAATGAGTTTTAATAAAATGCACTCTGTTTTCTTCACAGTGGGGTAGACAGAATACAGAATATGGCAGTATCATCAACTCTCTTGGCTGGCAGGTACACAGCCTCGCTGAAACAATCTGCTCTGAGGCAAAGCACTAAAACAACCCAACCTTGCCACAAATGTGGCTTCCCTTGCTCTAGGTCGGATGATCCAATCACAAATATGAATAACCTCAGCACAAAAAGCAATTACCCTGCAGCCTAGACAAAGGGGCCAAGGCAGTGACACCACCAGGGCCAGAGTTGCAGCACCAGGCTGTCGCTGTCTGTGCTGCTGTACAATTTAATACTTTTTGCATTGCTATTTAATCACACAGAAACAGGGGCCTTTTTTCCCTGGCATTCCCAATGTTTCAAGTAATAATCCACGATATTTTTCATAAAAATATCTGTTTTTATTGCTCCCTCTAGCCAAATGTCCATTTCATGAAAGCTTTTACAGTTGGTACTGTAATCACCTGCTGTCAGAAATGCCTTTCCTGGGAAAATATGTTGTTGCACAAAGATGGGTTTTATCCAGAATAAACATGGCTGAACAGACCGCCATGTGTTTAACCAAGCTACAAAGTGACAGATGGGAAATACAGTGGAACAGCAATACAGCGGTGCTAGCAGCTCAGTGAAATTTCACTTAGGCACAGTTGTAAAAAATCAGAGAACTTTTAATATAATCGAGAACTGACAACGTCCACTGTCTGGAATTGAGTTTTCAGTGGGTGGGGAGCTAAGTAAAGTAAAATACCTTGATTAGAACATTACAGCACTGCGAGCCACTATTTCAACTGTGAAGGGAGCTACTGTAGCAAAACTGTAGCAGAAGCCTCTTGATATGCATTAGCTGCAACCATCACAACTTGCTGTTTTTTATACACACAGGGAAGTTTCCGTTTTACTTTCACTATCATCATTTGGAAGTGAGTGCATGATGGTACATGTCCTATCCAGAACTCTTAACTGATCGATCAGGGACAATGCTAACATTTCTTGCACATTAGTGTAAGAAAAAGTGTTGTGTTGTTGCTTATTACAGTTAGGACATCTTAATCAATTTTTTAGTTAGTTTAGGAACTATAATAAAATGTTGCCCATTGCCTTGAGGCAAGGTGTAAATAATTATTCCAGCTCCATTCACTTGTATTCCCAGAAGTGCAACCAACTAGCCAACAATCAGAAACTGGCTGCAAAAGTTGGCTCTTAATAGGAAATGACGTTGCTCTCCTAGATCCTTGACTGCTCTATGTTTATAGTGATAATTGAAAAACATTGTAGCTAACAGGTTCTGGGTTCACCTTTTTTAGGATGTTTGTTTGCCTAAACCAAACAAAACAGTTTAAGCAAAACTTTAAAAAATGTTCTCAGAGAAGACTTGCAGTCCAGCATCCTGTTTGACAGTTGGGTGATAATGGATAAGAGGACATTTCGTCAAGAACACGTAAGACTCTCAGGTTAGTACTTAGCTGCCAGTGAACTCACTGTTTTTGCTTGTAATAAAATCCGTTGAACATGTGACTGTGCCTGGATCTTACAACAGAGTATTAGGGCCACATTAAGAAAAAAAATTGTTGATATAATTATTGCAGATATAACATTAGGTAGAGTTACAGCACCATGTTAATATATATGCATTATATATATTTTAGTATTTCAGGTAATCAAGCTAAAGTGTATTGGGATTTGCATACAGCTACATATCTTTACAAAGAATATCTGTGGGGGAAAAAATTATTTTTTTTTTTTTATGTAAACAAAAATATGAAATTTCAGTGTGTCATGGTTCAAATATTTTAGCCACATATGGCCCACAGGCCTCTATCTGCTGTACTGCTCTCGAGGATTAGAATACTTGAAGAACATTTCACAGTATCCACACAGTACTTGTTGAGTTATTTCACTCTGAATTTGAAATGTCAGCCCAATGAATGGCACCCAAGGAAATGTCAAAGTCACTTAGATTTACCTTCTGGACCATGCACACCTGTGCGTAATACATCCAAAAGTAGTTAAGATATTTCATTCTAGAGTCACAGTGGTAGACTAAACCAGACTTTGACAAAAGCAAGAGAAAATCCTTCACTGTCTCAATCAAACTACTGTGGCTGAAAAAAAAAAAAAAAGCGACCATGCACAGATATAATGTCCTAAAAATTACTTTTCACTGTTCCGAATGTGACAGGTGAGACCTGAGTCTGGGAACCGCCCTGGTAGGCGGAGCTGGTCTTTGTCCCTTTCATAAGCTCAGGTGTGGGCAATTGGGTATTCTCTATCAAACCTGAAGCTGCGAGTGCTTGGTCCAAGCCGGGCAAGTTGGCACTTTTAACTTCTTTCTATGAAAGTTTGATGCGGGTCCCCTAGCCTTCTGTTAGAACGGTAGGCTATAGAAAGATATACTACTTGAGTTCTGGCTGTTTGGCAGAGATTTACAGTTATTTGCACCCTTGTAGGTGGGAAACATTGCGTTCCTGTGAGAAACGTGTAGTGGACTTCACCGCCACTGACCAACATTTATTAGGGTGTGACGCGAACTTCTGAACAGGTAATGAAAACAATACAGTTGCAGGGATACTCCCGCTGCGTTTTACTGTCCAGCGTAAGTCATCTCCTGCCTTTATTTACAGAATACCAAGCTGCTGCTTTCTGGATTTCTGGCTGCGGCCTGTGCTTGAAGGATAAACCGCCCGCAGGGGCGTGCTGGGTGTTTATATATATATATATATATAGATAGATAGATAGCTAGATAGATAGATAGATATATACACACACACACACATATATATATATACATACACACACACACACACATACATACACAGATATGTATGTATATACATATATATATATATATAAAAACACCCAGCACGCCCCTGCGGGCGGTTTATCCTTCAAGCTCGGGTCCTCTACCAGAGGCCTGGGAGCTTGAGGGTCCTGCGCAGTATCTTAGCTGTTCCCAGGACTGCGCTCTTCTGGACAGAGATCTCCGATGTTGTTCCCGGGATCTGCTGGAGTCACTCGCCTAGCTTGGGAGTCACCGCACCTAGTGCTCCGATTACCACGGGGACCACCGTTACCTTCACCCTCCACATCCTCTCGAGCTCTTCTCTGAGCCTTTGGTATTTCTCCAGCTTCTCGTGTTCCTTCTTCCTGATATTGCTGTCATTCGGAACCGCTACATCGATCACTACAGCCGTCTTCTTCTGTTTGTCTACCACCACTATGTCTGGTTGGTTAGCCACCACCATTTTGTCCTTCTGTATCTGGAAGTCCCACAGGATCTTAGCTCGGTCATTCTCCACCACCCTTGGGGGCATCTCCCATTTTGACCTCGGGACTTCCAGGTTATACTCGGCACAGATGTTCCTGTACACTATGCCGGCCACTTGGTTATGGCGTTCCATGTATGCCTTGCCTGCTAGCATCTTGCACCCTGCTGTTATGTGCTGGATTGTCTCTGGGGCATCTTTACACAGCCTGCACCTGGGGTCTTGCCTGGTGTGATAGACCCCAGCCTCTATGGATCTTGTACTCAGAGCTTGTTCTTGTGCTGCCATGATTAGTGCCTCTGTGCTGTCTTTCAGTCCAGCTTTGTCCAGCCACTGGTAGGATTTCTGGATATCAGCCACCTCCTCTATCTGCCGGTGGTACATACCGTGCAGGGGCCTGTCCTTCCATGATGGTTCCTCGTCTCCCTCCTCTTTCTTGGGTTTCTGCTGCCTGAGGTATTCACTGAGCACTCGGTCAGTTGGGGCCATCTTCCCAATGTATTCTTGGATGTTCGTTGTCTCATCCTGGACTGTGGTGCTGACACTCACCAGTCCCCGGCCCCCATCCTTCCGCTTAGCGTACAGCCTCAGGGTGCTGGACTTGGGGTGAAACCCTCCATGCATGGTAAGGAGCTTTCTTGTCTTTATGTCAGTGGCTTCTAGCTCCTCCTTTGGCCAGCCTATTACCCCAGCAGGGTACCTGATCACGGGCAGGGCGTAGGTGTTGATGGCCCGGATCTTGTTCTTACCGTTCAGCTGACTCCTCAGGACTTGCCTGACCCTCTGCAGGTACTTGGTGGTTGCAGCCTTTCTAGCGGCCTCTTCATGGTTCCCATTCGCCTGCGGGATCCCCAGGTACTTGTAACTGTCCTCTATGTCTGCAATGTTGCTTTCTGGTAGTTCAATCCCCTCAGTTCTGACTACCTGATCTCACTGAGGGGGTTCAGGCCTATGCAGAACAGCAGTGGGGACAGAGCATCTCCTTGGTAGATCCCGCACTTGATGGTGACTTGTGCTATGGGCTTGGAGTTGGCCTCTAGTGTTGTACGCCACATCCCCATTGAGTTCCTGATGAAGGCTCTTAGGGTCCTGTTGATCTTGTACAATTCTAGGCATTCCAGTATCCAGCTGTGGGGCATTGAGTCATAGGCCTTCTTGTAATCAATCCAGGCAGTGCACAGGTTGGTCAGTCTGGTCTTGCAGTCTCGGCTGACTGTTCTGTCTACCAGTAGCTGGTGTTTTGCGCCTCTGGTATTCTTGCCAATCCCTTTCTGTGCCCCACTCATGTATTGACCCATGTGCCTGTTCATCTTAGCCGATATGATGCCTGACAGGAGCTTCTCCGTCTCCAGCCTTGGTGGTGCGTTCCCTTGCCACTGAGAGTACACCTTTTCGTCTCTTGCCCACCGATGCCTTCTTGTTCCAGTAGCCCACTTGTCGTCAGGCTGCCCTGGTTCCTCAACACCTGACGCGGATCTTGTTGATCTGGGCGACGTCCGAGCCGGCATGCCTTCATATTTATCTGTCTCACTCATGTCTGCGGTAGGCTCACTTACCATAGGGGGTCTAGCCTTAGGACCCTTACTGGATACAGACGCCCCAGGCAGGAATCGAACTTGCGATCTTCTGCTCCAAAGGCGTGTAGTTTAACCACTAGGCATATATATATATATATATATATATATATATATATATATATATATATATACGTATATATATATATATATATGTTCGTTGTCTCATCCTGGACTGTGGTGCTGACACTCACCAGTCCCCGGCCCCTTCCTTCCGCTTAGCTTACAGCCTCAGGGTGCTGGACTTGGGGTGAAACCCTCCATGCATGGTAAGGAGCTTTCTTGTCTTTATGTCAGTGGCTTCTAGCTCCTCCTTTGGCCAGCCTATTACCCCAGCAGGGTACCTGATCACGGGCAGGGCGTAGGTGTTGATGGCCCGGATCTTGTTCTTACCGTTCAGCTGACTCCTCAGGACTTGCCTGACCCTCTGCAGGTACTTGGTGGTTGCAGCTTTTCTAGCTGGCCTCTTCATGGTTCCCATTCGCCTCGCGGGATCCCCAGGTACTTGTAACTGTCCTCTATGTCTGCAATGTTGCCTTCTGATAGTTCGATCCCTCAGTTCTGACTACCTTTCCTCTCTTTGTTACCATCCGACTACACTTCTCCAGCCCGAATGACATCCCGATGTCATTGCTGTATAGCCTGGTAGTGTGGATCGCAGTGAATCGATGTCTCGTTCACTCTTGGCATACAGCTTGATGTCATCCATGTACAGGAGGTGGCTGACAACCGCTCCGTTTCGTAGTCGGTATCCGTAGCCAGTCTTGTTAATGATCTCACTGAGGGGGTTCAGGCCTATGCAGAACAGCAGTGGGGACAGAGCATCTCCTTGGTAGATCCCGCACTTGATGGTGACTTGTGCTATGGGCTTGGAGTTGGCCTCTAGTGTTGTGCGCCACATCCCCATTGAGTTCCTGATGAAGGCTCTTAGGGTCCTGTTGATCTTGTACAATTCTAGGCATTCCAGTATCCAGCTGTGGGGCATTGAGTCATAGGCCTTCTTGTAATCAATCCAGGCTGTGCACAGGTTGGTCAGTCTGGTCTTGCAGTCTCGGCTGACTGTTCTGTCTACCAGTAGCTGGTGTTTTGCGCCTCTGGTATTCTTGCCAATCCCTTTCTGTGCCCCGCTCATGTATTGACCCATGTGCCCGTTCATCTTAGCCGATATGATGCCTGACAGGAGCTTCCATGTAGTACTGAGGCAGGTTATTGGTCGGTAGTTGGATGGGACCGGTCCCTTCTTGGGGTCCTTGGGGATCAGGACCGTCCGACCTTCAGTTAGCCATTCCGGGTGTCTCTCGTTAACTAGCAGCTGGTTCATTTGTGCTGCCAGACGCTCGTGGAGTGCAGTCAGCTTCTTCAGCCAGTAGGCGTGAACCATGTCGGGCCCTGGTGCTGTCCAACTCTTCATACATTGGGAAGATGGCCCCAACTGACCGAGTGCTCAGTGAATACCTCAGGCAGCAGAAACCCAAGAAAGAGGAGGGAGACGAGGAACCATCATGGAAGGACAGGCCCCTGCACGGTATGTACCACCGGCAGATAGAGGAGGTGGCTGATATCCAGAAATCCTACCAGTGGCTGGACAAAGCTGGACTGAAAGACAGCACAGAGGCACTAATCATGGCAGCACAAGAACAAGCTCTGAGTACAAGATCCATAGAGGCTGGGGTCTATCACACCAGGCAAGACCCCAGGTGCAGGCTGTGTAAAGATGCCCTGAGACAATCCAGCACATAACAGCAGGGTGCAAGATGCTAGCAGGCAAGGCATACATGGAACGCCATAACCAAGTGGCGGCATAGTGTACAGGAACATCTGTGCCGAGTATAACCTGGAAGTCCCGAGGTCAAAATGGGAGATGCCCCAAGGGTGGTGGAGAATGACCGAGCTAAGATCCTGTGGGACTTCCAGATACAGACGGACAAAATGGTGGTGGCTAACCAACCGGACATAGTGGTGGTAGACAAACAGGAGAAGACGGCCGTAGTGATCGATGTAGCGGTTCGAATGACAGCAATATCAGGAAGAAGGAACACGAGAAGCTGGAGAAATACCAAGGGCTCAGAGAAGAGCTCGAGAGGATGTGGAGGGTGAAGGTAACGGTGGTCCCCGTGGTAATCGGAGCACTAGGTGCGGTGACTCCCAAGCTAGGCGAGTGGCTCCAGCAGATCCCGGGAACAACATCGGAGATCTCTGTCCAGAAGAGCGCAGTCCTGGGAACAGCTAAGATACTGCAAGCAGGACCCTCAAGCTCCCAGGCCTCTGGTAGAGGACCCGAGCTTGAAGGATAAAAACCGCCCACAGGGGCGTGCTGGGTGTTTTTTTTTTTATGTATATATATGTATATATATGTATATATATATATATCAGGTACCCTGCTGGGGTAATAGGCTGGCCAAAGGAGGAGATAGAAGCCACTGACATAAAGACAAGAAAGCTCCTTACCATGCATGGAGGGTTTCACCCCAAGTCCAGCACCCTGAGGCTGTACGCTAAGCGGAAGGAAGGGGCCGGGGACTGGTGAGTGTCAGCACCACAGTCCAGGATGAGACAAGAAACATCCACGAATACATCACGAAGATGGCCCCAACTGACAGCGTACTCAGTGAATACCTCAGGCAGCAGAAACCCAAGAAAGAGGAGGAAGGCGAGGAACCATCATGGAAGGACAGGCCCCTGCACGGTATGTACCACCGGCAGATAGAGGAGGTGGCTGATATCCAGAAATCCTACCAGTGGCTGGACAAAGCTGGACTGAAAGACAGCACAGAGGCACTAATCATGGCAGCACAAGAACAAGCTCTGAGTACAAGATCCATAGAGGCTGGGGTCTATCACACCAGGCAAGACCCCAGGTGCAGGCTGTGTAAAGATGCCCCAGAGACAATCCAGCACATAACAGCAGGGTGCAAGATGCTAGCAGGCAAGGCATACATGGAGCGCCATAACCAAGTGGCCGGCATAGTATACAGAAACATCTGTGCCGAGTATAACCTGGAAGTCCCGAGGTCAAAATGGGAGACGCCCCCAAGGGTGGTGGAGAATGACCGAGCTAAGATCCTGTGGGACTTCCAGATGCAGACGGACAAAATGGTGGTGGCTAACCAACCGGACATAGTGGTGGTAGACAAACAGAAGAAGACGGCCGTAGTGATCGATGTAGCGGTTCCGAATGACAGCAACATCAGAAAGAAGGAACACGAGAAGCTGGAGAAATACCAAGGGCTCAGAGAAGAGCTCGAGAGGATGTGGAGGGTGAAGGTAACGGTGGTCCCAGTGGTAATCGGAGCACTAGGTGCGGTGACTCCCAAGCTAGGCGAGTGGCTCCAGCAGATCCCGAGAACAACATCGGAGATCTCTGTCCAGAAGAGCGCAGTCCTGGGAACAGCTAAGATACTGCGCAGGACCCTCAAGCTCCCAGGCCTCTGGTAGAGGACCCGAGCTTGAAGGATAAACCGCCCGCAGGGGCGTGCTGGGTGTTTTTTATATATGTATATGTGTGTGTGTGTGTGTGTGTGTATAAAAAAGAAAAAATCCCCCTTTCTTTTGTCTTTGTTGCATGTCTTTTTGTCTTTTGCATGCACCGCGGTGGGCCTGAGTGAAGACGGCACTGAAGATTTGCCTTTTTTTTAATAGTGTCTTGCCCATTTGGGGTTCTGTGTGAGTTGCCGTCCCTTTTTAACGTGTGTGATATGTTGATTTGTTCTTAACCGGTTCCCCGCAGTGCTTATCCTGTCTCACGGGCAATCATACAATTTTATCATACTTAATAAAGTAAAGCTTTTAATTGTTCTTAGGTGCCGCTGTTACACGTTTACTTTTATTTTGTATTAAAATTAAACCCTTTTTAACTGACTGTGCGCCTACGGCTCTGTCCTTTTTTAAATAGGTACCTACCACGGGTCACACAAAGAAATACAAGACATATTAGTGACATTTCATCTGTCCAACTACTTTGTCTAAATATAAGACACGAAATGCAAATCAGGAAGCTGAGTTTATAATCACAGAGCACTTGAGTGTGACCATTTGGTGGGTGTGCTTGGCCACAGAAGGAAAGTCAATGTAAAACCTTTCCAGTAAAAGTGAATGTAAATCTTGGACTTAATTAAAAGGAGCTCAATTTACTGCTCTTATCTTAGGTAATCATGTTAACCAATAGGGGTGCTAAAAACTCATTAGGGATATGGATTTTAATTAGTACCCTTGCACATGTAACATAAAATATCCCTCCTCAAGCGGGAATCCTTTACTAATGGGAATATCCAGGCTGTGTGGGTTTGTGAAAAGATAAATATTTGCTATTTTTTCCGTGTCAGTCGGTACTCTCCTTTTGGACATGTTGTTCTAAGCTCTAAGTATATTGTTACCTCTTAAAATACTGTAGTATATTTCGTAAGTGAACCTTTATGTAGCTTTCCATCTATGTAGGAAATAAGAGCAGTAAATCAAACTGCAATTTGGGGTTGGGATCCAAAATAAAGTGTAACTAAAGTTCATTATTAATAAATACTTGCTAGTTTTTAGTATCTTGTTATTTTAGTTAAATTTAACTATCTGAAATTTGTCCTGTATGAGTACTAGCAGTACCACTAGCAGTTTTCCTGAGGTAGACGTTAAGATTGATATGAAACGGTCAGGCAGAAGTCAGGATGGTGAAAATGCAGCCGGTAGAGTGAAGTGCAGGTGATAGTATCCATAAGGTCTTCCAGGAGTAAACAGCCATCTATCCAATACTGTGCTTCAGGTGTGTGTACACAACCATGCACAGCAATAATCGATTGTTCGAGCTGTTGTGGACAGCATAAAATACAAATGATACAAATAAGACCAAGTGAGGTTGGCTGGGATCCGGCCTGTAGTGGCAGGATGAGGAGGAGGAAACATTTCGCTGCAGGCCTGTACTGCACGGTTCGAGTGCACGAAAGCAGGGAAGTAAACTGTCAAGGGCTTGACACTTTCGAAATGAGATCCTAGTGGATGAAAATATGGCAGAAGAAGACTGACAAAAATCAAATGAAACAAAGTTTGTGTCTGCCTTATTTGCATATTTTTTCTATTTTTAATTATTTGATCATTTCAGAAATAATCAGGAATGCTGCAGAATTTTTAGCATACAGGCCTTCCCCAGCAGGGCCGGCCCGTGGCATAGGCCGTATAGGCAAATGCTAAGGGCGCCGTCCATCAGGGGGCGCCACGCCAGTGCCACAAATGTTGAAAAAAAAAAGAAAAAAAGTTGGTACTCTTATTTCTAAATACAAAAAATAATCCCACGTTAATTAAAATGCAAAGTAAAGCTTATTTAATAGAAATATTATTTGTTACAACATTACGCCCCCCATACGGTGCGCCCCTCCCTTCCCGTATCATGGTTCCATTTGGACGTCACCACATCAAAAATCAACACAAGATGTCAAAACGGCCAAAACTGTCAGGTGCCCAGGGAAGAAAAAGAAAAAAGAAGAGGAGGAGAAACGAGAAAAAGACAGAGGTAGGTAACGTTAGCCTACATGAAATTATTTGTCTGAATGTGATAGTAACCTAAATTTTTAGCATTAAGCTAATGTTACATGATTCGCTAATTGCTAATCAATAAATAGCTAGTTAACTGTTTTAATGTCAGTTAATATTGTGGAGGGGCTAAATTGTTATGGAAAATAATAATGTATAACGTTAGGTAATTACAGTACTCCCACCTTTCCCACCATTCCTCATTTGTATTCATCTTTTAAGCAGGTGTTTTTGTTTACATTGTTATTGCCTTCTGGTTAGCTAACGTTTACCCTGCAGGTAATAGTCACTTTTCCACCCCTGTATATATTATAGTTGTAAGCCTAGTTGTTAAAGTGCACATCATTAATGTTAATTAAGCAATATCACATGAGAGGGAATGGTGTTTTTTAATGAGCACTGCTGTGATTCGGTCAAAGATAATCATAACATAACATTCTCATATGATATTATACTGTTACTTTGCATTCTGCTATTCAGCATTTCACTGTAATGATGACAATAAACTGAATCTAATCTAATTTGCATATCAGTTAACATCATACATATATCTCTTTGGTTTTTCATTTATATTATATCATTTCATTTTATTCCTGGAATCATATGTTTTTATTATTAGACTTTAATACTCAGTGGTGTCACATACTCCTCTCTTCAGATGCACTGTTGAAGTTTCTAAATCCCACCCTGGGCCATCTACCACATCTACCGCTGCTGCCTCCACTTCAGCAGCACAACCCACCAGTGATGCAGCATCAGCAGCACAACCCAGCCATGATGCAGCAGCATCAAGCGGTCTTCCTGTTGCCTCCACCTCAGCAGCACAACCCACCAGTTTTGCAGCAGCATCAAGCGGTGTTCCTGTTGCCTCCACCTCAACAGCACAACAAGTTTGGAGTACTCCTCAATTTCCACAACTTACAAAAAGAAGAGCTGCTACAGCAGTGCCAAACACTGAGTACTACTCTGACCCATGACAGCCAGCCGGACATTAATGGCACAGAACTTGCAATGGAAATGCAGAATTTCCCACCATTGCCATCAAAGAACATGACAAACATGGAACTCTTGACCTTCCTGCATGAGAAGAAGCTGGCAGAAATTTACCCCAACATGTGGGTTGCTCTGAGAATCTTTGCCACTCTTCCTGTTACAGTGGCTGCTGCTGAAAGAAGCTTCTCTAAGCTCAAACTCATTAAAACCTAGCTGAGATCTACTATGATGCAAGAACGTCTCAGTGGACTTTCCATCATAAGCATAAATCATGTGGTCTCAAATCAGTTGTCATATGATGATGTTGTAGATGACTTTGCTGCAAGAAAGACTAGGAGAGTAAGGCTGTAGCAGGTGATGTGAGGTTGATGAGGGGGTGGTGTACAGTAATTTGTAAGTCATTCTAGTTAATGCAGTATTAAAAAGCACAACTAGAGAACTCTGTAGGATCCCCTTTTTTGTAATATAGTTGTTAAAGTCATACTGGTTTATTTAATATCTTGTTTTGTGCAGTGCCTTATTTATATTGTATTTTTAATTTATTTTATCCAACTTGTTGACACGTTTTATTGTGTTTATGTATGTAAAATTTATTGTATTTCATATATTCATTTTTATTTTTGTATTCATTTATTTATTCATATATTTTTTATCTTGTTAATTATTCTGATTGTGAATTTGCTTTCTTTAAGTAAAAAAAAAAGGTCAAAGACAAAGCTATTCGGTTTCTTGTGAGTACATACACTACACTGCCGATGTAGGGGGGCGCCACCTAAAATCTTGCCTAGGGCGCCAGATTGGTTAGGGCCGGGCCTGTTCCCCAGTGTGCAGGCGCTTCCCATACTCCACTGTACACAGAAAGAGGGTTCCTGAGCTGGGTTTCTAAGCTTTCAAGCCTATTCACAAAGGACCAGTGTAATACAGTGAGCTTTTAAACAATAATGAACCACCCTTTCATTATTAACCTATGCGCTGATAGCGAAACTCACTGAAATCTCCAATGTCCTTGTGTAAATTAGGAGTAAAAGGCAAGTTAAATGGAGCATAGTTCAGTTTCATTCCACAAGAAATCTAAAATTCTTAAGGCAATATGAATATTTCTGGATTATAAAACCAGTGTTAATAATGGGTAATGTGTTTGCAAACAGCTACTTATTAATATAGCAGACAAATTGCTCATAGTTCCTCCTAACTTAAATTTTTAATGCTAAACAGCAATAACATTTGAAAAATTGAGAACTAATTTGTATATTTTAAGTAATAATTACATTAACATAGAAACATAGAGAAATTTTCCTTAGTTTTAGTCTTTATTAGTTTTATTAAAAGAAAAACAAAAATAAACAAGATTTGGGATGTCTGTGAGTCAGCTGCCTTCACTATGTGTTGTGTTTTTATTATAATACCTATTAAGACTTTCCTAAATATTTCCCCTGAAAAATACCCTCCATTTATCAATAATAATTAAGAAAACTAGATTTAATACTTAAACTAATGCAAAACTGTTTAAAATACTAGAGTTGAAAATGAAGTGAGCAAACTTACTGCAGCATACAACATGCCTCATTCACCCAAGGACTTTTTTCCAAATCTAAATGCTTACTATTTAACATTCACAGATATTCACACTGTGATGTATACATCAAGAACAATTCAGGGTTTATATTTTTATTTTTATTTTTATTAAAAAATATATAAATATATATTAGGGGTGCAACGATACACAAAATTCACGGTTCGGTTCGGTTCGATACTTTGGTGTCACGGTTCGATATTTTTTCGATACAAAAAAAATGTTCATGCCGTTTTAATTTGTCATTTATTAAAATTATAAATATATATTTTAACTCAAAAGTACAGTTTTTAAATTTAATGTTGCTGAAACAACAAAATAATAAAAAAAATAAATCTATGTGATCGAGAAATCACTCGTCTTTGGAAAAGAGAGTTTATTACAGAGAAATGGCTCTTTCCAAAATAAAAGCTATACTATATGCTTCTTCTGGGCTATATTCTCAGCAGCATATTAAACATATCAGGTCCCCATAAGGAGAATCATGTGCTGACGGCTGTCTAAATGACTCGGGTAAAGTTTGTAGCATGTGTGCTTGTTGTTTTTGTCTGCTTCCACTTGTCTTTGCACTAGGATGATGTCGGCGTAAATGCGCAGTCATATTCGTTGTGTTCCCACTAATGCTGTCAGCGTTAATCTCGTTAAAATGACGTTAACGCCATAACGCGGCAAATCTCCGTTAACGAGTTACCGTGGATCCCCCCGTGCGTGGGGCTGGACGGCGTCAACACATTAACAACGTAAATGTGCTAATGCACTAGTTCCCACCAATGTAAGTGAGCATTGCGTGGCACATCCGACATACTGTTTTACTTTTGTCCATGACGTGCTTACCATCAGGGTCATGCTTCACATGAAAACCAAAATAGTTCCAAACGCCAGATCTGAATGAGGGTGGGGAAGGTTCAATTTCGGGTAGCGTTGAGGCAGTTGCCATGGTGCAACGAGCTTAACTTCTGTCTCGTTAGCTTGCGCTGCGCTCAGTGGATTTGCGCTCGACAGTGCAGCCTAGGCAGATCCACTGAGCTCTCAACACAGACAGCATCGTCATTGTTCGATACATATGCGTACCGAACCGAAAGCACTGTATCGAACCGTTCAATACCGATACATGTATTGTTGCACCCCTAATATACATATATAGAATAGAATAGAATAGAATAGAATAGAATAGCTTTTTATTGTCACTGTTACAAGAACAGTGAAAGGCAGTTTGGCATCTCTCCATGTGTGTGAAGTACACAATAGCGTAAGTATTTACACAATGACAAATTTACATTTACACAAGAAAGATATGTACAAGTTATACATACACCTGCAAACATACACGCACATACATACATATATGTATATATACATATTTGCATCCGTACATGCATACACACACATATTTCCACATACACACTTACATCTATATACATACACATACATGCCATCTAACTAGCAGGTGCATTGAGAGGTGCAGTGTGATCAGTGATATTGCACATTGAGTGGGGTGGGGGTGCTGTTGGAACTATACTAAATAATGTTATAATAAATACAGTTTAAAAAGAGGTAGGGGTGTTGTTTGCATTGAAGTATAAACAGAAATACGATTTATAAATAAGGTGTAATGTCCATGAGTGTTGGCAGTGCAGTTATCCTCCAATCAGGGTGGAGGTAGGGCATGTTTGACAGCCTGTGGGTAAAAACTTCTGTTGAGTCTGTTTGTCTTCGACCTGATGGACCTGTAGCGTTTACCAGAGGGAAGGGGGAAAAAGTGAGTGTCCAGGGTGTGAGGGTCTTTAATGATGATGCTGGCTTTCTGCTGAAGTCTGCCAGTATAGATGTCTCTGAGGGAGTTAGTGAGGTGCCGATTGCCCGCTCTGCTGCCCTCACCACCCACTGCAGTTTCCTCTTGTCCTCCGCAGTGCAGCAGTTGAACCAGAGTGTGCAGCAGTAAGTCAGAAGGCTCTCAATGGTGGAGCGGTAGAAGTTTACTAGCAGTCTTTGGGGTAATTGAGCCTGACGTAGTTTCCTGAGGAAGTACAGCCTTTGTTGTGCTTTCCCTACCTGGTGGGAGATGTTTGTGGACCAGGTAAGGTCGGCCGAGATGTGGACTCCGAGAAACTTGAAGCTTTCTACCCTTTCTACCTCCTCCCCATCAATGTAGAGGGTAGAGTGCTCAGATCGCTTTGTTCTTCTGAAGTCGATTACCATCTCCTTGGTCTTGGCTGTGTTCAGATGCAGGTTGTTGTCGTCACACCATTGCTTCAGATGCTGAACCTCCTCTCTGTACGCTGAATCATTGTTGTTGTCGATCAGTCCTATGACAGTGGTGTCATCAGCAAATTTTATAATGGTGTTACTGGTGTGGATAGGTGAACAGTCATGGGTGAAAAGTGAGTATAGGAGGGACTGAGGACACACCCCTGTGGGACACCCACATTCAGAATGAGGGTGGAGGAGGTGTGCTCTCCTATTCTTACGTTCTGGGGTCTGTTTCTCAGGAAGTCCAGTATCCAGCTGCACAGTGAGCTGCTGAGTCCTAAGTTACTTAGTTTATTAACCAGTTTGTGGGGTTGAACTGTATTGAAGGCAGAGCTGAAGTCCACAAACAGCATTTCTCACATAGGTGTTACTACAGTCCAGGTGTGTGAGGGCTGTGTGAAGAGCTGTTATTATGGCGTCCTCTGTCGACCTGTTTGCCCTGTATGCAAACTGGTGTGGATCGAGGTTTGCAGGGATGGCAGCTTTAATGTGTGACATGATGAGCTGTTCGAAACATTTGGCAATTATGGGTGTTAAAGCAACTGGACGATAGTCATTCAAGCAGCTCACTGTGTTCTTCTTGGGCACTGGAGCGATGGTGGCTGACTTAAGGCAGGATGGTACTACAGACTGTAGCAGTGAGAGGTTGAAGATGGTGGTGAAAACCTCTGCTAGTTGGTCTGCACATGCTTTAAGCACTCTACCGGCTACACCGTCAGGACCAGCTGCTTTCCTCGCGTTGACTCTGCGCAGTGTGGCTCTGACCTGGTGCTGCTCCAGCTGGATGGGGCGTCGTCCCTCTCTGTAATGGCAGGATGGGTGATGGTGTCCCTGTTTTCTTGGTCAAAGCGGGCGAAGAAATGGTTTAGGGTGTCAGGTAAGGTGATGTCTGGGAGTTGGTTTGTGTGCAACTGTCTTTGTAGCCAGTGAGTGTCTTGATCCCCTGCCACATGTCTCTGGAGTTCTTTGTGTTAAAGTGTTCCTCGATGCGCTGTTTGTATTTGCGCTTGGCTTCTTTTATGCCTTTAACCAGAGATTGGCGTGCCTCTTTGTAGACTTGTTGGTCTCCTGATTTGAAGGCGCTGTCACGTGCTCTTAGTAGGGCTCTCACCTCACTGTTGAGCCATGGCTTCTGGTTCGGGAACACTTTAACAGTCTTTGTTGTTGTTACGCTCTCAGTACAGAAGCTGATGTATGAGAGTACGGCAGATGTGTGGCCCTCAAGTCTGATCCTTCTGCAAATACACTCCAATTCGTGTTATCAAAACAGTCTTGTAGGGCCGTGGTGGCTTCCATGGTCCACACTCTTACTGATTTTTCAGATGGTTTTGTCTTTGAATTAGAGGTTTATAAGCAGGGATCAGGGACAGAGAGAGATGATCAGAGAGTCCGAGATGAGGCAGGGGGGTGGCCTTGTAAGCATCTGGGATGTTGGTGTAATTATATATATATATTATGTGAGACATGGATTCTTTGAGATTGTGAAGAGGGGGCATGCCAGAAGCTGTCTGAGAACCACTGGGTTAAGTGAACAAACCCATCAGAAAATCCTCTGCTGCCACCAGAGCCTTGAATTTTTACTGTGTATTACCATTTTGGTACCTCACTGTAATAATATTAAGGAGACTGGGGAGTGCTGCCCATATGTTTTTATTTAATATTTATTTGTTATTTTCATAGAATTGCTAGACAACCACGTGAGGCTGGGAAGATTTGAGTTACATGTCTTGAACACTGCTTTTTCCTTCTTTGATGTAGCATGCAATGCTCAGTGTTATGATTTTGACAGGTTGTACGCATAAACTAAAAGTACTGTGTGATCTTACAATTTTGAACTTCTAATACATATGTACATTCATTTGTGAATATTTCAATAGTGATAATAAAAATTTATATATAAAATATATATCTAGTTAAAAAAAATTCTATATAGCCAACAAATTGCTGTGTTAAGTACTTTTTAAAAACAAAAAAATAGCCATGTGGCATGCTTGCAATTGTCTCATTCCACTCCAGTGGACCTCTGGAAAACACTGTAAAATATATACATTTCACCCTTTACCCTTCATGGGATTTTCCTCCTCCTCTTATCCTACCCAGAAAAAGATCAATCAAATAGAAGTTAAAAAGGCGATTTTGCCAGACCTCTGAACAACAATGAGATTTGGCTGAAAAGTGAAAGGTTGAGAAGATGTAAAGAACAGAGACATCGTTTTACTTGTTGAAGATTGAATGCTGAAAATATGTTTGTTTTTTTTGTTTTTTTTATTGACTAGACAAGTATCAACAGTGCTAACAAACAGAGACCAATTACTGAAAATCCTTACATCTCACCACCATGAACTCCACTAAGAGCGACCCCTGCAGACCTGCTTTTGAGCTTAGACCATTTTTGCTGAGAACTGACATAGCACACACTGCACCACTGTGCCCAATAATGTAGGACCAATGAGGCTAATGTAAACCACTTACAGCCTAAACAGTCTGGTTTATTAATTCATGAGGTTGCTGTGATTCACAAGGTAGAGCCTCACTAAACAGGTCATGACATTGACAGGTCATTGAACATGTCAGACAGACGTGCAGATCATGTCTATATTGGGTCCATCGGTCCATCACCAATTCTGGAAATCTAAACGACGCCCAAATTCGGTCTACAATTTGGATGTCCAAAAATGATCCAACTTGGACGTCAATATGACATTCAACATTTGACCTTTGGACTGGGTAATGGAGGTCAGGTGCAGGAAATTAACATGATTAATAAATGTAATATTTTTTATTTACAAATATCAACATTGGTGATACAACATGATACATATGATTACAGATTATTTATAAACAAACATGATGTATTATGTGTTAGCCTATTGATTTATTCAGTGCATGTGGGGGTTTTGTTGTTATGTTACATTTTCCTGTTTTTCTTAAACTGGTTTATCTATTTCAACTAATCAAATTATTTGTTTGTATCCAGATTAAAACTGTCATTTATTATAGTGAATATTAAAAACATTGAAATCCATGTTAAAATGTAAAATAATAATGGTATTTTTTATTTTATTTTAAAGTATTTAGAAAATTTTGGAATACCTTTTAAAATTAGTGCAATGTGCTTAAGAAGTTTAATTTTTTACAAATATCCTGTTTTATTGTGAAGAGCTGTGTAAGAAAAAGTGAATGTGGATGTGATTGGTATTAGGACTGAGAGAAGTTGCGCTGGAAAGTACGAGAAGTTTGCGCAAGTGTGTGTGTATGAACTGGACTATCTGCTCGACAGTCTTTGTCGATGCACACATTTTGGAAACTGCCTGTGGGACACTTCTGCTCCATATCCACCGTGACACTGTAGAGTCAAGAGCGCGTGCCATCTTGGAGATGTCTGCTGATCTCTGCATTCCTTCACACATAAGTATTTTTATACAAAAACCATGTGCTCCACCCTCTGGAAACACGGCACTACAGAGCCTATGGAAGCATAATGAAAATGATGTTTAAAATAAGTCAAAGTTTCACATTGAAAAGACATACACAACAACCATATTTGGACTATAAAGAGCTTGTACACGGAAGTCCTACAGACATCAACATTAGACGTTTCATAGACACTGAAAAAAAGACGTCGCCTAGTGTTACAAAACAAACCTTTCAGTGGACTGCACGTCCAAAAATGACTTATAAAAGACGTCACTCCGAAGTCACTTTACACAGTGGGGCAGGCTACAGTTGTAACTGGAAAGCTGGTGGTTCGTTTCCTGGCTGCACCATGCTTAAGCGTCCTTGAGCAGGATACACCTCAATTCATTCATTGGAGTGTGAATGTTATAAAGAAAGCACTTAGACACAGAAAAAAGTGCCTGTGTGAATGATTAAATGAGGCACAGTAAGCAATACTATTTGCCCAATAATCCTATTAAAAATTATTGAAAAGGCACTAACAGCACAAACATGCCAGAAAGTTCCAGCTCTGACACTTTAATTAGCAAAGGTGAGGCCTAGCAGACAGAATCAATTGACTGGACATCTGTCTATCAAAGTGCCATGCCCAAAGCGTAGTACTCAGCTGAATTTAAAAACAAAATGCTTGAAAGGAGAAAACTATCCGAAGAGTGCAAAACCATATTTTGCACCAAGTTTAAAACATGTTTCTAATGCTGTGAAGTCTATGAGCACTGACTTGTTTTTGCAGCCTGCCTAAAGTGGAAGTTTGAGGACTTGAAGCTTTTGGCAGATTTTTAGTTCAGTTAGCTTAATTTTCAGGTTGCTACTTTATATTTGTGTCAATATAAAGTTGTCAGTAAGCACAGGCACCAACTTATAATGCTAACTATAAAATTACATTTTCCTGAATGGCCTACGATTCCACAAAACACAAAGTGTCTCTATTGTTTAGGTGAGTGCCTCACTTCTATCATCAACACATGATAAAGAGTCTCTGAAAGCTTTTGTTAAACATGGTTTTTCGAGCTGGCCTAAAGCACTTGAACAATTCAGATCACGTCAAATGGGTTTGATGAATGGACGGAAAACAGATTCAGACTCCAATCTGATCCAGTTGTTAAACTTGGATGCTAAAGATATACCAGAGTTCCAATCGTGGCTGGTTTACAAGGAGAGTAAGTGGCTATCTCATGATATCATCGACAAGATGACTAAAATGAAGAACCATGATGTGCTGAAAATGCTAAGCTAAGAAATAAAGTCTGCTGAGGTTTTCTTTTTGATTATGGATCAGACAGCTGACATATCAAAGAACAGATACAACATCTGTTTACTTACATTTTGTGACTGAGCTGGAAGAGCATGTAGCAGCTGGAGTCTAGAGTACTCTATACCCATTAACTGTACATATTATCATTTTAGTTGAGCATGATGTTGCTGAAAATATTTTCACCCCTCACAACTTCATGTTAGTTATGTGTGATATGATGACGCTCATCACAAATTCACCAAAGCAACTCTCCTGGTTCCACAAATTTCAATGCAAAGACACATCCTCTCTCAGACCTTTGTGCCCAATGTAATTGACAGCAGCATAGTTACAAGCCATTGCTTCCAACTACAGCATGCTACACGAATTTCTGGATTACCTATCTGACCAACACATTCAGCACATGACCTGAATTTGGAGAGCCCAATTATGTCAAGACTAAAGGTTCCACGCAGACCAGAAGACAGAGGTGTGCCACCTGCCAGTTTTCAAAGCATTGTACTGAGCGATTCCTGAGCTGCAGATTTCAACCCTCTGCATTTGAATGCATGGGAGATGGTAGAGATGTTTGCAACTGGAAAGATCAATTGAAAAAACTTTGAAATGCTTATGATCAGAATGATATGATATGTGTTCAGATGTAGCAAAATAAAAAAAGAATTTGCATAGCTACCTTTCAAGATGCAGGGGAGTTTCTGAAAGATGATCAGGAAGCGCATTTGAGAACTCTGCTCCCATTGATCTGGACTTGCCCTGAGTGTCCCTGTAACATCCTCAGTTTAAAAAAGATCATTTACAGGCATGTGGTGACTGAGAAAATATCTAAGGTCCCCAGTGGGGCGACCAATACTGAATCATGTGCTTCAACGAACTGTCACAAGGATGATTCTTGAAATCAGAACCTGGAGGTAAGGAAGCATCTACAGGAGTAGATGAATTCAAGTGCACAGCTGCAAGGAGAAACACTTTCCCACAAAAGGAGTAGATTAACATCAGTGGTGAGCGAAAACTTTAATAGCTTATTTAGCTGTGTGGCACTTTGTGTTGCTTGACTAAATCTACTGTGTGGGCCTGTATGTTATCTTTGTCTATGTAACTATGTCATTGTAACTTCTTTTCTCTGTTAATAAGGCCTGTAGCAGCATCGCACATCAGGCATGGTGGTAACAGATTTGTGTTGCTCTTCACACTTGAAATGATTTATGTTGGCCTTTTTACTAAATAATCTGTTGGCATTTGTTAGTACTTTCACATTACGTGGTGTTTCATCAGTTAAGTTATTCGTGTTCGATAATATCTGTTGGCTTGTGAACATGATTGGATTTGTCCAGTGGGCATCGGTGGGAGTGGGGGTATGAATCAAGCACCCACCAGCAGAAACTTAAATCAGTATGTATCATAGTTAGTTCATATGTAAACACATTTCTATTTCTGAACTTCTTTTTTCTAACCAACTGTAAAGTGATTTAGCTTTTCATAAGCAAACTTTTCATCAGTTAAATATTTTTTCTGCTTGGTTTTGTGATAATCAGCCAGTTGTTCCTATATTTCTGCCTAACATTTTTATGGTAATTTTAGGCTCTAAGTGCCTAGCATTATCATAAAATCCCTTGTGAAGACACCTCTATTTTGCATTTGTTTCAAACTGAAGAGATGTTTCACCTCAAATGGTAATTTCAGCTCACCATTTGAATCTATGAATCTTGAATTAGAAGTGTGCAATAATTGTTTAAACAAAATTCAGGCAGGTGAATAAATTTGGGCACTGTTGTCATTTTATTGATTCCAAAACCTTTAGAACTAATTACTGGAACCCAAATTGGCTTGGCAAGCTCAATGACCCCTGACCTACATAGACAGGTGAATCCAGTAATGAGAAAGAGTATTTAAGGGGGTCAATTGTACGTTTCCCTGCTCTTTTAATTTTCTCTGAAGAGTAGCAACATGGGGGTCTCAAAACAACTCTCAAATGACCTGAAGACAAAGATTGTTCACCATCATGGCTTAGGGGAAGGATAAAGCTGTCTCAGAGATTTAAGCAGTCTGTTTCCACAGTTAGGAACATATTGAGAAAATGGAAGACCACCACAGGCTCAGTTCAAGTTAAGGCTCGAAGTGGCAGACCAAGAAAAATCTCGGATAGACAGAAGTGGCGAATGGTGAGAACAGTCAGAGTCAACCCACAGACCAGCACCAAAGACCTACAACATCATCTTGCAGCAGATGGAGTCACTGTGCATCGTTCAACCATTCTGCATATGTGGCAGGATGAATGTTATTCCTTGGTTTAACCCACTTTCAGCCAGGCGCATTAGGGGGCGCTAGTATAAATAGTGGCCATTTGAGCGTCCCTGGATCGCTTACCTGTGATCTCCCCTTTGGTCACCTGACTTCCCTTTGGTGTTGCCGAGATCATTTGGGGGTTACACTTCTGAAGCCTCCATCGCGGCTGGTAGGTGTTTACTCATTGTAGTGTGTACGTTACCTTACTTGGTGGTAAACGGCTATTGTTTGTAGGTCGTAGCTGTAGAAGCCTCCGTTGAGCCACTCTGCTCATGTTTTATGACGCGGCTTACTCGGTACGTAATCAACTTTTGTTACGATCTCTGCCTTCTATTGTTCTTTTATAGTAATTAGTGTGAATGCTTGTAAAAGCATTCACAGTATTGTTCTTCAAATCTTTATTAGTGTGAATGCTTGTAAAAGCATTCACAGTATTGTTCTTCTAATTAGTGTGAATGCTTGTAAAAGCATTCACAGTATTGTTGTTGTAATCTTTATTAGTGTGAATGCTTGTAAAAGCATTCACAGTATTGTTCTTCTAATCTTTATTATTATTATTAGTGTGAATGCTTGTAAAAGCATTCACAGTATTGTTCTTCTAATCTTTATTAGTGTGAATGCTTGTAAAAGCATTCACAGTATTTGTTCTTCTAATCTTTATTATTATTATATATTCCGTACGTTTTTTGGCATCTATCTCCTTCAAAACCGTTCAACTTAGAAAAACCATTCAAACACCATTAGATTCCTCTTCTTTTGGACATGACTGCTTCTACTTTTCTCATTTTTAACATTTATATTTTTAATTTTATTCAACTTTTTTCAACAAAAATTTCCCATATATTTCAATGGAGAGACCCTTCAAATCCTCATTCAACTTACTCATTTTCAAATTGTATCTACTTCCACATACGTTGACATAGAGCCACCATTCAAACTTTAAAACGAAGACAAGACATTCAACTATTCAACTTGTATTTAGCTTTTCAATATCTATTATACTTTTCTTCAGTTCCAGTTTAAGTTTCATGATGTTTTTCAGCCGTTTCAGAGTTTATAATGGGTGTGTATGGGACGGAATGTTGGGGCTAGAGTGAGCCAGCTCAACTGCTAGAGTGAGAGGAGCAAAAAATTAATCTTAAAATATTTTTAAAACTGCTGCTGTGTCCACGGTGTTTGCTCTACAGGTATGATTTTACCCTCAAAACGTAGCCATCGCTGTCCTCTTTCATCCAATGTGTTTACTATTGTACTAGGTGTTATGGTTCTTTCATAAATGTCACCAAAGCACAGCCTCCTCCCTCCAACTCCTCCATAGACTCCAATGTTAAAATGACTCAGAAGGTTCGTTTGAAAATCAGAAGAGCATGGTGTTTTACACTGTCACCACGTCCATATAATAAACTCCACAGGCATGAAAACTGAGAATTAGGTAGACTGGACATTGCTGCGCGCTCACGGTGAAAGAATTTCGTCAATAGGACCTGTACTTTTCATTTGGGAGCGATTTGTTTCAGCCTGACTTTTCTGTTCATTTTAAGCAGCTAAAGTGAGGTGCATGTCTGTGCGTGTGTATGGAGCCATTGGGTGCAGTCACTATAGCAACCAGGCTCACACCTGCCTGCCTAACGAGCTCTCTCTCTCACTGTGCCAAGATTCATCTTAAACACTTCTCTTTCAACTGCTGCTGTGTCCACAGTGTTTGCTCTACAGCCATCATTTTACCCTCAAAACGAAGCCATCGTTGTTCTCTTTACAACAGCGTGTCTTTCAAAGCTCATAGATACAAATGTTTTAAACTGTGTGCATCCAAGTGGAGGGATCACATTTTAGTCATTCAGTGATTCAAAGAATATGAACTTTTAATATTCATTCAGGTGTTTGGCTCTAAATTTTCTGTTCTCATTTCTTAGGGGTTTTTTTATTTTAATTTAAAAACTTTTCAGCTATTTCCCAACTTCTTCTGTGTGAACATCAGCTTTCAAAAGTTCTGCACTTTTGTTTTCAGGTTAAAATCTCTATATTTTCCAGCTCATTCAACATTTTTAGCTTAATATTCAGCAATTAATTAATTTGAGTGCATACATTCAGATTCAAGCATTCACACTGCAGTTTCTTCAGAAAATGCACTTTCTAGTTATTATTATTTCATATTCCGTACGTTTTTTGGCATCTAACTCCTTCAAAACCGTTCAACTTAGAAAAACCATTCAAACACCGTTAGATTCCTCTTCTTTAGGACATGACTGCTTCTATTTTTCTCATTTTTAACATTTATATTTTTAATTTTATTCAACTTTTTTCAACAAATATTTCCCATGTATTTCAATGGGGAGACCCTTCAAATCCTCATTCAACTTACTCATTTTCAAACTGTATCTACTTCAACATACGTTGACATAGAGCCACCATTCAAACTTTAAAACGAAGACAAGACATTCAACTATTCAACTTGCATTTATCTTTTCAATATCTATTATACTTTTTCTTCAGTTCCAGTTGAAGTTTCATGATGTTTTTTCACCCGTTTCAGAGTTTATAATGGGTGTGTATGGGACGGAATGTTGGGGCTAGAGTGAGACAGCTCAACTGCTAGAGTGAGAGGAGCAAAAAAATTAATCTTAAAATCTTTTTTAAAACTGCTGCTGTGTGAGCAGCTTTTGCTCTACATGTATGATTTTACCCTCAAAACGTAGCCATCGCTGTCCTCTTTCATCCATTGTGTTTACTATTGTACTAGGTGTTATGGTTCTTTCATAAATGTCACCAATGCACAGCCTCCTCCCTCCAACTCTTCCATAGACTCTAATGTTAAAATGGCTCAGAAGGTTTGTTTGAAAATCAGAAGAGCATGGTGTCTTTCCACTGTCACCACGTCCATATATTAAACTCTACAGGCATGAAAATTGAGAATTCAGTAGACTAGACATTGCTGTCGCTCACGGTGAAAGAATTTTGTCAATACGACCTATACTTTTCATTTGGGAAGGATTTGTTTGGGGCTGACTTTTCTGTTCATTTTAAGCAGCAAAAGTGAGGTGCATGTCTGTGTGCGTGTGTATGGAGCCATTGGGTGCAGTCACTATAGCAACCAGGCTCACACCTGCCTGCCTAACGAGCTCTGTCTCTCACTGTGCCAAGAGTCATCTTAAACACTTCTCTTTCAACTGCTGCTGTGTCCACAGTGTTTGCTCTACAGCCATCATTTTACCCTCAAAACGTCGCCATCGTTGTTCTCTTTCCAACACAGTGTCTTTCAAAGCTCAGAGATGTAAAGTTTTTAAACTGTGGGGATCCAAGTGGAGGGATCACATTTTAGTCATTCAGTGATTCAAAGAATATGAACTTTTAATATTCATTCAGATGTTTTCTGACTCTAAATTTTCTTTTCTCATTACTTAGGTTTTTCTAATTTACATTTAAAACATTTTCAGCAATTTTCCAACTTCTTCTCTGTGCTTGTCAGCTTTTAGCAGTTCCGCTTTTTTGTTTTCAGGTGCAAATTTCTGTATTTTTCATCTCATTCAACATTTTTAACTTAAAATTCAGCAATTAATTCATTTCAGTGCATAGATTCAGATTCAAGCATTCACACTGCAGTTTCTTCAGAAAATGCACTTTCTAGTTAGTGTGAATGCTTGTAAAAGCATTCACAGTATTGTTGTTGTAATCTTTATTCTATTTTATTATTATTATAGATTCCGTACGTTTTTTGTAGTCCTACTCCTTCAAAACCGTTCAACTTAGAAAAACCATTCAAACATCGTTAGATTCCCCTTCTTTTGGACATGACTGCTTCTATTTTTCTTATTTTTAACATTTATATTTTTAAAATTATTCAACTTTTTTCAACAAAAATTTCCCATGTATTTCAATGGGGAGACCCTTCAAATTCTTCTTCAACTCACTCCTCTTTAAACTGTATCTACTTCCACATACGTTGACATAGAACCACCATTCAAACTTTAAAACGAAGACAAGACATTCAACTATTCAACTTGTATTTATCTTTTTAATATCTATTATACTTTTTCTTCAGTTCCAGTTTAAGTTTCATGATGATTTTTCAGCCGTTTCAGAGTTTATAATGGGTGTGTATGGGACGGAATGTTGGGGCTAGAGTGAGACAGCTCAACTGCCAGAGTGAGAGGAGCGAAAAAATTAATCTTAAAATATTTTTTAAAACTGCTGCTGTGTCCGCAGCGTTTGCTCTACAGGTATGATTTTACCCTCAAAACGTAGCCATCGCTGTACTCTTTCATCCAATGTGTTTACTATTGTACTAGGTGTTATGGTTCTTTCATAAATGTCACCATTGTACTAGGTGTTATGGTTCTTTCATAAATGTCACCAAAGCACAGCCTCCTCCCTCTAACTCCTCCATAGACTCTAATGTTAAAATGGCTCAGAAGGTTCGTTTGAAAATCAGAAGAGCATGCTGTTTTTACACTGTCACCACGTCCATATAATAAACTCCACAGGCATGAAAAATGAGAATTAGGTAGACTGGACATTGCTGCCGCTCACGGTGAAAGAATTTCGTCAATAGGACCTGTACTTTTCATTTGGGAGCGATTTGTTTCGACCTGACTTTTCTGTTCATTTTAAGCAGCAAAAGTGAGGTGCATGTCTGTGTGCGTGTGTATGGAGCCATTGGGTGCAGTCACTATAGCAACCAGGCTCACACCTGCCTGCCTAACGAGCTCTCTCTCACTGTGCCAAGATTCATCTTAAACACTTCTCTTTCAACTGCTGCTGTGTCCACAGTGTTTGCTCTACAGCCATCATTTTACCCTCAAAACGTCGCCATCGTTGTTCTCTTTCCAGCACCGTGTCTTTCAAATCTCAGAGATGTAAACTTTTAAAATTGTGTGGATCCAAGTGGAGGGATCACATTTTAGTCATTCAGTGATTAAAGGAATATGAACTTTTAATATTCATTCATATGTTTTCTGACTCTAAATTTCCTTTTCTCATTTCTTAGGTTTTTCTAATTTACATTTAAAACATTTTCAGATCTTTTCCAACTTCTGTGTGGATGTCAGCTTTCAGCAGTTCAGCTTTTTTGTTTTGAAGTGCAAATTTCTGTATTTTTCATCTCATTCAACATTTTTAACTTAAAATTCAGCAATTAATTCATTTCAGTGCATACATTCAGATTCAAGCATTCACACTGCAGTTTCTTCAGAAAATGCACTTTCTAGTTAGTGTGAATGCTTGTAAAAGCATTCACAGTATTGTTCTTCTAATCTTTATTATTATTAGTGTGAATGCTTGTAAAAGCATTCACAGTATTGTTCTTCTAATCTTTATTATTCTATTTTATTATTATCTATTCCGTACGTTTTTTGTACTCCTACTCCTTCAAAACCGTTCAACTTAGAAAAACCATTCAAACACCGTTAGATTCCTCTTCTTTTGGACACGACTGCTTCTATTTTTCTCATTTTTAACATTTATATTTTTTAAATTATTCAACTTTTTTCAACAAAAATTTCCCATGTATTTCAATGGGGAGACCCTTCAAATCCTCATTCACCTTACTCAATTTTAAACTCCTACTACTTCCACATACGTTGACATAGAACCACCATTCAAACTTTAAAACGAAGCCAAGACATTCAACCTTTCAACTTGTATTTATCTTTTCAATATCTGTTATACTTTTTCTTCAGTTCCAGTTTAAGTTTCATGATGTTTTTTCAGCCGTTTCAGAGTTTATAATGGGTGTGTATGGGACGGAATGTTGGGGCTAGAGTGAGACAGCTGAACTGCTAGAGTGAGAGGAGCGAAAAAATTAATCTTAAAATCTTTTTTAAAACTGCTGCTGTGTCCGCAGCATTTGCTCTACAGGTATGATTTTACCCTCAAAACGTAGCCATCGCTGTCCTCTTTCATCCAATGTGTTTACTATTATACTAGGTGTTATGGTTCTTTCATAAATTTCACCAATGTGCAGCCTCCTCCTCCAACTCTTCCATAGACTCCAATGTTAAAATGACTCAGAAAGTTCCTTTGAAAATCAGAAGTACAGGCTGTCTTTACACTGTCACCACGTCCATATAATAAACTCCACAGGCATGAAAACTGAGAATTTAGTAGACTGGACATTGCTGGCACTCACAGTGAAAGAATTTCGTCAATACGACCTATACTTTTCATTTGGGAAGGATTTGTTTCGCCTGACTTTTCTGTTCATTTTAAGCAGCTAAAGTGAGGTGCATGTCTGTGTGTGTGTATGGAGCCATTGGGTGCAGTCACTATAGCAACCAGGCTCACACCTGCCTGCTTAACGAGCTCTCTCTCACTCTGCCAAGGTTAAACCTAAAAATGTCTGCTGCATCTAAGCAGTTGTAGTAAGATTAACTTTTTCAATAGGTACAATAAGACAGATTTGACAGGGGTCAGTAGTTAGTATATGCCAACTAGTAGAGCATTGTGATTGGCACACAGGTTTTTCAGATCTGGGCAGTTGGAGTCAGTTGATGACTTTAAAATCATCCTTTCTGACTGGATAATTAAAGCTTACAGCATCTACCTGTCTGTAGTTGATTTTCCCACATTTTAACTAATGTTTAACTAATCTAATCTCATTTAATGTCTCTGTTTATAGTCTGTATAGTTTATCTCCCCACTAACAAACTTAAAGTAGTCTTAAAATAAAACCCACATAACAGTTCAAGATGAAATACTTTTTATTTGCTCATGTAATGCCAGTTGCCATATTTTTCTGTATGTCACTCATTCGCTTATACAAAAAGTACCAATTTGTACACTAGTCTAGTATATTTTTTCCCTCTATCTCTATGTCTCTCACATACAGAGACTAACACACAGACATGTATATACTCATTATTGCTGTTCAAATTGATGGTCAAATTTCCACACCACCTGAACGCCTCATCTGTTTTCAACCCATCACTGGACCAACTGTCGTCATTCCGCTTTGCTCTCTGCTGTGGTAAGTACAGTACACTCAGTACTGCACTGTTTTATTTTTATGATGGTAAAAATACATGTTTGACATTTAAACTCACATATCAAGTCCAACAGAGTTTAAAAGAGTTCAAAGAATAAAGAAAGAAAAAAAGAATAACCTTCACTATCATTTATATAGGTTTATGACATTTTGCTGTTAGCAGCAGTGCTAACGCTAGCTTCAATACTAATGCTAGCAACGATGCTAATGCTAGCAACAATGCTAACGCTAGCTATAGTGCTAACACTAGTGTTAGCAGTTGTTAACTGACAAAAGAATATTACTGTGATATTCCTGTGATATTTATTGGCGGTCAGTGAGACAAAAGTAACAAATGAGCTTTATTATTGCCATTGTGGCTTAGTTTTAACAGTAAGAGTGCTTTATGACTTTTGCTGTTAGTAGTCGTGCTAACGCTAGCTTCAATGCTAATGCTAGCAACAATGCTAACGCTAGCTATAGTGCTAACACTAGCCTTAGCAGTTGTTAACTGACAAAAAGAATATTACTGTGATATTCCTGTGATATTTATTGGCGGTCAGTGAGACAAAAGTAACAAATGAGCTTTATTATTGCCATTGTCGCTCAGTTTTAACAGTAAGAGTGTTAGTGCTAGCAGCAATGCTAACACTAACTGAAGTGCTAACATTAGCAGGAATGCTAGCGCTAGCAGCAATGCTAAGACTAGTAACAGTCTAACAGTAGCGTTACATAAGCCTTACATAAGTGGAAATACTTCAGTTAATTAGTTTGAATTACAAAATGGCTGCTGTATCAGCTGGTGTGCTATATTACTCTATAATTACCCTGCTGACTAAGTTCAGTGTATCATGTCATGTGGGTTATGTATTTCTGTTAGTCTGATAACACTGTACAGACAACTAACATATTATTTCTCGTCTTACACTTTCAGGAACTTGACTGACACCTGTGCTTTGCCTGGTAGGTGTGCACATACTGTAAGAGAAGTAGACCAAAATAAAAAAATAATCTGACTAATATAAGCTGTAAAGTGATGGGTTCAAACTTTGTGCTAGACCTTTTAAACACAATTTTATAATAAATACACATAAGTGCAGCTTAACAATTGGGCTAAAATATTTTTTTCATACATTTTTGTCGTCACATTACATGTGAATAGTTAATGATTCACTCAATCATATTTGTATTTAAAATATTATTGCTGAATTTAATTAAATATTTATTCTTTTAAAAAGTGCCCAATTATGCAACTTTTTGCACATGGCAGCCAACAACAGTTTAGCTTGAATATTTGTTTTGTCCTTTTTCAGTAGTCACAATTAGTTCATACAATTACCATGTGATATCATTTTAATAAAATTATTATTTTTTTCTCCTTTTTTGTTCACAGTGTGCAGAAGAAGAACAAGGACCAGATCTCCAGTCTTCTCTCTCACATCCCAACCCCCCAACCCCTCTATCCTCTGTCCTGCTCCACCTGTTGTCTCTGCCTTCTTTCCATCTGTATTTCACCCTGTGGTTTGTGAGAAATTTTGCCAAACCAAGAATCTTATTGCGGTTTGATTTCAAAGCCGTGTCTCTCCTGCTCTGTCTGTTCTCTCTGCTAAATTTTCTCTCTACCTGTTTTTCACTCTTTGGCTTGCTGCTGAGAAATGCACAAGCCAATAAAGCAATAAAGAGTGCATATTTTGCCTCAACCTTTGAACAAACTGAACAAACAAAGAAAACTCTACGGTTTGATTTCAAAACCGTGTCTTTCCTGCTCTGCCTGTTCTCTCTTCTAAATTTTCTCTCTACCTGTTTTTCACTCTTGGCTTGCTGCTGAAAAATGCCAAGCCATTAAAGCAATAAAGAGTGCATATATTGCCTCTACCTGAGAACAAACTGAACAAACAAAGAAAACTCTAATTCACGGTTTGATTGTGATTTCCCAGCCGTGTCTCTCCTGCTCTGCCTGTTCTCTCTTCTAGATTTTCTCTCTACCTGTTTTTCATTCTGGGCTTGCTGCTAAGTTGTGCCAAGCCAATAAAGACAGTACATAATATTCTCTCGACTGAAGAACAAACTGTCAAATGAAAGACAACTGTTTCAGACAAATAAAAACTGAAATATAAAAACAAAGACAACATCTCCTGGTGTGTGCCACTCTTATCTTGTGAACATATTTTCTGAAGACTAAGAAACACTTGCAGGTGTGTGAAAATGCCAAGGAAGCAGAAAAAGTCAAAAGCTGCAAAACAACGCTGGAAGAAGTTCCATGAGATTCACAGTGTACCAATATGTGAACAAGCTGAGTGTGATTTTCCTCAGAGCTCTGCAGAAGACAGTGTGTCTACAAAGACCAATTCTGACAGTGTCAAACAGGCAGGTCAACATGTTCCTGCACATGTACAACAGGTATCTTATGCTGATGCTGTAAAGAGTGGACTGCAGCATGAATTTAGTGAACAACATGAGGTGTCAAGTGCCCCACAGGTGGGTTATGCTGATTTGTTGAAAAGAGGCCATCACAGTGATGTGGCAGGACCATCTCATGCAGAAAGAGTGAACTTTGAAAACCAGCCCTCTGTAACACATGTCTGTGCATCTCACAGCCAGGCACATCCTAAATATGGAGACTCCAGAAACCACCAGTGCACATGTAACTCACTCACATTTCTTGCATTCCTTCATGAGAATGAAAACATGACTACAGCTGACCTTAATCTGGTCTTGGATAAAGGTGATGTGATGTACAAAGAGGCAAAGAAAAGATTCCCCAAGAGTATTCATTTGGCAACCGATGAGCTGCCAGACAAAGTTTATGCTCGCAGGTCTATGTATCATGTCGACATGACACAGCCTTCCCGGTATGGGACATTTGAAGAACCTCCAGAGGAAGCAGTAGATACCTTTCTCAGCTTAGAAGCAGGACTGAGCTGCCTGTTGTCAGATGTGCATTATGCCTTACTGATTATGAGTGGATTGTGTATTGCAGTGTTCAGATCCACATCAGGCGAATATGGGTTCTTTGACCCACACTCCAGAACACCCAGTGGTCTTTCTCTACTACTACAGTCACGTAATCGTGGTACAGCTGTGATGCTGAAATTTACACTCCTCAGTGACATGATTAAGAGGCTACAAGATTCTTATCAAATGATGGAGATATCACCCTCTTGTAACTATGAGCTGAAGCCTGTGCAGTTCTACAGTATGAGCACAGTCAACCTGAGTGATACTATCACAGACACAGTCTGCAGACCAACAGCTGCCACTGCTGTGGCATCTACTCACGCTGATACAACTGTTGATGAAGCAAACCCCTCTACTCCAAGGAGAAACACAACCACTGGTCTGACTGAGAACATCTTTTGTCAAATGTCCATTTGTACGCCACTGGTGAAACAAAAGAAGTCCACATGACTCAGTTCACATCATATGAAGATCAGAATGAACCTCCTAATATACCAACTGAAGAACTATGCAGTGAATTTAATTTCTTTCCATCGAATGATGCTTTTTCATGTCAATCAAATGCTGCAATAAAAAATGTTGCTGCCTGTGATCTTTCTGATATAGTTTTACAAAAACTGAAAAAGTTAATAAACAACAAAGGCACAAAATGAAAAGAAGATTAATGGCATCAGAGAAACCCAGAAATCAGAGAAAAGAAAACCAAAAAGGAAAGAACGACAAAAAAATATGCTTCAAATAAAGAGTACAAAGAAAAGAAAAAATCTTGCACAAGCGAGGCATATAAAAACAATCCTGAAGTTAGACAGAAACAACAACGGTATGTTAAAAGACGTTACTGTGAGAATGCAGAATTCAGACAGAAACAACAACAGTATGTTAAAAGACGTTACTGTGAGAATGCAGAATTCAGACAGAAACAGCAACAGTATGTTAAAAGACGTTACTATGAGAATGGAGAATTCAGACAGAAACAGCAACAGTATGTTAAAAGACGTTACAGTGAGAATGCTAAAGTTAGACAGAAACAAAAACAATATATTAAAAGACGTTACTATGAGAATACTGATTTCAGAGAGGAGAAAAAAGCTATATCACTAAAAGGTATCGAGAAAGCCCAGAATTCAGAGAGAGACAGAGATCTCGAGTGACTCAGCGTTATGCACGTGACAACGCATTCAGAGCAAGACACAAACAACTAATGAAACAACTAATGCGAGACAGGTATCAAAGTAATCTTGCATTCAGGATTATGCACAACATGAGATGTGCCATGAAAATAAAAAGGAAATACAGATGGGTGAACAGACAAACCCAAGAGAGTGACAACAGTGTGATCAATGAGGCCATATCTGTGTTCAAATCACATATCAAAGTTGGACCATCATACCCATGTACTGTATGTTTCAAGGCTTCATTTCCAAACCAAGTACGACCCTGCATAAGGTCAAATTATGTCAAAAACCCACATGTGGTTGCAACATGTTTGACAGGAAGGTTTGTTCATGTTTGTGATGAAAACTGCAGAAATGAGCAGTGCAATGTGCCTGATGAGAGAAAGAGAGAGTGGATTTGTCACACCTGCCACAATCATCTTAAAATGGATCCATGCCAGTACTTGCTGTTGCCAATAAACTGGATCTTGCTGATATTCCAGCTGAACTGTCTGATCTCAACATCCTGGAGAGGCATCTCATAGCCAAGTGCATACCATTTGCCAAGATTATTCCTCTTCCCAAAGGCAGACAGAGAGCAATTAGAGGAAATGTGGTCTGTGTCCCATCAGAGGTACAGGAAACTGTTGAAGCATTGCCTCGATTAAGAATTAATTCTCAGGTCATGAGAGTAAAACTGAAGAGACGCTTGTCGTACAAAGGTCATCAGCTGTTTCAGACTGTAAGCTGGTCTAAACTTGTGCAAGCACTGCATAAACTCAAGCAGATTCATCCACAGTATAAGGATGTGAGCATCAGAGATGATGCTGAGCTGTGTGATCCAACACTTCCTGATGAAGATGATGAGGATGATGATGATGAAAACATGAATGAGGACGATTATGATGAGGCTGATTTAATGGAAATTGACAGCTGTGAGAAAAATGCACTATGTGAAGCACAAAATAAAAATGAACAGGATATTGACATGTTATCCTGTGATGGTGAACAACCACATGAGCAGATGAGAGATGATTCAGAGCAAGAAGATGGACTGACTAATGGTGGTTTTGCACTCGAGTCCTGTTTGCAGCCCCTGATGTGGCTGAGGAGATATTATGTTTCAGTGAAGGAATCTACTCTGTTGCTCCTGCAGAGAGAAACAATCCAATAAGTTTTTCAAAACACCTAAACTGGAGGCCATGGCCTTCCTGTGCAGTTTCCTACAGGCCAAAACACACTTGATGAAAGAAGGCTGATCAAAGTATCCCCAGTGGGTATTTCAAATCAAGACTTTTCTGCATTGATGATCGTTTTGCCAAAGACACAAACTATTTGTTCTTTGCACAGTTTGTGACTGAAATACACTTGGCTACTTCCAGCATGACAATCCAGTTAAGGAAGGCAAAGCCTCTGACCAGAGATGGGAGAAAAATAACCTCAGGCATGTTACAAGATAAACATGAGGTGGAGAAACTGGTGCGAAATAAAGATGCAGTGAGATTCATGCAGCCTCTGAGAGGAACCCCAGCCTATTGGGAGAAAACAACAAGAGATCTTTTGCCATGATCAGACAGTTGGGAACTCCCACGTTCTTTTGCACATTTTCAGCTGCTGAAATGCGCTGGCCTGAAGTGATTGAAGCAATAACAAGGCAGCAAGGTGAACAAGTGAACTTTGAAGGACTCGACTGGTCAGCAAAGTGTGACATCCTGAGAAGCAATCCTGTCACAACAATGCGCATGTTTGACAAGAGAGTTGAAGCATTATTCAGAGATTTACTCTTATCTCCTGCAGAGCCACTTGGCAAAGTCATTGACTACTTTTACAGAGTCGAGTTTCAGCACAGAGGAAGCCCACACATACACTGCCTCCTGTGGGTAGAAGGTGCTCCTGTGTTTGAGGAGGATGATGAGCAAACTGTTGTGGATTTTATAAACAAATACATCACAGCTCAGCTGCCTGATCCACATAAACAACCTGAACTTTACAAGAAAGTTACAGAAGTGCAAAAACATAGTAAGAACCACACAAAGACGTGCTTTAGGAGTTTAAGCTCCGGTGCCGTTTTGGTTTTCCCAAACCACCCTGCAATGACACAATGATCACAAGACCCAGTGAGGATGATGAACTGAGGTAGAAACAGCAAAGAACAAGCTCAGACCACTGAACCAGCTACTGAATGAACCTGAAACTGCTTCCATGAGTTTAGAGCAGCTCTTGGCAAGATGCAAGTTGACGCATGCAGAATATGAGCGATACCTGAATAAAATGAACACAAGGAGTACGATCATACTAAAGCGTGATCCAAAAGACTCTTGGATAAACAGCTATAATCCACATCTGCTTGAAGCCTGGAACAGTAATATCGACATAAGCTTTGTTCTAGATGCTTTCGGCGCAGCAAATTATTTAATGAAATATATATCAAAAAAGAGGGCGGGCTATCTGAGTACCTGAAAACTGTCATTGAGAACTCCCATAAGGACAGTGTAAATGAGTGCGATGAAATGAGAGCCGTCATGCAGGCATATTCAAAGAAGCGAGAGATCAGTGCGCAGGAGTGTGTTGCTCGTGCATGTGGTCTTCACATGAAGCAATGTTCACGTGCTGTAATATTCATACCAACTGATGATAATCCAGTGAAAATGAGTCGTCCCCTGTCAGTTCTGGACAACACAACACCTGAGTCTTCCAATGTTTGGATGACATCTTTGAATGACAAATACAAAGCCAGACCTGAAACTCCAGAGTATGAGGAGATGTGCATGGCAGACTTTGCTGCTACTTGCAGGATTGTCTATGGCCAACAGACAAAAGGTAAAGATGTTTTGCCCTTCTCAATGAGATGGGATTTGTGCAAAGGCGCAAAAATGATAAGCCTGCTGTCATCAGATTTCACCGCTGCTCACAAGAAAAACATCCAGAGCAATATTACGGAAGACTGCTTAAACTGTACCTTCCTCATCGTTCAGACCATGAACTGAAAACACCATCTTTGCCAACCTATCAGGCTTTCTATGGTGCTGGCTGTGTACAGCTACCAGGTACTGACCATCTTGAATACGTGCAACACATTGTCAAAAGAAACAGAGAAAATATATGAGAAAAACAGTGAGGAGATCGAGAGCGCTGTTGAGGAATATGAGCAGAACAGAGGTGTGACTGACGAATGGTGTAATCTGGCACCTGAATCAGATCTCGTAAGGTTGCCACTTGTTGAACAAGAAAGAGAGCAAGACAATGAAAATGAACAGGAAGATGTGCCCGACTACAGCCGTCAGGCTGATGCTTCAACAGAAGTCAGAGCCATCAGGGAACCCCCTGCTATTGATCCCACATTGTTACGTCAGATGTTTCAGAATCTGAATAAGAAGCAAGCCTGCATATTTTATGCAGTTAGAGACTGGTGCATTAAAAGAGTCTGTGCTCTGAATGTGGAGCAGTTTTTCTTTTATATTAATGGTGGTGCTGGAACAGGAAAATCACATCTTATCAAATGCATCTACTCAGAAGCATCTAAGATACTGAGCAAAGTGCCCAGATATGCAGACGACGTTGATATATCAAAACCCACTGTCCTGTTAACTGCTTTCACTGGGACTGCAGCATTTAACATTTCTGGAACAACACTGCATTCTCTTCTCAAGCTCCCTAGAAGCTTAAAACCTCCCATTCAGGGACTTGGCAATCAGCTGGATGAAGTCAGATCAGAACTTTTGAATGCTGAAATAATCGTCATTGACGAAGTGTCTATGGTGTCAAGACATCTCTTTGCATATGTAGATGCAAGACTCAAACAGATCAAAGGGACTCGGAGACCCTTTGGAGGCATGTCAGTCATTGCTGTTGGAGACTTCTATCAGCTACCCCCAGTGCGACAGTCTAAACCTCTCTGTGTGCACGACCCGTCCGAGATCGACCTGTGGCGGGAGCATTTTCAGATGATCACTCTGACTGAGATTATGCGTCAGAAAGATGATGTTGTCTTTGCTGAGATGCTGAACAGAATCCGTGTGAAAGGAAAGTTGGATGTGCTTTGCGAAGCAGATAGAAATTTGTTGTCACAGGCCATAACTGAACCAGCCCGTTGTCCGACTGATGCGTTGCACATATTTTTGCAACTAATAAAGAAGTGGATGCGCACAACTCTGCAACACTGGCTCTGCTCCATACTCATATCATTGACATCCATGCAGACGATTATAGAAAGGATCCTAGAACTGGCAGAATGGCACTACAAGACAGACCATTCAAAGGAGGTAAAACGAGTTACCAGACACACTGAAAGTTGCAGAAGGAGCTCGTGTCATGCTCACCAGAAACATTGACATACAAAATGGTTTGGTTAATGGAGCTTTTGGAAAACTACTTAGAGTAGTTCACTCTGAAAATGACCAACACATCATCAAGCTTGGACTTAAAATGGATAATGAGACATCTGGAAAGAATAACCGCACACCAGCAGGCGACATGGTGTACATTGAGAGAGCAGAGGAGAATCTAAAGCAGAAAGGAGTGGTACGAAGACAGTTCCCAGTGAAGCTGGCCTTTGCATGTACAATACATAAGGTACAGGGTATGACAACCACATCAGCTGTTGTCTCTCTTAAGAGCATTTTTGAGCCCGGCATGGCCTACGTAGCTGTCAGCAGAGTGACGTCTCTCAGTGGACTGTATCTTCTTGATATGGAGGAGAAAAAAATATTCACCAACCCAGAAATCACTGCAGCGCTTGAGAACATGAGACAAGCCAACCTTGATGACATGATGCCTCTTCTACAAGTGAGACAAACACTGAGCAGGTCAGACGTTTTCACCATTGTTCATCATAACACAGAGGGACTGCCAGCTCACATTAATGACATCAAGAGTCACCATGAATTGTGTCTAGCAGATGTTTTGTGCCTAACAGAAACACACCTGCGGGGCTCTTTTGTCGCAGAGAGTCTCCACTTGGAAAATTACAGTTTGTTCAAACGCAACAGACACCTGTCCTACACAAACTTTCCCCAGATGGCAAACAGAAGTGGTGGTGGAGTTGCTGTTTATGTGAAAAGTGACATTCAAGTGCATGAAAAACAGTACATCCATAATGTAACTGACCTTGAATTTCTGGCTTTAAAGGTTGAAGCACCAGTCAGTGCACTGATTGCAGTTGTGTACAGACCTCCAGACTACACTCTGAGGCCATTCCTGAAAAACCTGGTAAGCCTATTAGACTCATTAGAGATCATGGACTGTCATCCCATCATAGTGTGTGGTGATTTTAATGAGAATGTTTTATCCAGTGCAAACAAACCAATCCTGGAGCTGTTTGAGTCTAGGGGATATGCACAGGTCATCACTACCCCTACCACAGAGAAGAACACACTGCTTGACCTAATTTTCATTTCTCAGCCAGAGCGATGTCTCCATTCTGGAGTCATGAAGACCTACTATAGTTACCATGACCCTGTATACTGTGTATTGTCCTGTGATGATTCATGATCTAGATCTTTGACTACAGTAAGTAATTTCTATATTTTTGAATGACTTAAGAAAGTAGAGCGATATTTAAAAGTTGACTTAAGAAAAATGCCCTGCATTGCAGTATAATGTTTGAATTTTTACATAAAATACAATTAAATGAATTAAATAATGATATCAGTAAAATATGACAATTTTATTTATTACAGAAAATCTAAAAATCAGTAATCTATGAATGTCAGAAAAATCAAATATAGCAGTTTAAAACGAACAGTGTAGGCATATCCTCTCTGCAGCCAGGCTTCAAAATCCTGCCAGGCTGCCCCAGTCTCACTGTGGCTGGGAGGGAGGGAGGGTGGACCAGAGGATTGCCCACACAACAAATAAATGTTCAACAGCTTCTTCATTGTTTCTGAGAGAACAACACAGACTAACGTTTGCTTTTAAAAAAAAAAAAAAAAGAAAAGAAAAAAAAAGAAAAAGAAAAACCTAATTACAGCAATAATGACAGTTAAGCCAGTTTATCTGTGCCTCTATTTTGAAATAATATTTACAAAAATGTTATTGATTTCAGTTTGTTATAATCTTTAAACTTTTTCAAAAGTATATGATTATATTTTTGGACAAATCTTACGATGAAACATACATTTTTATGAGCTTTTTTTATCATGTTTCAGCCAGTGCATTTATCAGGGTGGGTCTGGGTTGATAAATGCACTGGCTGATAACTGCACATTTCTGGCCAGAAATGTTTCAGCAGTGTTACATATGCACTACATATGTTACACTTGCTTTTTGTTACCAGCTGATACCCTACATTTGTATAGACATTGGATGGTGTGAGGCTGGGGAGTTGAGTGGAGTGGGTGGGTGGGAGTTGAGTGGGCAGGTATGGTGGGAGGTTGTTAGGCTTCTTTCTTTTCTTTTTTTTTGTTAAGAGAGACACAGTCCTCCTGTGTCTTCTCCAAGCTTCACATGTACAATCCAACAGTGTGAAGCACATAGCAGCCAGAAACTGTAATGCCACAGATCAGAGAGGCTTCATCATCACCATCTTCGCCAGACGATCAGAGCGTGAGACTTCACATCTAGAAGTCCTCCTTCTAGCTTGTCCCACAAGCAGTCGGTGAGATTTACTCACAACAAAAAGGGTTAATGACATTATTTCCATGAAAACGTATTAATTCTTTGTAAAGTGTTTAAATTGTGTTTTCACTTGACCTTAGGAGTGTTATTTTGAGTGTATTTTAATATCTGTACTCAGGTGTTTCCCTCTGTGATCCATCCCCTTCAGAGCTGAGACACTCAGGACTGAACAGACTGCACAGTTTCTGTGACCGAGCCTCCAAAACATCTTCTTTGAAACCACACATGATAGAAGGGCTTTATATTTGCAGCAGCACTACTAAAGGTATTCAGTTTATTACAGGATGTGTTTGTTTCTTAGGACCAGCTCCAAGCGCACACTACCTAACATATACACCTTTCTGTTCATTACAAACCAACTACTCTGGATCATATGGCCAGTTGGCAGGAATGTTGCTGCAGGAAAACATCCCTGGAGATCACCATCATTGCCAGACTGACTGTGCCTCCTCTGTGCAGTGTCAAGATCCTCCCTAAATGAGTGTGTAAGTTAACATTTTCATTATTTTATTCCCTTTGACAAGTATCACCGGTATTTACATTTACAACTACATATGTTCCTGTTTTCTGCTCTTCTTTAAAGTCCTCAGCTATCCTGCTTCTGTGCTGCTTGCCACACATCAAACACTGGCCGGATGACAGGGAGGATCCACTCTGAAGTCACTGGACATGATGAGGATCATATGGGACTTTATAGTTTCACAGAAACGTTGTGCTCTTTGATTACAGGTTTTAAATGGACATAATGACTGCCTCTCTCTGATCAACAGGCTAAAGGATTGTTTTCATTGTTAGAGCTCTGTACAATGTATGCTTATTTAATATTTCATCACAGAGCAAACCTTTATTTATTTAACATATTTTTATTTTGTTTTACTGTTGAATTAACTGTGGGGATTTTTTTAAGTGGGCACTCAGGATGTCATATGACCAGAAATGTGGTAACTGGAATTCTACAGTATGTTAAAAAAAATCTGCTAAGAACAAAACACACACAAAAACCCCCAAGAGAACTCAAATTCGTTCCATGTAATCCAATCTAAAACATTTTAAACTGCTGAACAGCAACACAAACAGTGTTAAAGAAACAGTGTTAACAGAATAATTATGATGAGTTTGTACCAAAGTTTCAGGTCACATGGCACACCTAGTGTGTGAAAAGGGGTATCAGCTGGTAAGTATAGGTTTTTTCATATTTGTGTCCTTAGAGTTCAGATAGATAAAGCCTTGTGTATAATAATTAGTCATAACCACAACTCAAAGTCAGGGACTAACTAAATCTGTGACTTTGTGTCTGAGCCCAGGTTAAAACACTGTGTTAAAAAGCATTTAGTGGCATGGCTGAACAATGCTGTAAACTAATGATACTTATTTATCCATGTTCACAAAAAGGACTAATGTGTTTATTTGATTATTTTTATGTGTTAAACTGTGTTACCACCTTAGGCTTTCATTTGAGTTTACTCAAAAATCTCTATACAGTTCTCTTTTACCACTGTGTGGACACTGTTTACAATAAAACATAAAAAAGAATGAGTAATAAAAAGATGTGTAGACAGATCAGTAGATTAAGTAGACCAATAGAAACAGCTGTTCAGCCATGTTCTAAGAAACCAACACAATTTAAAAGGTTCAGGATTGTGGTTTTAAAAGTTGAATTTTCATGTATTTCATATGTTGCTTATTATTTTTATTTGGTTATTTAATTTAGTTATTTTTATTTATTCTCCTGTGAAGTGTTTAACAAAAATAGCTACTTTAATTTCAATTTTATTTGTTTATTATTTGGTAATTTGTTCTTTAAGAATCGAGTCTGTGCCAAAAACTAAAGTTGAACAGACACATGACAGGATCAGATTATTAACACCTTAAAACATTGCAAACGTCTCTTTTAAAATGATTTTTATTCTATTTCGAAAAAAAAAACATTTGTTGAATTAATTTAAGTCCTTTTCAGAAAGAAGCTGTACAATATGACTTAAGATTTTTATGTTATTTTCTATGACATACAAAACAAATTGATGTACGTAATACCATTAAACATGATATACACATGTGTATATGTCTGAAAAACATTATGCTGTATATTAAAGCTTGTGTTTTCTCCAGAATGTTTGTTCATCTTTTCAGTTCAATTCAACAAATTTGTTTTTACATTTTATTTTATTATTTTTTTATGAATTAGAGATTTATAATACATAATTCCACTCTTTAAGTGATTAGAAGAATATGAACTTTTGTTATTCATTCAGAGGTTTTCTGACTAAATTTTCTTTTGTCATTACTCATCTTTTTCTAATTTATATTTTAAACATGTTCAGCTATTTTCCAACTTCTTCTGTGTGAAAATCAGCTTTCAAAAGTTCTGCACATTTGTTTTCAGGTTAAAGATTCTGTATTTTCCAGCTAATTCAACATTTTTAGCTTAATATTCAGCAATTAATTCATTTCAGTGCATACATTCAGATTCAAGCATTCACACTGCAGTTTCTTCAGAAAATGCACTTTCTAGTTATATTTTATTATATATTCCGACGTTTTTGTACTGTATCTCCTTCAAAACCGTTCAACTTAGAAAACCATTCAAACACCGTTAGATTCCTCTTCTTTTGGACATGACTGCTTCTATTTTTCTCATTTTTAACATTTATATTTTTAATTTTATTCAACTTTTTTCAACAAAAATTTCCCATATATTTCAATGGGGAGACCTTTCAAATCCTCATTCAACTTACTCCTCTTTAAACTGTATCTACTTCCACATACATTGACATAGAGCCACCATTCAAACTTTAAAACGAAGACAAGACATTCAACTATTCAACTTGTATTTATCTTTTCAATATCTATTATACTTTTCTTCAGTTCCAGTTTAAGTTTCATGATGTTTTTTCAGCCGTTTCAGAGTTTATAATGGGTGTGTATGGGACGGAATGTTGGGGCTAGAGTGAGACAGCTCAACTGCTAGAGTGAGAGAGAAAAAAATAAATCTTAAAATATTTTTAAAACTGCTGCTGTGTCCACGGTGTTTGGTCTACAGGTATGATTTTACTCTCAAAACGTAGCCATCGCTGTCCTCTTTCATCCAATGTGTTTACTATTGTACTAGGTGTTATGGTTCTTTCATAAATGTCACCAATGCACAGCCTCCTCCCTCCAACTCCTCCATAGACTCTAATGTTAAAATGGCTCAGAAGGTTCGTTTGAAAACCAGAAGTACAGGCTGTCTTTACACTGTCACCACGTCCATATAATAAACTCCACAAGCATGAAAACTGAGAATTAGGTAGACTGGACATTGCTGTCGCTCACGGTGAAAGAATTTTGTCAATAGGACCTGTACTTTTCATTTGGGAGCGATTTGTTTCGACCTGACTTTTCTATTCATTTTAAGCAGCAAAAGTGAGGTGCATGTCTGTGCGCGTGTGTATGGAGCCAGTGGGTGCAGTCACTATAGCAACCAGGCTCACACCTGCCTGCCTAATGAGCTCTGTCTCTCACTCTGCCAAGAATCATCTTAAACACTTCTCTTTCAACTGCTGCTGTGTCCACAGTGTTTGCTCTACAGCCATCATTTTACCCTCAAAACGTCGCCATCGTTGTTCTCTTTCCAACACCGTGTCTTTCAAATCTCAGAGATGTAAAGTTTTTAAATTGTGTGGATCCAAGTGGAGGGATCACATATTAGTCATTCAGTGATTCAAAGAATATGAACTTTAAATATTCATTCAGATGTTTTCTGACTCTAAATTTTCTTTTCTCATTTCTTATGTTTTTCTAACTTACAATTAAAACATTTTCAGCTATTTTCCAACTTCTTCTGTGTGGTTGTCAGCTTTTAGCAGTTCAGCACTTTTGTTTTCAGGCGCGAATTTCTGTATTTTTCATCTCATTCAACATTTTTAACTTAAAATTCAGCAATTAATTCATTTCAGTGCATAGATTCAGATTCAAGCATTCACACTGCAGTTTCTTCAGAAAATGCACTTTCTAGTTAGTGTGAATGCTTGTAAAAGCATTCACAGTATTGTTCTTCTAATTAGTGTGAATGCTTGTAAAAGCATTCACAGTATTGTTCTTCTAATTAGTGTGAATGCTTGTAAAAGCATTCACAGTATTGTTCTTCTAATCTTTATTATTATTATTATATCATATTCGTGACGTTTTTGGCATCTATCTCCTTCAAAACCGTTCAACTTAGAAAACCATTCAAACACCGTTAGATTCCTCTTCTTTTGGACATGACTGCTTCTACTTTTCTCATTTTTAACATTTATATTTTTAATTTTATTCAACTTTTTTTCAACAAAAATTTCCCATGTATTTCAATGGAGAGACCCTTCAAATCCTCATTCAACTTACTCATTTTCAAACTGTATCTACTTCCACATACATTGACATAGAGCCACCATTCAAACTTTAAAACGAAGACAAGATATTCAACTATTCAACCTGTATTTATCTTTTCAATATCTATTATACTTTTTCTTCAGTTCCAGTTTAAGTTTCATGATGTTTTTTCAGCCGTTTCAGAGTTTATAATGGGTGTGTATGGGACGGAATGTTGGGGCTAGAGTGAGACAGCTGAACTGCTAGAGTGAGAGGAGCCAAAAATTAATCTTAAAATATTTTTAAAACTGCTGCTGTGTCCACGGTGTTTGGTCTACAGGTATGATTTTACCCTCAAAACGTAGCCATCGCTGTCCTCTTTCATCCATTGTGTTTACTATTGTCCTAGGTGTTATGGTTCTTTCATAAATGTCACCAATGCACAGCCTCCTCCCTCCAACTCCTCCATAGACTCTAATGTTAAAATGGCTCAGAAGGTTCGTTTGAAAACCAGAAGTACAGGCTGTCTTTACACTGTCACCACGTCCATATAATAAACTCCACAGGCATGAAAACTGAGAATTAGGTAGACTGGACATTGCTGTCACTCACGGTGAAAGAATTTTGTGAATAGGACCTGTACTTTTCATTTGGGAGCGATTTGTTTCGACCTGACTTTTCTGTTCATTTTAAGCAGCAAAAGTGAGGTGCATGTCTGTGTGCGTGTGTATGGAGCCCTGGCTCAGTCACTATAGCAACCAGGCTCACACCTGCCTGCCTAACGAGCTCTCTCTCACTCTGCCAAGATTCATCTTGAACACTTCTCTTTCAACTGCTGCTGTGTCCACAGTGTTTGCTCTACAGCCATCATTTTACCCTCAAAACGAAGCCATCGTTCTTCTCTTTCCAACAGCGTGTCTTTCAAAGCTCAGAGATGTAAACCTTTAAAACTGTGTGGATCCAAATGGAGGGATCATGTTTTAGTCATTCAGTTATTCAAAGAATATGAACTTTTAATATTCGTTCAGATGTTTTCTGACTCTAAATTTGTTTTTCTCATTTCTTAGGTTTTTCTAATTTACATTTAAAACACTTTCAGCTATTTTCCAACTTCTTCTCTGTGGATGTCAGCTTTTAGCAGTTCAGCACTTTTCTGTACATTTCTGTAATTTTGATCTCATTCAAAATTTTTAACTCAAAATTCAACAATTAATTCATTTCAGTGCATACATTCAGATTCAAGCATTCACACTGCAGTTTCTTCAGAAAATGCACTTTCTAGTCTTTATTATTATTATGTCATATTCCGTACGCTTTTTTTTGGCATCTATCTCCTTCAAAACCGTTCAACTTAGAAAACCATTCAAACACCATTAGATTCTCTCTTCTTTTGGACATGACTGCTTCTACTTTTCTCATTTATAACATTTATATTTTTAAAATTATTCAACTTTTTTCAACAAAAATTTCCCATGTATTTCAATGGGGAGACCCTTCAAATTCTCCTTCAACTTAGTCCTCTTAAAACTGTATCTACTTTCATATACATTGACATAGAGCCACCATTCAAACTTTAAAACGAAGACAAGACATTCAACTATTCAACTTGTATTTATCTTTTCAATATCTATTATATACTTTTCTTCAGTTCCAGTTTAAGTTTCATGATGTTTTTTCACCCGTTTCAGAGTTTATAATGGGTGTGTATGGGACGGAATGTTGGGGCTAGAGTGAGACAGCTAAACTGCTAGAGTGAGAGGAGCAAAAAAATTATTCTTAAAATCTTTTTTAAAACTGCTGCTGTGTCCGCAGCGTTTCCTCTACAGGTCTGATTTTACCCTCAAAACATAGCCATCACTGTCCTCTTTCATACAATGTGTTTACTATTGTACTAGGTGTTATGGCTCTGTCATAACTGTCACCAATGCACAGCCTCCTCCCTCCAACTCCTCCATAGACTCTAATGTTAAAATGGCTCAGAAGGTTCGTTTGAAAACCAGAAGTACAGGCTGTCTTTACACTGTAACCACGTCCATATAATAAACTCCACAGGCATGAAAACTGAGAATTAGGTAGACTGGACATTGCTGCCGCTCACGGTGAAAGAATTATGTCAATACGACCTGTACTTTTCATTTGGGAGCGATTTGTTTCGACCTGACTTTTCTGTTCATTTTAAGCAGCAAAAGTGAGGTGCATGTCTGTGTGCGTGTGTATGGACCAACTGGGTGCAGTCACTATAGCAACCAGGCTCACACCTGCCTGCCTAACGAGCTCTGTCTCTCACTCTGCCAAGATTCATCTTAAACACTTCTCTTTCAACTGCTGCTGTGTCCACAGTGTTTGCTCTACAGCCATCATTTTACCCTCAAAACGTCGCCATCGTTCTTCTCTTTCCAACAGTGTGTCTTTCAGAGCTCAGAGATGTAAACCTTGTAAACTGTGTGGATCCAAGTGGAGGGATCACATTTTAGTCATTCAGTGATTCAAAGAATATGAACTTTTAATATTCATTCAGATGTTTCCTGACTCTAAATTTTCTTTTCTCATTTCTTATGTTTTTCTAATTTACAATTAAAACATTTTCAACTATTTTCCAACTTCTTCTCTGTGGATTTTAGCGTTTAGCAGTTCAGCACTTTTGTTTTCAGGCGAAAATTTCTGTATTTTTCATCTCATTCAAAATTTTTAAGTCAAAATTCAGCAATTAATTTATTTCAATGCATACATTCAGATTCAAGCATTCACACTGCAGTTTCTTCAGAAAATGCACTTTCTAGTCTTTATTATTATTATATATTCCGACGTTTTTTGGCATCTAACTCCTTCAAAACCGCTCAACTTAGAAAAACCATTCAAACACCGTTAGATTCCTCTTCTTTTGGACATGACTGCTTCTACTTTTCTCATTTATAACATTTATATTTTTAAAATTATTCAACTTTTTTCAACAAAAATTTCCCATGTATTTCAATGGGGAGACCCTTCAAATTCTCCTTCAACTTAGTCCTCTTAAAACTGTATCTACTTTCATATACATGGACGTAGAGCCACCATTCAAACTTTAAAACGAAGCCAAGACATTCAACTATTCAACTTGTATTTATCTTTTCAATATCTATTATACTTTTTCTTCAGTTCCAGTTGAAGTTTCATGATGTTTTTTCAGCCGTTTCAGAGTTTATAATGGGTGTGTATGGGACGGAATGTTGGGGCTAGAGTGAGACAGCTCAACTGCTAGAGTGAGAGGAGCAAAAAAATTAATCTTAAAATATTTTTTAAAACTGCTGCTGTGTCCACGGTGTTTGGTCTACAGGTATGATTTTACCCTCAAAACGTAGCCATCGCTGTCCTCTTTCATCCAATGTGTTTACTATTGTACTAGGTGTTATGGTTCTTTCATAAATGTCACCAATGCACAGCCTCCTCCTCCAACTGCTCCATAGACTCTAATGTTAAAATGGCTCAGAAGGTTCGTTTGAAAACCAGAAGTACAGGCTGTCTTTCCACTGTCACCACGTCCATATAATAAACTCCACAAGCATGAAAACTGAGAATTAGGTAGACTGGACATTGCTGTCGCTCACGGTGAAAGAATTTTGTCAATAGGACCTGTACTTTTCATTTGGGAGCGATTTGTTTCGACCTGACTTTTCTGTTCATTTTAAGCAGCAAAAGTGAGGTGCATGTCTGTCTTGGCGTGTGTGTATGGAGCCAGTGGGTGCAGTCAATATAGCAACCAGGCTCACACCTGCCTGCCTGCCTAACGAGCTCTCTCTCACTCTGCCAATATTCATCTTAAACACTTCTCTTTCAACTGCTGCTGTGTCCACAGTGTTTGCTCTACAGCCATCATTTTACCCTCAAAACGTCGCCATCGTTGTTCTCTTTCCAACACCGTGTCTTTCAAAGTTCAGACATTTAAAATTTTTAAACTGTGTGGATCCAAGTGGAGGGATCACATTTTAGTCATTCAGTGATTCAAAGAATATGAACTTTTAATATTCATTCAGATGTTTTCTGACTCTAAATTTTCTGTTCTCATTTCTTAGGTTTTCCAAATTTTAATTTAAAAAACTTTTCAGCTATTTTCCAACTTCTTTTGTGTGAACATCAGCTTTCAAAAGTTCTGCACTTTTGTTTTCAGGTTAAAACTCTGTATTTTCCAGCTCATTCAACATTTTTATTTTTAACTTAAAATTCAGCAATTAATTCATTTCAGTGCATACATTCAGATTCAAGCATTCACACTGCAGTTTCTTCAGAAAATGCACTTTCTGTTAGTGTGAATGCTTGTAAAAGCATTCACAGTATTGTTCTTCTAATCTTTATTAGTGTGAATGCTTGTAAAAGCATTCACAGTATTGTTCTTCTAATCTTTATTATTAGTGTGAATGCTTGTAAAAGCATTCACAGTATTGTTGTTGTAATCTTTATTCTATTTTATTATTATTATAGATTCCCGACGCTTTTTGTACTCCTACTCCTTCAAAACCGTTCAACTTAGAAAAACCATTCAAACACCGTTAGATTCCTCTTCTTTTGGACAACACTGCTTCTATTTTTCTCATTTTTAACATTTATATTTTTAATTTTATTTAACTTTTTCAACAAAAATTTCCCATGTATTTCAATGGGGAGACCCTTCAAATCCTCATTCAACTTACTCATTTTTAAACTCCTACTACTTCGACATACATTGACATAGAGCCACCATTCAAACTTTAAATCGAAGACAAGACATTCAACTATTCAACTTGTATTTATCTTTTCAATATCTCTTATACTTTTCTTCAGTTCCAGTTTAAGTTTCATGATGTTTTTCACCCGTTTCAAAGTTTATAATGGGTGTGTATGGGACGGAATGTTGGGGCTAGAGTGAGACAGCTCAACTGCTAGAGTGAGAGGAGCGAAAAAATTAATCTTAAATATATTTTTAAAACTGCTGCTGTGTCCACAGTGTTTGCTCTACAGGTATGATTTTACCCTCAAAACGTAGCCATCGCTGTCCTCTTTCATCCAATGTGTTTACTATTGTACTAGGTGTTATGGTTCTTTCATAAATGTCACCAAAGCACAGCCTCCTCCCTCCAACTCCTCCATAGACTCCAATGTTAAAATGGCTCAGAAGGTTCGTTTGAAAATCAGAAGAGCATGGTGTTTTTACACTGTCACCACGTCCATATAATAAACTCCACAGGCATGAAAACTGAGAATTAGGTAGACTGGACATTGCTGCCGCTCACGGTGAAAGAATTTCGTCAATAGGACCTGTACTTTTCATTTGGGAGCGATTTGTTTGGGCCTGACTTTTCAGTTCATTTTAAGCAGCAAAAGTGAGGTGCATGTCTGTGAGCGTGTGTATGGAGCCATTGGGTGCAGTCACTATAGCAACCAGGCTCACACCTGCCTGCCTAACGAGCTCTGTCTCTCACTGTGCCAAGATTCATCTTAAACACTTCTCTTTCAACTGCTGCTGTGTCCACAGTGTTTGCTCTACAGCCATCATTTTACCCTCAAAACGAAGCCATCGTTGTTTCTCTTCCAACAGCATGTCTTCCAAAGCTCAGAGATGTAAACCTTTAAAAGTGTGTGGATCCAAGTGGAGGGATTACACTTCAGTCATTCAGTGATTCAAAGAATATGAACTTTTAATATTCATTCAGATGTTTTCTGACTCTAAATTTTCTGTTCTCATTTCTTAGGTTTTCCAAATTTTAATTTAAAAACTTTTCAGCTATTTTCCAACTTCTTCTGTGTGAACATCAGCTTTCAAAAGTTCTGCACTTTTGTTTTCAGGTTAAAACTCTGTATTTTCCAGCTCATTCAACATTTTTATTTTTAACTTAAAATTCAGCAATTAATTCATTTCAGTGCATACATTCAGATTCAAGCATTCACACTGCAGTTTCTTCAGAAAATGCACTTTCTAGTTAGTGTGAATGCTTGTAAAAGCATTCACAGTATTGTTCTTCTAATCTTTATTATTATTATATTTTATATATATTCCGACGTTTTTTTTGTACTGTATCTCCTTCAAAACCGTTCAACTTAGAAAAACCATTCAAACACCGTTAGATTCCTCTTCTTTTGGACATGACTGCTTCTATTTTTCTCATTTTTAACATTTATATTTTTAATTTTATTCAACTTTTTCAACAAAAATTTCCCATATATTTCAATGGGGAGACCTTTCAAATCCTCATTCAACTTACTCCTCTTTAAACTGTATCTACTTCCACATACATTGACATAGAGCCACCATTCAAACTTTAAAACGAAGACAAGACATTCAACTATTCAACTTGTATTTATCTTTTCAATATCTATTATACTTTTCTTCAGTTCCAGTTTAAGTTTCATGATTTTTTCAGCCGTTTCAGAGTTTATAATGGGTGTGTATGGGACGGAATGTTGGGGCTAGAGTGAGACAGCTCAACTGCTAGAGTGAGAGGAGCAAAAAATAAATCTTAAAATATTTTTAAAACTGCTGCTGTGTCCACGGTGTTTGGTCTACAGGTATGATTTTACTCTCAAAACGTAGCCATCGCTGTCCTCTTTCATCCAATGTGTTTACTATTGTACTAGGTGTTATGGTTCTTTCATAAATGTCACCAATGCACAGCCTCCTCCTCCAACTCCTCCATAGACTCTAATGTTAAAATGGCTCAGAAGGTTCGTTTGAAAACCAGAAGTACAGGCTGTCTTTACACTGTCACCACGTCCATATAATAAACTCCACAAGCATGAAAACTGAGAATTAGGTAGACTGGACATTGCTGTCGCTCACGGTGAAAGAATTTTGTCAATAGGACCTGTACTTTTCATTTGGGAGCGATTTGTTTCGACCTGACTTTTCTATTCATTTTAAGCAGCAAAAGTGAGGTGCATGTCTCAGCTGTGTGTATGGAGCCAGTGGGTGCAGTCACTATAGCAACCAGGCTCACACCTGCCTGCCTAATGAGCTCTGTCTCTCACTCTGCCAAGAATCATCTTAAACACTTCTCTTTCAACTGCTGCTGTGTCCACAGTGTTTGCTCTACAGCCATCATTTTACCCTCAAAACGTCGCCATCGTTGTTCTCTTTCCAACACCGTGTCTTTCAAAGCTCAGAGATGTAAAGTTTTTAAATTGTGTGGATCCAAGTGGAGGGATCACATATTAGTCATTCAGTGATTCAAAGAATATGAACTTTAAATATTCATTCAGATGTTTTCTGACTCTAAATTTTCTTTTCTCATTTCTTATGTTTTTCTAACTTACAATTAAAACATTTTCAGCTATTTTCCAACTTCTTCTGTGTGGTTGTCAGCTTTTAGCAGTTCAGCACTTTTTGTTTTCAGGCGCAATTTCTGTATTTTTCATCTCATTCAACATTTTTAACTTAAAATTCAGCAATTAATTCATTTCAGTGCATAGATTCAGATTCAAGCATTCACACTGCAGTTTCTTCAGAAAATGCACTTTCTAGTTAGTGTGAATGCTTGTAAAAGCATTCACAGTATTGTTCTTCTAATTAGTGTGAATGCTTGTAAAAGCATTCACAGTATTGTTCTTCTAATTAGTGTGAATGCTTGTAAAAGCATTCACAGTATTGTTCTTCTAATCTTTATTATTATTATTATATCATATTCCGTACGTTTTTTGGCATCTATCTCCTTCAAAACCGTTCAACTTAGAAAAACCATTCAAACACCGTTAGATTCCTCTTCTTTTGGACATGACTGCTTCTACTTTTCTCATTTTTAACATTTATATTTTTAATTTTATTCAACTTTTTCAACAAAATTTCCCATGTATTTCAATGGAGAGACCCTTCAAATCCTCATTCAACTTACTCATTTTCAAACTGTATCTACTTCCACATACATTGACATAGAGCCACCATTCAAACTTTAAAACGAAGACAAGATATTCAACTATTCAACCTGTATTTATCTTTTCAATATCTATTATACTTTTCTTCAGTTCCAGTTTAAGTTTCATGATGTTTTTTCAGCCGTTTCAGAGTTTATAATGGGTGTGTATGGGACGGAATGTTGGGGCTAGAGTGAGACAGCTGAACTGCTAGAGTGAGAGGAGCCAAAAAATTAATCTTAAAATATTTTTTAAAACTGCTGCTGTGTCCACGGTGTTTGGTCTACAGGTATGATTTTACCCTCAAAACGTAGCCATCGCTGTCCTCTTTCATCCATTGTGTTTACTATTGTCCTAGGTGTTATGGTTCTTTCATAAATGTCACCAATGCACAGCCTCCTCCCTCCAACTCCTCCATAGACTCTAATGTTAAAATGGCTCAGAAGGTTCGTTTGAAAACCAGAAGTACAGGCTGTCTTTACACTGTCACCACGTCCATATAATAAACTCCACAGGCATGAAAACTGAGAATTAGGTAGACTGGACATTGCTGTCACTCACGGTGAAAGAATTTTGTGAATAGGACCTGTACTTTTCATTTGGGAGCGATTTGTTTCGACCTGACTTTTCTGTTCATTTTAAGCAGCAAAAGTGAGGTGCATGTCTGTGTGTGTGTGTGTATGGAGCCCTGGCTCAGTCACTATAGCAACCAGGCTCACACCTGCCTGCCTAACGAGCTCTCTCTCACTCTGCCAAGATTCATCTTGAACACTTCTCTTTCAACTGCTGCTGTGTCCACAGTGTTTGCTCTACAGCCATCATTTTACCCTCAAAACGAAGCCATCGTTCTTCTCTTTCCAACAGCGTGTCTTTCAAAGCTCAGAGATGTAAACCTTTAAAACTGTGTGGATCCAAATGGAGGGATCATGTTTTAGTCATTCAGTTATTCAAAGAATATGAACTTTTAATATTCGTTCAGATGTTTTCTGACTCTAAATTTGTTTTTCTCATTTCTTAGGTTTTTCTAATTTACATTTAAAACACTTTCAGCTATTTTCCAACTTCTTCTCTGTGGATGTCAGCTTTTAGCAGTTCAGCACTTTTCTGTACATTTCTGTAATTTTGATCTCATTCAAAAATTTTTAACTCAAAATTCAACAATTAATTCATTTCAGTGCATACATTCAGATTCAAGCATTCACACTGCAGTTTCTTCAGAAAATGCACTTTCTAGTCTTTATTATTATTATTATGTCATATTCCGCACGCTTTTTTTGGCATCTATCTCCTTCAAAACCGTTCAACTTAGAAAACCATTCAAACACCATTAGATTCCTCTTCTTTTGGACATGACTGCTTCTACTTTTCTCATTTATAACATTTATATTTTTAAAATTATTCAACTTTTTTCAACAAAAATTTCCCATGTATTTCAATGGGAGACCCTTCAAATTCTCCTTCAACTTAGTCCTCTTAAAACTGTATCTACTTTCATATACATTGACATAGAGCCACCATTCAAACTTTAAAACGAAGACAAGACATTCAACTATTCAACTTGTATTTATCTTTTCAATATCTATTATACTTTTTCTTCAGTTCCAGTTTAAGTTTCATGATGTTTTTTCACCCGTTTCAGAGTTTATAATGGGTGTGTATGGGACGGAATGTTGGGGCTAGAGTGAGACAGCTAAACTGCTAGAGTGAGAGGAGCAAAAAATTATTCTTAAAATCTTTTTAAAACTGCTGCTGTGTCCGCAGCGTTTCCTCTACAGGTCTGATTTTACCCTCAAAACATAGCCATCACTGTCCTCTTTCATACAATGTGTTTACTATTGTACTAGGTGTTATGGCTCTGTCATAACTGTCACCAATGCACAGCCTCCTCCCTCCAACTCCTCCATAGACTCTAATGTTAAAATGGCTCAGAAGGTTCGTTTGAAAACCAGAAGTACAGGCTGTCTTTACACTGTAACCACGTCCATATAATAAACTCCACAGGCATGAAAACTGAGAATTAGGTAGACTGGACATTGCTGCCGCTCACGGTGAAAGAATTATGTCAATACGACCTGTACTTTTCATTTGGGAGCGATTTGTTTCGACCTGACTTTTCTGTTCATTTTAAGCAGCAAAAGTGAGGTGCATGTCTGTGTGCGTGTGTATGGACCAACTGGGTGCAGTCACTATAGCAACCAGGCTCACACCTGCCTGCCTAACGAGCTCTGTCTCTCACTCTGCCAAGATTCATCTTAAACACTTCTCTTTCAACTGCTGCTGTGTCCACAGTGTTTGCTCTACAGCCATCATTTTACCCTCAAAACGTCGCCATCGTTCTTCTCTTTCCAACAGTGTGTCTTTCAGAGCTCAGAGATGTAAACCTTGTAAACTGTGTGGATCCAAGTGGAGGGATCACATTTTAGTCATTCAGTGATTCAAAGAATATGAACTTTTAATATTCATTCAGATGTTTCCTGACTCTAAATTTTCTTTTCTCATTTCTTATGTTTTTCTAATTTACAATTAAAACATTTTCAACTATTTTCCAACTTCTTCTCTGTGGATTTTAGCGTTTAGCAGTTCAGCACTTTTGTTTTCAGGCTTAAAATTTCTGTATTTTTCATCTCATTCAAAATTTTTAAGTCAAAATTCAGCAATTAATTTATTTCAATGCATACATTCAGATTCAAGCATTCACACTGCAGTTTCTTCAGAAAATGCACTTTCTAGTCTTTATTATTATATATTCCGTACGTTTTTTGGCATCTAACTCCTTCAAAACCGCTCAACTTAGAAAAACCATTCAAACACCGTTAGATTCCTCTTCTTTTGGACATGACTGCTTCTACTTTTCTCATTTATAACATTTATATTTTTAAAATTATTCAACTTTTTCAACAAAATTTCCCATGTATTTCAATGGGAGACCCTTCAAATTCTCCTTCAACTTAGTCCTCTTAAAACTGTATCTACTTTCATATACATGGACGTAGAGCCACCATTCAAACTTTAAAACGAAGCCAAGACATTCAACTATTCAACTTGTATTTATCTTTTCAATATCTATTATACTTTTTCTTCAGTTCCAGTTGAAGTTTCATGATGTTTTTTCAGCCGTTTCAGAGTTTATAATGGGTGTGTATGGGACGGAATGTTGGGGCTAGAGTGAGACAGCTCAACTGCTAGAGTGAGAGGAGCAAAAAATTAATCTTAAAATATTTTTAAAACTGCTGCTGTGTCCACGGTGTTTGGTCTACAGGTATGATTTTACCCTCAAAACGTAGCCATCGCTGTCCTCTTTCATCCAATGTGTTTACTATTGTACTAGGTGTTATGGTTCTTTCATAAATGTCACCAATGCACAGCCTCCTCCCTCCAACTGCTCCATAGACTCTAATGTTAAAATGGCTCAGAAGGTTCGTTTGAAAACCAGAAGTACAGGCTGTCTTTCCACTGTCACCACGTCCATATAATAAACTCCACAAGCATGAAAACTGAGAATTAGGTAGACTGGACATTGCTGTCGCTCACGGTGAAAGAATTTTGTCAATAGGACCTGTACTTTTCATTTGGGAGCGATTTGTTTCGACCTGACTTTTCTGTTCATTTTAAGCAGCAAAAGTGAGGTGCATGTCTGTGCGCGTGTGTGTATGGAGCCAGTGGGTGCAGTCAATATAGCAACCAGGCTCACACCTGCCTGCCTGCCTAACGAGCTCTCTCTCACTCTGCCAATATTCATCTTAAACACTTCTCTTTCAACTGCTGCTGTGTCCACAGTGTTTGCTCTACAGCCATCATTTTACCCTCAAAACGTCGCCATCGTTGTTCTCTTTCCAACACCGTGTCTTTCAAAGTTCAGACATTTAAAATTTTTAAACTGTGTGGATCCAAGTGGAGGGATCACATTTTAGTCATTCAGTGATTCAAAGAATATGAACTTTTAATATTCATTCAGATGTTTTCTGACTCTAAATTTTCTGTTCTCATTTCTTAGGTTTTCCAAATTTTAATTTAAAAACTTTTCAGCTATTTTCCAACTTCTTTTGTGTGAACATCAGCTTTCAAAAGTTCTGCACTTTTGTTTTCAGGTTAAAAACTCTGTATTTTCCAGCTCATTCAACATTTTTATTTTTAACTTAAAATTCAGCAATTAATTCATTTCAGTGCATACATTCAGATTCAAGCATTCACACTGCAGTTTCTTCAGAAAATGCACTTTCTAGTTAGTGTGAATGCTTGTAAAAGCATTCACAGTATTGTTCTTCTAATCTTTATTAGTGTGAATGCTTGTAAAAGCATTCACAGTATTGTTCTTCTAATCTTTATTAGTGTGAATGCTTGTAAAAGCATTCACAGTATTGTTGTTGTAATCTTTATTCTATTTTATTATTATTATAGATTCCGTACGTTTTTTGTACTCCTACTCCTTCAAAACCGTTCAACTTAGAAAAACCATTCAAACACCGTTAGATTCCTCTTCTTTTGGACAACACTGCTTCTATTTTTCTCATTTTTAACATTTATATTTTTAATTTTATTTAACTTTTTCAACAAAAATTTCCCATGTATTTCAATGGGAGACCCTTCAAATCCTCATTCAACTTACTCATTTTTAAACTCCTACTACTTCGACATACATTGACATAGAGCCACCATTCAAACTTTAAATCGAAGACAAGACATTCAACTATTCAACTTGTATTTATCTTTTCAATATCTCTTATACTTTTCTTCAGTTCCAGTTTAAGTTTCATGATGTTTTTTCACCCGTTTCAAAGTTTATAATGGGTGTGTATGGGACGGAATGTTGGGGCTAGAGTGAGACAGCTCAACTGCTAGAGTGAGAGGAGCGAAAAAATTAATCTTAAAATATTTTTTAAAACTGCTGCTGTGTCCACAGTGTTTGCTCTACAGGTATGATTTTACCCTCAAAACGTAGCCATCGCTGTCCTCTTTCATCCAATGTGTTTACTATTGTACTAGGTGTTATGGTTCTTTCATAAATGTCACCAAAGCACAGCCTCCTCCCTCCAACTCCTCCATAGACTCCAATGTTAAAATGGCTCAGAAGGTTCGTTTGAAAATCAGAAGAGCATGGTGTTTTTACACTGTCACCACGTCCATATAATAAACTCCACAGGCATGAAAACTGAGAATTAGGTAGACTGGACATTGCTGCCGCTCACGGTGAAAGAATTTCGTCAATAGGACCTGTACTTTTCATTTGGGAGCGATTTGTTTGGGCCTGACTTTTCAGTTCATTTTAAGCAGCAAAAGTGAGGTGCATGTCTGTGAGCGTGTGTATGGAGCCACTGGGTGCAGTCACTATAGCAACCAGGCTCACACCTGCCTGCCTAACGAGCTCTGTCTCTCACTGTGCCAAGATTCATCTTAAACACTTCTCTTTCAACTGCTGCTGTGTCCACAGTGTTTGCTCTACAGCCATCATTTTACCCTCAAAACGAAGCCATCGTTGTTCTCTTTCCAACAGCATGTCTTCCAAAGCTCAGAGATGTAAACCTTTAAAAGTGTGTGGATCCAAGTGGAGGGATTACACTTCAGTCATTCAGTGATTCAAAGAATATGAACTTTTAATATTCATTCAGATGTTTTCTGACTCTAAATTTTCTGTTCTCATTTCTTAGGTTTTCCAAATTTTAATTTAAAACTTTTCAGCTATTTTCCAACTTCTTCTGTGTGAACATCAGCTTTCAAAAGTTCTGCACTTTTGTTTTCAGGTTAAAAACTCTGTATTTTCCAGCTCATTCAACATTTTATTTTTAACTTAAAATTCAGCAATTAATTCATTTCAGTGCATACATTCAGATTCAAGCATTCACACTGCAGTTTCTTCAGAAAATGCACTTTCTAGTTATTATTATTATATATTCCGTGACCTTTTTTTTGTACTCTATCTCCTTCAAAACCGTTCAACTTAGAAAAACCATTCAAACACCGTTAGATTCTCTTCTTTTGGACACGACTGCTTCTACTTTTCTCATTTTTAACATTTATAATTTTAATTTTATTCAACTTTTTTCACCCAAAATTTCCCATATATTTCAATGGGGAGACCCTTCAAATCCTCATTCAACTTACTCATTTTCAAACTGTATCTACTTCAACATACGTTGACATAGAGCCACCATTCAAACTTTAAAACGAAGACAAGACATTCAACTATTCAACTTGTATTTATCTTTTCAATATCTGTTATACTTTTCTTCAGTTCCAGTTTAAGTTTCATGATGTTTTTTCAGCCGTTTCAGCGTTTACAATGGGTGTGTATGGGACGGAATGTTTGGGCTAGAGTGAGCCAGCTCAACTGCTAGAGTGAGAGGAGCGACAAAATTAATCTTAAAATATTTTTTAAAACTGCTGCTGTGTCCGCAGCGTTTGCTCTACAGGTCTGATTTTACCCTCAAAACGTAGCCATCGCTGTCCTCTTTCATCCAATGTGTTTACTATTGTACTAGGTGTTATGGTTCTTTCATAAATGTCACCAAAGCACAGCCTCCTCCTCCAACTCCTCCATAGACTCTAATGTTAAAATGGCTCAGAAGGTTCCTTTGAAAATCAGAAGAGCATGGTGTTTTTACACTGTCACCACGTCCATATAATAAACTCCACAGGCATGAAAACTGAGAATTAGGTAGACTGGACATTGCTGCCGCTCACGGTGAAAGAATTTCGTCAATAGGACCTGTACTTTTCATTTGGGAGCGATTTGTTTCGGCCTGACTTTTCTGTTCATTTTAAGCAGCTAAAGTGAGGTGCATGTCTGTGCGTGTGTATGGAGCCATTGGGTGCAGTCACTATAGCAACCAGGCTCACACCTGCCTGCCTAACGAGCTCTCTCTCTCTCTCACTGTGCCAAGATTCATCTTAAACACTTCTCTTTCAACTGCTGCTGTGTCCACAGTGTTTGCTCTACAGCCATCATTTTACCCTCAAAACGAAGCCATCGTTGTTCTCTTTACAACAGCGTGTCTTTCAAAGCTCATAGATACAAATGTTTTAAATTGTGTGCATCCAAGTGGAGGGATCACATTTTAGTCATTCAGTGATTCAAAGAATATGAACTTTTAATATTCATTCAGATGTTTTCTGACTCTAAATTTTCTTTTCTCATTTCTTAGGTTTTTCTAATTTTAATTTTAAAAACTTTTCAGCTATTTTCCAACTTCTTCTGTGTGACCATCAGCTTTCAAAAGTTCTGCACTTTTGTTTTCAGGTTAAAAACTCTGTATTTCCAGCTCATTCAACATTTTTAACTTATAATTCAGCAATTAATTCATTTCAGTGCATACATTCAGATTCAAGCATTCACACTGCAATTTCTTCAGGAAATGCATTTTCTAGTTAGTGTGAATGCTTGTAAAAGCATTCACAGTATTGTTCTTCTAATCTTTATTATTCTATTTTATTATTATCTATTCAAACGCTTTTTTGTACTCCTACTCCTTCAAAACCGTTCAACTTAGAAAAACCATTCAAACACCGTTAGATTCCTCTTCTTTTGGACACACGACTGCTTCTATTTTTCTCATTTTTAACATTTATATTTTTTAAATTATTCAACTTTTTTCAACAAAAATTTCCCATGTATTTCAATGGGGAGACCCTTCAAATCCTCATTCACCTTACTCAATTTTAAACTCCTACTACTTCCACATACGTTGACATAGAACCACCATTCAAACTTTAAAACGAAGCCAAGACATTCAACCTTTCAACTTGTATTTATCTTTTCAATATCTGTTATACTTTTTCTTCAGTTCCAGTTTAAGTTTCATGATGTTTTTTCAGCCGTTTCAGAGTTTATAATGGGTGTGTATGGGACGGAATGTTGGGGCTAGAGTGAGACAGCTGAACTGCTAGAGTGAGAGGAGCGAAAAAATTAATCTTAAAATCTTTTTTAAAACTGCTGCTGTGTCCGCAGCATTTGCTCTACAGGTATGATTTTACCCTCAAAACGTAGCCATCGCTGTCCTCTTTCATCCAATGTGTTTACTATTATACTAGGTGTTATGGTTCTTTCATAAATTTCACCAATGTGCAGCCTCCTCCTCCAACTCTTCCATAGACTCCAATGTTAAAATGACTCAGAAAGTTCCTTTGAAAATCAGAAGTACAGGCTGTCTTTACACTGTCACCACGTCCATATAATAAACTCCACAGGCATGAAAACTGAGAATTTAGTAGACTGGACATTGCTGGCACTCACAGTGAAAGAATTTCGTCAATACGACCTATACTTTTCATTTGGGAAGGATTTGTTTCGCCTGACTTTTCTGTTCATTTTAAGCAGCTAAAGTGAGGTGCATGTCTGTGTGTGTGTATGGAGCCATTGGGTGCAGTCACTATAGCAACCAGGCTCACACCTGCCTGCTTAACGAGCTCTCTCTCACTCTGCCAAGGTTAAACCTAAAAATGTCTGCTGCATCTAAGCAGTTGTAGTAAGATTAACTTTTTCAATAGGTACAATAAGACAGATTTGACAGGGGTCAGTAGTTAGTATATGCCAACTAGTAGAGCATTGTGATTGGCACACAGGTTTTTCAGATCTGGGCAGTTGGAGTCAGTTGATGACTTTAAAATCATCCTTTCTGACTGGATAATTAAAGCTTACAGCATCTACCTGTCTGTAGTTGATTTTCCCACATTTTAACTAATGTTTAACTAATCTAATCTCATTTAATGTCTCTGTTTATAGTCTGTATAGTTTATCTCCCCACTAACAAACTTAAAGTAGTCTTAAAATAAAACCCACATAACAGTTCAAGATGAAATACTTTTTATTTGCTCATGTAATGCCAGTTGCCATATTTTTCTGTATGTCACTCATTCGCTTATACAAAAAGTACCAATTTGTACACTAGTCTAGTATATTTTTCCTCTATCTCTATGTCTCTCACATACAGAGACTAACACACAGACATGTATATACTCATTATTGCTGTTCAAATTGATGGTCAAATTTCCAAGCACCACCTGAACGCCTCATCTGTTTTCAACCCATCACTGGACCAACTGTCGTCATTCCGCTTTGCTCTCTGCTGTGGTAAGTACAGTACACTCAGTACTGCACTGTTTTATTTTTATGATGGTAAAATACATGTTTGACATTTAAACTCACATATCAAGTCCAACAGAGTTTAAAAGAGTTCAAAGAATAAAGAAAGAAAAAAAGAATAACCTTCACTATCATTTATATAGGTTTATGACATTTTGCTGTTAGCAGCAGTGCTAACGCTAGCTTCAATACTAATGCTAGCAACGATGCTAATGTTAGCAACAATGCTAACGTTAGCTATAGTGCTAACACTAGTGTTAGCAGTTGTTAACTGACAAAAGAATATTACTGTGATATTCCTGTGATATTTATTGGCGGTCAGTGAGACAAAAGTAACAAATGAGCTTTATTATTGCCATTGTGGCTTAGTTTTAACAGTAAGAGTGCTTTATGACTTTTGCTGTTAGTAGTCGTGCTAACGCTAGCTTCAATGTTAATGTTAGCAACAATGCTAACGCTAGCTATAGTGCTAACACTAGCCTTAGCAGTTGTTAACTGACAAAAAGAATATTACTGTGATATTCCTGTGATATTTATTGGCGGTCAGTGAGACAAAAGTAACAAATGAGCTTTATTATTGCCATTGTCGCTCAGTTTTAACAGTAAGAGTGTTAGTGCTAGCAGCAATGCTAACACTAACTGAAGTGCTAACATTAGCAGGAATGCTAGCGCTAGCAGCAATGCTAAGACTAGTAACAGTCTAACAGTAGCGTTACATAAGCCTTACATAAGTGGAAATACTTCAGTTAATTAGTTTGAATTACAAAATGGCTGCTGTATCAGCTGGTGTGCTATATTACTCTATAATTACCCTGCTGACTAAGTTCAGTGTATCATGTCATGTGGGTTATGTATTTCTGTTAGTCTGATAACACTGTACAGACAACTAACATATTATTTCTCGCCTTACACTTTCAGGAACTTGACTGACACCTGTGCTTTGCCTGGTAGGTGTGCACATACTGTAAGAGAAGTAGACCAAAATAAAAAATAATCTGACTAATATAAGCTGTAAAGTGATGGGTTCAAACTTTGTGCTAGACCTTTTAAACACAATTTTATAATAAATACACATAAGTGCAGCTTAACAATTGGGCTAAAATATTTTTTCATACATTTTTGTCGTCACATTACATGTGAATAGTTAATGATTCACTCAATCATATTTGTATTTAAAATATTATTGCTGAATTTAATTAAATATTTATTCTTTTAAAAGTGCCCAATTATGCAACTTTTTGCACATGGCAGCCAACAACAGTTTAGCTTGAATATTTGTTTTGTCCTTTTCAGTAGTCACAATTAGTTCATACAATTACCATGTGATATCATTTTAATAAAATTATTATTTTTTTCTCCTTTTTGTTCACAGTGTGCAGAAGAAGAACAAGGACCAGATCTCCAGTCTCTCTCTCACATCCCAACCCCCAACCCCTCTATCCTCTGTCCTGCTCCACCTGTTGTCTCTGCCTTCTTTCCATCTGTATTTCACCCTGTGGTTTGTGAGAAATTTTGCCAAACCAAGAATCTTATTGCGGTTTGATTTCAAAGCCGTGTCTCTCCTGCTCTGTCTGTTCTCTCTGCTAAATTTTTCTCTACCTGTTTTTTTCACTCTTTGGCTTGCTGCTGAGAAATGCACAAGCCAATAAAGCAATAAAGAGTGCATATTTTGCCTCAACCTTTGAACAAACTGAACAAACAAAGAAAACTCTACGGTTTGATTTCAAAACCGTGTCTTTCCTGCTCTGCCTGTTCTCTCTTCTAAATTTTCTCTCTACCTGTTTTTCACTCTTGGCTTGCTGCTGAAAATGCCAAGCCATTAAAGCAATAAAGAGTGCATATATTGCCTCTACCTGAGAACAAACTGAACAAACAAAGAAAACTCTAATTCACGGTTTGATTGTGATTTCCCAGCCGTGTCTCTCCTGCTCTGCCTGTTCTCTCTTCTAGATTTTCTCTCTACCTGTTTTTCATTCTGGGCTTGCTGCTAAGTTGTGCCAAGCCAATAAAGACAGTACATAATATTCTCTCGACTGAAGAACAAACTGTCAAATGAAAGACAACTGTTTCAGACAAATAAAAACTGAAATATAAAACAAAGACAACATCTCCTGGTGTGTGCCACTCTTATCTTGTGAACATATTTTCTGAAGACTAAGAAACACTTGCAGGTGTGTGAAAATGCCAAGGAAGCAGAAAAAGTCAAAAGCTGCAAAACAACGCTGGAAGAAGTTCCATGAGATTCACAGTGTACCAATATGTGAACAAGCTGAGTGTGATTTTCCTCAGAGCTCTGCAGAAGACAGTGTGTCTACAAAGACCAATTCTGACAGTGTCAAACAGGCAGGTCAACATGTTCCTGCACATGTACAACAGGTATCTTATGCTGATGCTGTAAAGAGTGGACTGCAGCATGAATTTAGTGAACAACATGAGGTGTCAAGTGCCCCACAGGTGGGTTATGCTGATTTGTTGAAAAGAGGCCATCACAGTGATGTGGCAGGACCATCTCATGCAGAAAGAGTGAACTTTGAAAACCAGCCCTCTGTAACACATGTCTGTGCATCTCACAGCCAGGCACATCCTAAATATGGAGACTCCAGAAACCACCAGTGCACATGTAACTCACTCACATTTCTTGCATTCCTTCATGAGAATGAAAACATGACTACAGCTGACCTTAATCTGGTCTTGGATAAAGGTGATGTGATGTACAAAGAGGCAAAGAAAAGATTCCCCAAGAGTATTCATTTGGCAACCGATGAGCTGCCAGACAAAGTTTATGCTCGCAGGTCTATGTATCATGTCGACATGACACAGCCTTTCCGGTATGGGACATTTGAAGAACCTCCAGAGGAAGCAGTAGATACCTTTCTCAGCTTAGAAGCAGGACTGAGCTGCCTGTTGTCAGATGTGCATTATGCCTTACTGATTATGAGTGGATTGTGTATTGCAGTGTTCAGATCCACATCAGGCGAATATGGGTTCTTTGACCCACACTCCAGAACACCCAGTGGTCTTTCTCTACTACTACAGTCACGTAATCGTGGTACAGCTGTGATGCTGAAATTTACACTCCTCAGTGACATGATTAAGAGGCTACAAGATTCTTATCAAATGATGGAGATATCACCCTCTTGTAACTATGAGCTGAAGCCTGTGCAGTTCTACAGTATGAGCACAGTCAACCTGAGTGATACTATCACAGACACAGTCTGCAGACCAACAGCTGCCACTGCTGTGGCATCTACTCACGCTGATACAACTGTTGATGAAGCAAACCCCTCTACTCCAAGGAGAAACACAACCACTGGTCTGACTGAGAACATCTTTTGTCAAATGTCCATTTGTACGCCACTGGTGAAACAAAAAGAAGTCCACATGACTCAGTTCACATCATATGAAGATCAGAATGAACCTCCTAATATACCAACTGAAGAACTATGCAGTGAATTTAATTTCTTTCCATCGAATGATGCTTTTTCATGTCAATCAAATGCTGCAATAAAAAATGTTGCTGCCTGTGATCTTTCTGATATAGTTTTACAAAACTGAAAAAGTTAATAAACAACAAAGGCACAAAATGAAAAGAAGATTAATGGCATCAGAGAAACCCAGAAATCAGAGAAAAGAAAACCAAAAAGGAAAGAACGACAAAAATATGCTTCAAATAAAGAGTACAAAGAAAAGAAAAATCTTGCACAAGCGAGGCATATAAAAACAATCCTGAAGTTAGACAGAAACAACAACGGTATGTTAAAAGACGTTACTGTGAGAATGCAGAATTCAGACAGAAACAACAACAGTATGTTAAAAGACGTTACTGTGAGAATGCAGAATTCAGACAGAAACAGCAACAGTATGTTAAAAGACGTTACTATGAGAATGGAGAATTCAGACAGAAACAGCAACAGTATGTTAAAAGACGTTACAGTGAGAATGCTAAAGTTAGACAGAAACAAAACAATATATTAAAAGACGTTACTATGAGAATACTGATTTCAGAGAGGAGAAAAAAGCTATATCACTAAAAGGTATCGAGAAAGCCCAGAATTCAGAGAGAGACAGAGATCTCGAGTGACTCAGCGTTATGCACGTGACAACGCATTCAGAGCAAGACACAAACAACTAATGAAACAACTAATGCGAGACAGGTATCAAAGTAATCTTGCATTCAGGATTATGCACAACATGAGATGTGCCATGAAAATAAAAAGGAAATACAGATGGGTGAACAGACAAACCCAAGAGAGTGACAACAGTGTGATCAATGAGGCCATATCTGTGTTCAAATCACATATCAAAGTTGGACCATCATACCCATGTACTGTATGTTTCAAGGCTTCATTTCCAAACCAAGTACGACCCTGCATAAGGTCAAATTATGTCAAAACCCACATGTGGTTGCAACATGTTTGACAGGAAGGTTTGTTCATGTTTGTGATGAAAACTGCAGAAATGAGCAGTGCAATGTGCCTGATGAGAGAAAGAGAGAGTGGATTTGTCACACCTGCCACAATCATCTTAAAAATGGATCCATGCCAGTACTTGCTGTTGCCAATAAACTGGATCTTGCTGATATTCCAGCTGAACTGTCTGATCTCAACATCCTGGAGAGGCATCTCATAGCCAAGTGCATACCATTTGCCAAGATTATTCCTCTTCCCAAAGGCAGACAGAGAGCAATTAGAGGAAATGTGGTCTGTGTCCCATCAGAGGTACAGGAAACTGTTGAAGCATTGCCTCGATTAAGAATTAATTCTCAGGTCATGAGAGTAAAACTGAAGAGACGCTTGTCGTACAAAGGTCATCAGCTGTTTCAGACTGTAAGCTGGTCTAAACTTGTGCAAGCACTGCATAAACTCAAGCAGATTCATCCACAGTATAAGGATGTGAGCATCAGAGATGATGCTGAGCTGTGTGATCCAACACTTCCTGATGAAGATGATGAGGATGATGATGATGAAAACATGAATGAGGACGATTATGATGAGGCTGATTTAATGGAAATTGACAGCTGTGAGAAAAATGCACTATGTGAAGCACAAAATAAAAATGAACAGGATATTGACATGTTATCCTGTGATGGTGAACAACCACATGAGCAGATGAGAGATGATTCAGAGCAAGAAGATGGACTGACTAATGGTGGTTTTGCACTCGAGTCCTGTTTGCAGCCCCTGATGTGGCTGAGGAGATATTATGTTTCAGTGAAGGAATCTACTCTGTTGCTCCTGCAGAGAGAAACAATCCAATAAGTTTTTTCAAAACACCTAAACTGGAGGCCATGGCCTTCCTGTGCAGTTTCCTACAGGCCAAAACACACTTGATGAAAGAAGGCTGATCAAAGTATCCCCAGTGGGTATTTCAAATCAAGACTTTTCTGCATTGATGATCGTTTTGCCAAAGACACAAACTATTTGTTCTTTGCACAGTTTGTGACTGAAATACACTTGGCTACTTCCAGCATGACAATCCAGTTAAGGAAGGCAAAGCCTCTGACCAGAGATGGGAGAAAAATAACCTCAGGCATGTTACAAGATAAACATGAGGTGGAGAAACTGGTGCGAAATAAAGATGCAGTGAGATTCATGCAGCCTCTGAGAGGAACCCCAGCCTATTGGGAGAAAACAACAAGAGATCTTTTGCCATGATCAGACAGTTGGGAACTCCCACGTTCTTTTGCACATTTTCAGCTGCTGAAATGCGCTGGCCTGAAGTGATTGAAGCAATAACAAGGCAGCAAGGTGAACAAGTGAACTTTGAAGGACTCGACTGGTCAGCAAAGTGTGACATCCTGAGAAGCAATCCTGTCACAACAATGCGCATGTTTGACAAGAGAGTTGAAGCATTATTCAGAGATTTACTCTTATCTCCTGCAGAGCCACTTGGCAAAGTCATTGACTACTTTTACAGAGTCGAGTTTCAGCACAGAGGAAGCCCACACATACACTGCCTCCTGTGGGTAGAAGGTGCTCCTGTGTTTGAGGAGGATGATGAGCAAACTGTTGTGGATTTTATAAACAAATACATCACAGCTCAGCTGCCTGATCCACATAAACAACCTGAACTTTACAAGAAAGTTACAGAAGTGCAAAACATAGTAAGAACCACACAAAGACGTGCTTTTAGGAGTTTAAGCTCCGGTGCCGTTTTGGTTTTCCCAAACCACCCTGCAATGACACAATGATCACAAGACCCAGTGAGGATGATGAACTGAGGTAGAAACAGCAAAGAACAAGCTCAGACCACTGAACCAGCTACTGAATGAACCTGAAACTGCTTCCATGAGTTTAGAGCAGCTCTTGGCAAGATGCAAGTTGACGCATGCAGAATATGAGCGATACCTGAATAAAATGAACACAAGGAGTACGATCATACTAAAGCGTGATCCAAAAGACTCTTGGATAAACAGCTATAATCCACATCTGCTTGAAGCCTGGAACAGTAATATCGACATAAGCTTTGTTCTAGATGCTTTCGGCGCAGCAAATTATTTAATGAAATATATATCAAAAAAAAGAGGGCGGGCTATCTGAGTACCTGAAAACTGTCATTGAGAACTCCCATAAGGACAGTGTAAATGAGTGCGATGAAATGAGAGCCGTCATGCAGGCATATTCAAAGAAGCGAGAGATCAGTGCGCAGGAGTGTGTTGCTCGTGCATGTGGTCTTCACATGAAGCAATGTTCACGTGCTGTAATATTCATACCAACTGATGATAATCCAGTGAAAATGAGTCGTCCCCTGTCAGTTCTGGACAACACAACACCTGAGTCTTCCAATGTTTGGATGACATCTTTGAATGACAAATACAAAGCCAGACCTGAAACTCCAGAGTATGAGGAGATGTGCATGGCAGACTTTGCTGCTACTTGCAGGATTGTCTATGGCCAACAGACAAAAGGTAAAGATGTTTTGCCCCTTCTCAATGAGATGGGATTTGTGCAAAGGCGCAAAAATGATAAGCCTGCTGTCATCAGATTTCACCGCTGCTCACAAGAAAAACATCCAGAGCAATATTACGGAAGACTGCTTAAACTGTACCTTCCTCATCGTTCAGACCATGAACTGAAAACACCATCTTTGCCAACCTATCAGGCTTTCTATGGTGCTGGCTGTGTACAGCTACCAGGTACTGACCATCTTGAATACGTGCAACACATTGTCAAAAGAAACAGAGAAAATATGAGAAAAACAGTGAGGAGATCGAGAGCGCTGTTGAGGAATATGAGCAGAACAGAGGTGTGACTGACGAATGGTGTAATCTGGCACCTGAATCAGATCTCGTAAGGTTGCCACTTGTTGAACAAGAAAGAGAGCAAGACAATGAAAATGAACAGGAAGATGTGCCCGACTACAGCCGTCAGGCTGATGCTTCAACAGAAGTCAGAGCCATCAGGGAACCCCCTGCTATTGATCCCACATTGTTACGCCAGATGTTTCAGAATCTGAATAAGAAGCAAGCCTGCATATTTTATGCAGTTAGAGACTGGTGCATTAAAAGAGTCTGTGCTCTGAATGTGGAGCAGTTTTTCTTTTATATTAATGGTGGTGCTGGAACAGGAAAATCACATCTTATCAAATGCATCTACTCAGAAGCATCTAAGATACTGAGCAAAGTGCCCAGATATGCAGACGACGTTGATATATCAAAACCCACTGTCCTGTTAACTGCTTTCACTGGGACTGCAGCATTTAACATTTCTGGAACAACACTGCATTCTCTTCTCAAGCTCCCTAGAAGCTTAAAACCTCCCATTCAGGGACTTGGCAATCAGCTGGATGAAGTCAGATCAGAACTTTTGAATGCTGAAATAATCGTCATTGACGAAGTGTCTATGGTGTCAAGACATCTCTTTGCATATGTAGATGCAAGACTCAAACAGATCAAAGGGACTCGGAGACCCTTTGGAGGCATGTCAGTCATTGCTGTTGAGACTTCTATCAGCTACCCCCAGTGCGACAGTCTAAACCTCTCTGTGTGCACGACCCGTCCGAGATCGACCTGTGGCGGGAGCATTTTCAGATGATCACTCTGACTGAGATTATGCGTCAGAAAGATGATGTTGTCTTTGCTGAGATGCTGAACAGAATCCGTGTGAAAGGAAAGTTGGATGTGCTTTTATGAAGCAGATAGAAATTTGTTGTCACAGGCCATAACTGAACCAGCCCGTTGTCCGACTGATGCGTTGCACATTTTTTGCAACTAATAAAGAAGTGGATGCGCACAACTCTGCAACACTGGCTCTGCTCCATACTCATATCATTGACATCCATGCAGACGATTATAGAAAGGATCCTAGAACTGGCAGAATGGCACTACAAGACAGACCATTCAAAGGAGGTAAAAACGAGTTACCAGACACACTGAAAGTTGCAGAAGGAGCTCGTGTCATGCTCACCAGAAACATTGACATACAAAATGGTTTGGTTAATGGAGCTTTTGAAAACTACTTAGAGTAGTTCACTCTGAAAATGACCAACACATCATCAAGCTTGGACTTAAAATGGATAATGAGACATCTGAAAGAATAACCGCACACCAGCAGACGACATGGTGTACATTGAGAGAGCAGAGGAGAATCTAAAGCAGAAAGGAGTGGTACGAAGACAGTTCCCAGTGAAGCTGGCCTTTGCATGTACAATACATAAGGTACAGGGTATGACAACCACATCAGCTGTTGTCTCTCTTAAGAGCATTTTTGAGCCCGGCATGGCCTACGTAGCTGTCAGCAGAGTGACGCCTCTCAGTGGACTGTATCTTCTTGATATGGAGGAGAAAAAATATTCACCAACCCAGAAATCACTGCAGCGCTTGAGAACATGAGACAAGCCAACCTTGATGACATGATGCCTCTTCTACAAGTGAGACAAACACTGAGCAGGTCAGACGTTTTCACCATTGTTCATCATAACACAGAGGGACTGCCAGCTCACATTAATGACATCAAGAGTCACCATGAATTGTGTCTAGCAGATGTTTTGTGCCTAACAGAAACACACCTGCGGGGCTCTTTTTGTCGCAGAGAGTCTCCACTTGAAAATTACAGTTTGTTCAAACGCAACAGACACCTGTCCTACACAAACTTTCCCCAGATGGCAAACAGAAGTGGTGGTGGAGTTGCTGTTTATGTGAAAAGTGACATTCAAGTGCATGAAAAACAGTACATCCATAATGTAACTGACCTTGAATTTCTGGCTTTAAAGGTTGAAGCACCAGTCAGTGCACTGATTGCAGTTGTGTACAGACCTCCAGACTACACTCTGAGGCCATTCCTGAAAAACCTGGTAAGCCTATTAGACTCATTAGAGATCATGGACTGTCATCCCATCATAGTGTGTGGTGATTTTAATGAGAATGTTTTATCCAGTGCAAACAAACCAATCCTGGAGCTGTTTGAGTCTAGGGGATATGCACAGGTCATCACTACCCCTACCACAGAGAAGAACACACTGCTTGACCTAATTTTCATTTCTCAGCCAGAGCGATGTCTCCATTCTGGAGTCATGAAGACCTACTATAGTTACCATGACCCTGTATACTGTGTATTGTCCTGTGATGATTCATGATCTAGATCTTTGACTACAGTAAGTAATTTCTATATTTTTGAATGACTTAAGAAAGTAGAGCGATATTTAAAAGTTGACTTAAGAAAAAATGCCCTGCATTGCAGTATAATGTTTGAATTTTTTACATAAAATACAATTAAATGAATTAAATAATGATATCAGTAAAATATGACAATTTTATTTATTACAGAAAATCTAAAAATCAGTAATCTATGAATGTCAGAAAAATCAAATATAGCAGTTTAAAACGAACAGTGTAGGCATATCCTCTCTGCAGCCAGGCTTCAAAATCCTGCCAGGCTGCCCCAGTCTCACTGTGGCTGGGAGGGAGGGAGGGTGGACCAGAGGATTGCCCACACAACAAATAAATGTTCAACAGCTTCTTCATTGTTTCTGAGAGAACAACACAGACTAACGTTTGCTTTTTAAAAAAGAAAAAAAAAAGAAAAGAAAAAAAAAGAAAAAGAAAAACCTAATTACAGCAATAATGACAGTTAAGCCAGTTTATCTGTGCCTCTATTTTGAAATAATATTTACAAAAATGTTATTGATTTCAGTTTGTTATAATCTTTAAACTTTTTCAAAAGTATATGATTATATTTTTGGACAAATCTTACGATGAAACATACATTTTTATGAGCTTTTATCATGTTTCAGCCAGTGCATTTATCAGGGTGGGTCTGGGTTGATAAATGCACTGGCTGATAACTGCACATTTCTGGCCAGAAATGTTTCAGCAGTGTTACATATGCACTACATATGTTACACTTGCTTTTTGTTACCAGCTGATACCCTACATTTGTATAGACATTGGATGGTGTGAGGCTGGGGAGTTGAGTGGAGTGGGTGGGTGGGAGTTGAGTGGGCAGGTATGGTGGGAGGTTGTTAGGCTTCTTTCTTTTTTTTTTTTTTTGTTAAGAGAGACACAGTCCTCCTGTGTCTTCTCCAAGCTTCACATGTACAATCCAACAGTGTGAAGCACATAGCAGCCAGAAACTGTAATGCCACAGATCAGAGAGGCTTCATCATCACCATCTTCGCCGTACGATCAGAGCGTGAGACTTCACATCTAGAAGTCCTCCTTCTAGCTTGTCCCACAAGCAGTCGGTGAGATTTACTCACAACAAAAAGGGTTAATGACATTATTTCCATGAAAACGTATTAATTCTTTGTAAAGTGTTTAAATTGTGTTTTCACTTGACCTTAGGAGTGTTATTTTGAGTGTATTTTAATATCTGTACTCAGGTGTTTCCTCTGTGATCCATCCCCTTCAGAGCTGAGACACTCAGGACTGAACAGACTGCACAGTTTCTGTGACCGAGCCTCCAAAACATCTTCTTTGAAACCACACATGATAGAAGGGCTTTATATTTCAGCAGCACTACTAAAGGTATTCAGTTTATTACAGGATGTGTTTGTTTCTTAGGACCAGCTCCAAGCGCACACTACCTAACATATACACCTTTCTGTTCATTACAAACCAACTACTCTGGATCATATGGCCAGTTGGCAGGAATGTTGCTGCAGGAAAACATCCCTGGAGATCACCATCATTGCCAGACTGACTGTGCCTCCTCTGTGCAGTGTCAAGATCCTCCCTAAATGAGTGTGTAAGTTAACATTTTCATTATTTTATTCCCTTTGACAAGTATCACCGGTATTTACATTTACAACTACATATGTTCCTGTTTTCTGCTCTTCTTTAAAGTCCTCAGCTATCCTGCTTCTGTGCTGCTTGCCACACATCAAACACTGGCCGGATGACAGGGAGGATCCACTCTGAAGTCACTGGACATGATGAGGATCATATGGGACTTTATAGTTTCACAGAAACGTTGTGCTCTTTGATTACAGGTTTTAAATGGACATAAGACTGCCTCTCTCTGATCAACAGGCTAAAGGATTGTTTTCATTGTTAGAGCTCTGTACAATGTATGCTTATTTAATATTTCATCACAGAGCAAACCTTTATTTATTTAACATATTTTTATTTTGTTTTACTGTTGAATTAACTGTGGGGATTTTTTTAAGTGGGCACTCAGGATGTCATATGACCAGAAATGTGGTAACTGGAATTCTACAGTATGTTAAAAAAAATCTGCTAAGAACAAAACACACACAAAACCCCCAAGAGAACTCAAATTCGTTCCATGTAATCCAATCTAAAACATTTTAAACTGCTGAACAGCAACACAAACAGTGTTAAAGAAACAGTGTTAACAGAATAATTATGATGAGTTTGTACCAAAGTTTCAGGTCACATGGCACACCTAGTGTGTAGTAGTGCGGGTATCAGCTGGTAAGTATAGGTTTTTTCATATTTGTGTCCTTAGAGTTCAGATAGATAAAGCCTTGTGTATAATAATTAGTCATAACCACAACTCAAAGTCAGGGACTAACTAAATCTGTGACTTTGTGTCTGAGCCCAGGTTAAAACACTGTGTTAAAAAGCATTTAGTGGCATGGCTGAACAATGCTGTAAACTAATGATACTTATTTATCCATGTTCACAAAAAGGACTAATGTGTTTATTTGATTATTTTATGTGTTAAACTGTGTTACCACCTTAGGCTTTCATTTGAGTTTACTCAAAAATCTCTATACAGTTCTCTTTTACCACTGTGTGGACACTGTTTACAATAAAACATAAAAAAAGAATGAGTAATAAAAAAAGATGTGTAGACAGATCAGTAGATTAAGTAGACCAATAGAAACAGCTGTTCAGCCATGTTCTAAGAAACCAACACAATTTAAAAGGTTCAGGATTGTGGTTTTAAAAGTTGAATTTTCATGTATTTCATATGTTGCTTATTATTTTTATTTGGTTATTTAATTTAGTTATTTTTATTTATTCTCCTGTGAAGTGTTTAACAAAAAATAGCTACTTTAATTTCAATTTTATTTGTTTATTATTTGGTAATTTGTTCTTTAAGAATCGAGTCTGTGCCAAAAACTAAAGTTGAACAGACACATGACAGGATCAGATTATTAACACCTTAAAACATTGCAAACGTCTCTTTTAAAATGATTTTTATTCTATTTCGAAAAAAAAAACATTTGTTGAATTAATTTAAGTCCTTTTCAGAAAGAAGCTGTACAATATGACTTAAGATTTTTATGTTATTTTCTATGACATACAAAACAAATTGATGTACGTAATACCATTAAACATGATATACACATGTGTATATGTCTGAAAAACATTATGCTGTATATTAAAGCTTGTGTTTTCTCCAGAATGTTTGTTCATCTTTTCAGTTCAATTCAACAAATTTGTTTTACATTTATTTTTATTATTTTTTTTATGAATTAGAGATTTATAATACATAATTCCACTCTTTAAGTGATTAGAAGAATATGAACTTTTGTTATTCATTCAGAGGTTTTCTGACTAAATTTTCTTTTGTCATTACTCATCTTTTTCTAATTTATATTTTAAACATGTTCAGCTATTTTCCAACTTCTTCTGTGTGAAAATCAGCTTTCAAAAGTTCTGCACATTTGTTTTCAGGTTAAAGATTCTGTATTTTCCAGCTAATTCAACATTTTTAGCTTAATATTCAGCAATTAATTCATTTCAGTGCATACATTCAGATTCAAGCATTCACACTGCAGTTTCTTCAGAAAATGCACTTTCTAGTTCTTCTATTTTATTATTTTTATATATTCCGTACGTTTTTTGTACTCCTACTCCTTCAAAACCGTTCAACTTAGAAAAACCATTCAAACACCGTTAGATTCTCTTCTTTTTGGACAACACTGCTTCTATTTTTCTCATTTTTAACATTTATATTTTTAATTTTATTTAACTTTTTTCAACAAAATTTCCCATGTATTTCAATGGGGAGACCCTTCAAATCCTCATTCAACTTACTCATTTTTAAACTCCTACTACTTCGACATACATTGACATAGAGCCACCATTCAAACTTTAAATCGAAGACAAGACATTCAACTATTCAACTTGTATTTATCTTTTCAATATCTCTTATACTTTTCTTCAGTTCCAGTTTAAGTTTCATGATGTTTTTCACCCGTTTCAAAGTTTATAATGGGTGTGTATGGGACGGAATGTTGGGGCTAGAGTGAGACAGCTCAACTGCTAGAGTGAGAGGAGCGAAAAAATTAATCTTAAAATATTTTTAAAACTGCTGCTGTGTCCACAGTGTTTGCTCTACAGGTATGATTTTACCCTCAAAACGTAGCCATCGCTGTCCTCTTTCATCCAATGTGTTTACTATTGTACTAGGTGTTATGATTCTTTCATAAATGTCACCAAAGCACAGCCTCCTCCCTCCAACTCCTCCATAGACTCTAATGTTAAAATGGCTCAGAAGGTTCGTTTGAAAATCAGAAGAGCATGGTGTTTTTACACTGTCACCACGTCCATATAATAAACTCCACAGGCATGAAAACTGAGAATTAGGTAGACTGGACATTGCTGCCGCTCACGGTGAAAGAATTTCGTCAATAGGACCTGTACTTTTCATTTGGGAGCGATTTGTTTCGACCTGACTTTTCAGTTCATTTTAAGCAGCAAAAGTGAGGTGCATGTCTGTGTGCGTGTGTATGGAGCCACTGGGTGCAGTCACTATAGCAACCAGGCTCACACCTGCCTGCCTAACGAGCTCTGTCTCTCACTCTGCCAAGATTCATCTTAAACACTTCTCTTTCAACTGCTGCTGTGTCCACAGTGTTTGCTCTACAGCCATCATTTTACCCTCAAAACGAAGCCATCGTTGTTCTCTTTCCAACAGCATGTCTTCCAAAGCTCAGAGATGTAAACCTTTAAAAGTGTGTGGATCCAAGTGGAGGGATTACACTTTAGTCATTCAGTGATTCAAAGAATATGAACTTTTAATATTCATTCAGATGTTTTCTGACTCTAAATTTTCTGTTCTCATTTCTTAGGTTTTCCAAATTTTAATTTAAAAACTTTTCAGCTATTTTCCAACTTCTTCTACATGAACATCAGCTTTCAAAAGTTCTGCACTTTTGTTTTCAGGTTAAAAACTCTGTATTTTCCAGCTCATTCAACATTTTTATTTTTAACTTAAAATTCAGCAATTAATTCATTTCAGTGCATACATTCAGATTCAAGCATTCACACTGCAGTTTCTTCAGAAAATGCACTTTCTAGTTATTATTATCTTAACAACATTCCGTACGTTTTTTGGCATCTAACTCCTTCAAAACCGCTCAACTTAGAAAAACCATTCAAACACCGTTAGATTCCTCTTCTTTTGGACATGACTGCTTCTACTTTTCTCATTTTTAACATTTATATTCAACTTTTTTCAACAAAAATTTCCCATGTATTTCAATGGGGAGACCCTTCAAATTCTCCTTCAACTTAGTCCTCTTTAAACTGTATCTACTTCCACATACATTGACGTAGAGCCACCATTCAAACTTTAAAACGAAGACAAGACATTCAACTATTCAACTTGTATTTATCTTTTCAATATCTATTATACTTTTTCTTCAGTTCCAGTTGAAGTTTCATGATGTTTTTTCAGCCGTTTCAGAGTTTATAATGGATGTGTATGGGACGGAATGTTGGGGCTAGAGTGAGACAGCTCAACTGCTAGAGTGAGAGGAGCAAAAAAATTAATCTTAAAATCCTTTTTAAAACTGCTGCTGTGTCCGCAGCGTTTGCTCTACAGGTATGATTTTACCCTCAAAATGTAGCCATCGCTGTCCTCTTTCATCCAATGTGTTTATTATTGTAGTAGATGTTATGGTTCTTTCATAAATGTCACCAATGCACAGCCTCCTCCCTCCAACTCCTCCATAGACTCCAATGTTAAAATGGCTCAGCAGGTTCGTTTGAAAATCAGAAGAGCAGGCTGTCTTTACACTGTCACCACGCCCATATAATAAACTCCACAGACATGAAAACCGAGAATTAGGTAGACTGGACATTGCTGCCGCTCACGGTGAAAGAATTTCGTCAGTAGGACCTGTACTTTTCATTTGGGAAGGATTTGTTTGGGCCTGACTTTTCTGTTCATTTTAAGCAGCAAAAGTGAGGTGCATGTCTGTGAGCGTGTGTATGGAGCCATTGGGTGCAGTCACTATAGCAACCAGGCTCACACCTGCCTGCCTAATGAGCTCTCTCTCTCTCACTGTGCCAAGATTCATCTTAAACACTTCTCTTTCAACTGCTGCTGTGTCCACAGTGTTTGCTCTACAGCCATCATTTTACCCTCAAAACGTTGCCATCGTTCTTCTCTTTCCAACACTGTGTCTTTCAAAGCTCAGAGATGTAAAGCTTTAAAACTGTGTGGATCCAAGTGGAGGGACCACATTTTAGTCATTCAGTGATTCAAAGAATATGAACTTTTAATATTCATTCAGATGTTTTCTGACTCTAAATTTTCTTTTCTCATTTCTTAGGTTTTTCTAATTAACATTTAAAACATTTTCAGCTATTTTCCAACTTCTTCTCTGTGCTTGTCAGCTTTTAGCAGTTCAGCACTTTTGTTTTCAGGTGAAAATTTCTGTATTTTTCATCTCATTCAACATTTTTAACTTAAAATTCAGCAATTAATTCTTTTCAGTGCATATATTCAGATTCAAGCATTCACACTGCAGTTTCTTCAGAAAATGCACTTTCTAGTTACTTATTATTCTTTGCAGGAAGTGTGGGCCTTAGTTTTACGCCATGCTACGCGAACTGAAGTGCTGCTGTTTTGTTTTGCTTTGTTTTGCTTTACTTTTACTGTCTGTTCCGGCTGCGAGGTTTCTTTCCTACTACTGCCAGCCTTTAAAGTGGACGTCGGCGTGGACAACAGCCATATGCATGCCACGCGAGTCGGCTGGCGTGCATGTTGATTGACTGACTGGAAGATTAACTTATAGTCGGGCAGACGGCCAGTTGGAGTACTACGGCGATTCCGTCTGCTCCATATTTTAAAGATTTATTTAGGCTGTATGTTCTTTTTTTTGTTGTTTTGATTTGTAGTTTGGGTTTTTGTTACACCACTGGTGGGATGCCCTTTTTCTAGCTGCGGACCACCAGTGTGTTCCTGCAGTTGGGCTATCCCCACCGTGTGAATATTAGTTTTGTTGTAATATATTAAATTTTCTTTGTTTCTTTTCTTCAGATGCGGAGTGCTGACGTGGAGGAGACTAGGGTGCCTTGGTGGTGGGATCCTCTGAGTGTACACACCTGCCTTTTCTTAGTTTATTAGCGTGAGTGTGTGATAGTGTGCTGCACTTGTGTCTTGGTGTTTTCTTTTCTCTTTTTTTGAGTTTGTGCGTGGCATCCCTGCCCCTCCACTGGTAAGCCTCGGCTCTGGATACCTTTTTTTTAAGCATATTTATACACTGATATTTATGACTGTGCTTTTATACGTTGTTTTAATTAATAAATTGTTAACTTATTTTATCATTGAACCTCGTCTCTGTACTGAGTATAACAAACCTAACTGCCTTCTTGGTGATTAGTGTTACCTCCCGTATTCTCTGGGTGAAATTCCCAGGGTGGCATTGTCTTGTAAACTGTGAAGCGCATTTACTTTATTTCCTCCTCGTGCTGCCACACGTACTTTACACAAGGAGATGCTGTATGCGAGAGTGATCCAGAGGAAGCCTTTTCTCCGCCTAAGGGGCGTTATGCATGGAGGAAAAAGAACACAGCATTCCAAGAAAAACACCTGCTACCTACAGTAAAATATGGTGGTGGTTCCATCATACTGTGGGGCTGTGTGGCCAGTGCAGGGACTGGGAATCTTGTCAAAGTTGAGGGACACATGGATTTCACTCAGTGTCAGCAGATTCTGGAGACCAATGTCCAGGAATCAGTGACAAAGCTGAAGCTGCGCCGGGGCTGGATCTTTCAACAGGACAACGACCCAAAACACTGCTCAAAAGCCACTAAGGCATTCATGCAGAGGAACAAGTACAACGTTCTGGAATGGCCATTTCAGTCCCCTGACCTGAATATTATTGAAAATCTGTGGTGTGAGTTAAAGAGAGCTGTCCATGCTCGGACACCATCAAACCTGAATGAACTAGAGATGTTTTGTAAAGAGGAATGGTCCAAAATACCTTCAACCACAATCCAGACTCATTGGAACCTACAGGAAGCGTTTAGAGGCTGTAATTTCTGCAAAAGACGGATCTACTAAATATTGATTTTATTTCTTTTTTTTGTGGTGCCCAAATTTATGCACCTGCCTGATTTTGTTTAAACAATTATTGCACACTTTGTGTAAATCCAGTAAACTTCATTTCACTTCTCAAATATCACTGTGTGTCTCCTATATGATATATTTAACTGACATTTTTTATTGTAACAACCAATGATTTATACAGGAAAATGACTATTAACAAGGTTGCCCAAACTTTCGCATCCCACTGTATGTTTGATTTGGTCTCAAAGTCTTGGCCTTAACCGTATTACCCAGTTTTAAAGTCAGAGCTGGGCATTAAATGTGGTTGCCTCATCGTTACTTTTCATAATGGACAAAGCAAGGAAAAAAAACAAGTATGCTATGACATTATGTTATTTAGTGAAGCAAGAGGAGAGGAAACAATGAAAAGTTGAAAGTGAAATTTATTTCGGTCAACAAAGTGCAAGTTATTGCACTTTGGAATAAAGTTCAAATCTATTATTCACGTTGAGGTAGGGTGACCAACCGTCCTGTTTTTTTGCACTTGTTGACTTGTAAAAGCCTATATGACCTTTTTTATTTCACCATTCATTAACCGCACAGAAAAGGCATCATTTGAATACGTTAAAATTTTCTTTAAACAAACAATATTATTAAAGTTCTATGTGACTGGGCCAAGTGTCCATTTAACTCTAGAATATTTTAGAATACAAAGGAGTTCAATGTCGACTGTGAGGTGCCTAGATACTGTGGCTGCAAAACAGTGTTTCATGGTCCCCAAGTTCTCTCGCGCTGGCCTGCCTTCTGTCTCTCTCGTTTTTCTCTCTGACCTGATTGTTTCTAACTTTAACAAGTAGTGAATTCATGCTTTTCTTCACAAACAAAATTTTACTGGTAGAGGAAAAAAAATCAAAACCATCCCACAGACATATCAACAGACGTATCATTATGTACAGAAACGTTCAATATTACAGATGTTTATTGAGACTCCTCAACTGATCTTTCTGAGTTCAATAATTACTACCTCCAAATCATGTCTATTAAACTTTATTTCTGCTCAAGGAATTCCCACCATCGGTTAATGCATCAGTCTTATATGATAAGTCTGTCACTATTAATGGGCCCATGACGTTTAAGTTGGAAGTAATTAAACATTTAAAAGCTGTCACTTGACCCAGCTGTCTTATTAGCCAATCTCTGACCTTTCTTTTATTTCAAAGCTTAATTCAAAAATATTGGTATAACTGTTAATTGATTAACTGCAGAGGAATGGTTCATTTGAAAAGTTCCAGTTAGGATTCAGAATTCATTACAATACAGAAACAGCACTGGTGAAGGTCACAAAAGATCTTCATATGGCCTCTGAGAGTGGACCCAAACCTCAGAGATTTACTACAGAGATTCTACTGCACTGCAGTGGTTTGAATCATATATATCTAACAGACTCCAGTTGGAACATGTAAATGGGGAGTCTTCTTCACACACCGGTGAATTGTGCAGTTCCACAAGGTTCTCTGCTAGGACCAATTCTATTTACATTATACATGCTTCCTTTAGGCAGTATCATCAGAAAGTCTTTTCTTTTTAATTGTTATTGCTATGCAGATGAAACCCAGCTTATCTAACTTATCTATCCATGAAGCCAAATGACACATCAGACCAGGGCTGGACTGGGACAAAAAATCGGCCCGGGCATTTTGACTAGAGACTGGCCCACCAGGTATTATAGGAAAAGCCATAAAGCCTTTGAATGAAAACAAACGCTGTTGTGACAGTGATGTGCACTGTCTTGTTGGTATATGTATGATTTCTATACATTTTACATCAGATAAAAACTTTGGTTGTAAGATTCAGATAATTATTTATTAAAAGCGAGACATTTTAAATGAGAATAAGAAACAAAAGTATTTCTTTGTGCCCCCCTTTCCCTGTTAATGCCCTACCTGGCCCCCTGGCAAAACTTACCTGCTAGACCCGCCCCTGCACAGTTACCAGCTGTCAGCTACTTAGAAAAGGATCCTGGTGTTATTTGTTCATAACTTCCCTTCAACTCATTCATGTCACCTAAAAGGTAAACCTGTTTCTCCATCACCTGTTCAGCTCTGATGATTCAGTAAGGACATCTCCTGGTTTCAGCTTCATGTTTCCCTCTCACCAGAATATCCAAACCGATATCATGACCCGCAGCTTTTACGGCTGTGGCTCCCGCAAACCTCAGCTGATACTAGAAATTAATATTAAATAAATTCTAACAACAGCTGATCAAGCTTAAACCTGCTGCTGTTGTTTAGCGCAACATCCGCCGGTTTCCTCTTTCTGGCGCAAAGTGGGAGATAAACAAACAGATGGGACTTGCGTCAGAAAAGCCGATCAGCTGATCATTGATCAGTTTCATGATTGAAGTAGCAACAGGAGAGGGAGGGGGAGAGAATGAGAGAAGAAGAAACAGCTGACAGCGTAAAGACACAGAATAACTGCAGCTTTGTGTCTTTTTTTCATTCTAGCTGAAGTACGGGACAAACTGTGTTCCTTTTCAGCTTATTACGACACGTGTAATATTTTCTCTGAATACAGGACGATTCCATTTTTTACAGGACGGTTGGCAACTCTACTAACTAACCGTATGAATAAAATAAAGTTCACTATCAGTAACATCATAGCACCCACCCAGCTGTGTAGAAACTCTGTAAAAAGTCAGCACAACGAAAATAAACTATACCTAAACTCGGTTTATATCTGACCCAGATAGACTGCAGATCATTATTACCTGAAGTTCAGTTCACCTGACACTCGGACCGGCGGCCACCTCGGGTCTCTCCTCCTTCTGCCTCCCCTTTCCCTCATTTATCTGCTGGCTTCTATGGAAGCTCCGCCATAGCCACCACCAAACAACTGAGTTATATTTACATTTTACACATCGGTCACACCACCTTTCATTGTTTATACCGTTACAAAAAAACCAAAAAAACAAAAAAAAACCAAACATAAAAAACCATTGGCCCATAAAAACGAAAAATCACCATCAGCCCACCGGGCAAATGCCTGGTATGCCTGATGGCCAGTCCAGCTATGCATCAGACAGGCACTGTCTCTACTTTTAAAATTAGGCTTAAAACTTTCCTTTTTGATAAAGTATATAGTTAGGGCTGGATGAGGTGATCCTGAACCCTCCCTTAGTTAACAGAACTAGGCCTAGGGGGCCTAGGGGAGGGGAAGAGAGGAGGGTTTGGTTCTGTTACAAAGGCGTTATTCCTTCACACTGTCACCAAACCCTTGCTCATACGGTTGTTTGATTGTTCAGGTTTTCTCTATTATAGGCAGCTTTCTTACAGTATAAAGCACAGTGAGGCATTTGATTTGATGCCATAAAAAATAAAATTGAATTGAACTGCTACCACACCAGGCTGTTACTTGGCAACAGATCCAAACAAACCATACTCATTCAATCTTTTTTTAATTGTTTCTAACATGTTAACTGAGGTCTATAGACTCTAAGCTGTGGGTCTCAAGTTTTTTTGCGTGTGTGTTTGTTTTACAGTTTCTCTGAGCATTGCACAGTTTGATTTTGGATAAATTGAATTGAATTTTAATTAATTAAGAGCATTTGATTAGCAGCACCTTGCGGCTTCTCATCTTATTAACTCCTATGGACGCAGTAAGACTACTTAGCTTTTCTCAGGAAGGCATAGAATCCGGTAAAAAAATTTTGTTTGTCAAGAATATAAAGGTGTGAAGTGTAGCTTTGGGATTTATTTTTCCAAACTTTGTGGAGCAAAATATCTGTTAGCCTTGAGTAAGATATTATCTTTACTTCACCTGGTCCCCTGTGGCTGAGTGTGGATTAACTGTTTGAGCCCCACCCATGCTGAAAGTCCAGAAATAACAGCCGAAGTTTTTTACAACTAGAAAAAAAACCTTAGAAACACCAGACACAGCTGGAGCATCTGTGGTCTATTTTATTCACCCTACTTTCCATCTTTATTGTTCTTGAAAGCAGCAGCAGCCTCTCAGAGCTGTCCACAGACCGTTTTGGTGCCTGGCTACCAAGAATTACTCAACATGCATTTCACAAATGACTGTGTGCCATGATAATTTCCCTGCCAAAAAAAGTTATTTGATTATTAATTGTTGTCTTACAGTAATTGTTGCCTTATATGATTAGAACTGGAAGCCCAATTTATACATGGACCCTCCCAGTACACGCCACAGTGCTTCTGTTAGCCACGAATACTCTTTGGCTTCTTTGGCAAGTCCCCTTAGAAAGTCACAGTAGGTGTTTTGACTATTAGCCAGTTTAGTGCTATTTAACTAAAAAATATATAAGGTATACAAAATTATGTTTTGATGGTTAAATCACTTGGTGTTTGGTATGAGACAGCTTCTTTTCTTCCATGGGTAATGTCAGCCTATAGTGACAGTTTGACATAGTTTTTCATTGAAGTGACAATTTCTTTCAACCTTCAGCAACAGAGATTTTGCTTTCTCTTTGATCTTGAAAGCAGTCAAAGATTTGAGCTCAACAATCGCATATCCACTGTTTGTTAATATTAAAAATGTGTCTAATCAGCTGGCTTGAAAGTAAAATCATTCATTAGTAGCAACACGCTGCCTTAAATGCTTCATTTATTTTAGATGTTTAGATGAGAAATACTCTTAGGACTGAACTAGGTTTTAGAATTCTAGTAAAAACACTTGGATGTTTTTGAACTTCAAGACTTTTGAGACTTAGATTTTTAGTGTTATGTGTTTGGATAATGACTTTATAATTAACAATATTTTGTAGCATTTGTGTTGTGTATTACTAAGGGACTGACAGTCTGAACCCGAAACAGCCTAAAAAAAGTTTAATGTTTGATGTCTGAGAACCCATAACTGATACTTCAGCAAACTCGTCAGTTATGCATCTAATGTGAAACTAAAGTGTTCAGTGTATATTTTTTAAATCTAATCTGTGTTAAATAAAGGACTTCAAACATACAAAAGATTTTTATGTAAAATATTCTACATTAAGGGTCAGAATACTGCAGAATGCTGCACTCAGCACAGCAACAGCAAGTGTATTGGTCCCAGTTGGCTGGTTTGCAAGACAGCATTAAAGTTCAACAGGGCCTCACTGAAACTGGTCCTGGAACCCCCATCCGCTTTTTTGTTACCAGATTCTGTTCCTACTTAGATTAGGAAAAGGAATGTCTTCTTGATGCTGTATAGCCCTATATGACATCCACTTTTTTATCTTACTGTGATGGGGTGTGGTTTGTGGCTCAGCTGCAGGGGAGGTGTGGAGCAGTGGGTTCAGGGTGTGGTGTCAGGGGAGGCTGACTCACACAGCTGACCTCCATCATCTGATCATGTCTCCCCTTTTGAGTATGTCGCACAGACCAGAGCAGACATCTCTGTATGCTGCTAAAGCCAGAGGAGGGCAGCTGGAAAGCTGCTGCACAAACAAATCACAAATAAAAAACACTCACCATGTAACGCTGTGTGCGTTGGTCCTTTATTATCACACTTACTGAGGTATCTAGATGCTTGCATGTACTATCACTGTTGAAACACACTGATAAATAATTTCACACACTTGATCCCCATCTTAAGTCAGACAGTGTTATAGGAGTACAATGCCTAAAGTTCTTTGAACCTAAAAAAAAAGTGTAAATTTCAGTTGCTGAACCCGCCTTTTCCTTTTTTGAGAGACAAGTTGCCATATTTGAACAAAATGGGAAGTGCACACCTTTACCTTACAATATTATTAGTCAGATAATTGGATTTATATATGTATGTATAAATATTTGTGTGTGTATGTACAATGATGAGGGGAGGAGGGCTCCAGAAAATCTGGGGAAGGTAAAACACATCCAAACCTCTTCTTCAGACGACCAGTGACTCACTCAACTCACATTCACGCTTGCTCAACAGGGTTGGAGGGAAACAGGAAGGTCTGTACAAGGAGAGGCAACACATGTTAGGAAACCAGGGAAACACAATGAGAGAAAACAGGATTCACAAAGAGAGCTGGGGGCTACACTAACTGAAGTAAATACAACGATCCAGCAGGCATCGCCTTAAGTAGTGCCAGGTCCAGACAGGATGATGAGCAGTGACTAGATTGCAACCAGGTGTGTTGGCCAAGGGTGGAACCTGCAACCGAGTACTGCCCAGGCAGGGAAGAGTGAGGAGAAGAAAGAGAGAAACACAAACACGGGCAGAGTACAGGACTGGAGGGCCATACAAAAACTCCCTTTTAACAGGAAGACACCTCCAGAAGAGCCAGGCTAATGTAATGCTGGGGTAGAGAGCCAGAAATTAACATTCTCACATGGATGGATCTGTGGCAGTTTGAGCAATTATATTTATATAGCACCAGTTCATAACAACAAATGCTTCAAAGCACTTTATACTGCAATGTAACAATCCTTTTTATTAGAAAGTGAACCCAACAATCACACAACTCCCTATGAGCAAGCACTTGGCAACAATGGGAAGGAAAAACTCCCTTTTAACAGGAAGGAGCCTCCAGCAGAACCAGGCTCAGGGAGGGGCGGCAATCTGCTGGGACTGCTTGGGATGAGGAGAGGAAGACAGGATAAAAGACATGCTGTGGAAGAGAGCCAGAGATTAATAACAAGTATGATTCAATGAGGAGAGGAGTGCAAACACATAGTGATTGAGAAAGGTGACTGAAAAAGAAATTTTCAGTGCATCATGGGCAGTGTTGGTCAAGTTACTTGAAAAAAGTAATCAGTTACTAATTACTGATTACTTCCCCCAAAAAGTAATCCCGTTACTTTACTGATTACTTATTTTCAAAAGTAATCGATTACTTAGTTACTTAGTTACTTAGTTACTTTTTAAAAACACGATTTACAACCTGAATAGGTGATAAAGCGATAGATCTTTCAGCCCAATTCTACTTTTTCTGCATAATTCATCATACAAAATGTAATCAAATGGAAAAGTCTCTTTTTAAAACTTGTTTTATTAGTTTTAATCTTTTAACTTTATGCATCAAGCAAAAATTAAATTATATGCAACATTCTCTGACTGGAAGAAATTTGTTTAACATTTAAACCTATTTTCTGCACATTCCAGCACATAAAATAAAATATTTTTTTGTGTTTACACTCACTCTTTCAAATAGATGCAAGTAAAACACAGCAGAAAATAAATAAAATCAAAGACTAGCGGTCCTGTTGCTCTATTTTCACCTGTAAAGCAGGACTGGGGTAGGCGGAGGAGGTTTACCCTGGTGCAGGTGTGCCGCAGCGGTCAGTGGAAGAATCCGCGAGTTTCTCTGTGAATTTCACATTACGTCGTAGTACACTCGGTGCTTGCTTGGAAGTTTAGGGGTTTTTCGCTGTAAAAGAAGTTTTCTTCCACGCACAACGGACACTAATGTTTTGTCACTTTTATGGAATCAAACTCAAAATAAGGTCAGTACTTCCACGCTTTAAACGCTGCATGCTACACTCTGTCCCGCTTTTCGATATATTATGATCTGCAGACAGCTGTTGTCACGAACGTCGCACTCGCTTACGTCACTGTCATGAGGCGTTCTCGCAAAAATCACGGTTTTAGTAACGCAGTAACGCAGCGTTCCTACGTGAAAGTAACGGTAATCTAATTACCGTTTTTGCAATAGTAATCCCTTACATTACTCGTTACTTGAAAAAAGTAATCGGATTACAGTAACGCGTTACAAGTAACGCGTTACTGCCCATCTCTGATCATGGGATTTCCCCAGCAGCCTACACCTATTGCAGCATAACTAAGGGAGGATTCAGGGTCACCTGATTCAGCCCTAACTATATGCTTTAGCAAAATATATATATATAATACACTTATTTCACACATTTTAAGACAAAGATCGCAAAGCGCTTCACAACAAATTCCCAGAGCAATAAAAAAAAGAAAAAAACTTAACTACACACAAGTGTAAAAAGATTTTTGAGTTTTGAGAGCTGTTTTGATGCTTTGTTTCTAGCTTTGTTAGAGCTGACTTGTGTGCTTTGTTTATTTGGGGTGCCGCTCATTTGCCAGCCAGCAGTGGAGCAACACTCGATTAAAATCTCATGCACCTCACGTCTGAGTGTCGGTACTAAACTGATTGAACTGTGAAGCAAACAACACAAAAATGGCTGCTTCATGATTACACTCATTTTCAAATCTGCAGGTTATATTATTTTAGCCATTAGTTGACATTAATCTCTGATAAGGCATTAGCTGGAGTTAGCCTGGCAGTGATCCAGCCAGACTGCAAGAGTAAATCTAAACTCTCCAGGATGTGAGGAAAACATTGCCTGCTGATTTAGTCGATGTTCTCTGACAGTATTCGACAATGAAACCTTATTCAGGTTGTGTGGAGGAGTTTATTCTCCATGGCTAAGAGTGTAGGTATTATATTACTAACATCTGCAGCAACTTGATCCTCCTTGCTGATCAACAGCTCCGGGGTGAATTAATAAGAGAAATAAAGTGTTTTACTTATTTATTTGTTTCAGTGCATTCCCTCCAGCTCTCTATTCTTGCATGCAGCAAGCTGTGCTGAAGGAAAAAACTCTTCCACTTCAAACAAAGCTCAAGTTACCACATTAAATGTTCACTGCCTTGTTTTATATTATGGTAGATTCCTGCCTTCATTCACGGTGATAAAGGCTTTTAAGTTGCTATAGAAAATCCATCTAATTCCAAGAGATAAGAAAATGCAAGTGGTGAAATTCAACAGAACACCACTAGTCAAATATTTAAAAAAAAATCTTGTTCAGACAACTATTAGTCACCAGGTTCATATCTAATGGGTATGGGGACACATGGATGCATGGTCATCATTTCTGATGCTTGTCAAACTAGAAAAACAGGCTCAGCATCAGTTCCAGTATCATAATTGGTGTTCATCAGTCCTTATTTCTTTGTCATGGAAAAAAATTGAGAATGTGAAGCACAAATAATGCACTGATATACAGCAGCTGATGAAAATGATAATCTTAACTAATGTTTTTGCATTTTAATGATTAAGGTCATAGTTACATATCATTCACAGATATCTTATAGTAGCAAAACATGATCTTGAGACTTAAAAGTTTTTAAAGTGGAAAGAATCTATTTTTAAAGACAAATGTTTGCACCAAGGAACTCAAGAACAATTGTTGATATCAAATCAGTGTATAAATTTGGCTGAGTCAGCTGATGAAGTGCCAGTACAAGTCAGATAAGAACTCCAAGGAGCAAACTGTACTTTTACTTCCCAAAGCTATATGAGTACATGTGTGAGAATTTTCACATAGTTACATACAGTTTTACATTACATACAGTCACACCACACACACACATTATACAGTATCCCAGTTCATCTGGGATTTACTGTAGCATCTTTTACAGAATTCAAAAGTCATGTAGATCTAAACAGAAAAGAGGAAAAGGAAAGTTTGTGCTCTAATGCATACCCTTGATTAGTCAATTTTTTTTTTTACCTTGCTTAGCTTTTATACTTTCATGCTTGTTTTTTTTATTTTGCTATATTTTATTATTTTGTATTGTTGCTGCTGTTTGTACTATTCTAAGGTGACCTTGAGGGTCTTAAAGGCGCCTATAAATAAAAATGTATTATTATTCTAATGATGGATGAAATGTACATTGACAACATGACTGAGTTTGGGTTGGGCCAGTTCCACAGCTACATAGGCATACTCACCAACATACTCACCACCCAGTCCTTGATCCTCACAGTTATGCCAGTCAACGAGTCTGTAACCCTAAAGGACCTGACACTACTTAGGATGCTCACTCTTAGCTTTCTATTTTATTCACATTGAGTCTGTGTTTGTCACTTTGTGGTTCGGCACTTTGCAGTGCTCGCTGCTCTGGCTCTCTGCTGCAGCTGCTCATACCCCTCTCTGCCCCGTCCGCTACTGAAATAGGGAAGGCATGATTAGATTATGCTCACCGGCTGCACCCTGAACCCACTGCCGTACTCCTCCCCTGCAGCCGAGCCAACCACCAACCACACCCCGCCACACACCCCCACTGCCCAACTTAGGCCGGGGAGCCATCCGGCCTAGCCTACAATCATCCTATGGCCTATGGACCATTTTGAAGTTGAATTAAAAGGCTGGAGGGCCAGATACCACTTTGTGATCCGGGCGTGGGCATCCTTCATGCGGTGGAGCCAGTACAGCGGGGCGTGATCCAAACAGAGGGTGAAAGGGTGCCCCAGGAGGTGTTGCAAAAAGCAGTTTCACCCCGGTTCGTATATTCGTCAGACTTCCAGAAAGAACACCGGGACTCAGTAGTCAATTAACCATACCTTTATTCATACACACTTATTGATTATACCTTCTAGAAGGGAGATGTACAGAACCCCGGACTTTCTCTGCAGATCTCAACCCCTTTGTCCATTACATGCAGTTTTGTATAAGTGACCCCCCTTCTAATCCCTCTACGAGGTGCCATAAACTAAGTGCTATGTTTACCTACTTTTACTTGTGTGTGTGCGAGCACGTGAATGCCTACATGTGCGCGTTCCCGCGTGTCTATGTGAGTGCTCGTGAGTGACTGTGTGTGCATAGCTGATATATGCGTGCCCGTAAGTGAGTGTGCATATAGGTGTGGGAGTATATCAGTTAAAACACTGTGGGTATGTGTCTCTTCCTAGGGGCCATAAATACCATCTCCCCTCCAGACCACAGTTATCCAGTTACAAATCTACTTCTAAGCTCACGACACAATCAGGCCTTTATTATATTGAGGGCAGTGTCAGTGTCTCTACCATAATTCTACATTCTATCTTAACACATTTCTAAACTCTAAAGCAAACTAAACATTCCTACATGTCTAAACTCTAAAATAAGCTAAACAACCCTACAAACCCCCTTTTGTAATAATGAAAGGTGTCGACTGCCCGCCGGATGGCCAGGCACTCCTTTTCCACAGTGCTGTAACAGGCCAGCCGCTGCACATGCTGCGTCCAGGTGTCGCTTTGGATGATGACATCATCTAGGTAGGCGGCAGCATAAGCAGTGTGTGGACGCAGTACCCAGTCCATAAAGAGCTGGAAAGTGGCAGGGGCTGTGACCAAGCCGAACGGAAGTGAGATGAATTGGTACAAACCCTACGGAGTGAAGAAAGACGTTTTTTTCCTCAACTCTGCAGACAAGGCAATCTACCAGTAGCCCTTGGTTAAATGCAGCATCGTAAAAAGCGAGCAGTGTCTAACCCGTCCAGGAGCTCGTCAACCCGAGGCAAGAGATAAGCATCAAACTGTGACACCTCATTCATCTTGCGATAGTCCACACAGAACCGTACAGACCCCTCTTTCTTCACTAGAAGAACTATGGGGCTACATCAAGCACTGTACGACTCTTCTATTACTCCTAGTTTTAGCATTTCCACCAATTCCTTTTGCACGATCTGCTCAGGTAACTTGCAGGGCCGTAAACACACAGTTTCAAATTGATGCTCCATGAGATTCGTACGGCCGGACAGGGGGAGAACACATCTGCAAACCGCTGTTGCAATGTGACAGCATCCGCTCTCTGGGCCTGTGTGAGATGGTTACCATAATGGAGGGAGGTGGGTATGGCACCTCCGGCCCCAACCCTAAATATCTTTACTCTTGAGAGATTCCATTGCAAATTTTTATGTTTCTGTTAATATTTCAATATTAGAAATCCAGTGTTTCTTATATTGTTTCTGTATATTCTTTTTTATAGTTTAAAGAAAAAAATGTGCATATTGATTGAGGACAAGTTTCTATATGTATTTTGTCCCATCTGAGTTTGTCATGTTTGCCAAGTATGTCTTGTCCATGTCTTCCCACTCATGGCCTGCACCTCTTTTTTCAGGTTAGCTTCAGCTTCATTTGTGGTGTTGTTGATAGAAGAGAACCACTGACACTCATGCTTTCCATCTTTTTGATGGAATTGTGCTACATACAAGCCAACCACGACCACTCTTTTTGAAAATTCAGTCATAATCAAAATCACCTGTTTATTTGTGGTAAAATTAAAACACAGCAAAAGATAAAAATAAAAATCACAATATCTGTGTGGATTTAATGAGGTGGAGATGTTTCAAAAACCTAATGTTTATCTATCTGCCTCTATTCTAGGCTCACCAAAGATGTGGAAAAGATGGTTCTCTGTCAAGATCAGAGATGGGCAGTAATGCGTTACTGTAATCCGATTACTTTTTTCAAGTAACGAGTAAAGTAAGGGATTACTATTGCAAAAACGGTAATTAGATTACCGTTACTTTCCCGTAGGAACGCTGCGTTACTGCGCTACTAAAACCGTGATTTTTTTGCGAGAATGTCTCATGACAGTGACGTAAGCGAGTGCGACATTCATGACAACAGCTGTGTGCAGATCAACAATGGATAATATATCGAGTGCGGAGAGAGTATGAGCGTGCAGCGTTTAAAGCGTGGAAGTACTGACCTTACTTTGAGTTTGATTCCATAAAAAGTGACAAAAACATTAGTGTCCGATGTGCGTGGGAAGAAAACTTCTTTTTACAGCGAAAAAACCTCTAAACTTCCAAGCAAGCACTGAGTGCGCTACGACGAAACTCACAGAGAAACTCGCCGATTCTTCCACTAACCGCTGCGGCACACCTGCACCAGGGCAAACCTCCGCCTACCCCACTCCTGCTTTACAGGTGAAAATAGAGCAACAGGACCGCTAGTCTTTGATTTCATTTATTTTCTGCTGTGTTTTACTTGCATCTATTTGAAAGAGTGAGTGTAAACTATTTTATTTTATGTGCTGGAATGTGCAGAAAATAGGTTTAAATGTTAAACAAATTTCTTCCAGTCAGAGAATGTTGCATATAATTAAATTTTTGCTTGATGCATAAAGTTACAATATTAAAACTAATAAAACAAGTTTTAAAAAGAGACTTTTCCATTTGATTACATTTTGTATGATGGATTATGCAGAAAAAGTAGAATTGGGCTGAAAGATCTATCGCTTTATTACCTATTCAGGTTGTAAATCGTGTTTTTAAAAAGTAACTAAGTAATTAATTACTTTTGAAAATAAGTAATCAGTAAAGTAACGGGATTACTTTTGGGGGGAAGTAATCAGTAATTAGTTACTGATTACTTTTTTCAAGTAACTTGACCAACACTGGTCAAGATCAGTGTGTTTATTTACAGTTATGCACCAATAGTGCTATAGACAATGTGAGGGGGAATGGGGGGGGGGGGATAATAATAGTAGGGGGATATTTACAATGTGAATAGGGGGAAGGACATCCAAACAACAATCCAAACTCACTTCTCTCTCACTCAACTCAAGGCAGGCTAACCACAGTCCAGGGAAAGGAACCCAGGATAAGGCTGTACAGAGGGAAACACATGGTAAGTATCTTTGAAAAAACATGAGCAGAGCAAAAACTCAAAGCAGAAGTCAGTAGTTCAAATCTCTAGCATAAAATTTCAGCCGTCGCCACAAAGGAAGCTCAGCCACAATGAACGATGAGATCATCGGAGTTAGATGGGTGATTACTATAGGTGTGTTAAGCCAGAGGCGGGGACCCAAGATGAGTCCCGCCCATGAGCACAGACAACAACAAACGAAAACAGATAGAGGTGAGAAAACCAGTGGGAAAACTGAGGGACCATGATACTCTCTTTCTTATATAAGCCACTCATGTCCCAGATTATGTAACATTGGTAATTAGCAAGCTATTTTCAATGTTACACAAAACAGATTTTACAAAAAAATATTTATAATAACAAGAAGCACTCAGAGAGTGAGAACCTCCACCAAGGCAGCTTATTCTCTAGGCAGTATTTTATATTTAAGGGAATCATATCGCGTTTTGCTTATAAACATTATGCAGGCATAGATAATGGATAATAGGTATTGATCTGTAAATAACTGAACATGAATAACTTGAGCTCATTATGTAATACACTGCATTCTCTTTCTTTCTCAACATTTTTTTCTTTAAATACACTGTATAACACATTTTGGGGTGAACATGAAAGAACGGAAGATGTGAAATGTAAACGTGAGATCAGAGGTCAAATGTGACATGATGCAAACTATAATGTGATATTTGGAATCCCCATATACCAGTAACATTTCCTTGATGTTGCCTTTGCAAACAAAGGCAGTAGATCAATAGATAGACTCTGAGATTGATATGTTGACCTTAAAGAAGGTCAATAGTTTGAAAGAGAGGTCAGAGATCAAATGTGACATGATATTTTGAAACCTTCATATAGTTTTTTCCATGTGTTGAGAATGTGCATTACGCTTCTAAGATTCATAGTTTCTAAGTAATAAGGCTTTTCTGTCAGTTTTTGAACACTGAATCATTAAATTGATTTTGAAGACTTGTACTTATTAACATCACACCACACCACACCTCTACAAATTTTTATCAGATTTCAAGCAAATCTTTTAAAGCTACTGTGCTTAAAAATAGCCAGAATGGTGCACACAAGTTAAACATGAATGAAAATTACACAATCTTCAGGTGATGAGTACGTTCAGAAATTTGAATCTGCCTTTAAATGCATAAAAGTAAATAATTTTCATTCATTTATAAGTTATCAACATAGTTGACTTGCTGTATCACATGTCATTGCATTAAATGGAAAGTAAAGTAAATGATGACTTCAGGTCTGAGCAGTAGCGGTTTTAGATACGGGCGACACGGGCGGTTGCCCGGGGCGGCATCGTGATGGGGGGCGGCATCACCGGCATCGGCAAAAAAAAAATAATTAAAAAAAAATGCTCGTACTCATGCTGCCCGACGGCAGCCAGCGCATATTGGGAATGTCATAGGCACCGATCGGTTTCTATCGCCCATTTGCTGGGAGTAGTAAGGCGCCCTCCGTTCTTGGTGCGCCTGCTGCTTGCGGCACAGGGAGGAGAGGGTGGGGTGGCGGGGGATTCTCTGGCTGGCTGGAGCAGCATCTAATAACCAACTCGCAAAATAAAACAAAATAAAAACAAAACAACAAACACGAAAACACCGGACATTATGATACAGACTTATAATTTGCACCGATGTTTTTTGAAATTCTATACACGAAAACTGAGCGCGAGAGCCCTCGGTGCGCCTGCGGCGCTGCTGAAGTCAAAGTAAACTTTGTCATCTCCGCTACATACAGTCCAGTATATAGAGAGACTAGACGACGAGGCTCCAGTTACAGCAGTGCAAATAAACGAACAATAAATATAGTAGAGTAAGAAAATAAATATACACTTTAGGACTCGGGGTAAAGGGATCAATAACAATTTAAAAATTTATAATTTACAGTTTGATGATTTAAAGTCTCACACATAACCCGTCGAAAGGGAGGGAGACCTGCTGCTCTTCCAAATAGAGCACATTTCATTCATAATGTTGTAAATCCAAGCCCATTATGTATTCATGATTTGAATCCTGGGTTGTGTGAAATCCCAGAAATAAACCCTAGACAAAGTTAATCTGTGAACTAAGGTGTAGGTCTATTAGGTTATGTTGTGGTGATCCTCTGGTTGAGGGATGGGTGTTCATACTGGAGTGCAAAATTAAAACCAATGGAAGATGGACAAGAAAAGTTCAAAGCCATCAGGTGCTCAGTTTAGAAAAAGAGAAAAGAAGAGGAGGAGAAACGAACAAATGATACAGGTAAGCAGATGTGTCATTGGATAATGGCAGGTCATCCTGAAACAATCAGAATCAGAATACTTTATTAATCCCTAAGGAAATTATGTGGGTTACAGTTGCCCCAAGAAGAAATGGTAAAAATAGTAACAGTAACAGACTAAACTCCAAACAATACATTATGTTACAGATTTTAATATTAATTAGTCATTGTCAGTTGTTGATTTGTCCTGTTCTCATTGTATGACGAATTATGATGGCTGTTTAGTAGCCGTTTGCATACTATGCATACTCTCTCTCTCTCTTCATATGTGTGTGTGGACAACAGTTTTATGTTAATGTACAATCCTTAACATGTTGTGTGTGTGTGTGTGTGTGTGTGGTGGTGGTGGTGGTGGTGGGGGGCAGAGGGAGTGTTCGCCCAGGGCGCCAAACAGGCTAGGACCGCCACTGGGTCTGAGGCATAAACTTCTGAATAAACTGATTTCAATAATGTCAGCATGGTGAAACTGACATCTATGCTGAACATTGCCATAAATCATTCTGTAGTAATTAGCAAAATAAATGAATAAATAAAAAATATTGATTTAAAATGTGCAATGGCTAAAACACCACATTATGTACTATCTGTGAAGCCTGCAGTTACAAGGGACAGCAATAAGTTGAGAACAGACATGTCATTACTCACTGAATACGCATGTAATTGGGTTCTCTTATATATTCACATCCTGCAAATCTTGAATGGTGCTATTTACTCTTACTTACTTTTACAGCCTAAAGTGTCACTTGCTTTGGTGTTTAAGTTCGAAAGCTGTTGATCTTAGACAAGAAGAACTTATGTTTTAACATATGAAAGGAGTACATAGAAAAGAATCACATTTTATGTATGTTATCTAACAACATTCAATAAAAACGTGCAATGACAAGTAACTGATTTTTTCTACATAAAGTAGAAAATATTTGCGGCATGTAAAATACTACAGGGTGGGCCATTTATATGGATACACAGTAATAAAATGGGAATGGTTGGTGATATTAAAGTCCTGTTTGTGGCGCATTAGTATATGTGAGGGGGCAAACTCCTCAAGATGGGTGGTGACCATGGTGGCCATTTAGAAGTCGGCCATCTTGGATACAACTTTTGTTTTTTCAATAGGAAGAGGGCCATGTGACACATCAAACTTCTTGGCAATGTCACAAGAAAAACAATGGTGTGCTTGGTTTCAATGTAACTTTATTCTTTCTTGAGTTATTTACAAGTTTCTGACCACTTATAAAATGTGTTCATTGTGTTGGATTGTCAATGCAACCCTCTTCTCCCACTCTTCACACACTGATAGCAACACCCCAGGAGTATCTGTAGTTTCAGGTGCTGCACATCTCGCATCTTCACACCATAGAAAATTGCCTTCGGATGACCCCAAAGATAAAAGTCTAAGGGGGTCAGATCGGGAGACCTTGGGGGCCATTCAACTGGCCCACGACGACCAATCCACTTTCCAGGAAACTGTTCATCTAGGAATGCTCGGACCTGGCACCCATAATGTGGTGGTGCACCATCTTGCTGGAAAAACTCAGGGAACGTGCCAGCTTCAGTGCATAAAGAGGGAAACACATCATCATGTAGCAATTTCAAATATCCAATGGCCGTGAGGTTTCCATTGATGAAGAATGGACCCACTGTCGTTGTACCCCATATACCACACCAACTTCACCATTCACATAAAAGTTTGCCTCATCACTGAACAAAATCTTCTGTGTGAACTGAGGGACCTGTTCCAATTTTTGTTTTGCCCATTCTGCAAATTCTGGGTCATCCTCGTTGAGATGCTGCAGTAGCTGGAGTTTGTAAGGGTGCCATTTGTGAGTAGCTAATATCCGCCGAAGGGATGTTCGACTAATGCCACTCTCCAGTGACATGCGGCGAGTGCTACGCTGTGGGCAGCACTCTCCAGTGACATGCGGCGAGTGCTACGCTGTGGGCTCTTGCTGAATGAAGCTAGGACAGCCACTGATGTTTCTTCATTAGTAACAGTTTTCTTGTGTCCACATTTTGGCAAATCCAACACTGAACCAGTTTCACGAAACTTAGCAAGCAGTTTGCTAACTGTAGCATGGGAGATGGGTGGTCTCATAGGGTGTCTTGCATTGAAATCTGCTGCAATGACCCGGTTACTGCGTTCACCAGATATCAACACAATTTCGATCCGCTCCTCACGTGTTAACCTCTTCGACATGTCAATGGCTGTGAACAAGGAGAAACTTGTAAATAACTCATGAAAGAATAAAGTTACGTTGAAACCAAGCACACCATTGTTTTTCTTGTGACATTACCAATAAGTTTGATGTGTCACATGGCCCTCTTCCTATTGAAAAAACAAAAGTTGTATCCAAGATGGCCGACTTCTAAATGGCCACCATGGTCACCACCCATCTTGAGGAGTTTGCCCCCTCACATATACTAATGTGCCACAAACAGGACTTTAATATCGCCAACCATTCCCATTTTATTACGGTGTATCCATATAAATGGCCCACCCTGTATATTAAATCAAAACCATGCATACCAGTGGTGAATACAAATATTTAATAAAACAAAACAGCTCTAATCTTGTAAAAGGACTTTAAATGTTTACAAAGCTACATTCACTGTTGGGAAGGGCAATGAGAAAGTCCTCACAGGTGGAAAGGCTGCAGTAACGCAAAAGGTTGTAACATGACAGTAAGTATGTATGGGGAAAAGGGGGAGGAAGAACTGTGAAATTATTATAAAATGTGATGCATAAAAAAGTTGCATTAATACACGACTTGACATTTCACATCAAACATAGCATAAAGAATAAAATTTCTGGTTTCTATTTTGCTGCACTAAAAGATTACTCCAAAGCCATCATCACCCCACTGGATCTGCTATTTAAGACAAAGGACAATATTTTTTTGAAAATATATAATTTCTCAAAGGGGTTAAATGAACTCTGTCACACAAAAGCTGGTTTTCTATGCTTTATGTGTGATAAACAGTGCCTCCACAAATAGGCAAAACAGAGGTAGCCATTACAACATTAAGCAGACCTCCACTGGAATCAGTGGGTGATGATTTTGGTGGAATGCACAGGAGCATGTTTGTAGCAGTTGAAAACCTCTCCCCTTGGGTTCTCTTAGGCTATGTCCACACCTACATGGGTATTTTTGAAAACACAGCTTTTTATATGCGTTTGGGCCCTTCGTCCATATGTTAACTGTGTTTTGGATCACTGTAAACGAAAAAACTTTTGTCAGGGTGGAAATTTTCAAGAACTAGTTTTTGCGTTTACTTTTGGACGAGGAAAACAGAGATTTAGTCACGCAACGTCAAAGGTGTGCGCCTGTTTTGACGTCATGCTGTGCGCCACGGTATTGTTTACATGAGATGAATTTCTATAATGGCGGATATAGACAAAATACTGTTGCTGTTACTTGTACTATCTGCACCTTTTACACACTTACATATACACATGCAGTTACTGTACCTCCATTTAGAAAAACAGAGGCATCAGAGTGAACTTTGGACATGGCTTCTACATTCAACACAGGCGCTCTCACAGCCCAAATCCTGACGCCAAAGTCGGTTTTGAATAAATTAAATTTTTAAAAATTAAATGTACGTATGCTATATGCATTTTTTCCATTCCTAAGTTGTGAGTCTACACCAGCCATATTTCACAGCACTGTGACTCATGATCATGAATCACTCAGACTAATGTAAAATGTTCAGTTTATTTCTTTATTGAATAAACTCAGTGAGACAAAATCCAAAATACTGTCTTTAGTTATTAACATTTGAAATGATGAAGGCACTTGAAAAGTAACACAAAATTTGCTGCCTTTCCAGAAAAACACAATAACATTTAAGAAGTACTTAAGGTTTTGTGACCCTGTTTACGCTTTCTCTCCCAGGCTTCTAGACTTCTGATTGGCCAACATTTCTACACGGTTAGGATTTGGCATGTCCTTGAAAGCGTTTGACTTCGTTTTTTGTGTCTGCATGTGGATGGAAATAGTCTTTTAAAACTGCACATGAGGATGGAAATTTTTTTTTAAACGAAAACGGAAAATCTCTGTTTTAAAAAATACTCGTGTACGTGTGGAGTAAACTCCACAAAGGATGTTGGAATAAATTAAACATTAGAGATAGGATAGGAGTTTGGTCATTTTGAAGTGGTTCAGAGTAGAGTTGCTTCTTCTATGATTTAAAAGGAGCCAGTTGAGGTGTTTCAGTTCTGTAATACCTCCTGGGAGCCCCCCAGCATTCTGTACTGTACAGGAGACACGGAACTGAGGAGATTGATTGACAGTCACCTTTCTCACTCACTATGTGTTAGTAGACCTCTCTGCATCGAATCATATCTGTTATTACTCTCTGTCTCTCTTCCACAGCATGTCTTTCATCCTGTTTTCCTTCTTTCACCCCAACCAGTCGCAGCAGATGGCCGTCCCTCCCTGAGCCTGGTTCTGCCGGAGGTTTCCTCCTGTTAAAAGGGAGTTTTTCCTTCCCACTGTCGCCAAAGTGCTTGCTCATAGGGGGTCATATGATTGTTGGGTTTTTCTCTGTATTTATTATTGTGCTATCTACTGTACAATATAAAGCGCCTTGAGGCGACTTTTGTTGTGATTTGGCGCTATATAAATAAAATTTAATTGAATTGAATTGAACAATGGTCTACAGCCAATCGGGACGCAGAACACAATGCGCTGTAAAAAAAATTTAAAAAAAAATAAATAAAAAACAGCATGCAAAATTGCACACAGAAAATTCCACGAAACAGCGAGGCCACAGTTACAAATAATCCTTATCTTAATTCTCTGTCAGAAACTCTCTCCCTTTGTTGTCAAGACAAACAAGACTTCTTCTAATTAATTAGCCTTCACAATGGTTTACAAAGCTAAGATCACCATATTAGGAACGTCCCTTGTAAATGACATAATAAAGAACCCAGAACAGAAAAAAGCTGCCTGAAACTGACCATTTAAGAAGAGTGAGAAGCCTCACACAGATTACATGCAGATATGCTGATTCTTTTATTAAAACGATGGCCATGTTTAGTCTAAGCATTCATCACTGTAATAGCATATACTGTATATGAATATGGTCAAGTGTTTTAGGTCCCTTTTAGCAATATCTCATACAAAAATAATAATAATAATTTTTCTCCTGTCTTCAGTTGCTGTATTACAACACCAATTCCACAGCTGTAAATTACTAAGTAGCTGTCAACACAGACTTTTATGGGCATTTAAGAATAATTTTGTTTTACCAGCATAGGCCTGTTTAATCAATTTCCACATTACTGTTTTTATCTAATCATATTTTTAGCTGTTATAAATTCATGCCTCAGACCTCTCCCATCTTTCCTTTTAATTTTATATAACCGTTCCCTGACAATATGCATTAAATTATGAATGCGATGCTTTTTAAAATTGCTATTAATTTAGGATAGATGAAATGCCACACTTAATACAGTAGGTCCATTTTAAGATATCAGATATGCTGTCTGGTAAATATTATCCTCCTCAGGGGTCCCCTCTTGGCTTGGGGCTCTGTGCCTGTTTTACCTGTTCACAGACAGGGTGGATGATTGTTGATACACCAAACAGAAAACCTTTAGCTTAATCATGAGGACTGTTCTTCTTCAAACTTCAAATTCGAAACTTAATGTCCTTGGGTCCCCCAGCAATACATCTGCCCAGTCTGAAGTAGATAAAATAAATTGTTTATAACAAAAGCAAAGAACACACACACACACACACACACACACACACACACACACACACACACACACACACACACACACACACACACACACACACACACACACACACACACACACAGTGAAAGAGCGAGAGAAAGTGTTTCATTTATTAGATAGATGTTTTAATACTGAACTGGACATAATGGGATTTAATGTATCTTTTATTGTTTTTTTTTTTATTCTTCAGTCCTTGCTCACTGCATCATAAGTAAGCCTATTAAACAGAGCCTTTGAATATTGTTCCTTGTTAAAATATAGTAGGTATTACTTGTTTTAACAATTTATTGTGGTCTCTCTAAAGTGTGAACTTGCTAGTCCTGTAAAAGAACTTTAATTCTTTGCAACATCTGCTTATTTGCACTCATCTATATATATTTCCTTTGCGGGTGCGCCAGAGTCATTCTGGCTTATAAAGGGACCATCATCATGTAACAATGTTGCAGAGGCACCTTGGGAGCAAGGTTGTTTGGCACATTGAGCTCCAGTCCGTCCATGGCAGCATAGCTTTCATCTCTGCGTGGGAATTGGTAATCACGAGGTGGCAGACCATTGAACACAGATTGCCACATCAGATAGGATTACAGATAGCATCGGTTTGATTGATATGTTTGTGTTCGGGGCTGATGGATGCTGATGTGACAGAAAGGGTATGATGAGTTCTTCTCAAAGAGGCAAACAGTCAAAAGATATATTACTTTGAAATGCACTAATAGGCCTTGCTTCACATATGACTCTGAAATAGCACTGTAGTGGTAAATTCACCTTGTTTTACCTCACCATATTTTTTCAGTTAGCTTGGATCTATTAGGAACCTCTGTGACATCACTATTGTTTTGGCCTGGGTTTGTTTTTATTGAGTCTATATAAAAGCTTCAGCATTAGTGTTCTTCTGCCACCACAAGTGACCATATTTGGACAAGAGTTGGTCTGCCAGGTTACAAGCTTAGATATTATAAAACATGGACATTGCTTTTGGTAGGGATGGGAACTGATAAGGATTCAGCTATTCTGATTCAATTATCTATATCACTTATAATTCAATCCCGTATAAGTTCTCATGGATTCTGACTGGGTTCTCACTGGCTCCACTTTGAGAGTCACCACAATCGCTAAGCCACCTTTAAAAATTTTATGCTAAAATAAATGCGTGCTGTGTGGTCAATTGTTTGGAGATATCTCCCCTCTTTGCTGTGATCAGTGTTGAGGCCGTTACTCAAAAAAGTAATGTATTACACATATTACACAGAACACTTTTCTTAAAAGTAATGCACTATGCTACTTAATTAATTGCAGGAGAAAGTAATTTGTTACACTACTTGTTAGATTACTTTTGCATTTCTCCATAAAATGACCTAAAATATTTTGTCTCATTATTACCATTTAACAATATAAACCTATAGGCTACAGTCCCACACATCAACGCAAATCCCTATTCTAATGAGGACACAATTATGATCTTTCTCATTCACTCTGCTCTAGGTTGGTTCTAAACCATCTGCACCTCCTGGTGAGGTCTTCATTGGATCCGCTGCAGTTTGCTTACCAGCCTGGCATTGGGGTGGAGGACGCCATCATCTACCTCCTGCACCGAGCTCTGACTCACCTGGAGAAGCCTGGAAGCACTGTGAGGATCATGTTCTTTGATTTCTCCAGTGCTTTCAACACCATCCAGCCACGACTTCTGAGAGACAAGCTGGAGCTATCGGGAGTGGACCACCACATGTCCCAGTGGATACTGGACTACCTCACAGAACGTCCACAGTATGTGAGGTCACAGGGCTGTGTCTCTGACACGCTGGTCTGCAGTACGGGGGCCCCACACGGAACTGTGCTGGCACCGTTTCTCTTCACCCTCTACACTGCAGACTTCTCCATCAACTCCCCACGCTGCCACCTACAGAAGTTCTCTGACGACTCTGCCATAGTCGGTCTCATCACAGGTGAGGACGACTCAGAGTATAGACAGTGGACTCTGGACTTTGTTGACTGGTGTCAGCAGAACCACCTGCTGATCAACGCCGGGAAAACCAAGGAGTTGGTGGTGGACTTCCGGAGACGCAGACCCACCACACTGACACCGGTGAACATCCAGGGAGTGGACATTGAGATAGTGGACTCTTATAGGTACCTGGGTGTTCACCTGAATAATAAACTGGACTGGAGCCACAACACTGATGCTCTTTACAGGAAGGGTCAGAGCAGACTCTACCTGCTGAGGCGGCTGAGGTCATTTGGAGTACAGGGAGCGCTTTTAAAGACCTTCTATGACTCTGTGGTGGCATCTGTCATTTTTTACAGTGTTGTATGTTGGAGCAGCAGTATATCAGCAGCGGAGAGGAAGAGGTTGGATAAACTCATCAGGAAGGCCAGCTCTGTTCTGGGATGCACCCTGGACCCAGTGCAGGTGGTGGGAGACAGAAGGACTCTGGCCAAAATAACATCTCTGATGGACAGAGTCTCCCACCCCATGCATGTAAATGTTGCTGAACTGCAGAGCTCCTTCAGTGACAGACTGCTACATTCTAGATGCATGAAGGAGCGTTTCTGCAGGTCCTTCCTCCCTGCAGCTGTCAGACTGTACAATCAGAACTGCTCCCAAAAATCATAGACGTTTACATCAGCACTGTAACTGCAATAAGTTAATCAACCGATTCACACTACAACCTGGTTTGCCTCTTATTTGTAGTTATTTTTACTTCTACTTTATTGACTCTGTGTTTGATGTTGTCTATGGTTATCAGCTAACACTAGCAAACTTAGCAAGGTTAGTCAATTGCATCCATAAACTATTCAACTGCAAAACATAGACACAGTTACTGGTTTTTAGTGCTAACAGAATAATTAAATGCTAGAATTCCTCACAGCTGTATTAGATCGCAAACATCTTTATTACACAAAAAGCCATGTTAATTGGGGTGGCTGTAACTCCGGAGGTAGAGCAGGTCAGATTGTCTGGTGGTTCAGACAATCTGCATGCCAGATATTCTTGGGCAAGATACTAACCCAAAGTTGCTCTCCAATGCATCCACTTGAGTGTGCATGTTAGTTAGAAAGCATTTGAAAGCATAGAAGAAAGTGCTTGTGTGAATGGTGATGAGGCATGTTGTATAAAGTGCTATAAAAGAATCAGTAAATCCCTTTAATTGTTAGGTTACTCCATTAAAACTGTTCTGAAAGGCACCAATGGCACAAACAAAGTGACCAGGTCAAGTGAGTGAAATTAGTAAAGGTAAGAACTAATAGACCCATGGAAACAGGGATGATATTACAGATGAACAGATGTGTCATTAAAACTTTACTCAATGTAGATATTAAGGAGTGACATGGGAGTCAACGCCACTAGAGAAACTGCAGTTTCCTGTATTTACATATTGACTTTATTTTCCTCAGAGGTTGTCACTGCCATAAAATGTTGAGTTATTGGATGCACAGATGACAGAAAGTGATTTTACCACATTTCTGTACATTATGGGAAAAAAGTCAGGCTGTCAGATATTAAATCTTAATAATACATATTAATCCACAGAAAGCATTGACTTCACTCTGCCCATTCCATCATACTGCATGCTCTGTGTTGCTTGGAGCAGGGACACTTGCCTAATGGAGAGCAATGTCAACGTGAAGCAGCATTCAAAGAACCTTGCTGTGCGGTAAGTGTTCTTGTGGAACATGTTGTGACAGGGGAAATAGGGGAAAGTATAAACTAGCAAACATCAGCCTTTTCTGACATCTTCAGGAAGGCTGCACAGCCCACTGACTCCTCAACTATGACAAACCATATCAGAAACTGCAAGTATTTCTGCTTTCGTGCCACATGTGATGTTGTTTAAATAACACACAAGAACACAAAATACACAAGAAATAAAACTTTATCTGCGTTTAAGTTTAATTTTGCTTGTATATTTTTTTCAAAGCTTGAAACAAGTTCCAAGTTCCGAGTTCCATATTGTTAATTATATTATATGCTGCTTACTTTTTCTCCCCTCCTTTTTGCAGTGTCCCTTATATGTGAAGAGTAAGTAAAATGATACTGAGCTATTTACAGGTTGAAAGGTGGAAAGTATTATAATGAGCACATGAGCTGGGCTATCATATTCTATGTCAATTTAGAAACAGAGATTTTCTGATCTCCTTTAACACTCAGCTTTTGTTTAAGTGGTAAATGTTGATGCAATATAAAAACACATTGCATCAACACCGTCAAGCATAGGTGCGCTTTTTATGTACACAATGAGGAAGGTGCATCTGTTTACACAGACAGTACAAAAACAACAAACAAAAACAAACTGACATTGATTAGTGTGCTTGGACATAATTTCTGGTGCACCCAGTATGTGAGGCCTCAGTCACACAGGGGCAGAGTCCAGTCAGCAACAACTTGGTAACTTTTGCTTGCTAGAGAAAAATGTCCATCTCCCGACCAGCTGGGAAGTGGTTGCTGCCTGTTGCCTGTTGAAATTGGTCAGAAAGAGGGTTCTTCTGCAAAAAACTTCTCATGGCTGCTTTTGTCACTAGCAGACAAACAGAAGCTCATCGTTTGCATGGATGATGCAGATTTGTCTGCAAATGCCCATCATTTACTCTCCGAGCTGTACTGGGACTTAAAATTTCCAAAGCAAAAAAACCCCAAAAACTGAGAAAGTCTCAGTTTCTGGCTTGTAATTTAAAAGTGAATGGCCTCCATTTGCATTGTACTTTATAAACTTGCACATGACAAGTGTCTGCAGACAAGTCAGCATCTTTCATGGAAATTTCTGCAACCTGCTAGCAACCAGTTGCAAGGAGGTTTCAAGTGCAGCACTGTTTACCTTTTTACAGTCTATTTCACTCTCCTAACTGCCTCTTGTCACATGTAAAGAAATCCTTCTGTAGCGAGCGGTGGTCACCGGGGTGTCGATGACAAGTCTCTAGGTCTGCTTGAATTTTGCTTTACCAGTCATTGTGTTTATGTATGAAAAGGAGATTTACAAAAAACTTTTCAGTGTAATTGTGCTTGAATTTGCATGGGTACTATTTGTTTGTTTGTTTGTGTGTGCATTTGGCTCAACAACATCCTGCTCTAGTGGCTAAATATGCTACTCCATTAAGCATTCAGTTTGGTTCACTGCATATACAGAGAACAATTTCATAGATCACTATATGAGTTGCCAGGCTGCAGTGACAGATAAAATCATATCAAGTCATTAGATAATAGTACTTTATGGCAGCTTGGGTAAAATCAGACAAATATCTGATAAATTTTGAAATCCTTTGAAATTATGTGTTTCCTGTACAAACACAAACAAACTGGAAGGTGCTAGGAGATACACCTGAAAAATGAATGCAATGTAATCCACATCATATTAAATAATCATGTTAACTGAGAAGAGTCCATCTGTTACTAAGCATTATGCACTATCTCAGTTACCATGGTGACTGTACACTAAAATGCCTACAGCTGTAGCCTAAAAGTGCTGAGAATATATAACTTGAAAAAGCAACATAGACGGTGTCCCCTTTTATACAACGGCCCTGTTATAATCACATTAAGACGGCCCATCATTCTTTGTTTGTTTACTGTATAACAACATTGATTATCATTACTATCAAAGATGTTAAGTCAAGAAATGACCTGATTCCTCTTACCTGGGCAATGGGTCAAGCTCCTAAATGAGCCTCTAAAGACACGTTTACATTGTGTAGAGAATCATGATTGGTCACCAGATTTTTTTGCTCATAGTTTGCAAAGGTAAAATTAAACATGGGTATGTGATCTGATCACATAATTGGAATCAAATATTCAGAAAATACAAATCTTTAATCCACGCAGTCGAAGCAAACAAATTCAAGTCTCTTGATGAGAGGTAAAATGTCTTCACAAACTTAAAGAAGTCCAGCTGCTTTCTTTTCTTTTCTTTTTCGAGCTCTTAAGCTCTTACTACCATGACTTGGAAGACTGAGAACCTACACAGACATGGCAAAGATTGAACACAAGAAAAAACTTAAAGGCTCTTTAAGACTTTTTTTCTGGAACACTTAACAAGGAATAAGAAAGAAAGACGACAATCTGAGAATATAGTATGGTAGCCTATATGGATGGGAATTGATAAAAATTCTGATTCTATTATTGATATCATCAATTCAGTTCCTAATCAGTTCTCATATCGATCGATCATTGACATTAAAGGCATTACATTCATGCAAATTAATTGCATGCTGTATGGTCAAATGGTTGTGCAGGTTGGAGGTATTTCTCCTCTTTGTTGTGATTAGTGTTGGAGTCATTACTCAAAAAAAGCAATGTATTACACATTACTTGTTACTTTGCTTAAAAACATAGCATTACATTATTTAATTACAAATTAACTTTACCATTAAGTAAATTTACATTAATTTGTTGTTTCTTTGGCTGCACTCTGACTAGGGATGGGTATTGATAAGATTTTAACGATTCCGATTCCATTTTCGATTCTGTTTAACGATTCGATTCTTTATCGATTCTCTTATCGATTCTTGTTTTTAAAAAGGAGAACACTAAGGTCGATTAGCTTAGAACTGTCAGTCAGAAATATTATAATTCAGATCAGTACATTTACATATTTTTGTATCTATAAAAAGGAAGCTGACACACACAAGTCTTTATCAAAGGTGTGAGCGTCACAGCAGATGCCTTTGTGTCAAAGTAGCTGAAGATAAAACACAGAAAAACGAAGGTGATTTTTCCTGGCCTGGGATTTTATAAAAAATATTCTGCAGTACATCAAAAATGAAAGAAAACCATTAATCAACATATGAACGTTACCTCTGATGTTCCAGCGGTTTTATTAGAGACACGGCTGAGCGTTTTGCATTTTGCATAATTTTAAAAAGTTTAAATTTGTTCAGTATTGAAGGGCAGAAATTAGGTTTTATTTTCGGAAGTATGTAAAACGAAAAAAAAAAAAAAAACAGCGTCCGACAGCGCTGTAAACAACAGTAGAGTTGTGCATAACAAGCAAGCGAATAATGCAGAAAACAGATTTTTAGACGGGAAACTGTTCTTGAAGTACAGAGAGAGAGAGAGAGAGAGAGAGAGAGCTGTGCATGAAGTGTGATTTTTATCGTGGTGGAAGCAAAACAGTAAACGTCAGAGGGAATTCATGACGATGTTTATGTGAAGCGTAGTTTGGATCTTCTTTTGCTGCTGGTTCGGTCAATATTGTTTGGAGAGAGACAAAACTAACAGCTTTAGAATCGGCGCAAAAACGGCGTGAAAACAAAGCGCGGACCCGCCGACAGATCAGAATCAGCGAGCTGTCGGCTCCGTCAGTCCGTGCCGTCGGGTGAGAAAGGCGACATCTCACTGATTCTGATCCGCGGGTCCGCGCTGTGTGTTTATGTCTTTGTGCAGAATCCGTGTACCTGCTCTCATTTACTGTCTTAGCTGTTTGGTGGTTGTTGAAATTTTGTGAGGTTTCACCTGAGATTCTGGCATTTCGGGTAAAATAAATTTATATTAAAAAATCGATTCAGGATTTTAATGAATCGATTTCACGTTATCCAAGCCAGAATCGATTTTAATCATAAATCGATTATAAAAACCCACCCCTAACTAGCAGGTTGCTGAGTAGACATCCGTGTAGTGGTTTGTTGAAATCTACCACTTTTTCATTCAGTTTCCTTGTCAAGAATTAACTGCCTGTTCAACTGAAACGCCTTCCTGTTCAACTGAAACGCCTTCCTGTTCAACTGAAACGCCTTGGTTTTCCAGTAGTGTGTGTGAGAGCGTTTCAGTAGTGTGTGTGAGAGCGTTTCAGTAGTGTGTGTGAGAGCGTTTCAGTAGTGTGTGTGAGAGGTAAAATTTCAGTAGTGTGTGTGAGAGCGTTTCAGTAGTGTGTGTGAGAGCGTTTCAGTAGTGTGTGTGAGAGCGTTTCAGTAGTGTGTGTGAGAGCGTTTCAGTAGTGTGTGTGAGAGGTAAAATTTCAGTAGTGTGTGTGAGAGCGTTTCAGTAGTGTGTGTGAGAGCGTTTCAGTAGTGTGTGTGAGAGTGTTTCAGTAGTGTCTGTGAGAGGTAAAATTTCAGTAGTGTGTGTGAGAGCGTTTCAGTAGTGTGAGAGGTAAAATTTCAGTAGTGTGTGTGAGAGTGTTTCAGTAGTGTGTGTGAGAGCGTTTCAGTAATAATGTCCCTTACGGCACCTCATAGTTTTATATCTTCTCTTTCAACAAGATAGAAATTTAGGAGTAACATGGCCTTACAAACCCAACAGTGAGATCTTAAGAGATCCACAGCCTACGGCTCTTCAATGGGGTGTCACAGGGTCCCCGGGGAAAATTGTAAACGTAAAATAATAAAATAAATATTCTTCTGTAGCAATAACAAAGTATAACATCAATTATTCTGTAGCAATTACACAAGAATATCCAGTAATGTCCTTGCCTACAATTAAACACATTCACTTACCATCTGCTGTGGCAAATGGCTGCAAGGTTTTGACCACAAACTAGTCACTGCTCGGTGACATGCGGGCCTGAAAAGAGACGCTACCGGTAGACTGCAGCGACAACTGCCAGCGAGCGCCAGCCAGACTCTGCCTGTCTGTCTCATCATGGTCACCTAAATGCACAATGGCAGATTTTGTAATAAAGCAGATCGCGCTAACATAATATGCACTGTTAGTTGATTATTTACCTGCCGCATTAACGGGGGATGACGTGCAAACGTTACCGCTGCTGCTGCTGGGTTGAGATTCACGAGTCCGGAGCGGAATTAAAGACATTCATTTAACTTCATCGCGTGTTTTGTGAGCAAATGCTTTTGCATATTCGTAGTGTTTCCTCCCTTAATGAAATATCTACTTTGCAAGTATTGCAAGTTGCCCTGAACGGATGACAATCCGTTCTCGTAAAGTATAAACAAACTTTTAAGCGTTTGAGCCGCTTAGGCGCCGTGTTTCCTGCCAGGTACGCTCCGACGCTCCGCAACGTGGTGACGTCATTCGGGGCGACTGGAATCGATAAGGGAATCGTTTGCAAAAATGGCAAACGATTCCAAGGAATTGAAAGAGTGGGAACCGGTTCTCAACAAGAACCGGTTTTTGATACCCATCCCTAACTCCGACTGCTCATCACTGCTTTTGTTACCTGTTCAAGATCAGGGTCTGGTTGCTGGGCTGGGGGCAGCCCTAACTTCACTGAGCTTTAACATCACTATATGTTCTCTGCTAGCTTTGTGTTAGCATGCTATCTGTGCAGATGCTTGCAAAGAGCCAAAGTTCAGTTAGCAGCTTAATGTGGTAATTGTTTTACTTTACCATCGCACACTCATCCTTTTGTTCAATAAATATTCAAGTACTGTCCATATCCATGCTGTAGACCACAGCGCTATTTTCATTCTTTGGTACACAAACTGAACTCAGCTGTTTGTAGCACAAGTGCAAGTGGAACCAGTGAGCGGAATTGATAGGCAGATTCCAAAAAACTGGATTCTACCCTGCCTATTAAGGTATATAAATACACACTCTCTAGAAGGAAAATTAATGACTAATTGGATACAGTAGTGGAAAGCCAAACAGCTTCAAAAAACAAACAAACAAACAAACAAACAAAAAAACACAGGAACTGACTAGAAACTCAATATCATGACAGGTTAATTAAGTTTCCCAACATTCAGTCTGTTTCAGATTTTTTTCCAGTAAATACATGAAAGATTCCAATTTTTAGTTTTCTTTTTGTGTATACTAAGATCAGATTAGTAAGTGTGTAGTAAGATCATTCTTTGATGGCCAACAAATACAAAACAAACAAAATAATCTTGCCTTTGGATATCAATTACATGTGAGGTACTGCTTTTTTATTTCATTGATAGAAACATGAACAGACTTTTCTAAGTTCCCCCCTCGTTGTTGAACACTGATGGGTACTGACAATGGGAACTTCTCTCTCTTTATATGTGAATATTTATGATGCGCAACATGGGAAATTCATAGTCCTTTCACTGCCACCCTTGACCTGCTCAAAGGCTTAGCCATTCCTTCCACTGCACTGACAGGGCCACCTCATCTCCTGCTGTATTTCATGAAGCACAGCAGAATATTGTAAAAGCCATTTCAGGATTATTCCCATTGATAAAGTCACAAACAACCCAATATTTCAGAGGTTGAATAAGCCACCTAAAATGTCTTTCCTCGTAGTTACAGTGCAAGAAATTTAAATCCATCTCCTTCAATTGTTTTCCAAAGCACATTTTCAACACTGCAATAACATGACATCCCAAATAGAACACAAATGCAGCCTTATGCTGTGTGACCACTGCTGCTGAATAATGAAAAGCACAGGAACCAGACGTCCTTCGTGTCTTGTCTCCTGCCATCTTATTTCATGGTGGTATTTCATCCAGTTTGCTGGAGAGCATGCTAAAGGTTTGCAGCCAGCCCTTTGCTCCTCACAATAGAGTCTGTGACAAGTTAGCACCAGTACAAGGTAGACTCTCTGAGAATGAAAGAAGAGGAAACTGTTCTATCCCATCAAGTTTACAGGCACCTTTTCTATAAACAGACATCCAGGAAAACAGCTGCTGCAGCAGTCCATGGTGTAGCTCTCAACTGGTCTTGCACTCTTTCACCAAGTCCCCATGTGGCTCCTGTGACACGTCATGCAAATCCAAATGGATGCCCCCGACTTTATAGGGGAAAATTAATTAGAATTTTCTGCATTTTGAGCAGCCTGTGCAACAGCACCACATGGCACCATATGGTAGATACGCAGAGCCAAAGGAGCGGTTGGGAAATGTTAACAGTCATATTTGAGTGGACAAGTTTTACTAAAGCATTCAAACTGCTGGAAATCATTTAGAGAAAGCAGGGTCTTACAACCAGTGTAACACAAGAAAATACAATAAAAGCTTTCAAGGAAATCTTTTTCAAAAGCAGGTCCCAAAAAATATTCAAAACCCAGAGCTTTACGGTATCTTTATTCCCTCATGTCAGACCAGGACTCAGCTCCAGATAAAATAGCATGTAGCCTATTCATTTCATTTTACAAAGAAATGGAAGGTGACAAGCTTTTCCAATTGCCCAGCCTTTCACAAATGATTATACATTTCTTTCTGGAATTTAAAAGTGTGAAAAACACCAAGTAATTTGCATATTATGTAGCTTTCACCTTCTACTCCAAAGTACTCGTGTGAAGCTGACTGCTGCACCCAAATTTAACAGAAAATTGATAATGGTTCTGCAGCATATTATCAGAATCTCTAAGAGTGATGTGCACAAAAAAGCAATCTGTTTGATGAGCATTTTGAATTCAATTTCAAGCAACAAGGTTCAAAGCAGCCTCCCTTGATTTGACAATGGTACTGTAGCTCACTGCTCCCCAGCTAAATGGCGGTGGGTAGACACATGCAATTACCCAACGTAAAACACTCCTGACTCCCTCCTAATTATAAACCCTTGTGAATAATCACAGCGCACTGCAATTAATGGAGCAACTCTTCAGCAGAACACTGGAGAGAGCTACAGCTTACGCTGACAACATATTTTAATTTCGTAGATTTCATTAGGCCTATCCCTTTTTAAAATTAGACTTGTGAAATGTGGCCGACCTTCAGAGGCAGGGCCTGTTTGCAAATCATTCCTGCTATAACATACAAAAAATGCTGTGAACATGATGTACATCTGTTTTAACCAAGTTCATAAACCTCGAAAACTTACACGACTGCATCAAGATAGTAAGTTTTGTTTTGTATAAGACAATGCTGATGTTGTCATACTTCGCAAGACTTGATTGGTTGCCATTGTTGAAGCATTCACATATTTGATTATATCTTCCTAATGTAACCCTCCCATTTATCTGGGCCATGGATTGGCACTGGGAGCACGTTAGTTCGTGACCCTCTGAGGCTGGTTATGTGTCTTGGTATTGGGTTGATACTAGCGGTACAGGATCAGTAATTTGTTAATATCCTCCAAGTTCATTGTGAAGCAAACTGAATTGTTTTAAATTAATTATTTATTTAGTAATGAAAATATAATGCAGACATGCACCATGAACAAGTCACATCTATTTTATTTATCACTTTTAGCACATTCAAACAACTGAATCTGACCCTAAGTGCTTCATTGACAGGCACGTGTACATAGGTCTATATAAAACCCAGTTTGAATATAAAAATATCAGTATTGGTTTTGGCAGTAGTGGTCCTGTATTTACTTGGGATCAGAGCAATACAAAAAACTGCAGAATTGGACAGAACTAGTGTTAACCATGACATTAAGAAAGTATAACCCTTAAATTCAACCATAAATTCATGTTTATCTATTGAGAAATCTCCAGCTGATTAATACTAAGTGAAACTTAGTATTAGTCCAGGTCACACCTAGCCATTGTGTTAAAAATGTAATTGTGCAAACATATAAACACATATCTTCAGGATTCAGGATTTCATTCAGGTGTATAGCTGTACTAAGTCAGTGGGAGGCATGATCAGAACTAAGTAAAATTATAGGAGGTCTCTTACAAAACAGATATCAAGTTATGGAAATTGATCACAGAGATATCATCAATACATTAGATTCTGCTAACTGAGACATAGGAAAGAAACATCAGATATACACAACTAGTAAAGAGCACAAGACTCAAAAGAAAGGAAAGCTATCTTGTAGAAGTCTTAGTGGGTGAGTAGTTGTTCTGAAAGCATTTCTCAGTTGGAGAAACAAGGAAAGGTGCTGGGGGTTGCTAAGACATACATGCATTTCAAAGTGGATGATGGAGAAAAAAAAGTCCTATTTACTGAGATCTGTTGTTTCCTGAGATAACAGAAGGATGCACGAAGGGAGACAAATACCAGAAAGTATGATCATGGAGTGAATCAAAGCCACAGTGATACTTGACAGTGGAAAAATCTTGCTTATTTTTGCTAATCCCAGAGCTGGGGACAAAGACCAAATTGACAACAAACCCACCAAGGACAGGTAGCAGAGGCATGCTCATTTGGGAGTACTGATCATCATGTACTGTCCACAGAGATTTGATCTTAACCCTACCTAAATATTATCAATCTGTATCTTCATCTGCATAAATTCCTTCTTTTGTGGTTGTCTGAATAGTGTCTCAATCTGCATTATCTCTGTGTGTCTATGTTGGGTCAAATACTTAATTTGGTTCAGGAAAGTTCCTGACTGAGTAAAGTAGCCCAGAGGTATCTTCATGGCAGCCAAAAGCTAGCAAAGTTCTATAAATATAAATATGAAAGGATTGTAATGTATTATAGAGCTTCCTTTTTTCTACCTTTAGCATAGGATGCACCATCCTTTATAAGAGGAAGCTCATAATTCATAGAAATTGACTATCCAACCATTCAGTAAAATTCTTACCAAAACTTGCTTCTCCAAAAGTTGAATCTGTTCATCTGGACGTAGCGTTTTGTGGGAGAAACGTTTCGTCACTCATCCAAGTGACTTCTTCAGTCTCAGCTGACTGCAGGTTTCCCCAAACCTTATAAACAGTACATTTGCATAATGACTGAAACCAGCCCACTGAAGGAACAATGGGCTGGGAGGTCTGTTACTTAATCATATTATGCAAATTCCCATGACCATTGATCAACAATCACTGACCAAAACCCACTGATCAAAGAACACTGATCAATGGCCATGAGTACCATTCACAGAGAGTTGGGGAATGGCTGCAATCACAGCATTGTAAGATGGCGAAAGATGTACCCTTAGGCCCCCTCCTCGATTCAGAGATGGTCTTTCCCTTTTCACGTAAATGGCCTCCTTGACTCCGCGCTCAAACCAGCGTTCTTCCCTGTCCAGGATGTGTACATCCTCATCATTGAAAGAGTGTCCACTGGCCTGTAGGTGTAAATAGACTGCAGAGTCCTGGCCTGACGAGGTAGCTCTTCTGTGTTGTGCCATCTGCTTCGCTAGAGGTTGTTTGGTTTCCCCGATGTATAAATCCTGGCAATCCTCCTGGCACTTAACAGCGTACACTATGTTACTCTGTTTGTGTCGGGGGACCTGATCCTTGGGGTGGACCAGTTTTTGGCGCAGCGTGTTTTGGGGTTTAAAAGCCACAGAGACGCGGTGTTTAGAAAAAATGCGTCTCAACTGCTCCGATACTCCTGACACATATGGGATCACTACAGGTTTTCGCCTGGGCAGCGGTTGTCCTTCTCTCCTGGATCGGCTGGAGCTTTCTTTAGGTGCCTTCCCAGCTTTGACAAAAGTCCAGCTGGGATAACCACATTTACTCAGGGCCTTCTTGATGTGCTGTTCTTCTGCCTCCCTGGCCGCTGTTTCAGTGTTCTTTGATCAGTGGGTTTTGGTCAGTGATTGTTGATCAACGGTCATGGGAATTTGCATAATATGATTAAGGAACTGACCTCACAGCCCATTGTTCCTTCAGTGGGCTGGTTTCAGTCATTATGCAAATGTACTGTTTATAAGGTTTGGGGAAACCTGCAGTCAGCTGAGACTGAAGAAGTCACTTGGATGAGTGACGAAACGTTTCTCCCACAAAACGCTACGTCCAGATGAACAGATTCAACTTTTGGAGATTTACTTTCCTGGATGATTGAGAATGCATCAAGACAAAACTTGCTTATATGTTTAGAATTTTCAACAAAAGGTTGTTAAACCCAAAGAAGAACTGTGAATGTCACTCTTCTAAAAAAATGTGCTCTTTCTCAAGGTGTTGCCGTGCATGAGAAATGCTGATTTATATAAGCTCTCTAAATAAATCTCATTAGCTATATCAACTGATCAAAGTGGATTTAAGGTTAGCTATAGTTCAGTTTGGAATAATAATGTCTGCTGTAGTAAGGTAAATGGGTAAGTGAGGGATGAAGGGAATGTATTTATTTTTTTATCTGTAAAGAAACATTTCCATTAAATTCTAAATCATATTAATAAAATTATGGTCTCACATCTTTAAAACCAAGTGTATATATTGACTCTAAATCATCTGCATCTTTACAGGAGATGCTTTTAACCTTTTTGTTTCACTAGTTGGAGAGTAGTTTAATCCACTCTCACACTGATAAAATACCAATATTATCATCAAGTACAGCGTTCAAATGAACAGCATGCCTTGCTTACCTGAACTCTTAATGAGGAAAGCCTGAAAAAATCCTGCACATCTTCATTTCTGTACACTGGAACTAAATTTATAGCACTGCGCAACTCAAAATGTCACTTAACCTGTTCGTCTGTCCTTCAGCTCCTCTGTTATCTTCCTCCACTGTCTTATCTCTTTAATAAATGCTTTACAAAGCGCAGTATTCGATACAGGAAACAGCCCTGATATATGGGCAATATTTTCATATGAAAAATGTACATTTATTATTTTAGGCACTAAGAAAGAATTTAGATGAGTTTCAAATTACCAGCCATTACAGGATAAGACACAAAGGTTTGTTTTAGATATAAATCAGGTTCTACTCAACTAATTCAAACCTTTCAACATTATATAAAATTGATTCAAAACTTGAAATCTTGCCATCCGATTTTCAAGTATAAATGATGAATGAATGCATCAATACTGCACTGGCACCTCATGATATCTTCCACACCACTCTTATCAATTTTTCAGGACTGTCACCATCAGATCCAAGTGGCAATAAAAACTTTTGTGACAGTATTGGATCAAAGTTTGGAGACTGTAAGGCAAAGGCTTCTCATATGGGACTCTGCCCCTTGAGCCACGATGGAGGGACTGATAAGAACCTGACTTCTGGCAGCTCAATGCAAAATGTATTAACGTAGTGTGTCATTACCTAATATTGAACCCAGAATGTCCTGCAACTGGAGAGTTACAGAGAAGGAAATTGGGTTATAGTTGATGTTTTATTGCACAGTATATTCACCCTCTGCGGTGGCCTTGGACCGATGGGAGAAATCAAAGAACATGATTCTCACAGTGCTCCCAGCGGTCTCCAGGTGAGCGAGGGAACGATGTAGGAGGTGAATGATGGCATCATCCGCTCCAATGCCAGGCTGGTAGGCAAACTGAAGTGGGTCCAGTGATGAGCTCACAAGGCGCCGAAGCTGAGCCAGGACCAACCACTCCAGGGTCTTCATCAGGTGGGATGTCAGAGCCACCGGCCTGTAGCTGTTGAGGTCCTTGGGGCGTGAAGTCTTTGGCACTGGAACAACACAGGAGGTTTTCCAGAGCTGTGGGACTCTTCCCAGCCTCAGGCTCAGGTTGAAGAGGTGCTCCATCACCCCACACAGTTGGTCAGCGCAGGACCTGACGACCCTCGAGCTGATGCCATCTGGACCCGCTGCCTTCTTGGCTTTAATCCTCCTCAGTTCCCTCCTAACCTGGGTGGTTGAGAGAGACAGGCTGGAGCCTTGTGTTGAGTGTGTATTGGATGCTGTTGTTGGGGGTTGGGAGGAGTGAGCAGGGTGAATAGAGGAGGTGTGAAGTGTCTGAGGTGGAACAGCAGCAGTGGGGGTGGGTGAGTCTGCAGCCGATGTTGGAGACTGCCTCATAGCTGAATCAAATCTGTTGAAGAAATGATTCAGTTCATTTGCCCACCTCACATCCCTACCAGGCAGAGAGTTCTGATGTTTGTGGCCTGAGATGGTTCTGAGGCCTCTCCAGACTTCACCAACGTTGTTTTGCTGAAGCTGGTTCTCCATCTTTTGCCTGTAGCTGTCCTTCCCATTCCTTATCAGTCCCCTCAACTCTCTCTGCACCCTTTTCAACTCCTCTTTGTCTTTGGATTTGAAGGCCCTCCTCTTCTGCTTGAGGACAGCTTTAATTTCTGGAGTAATCCAAGGTTTGTTGTTGGAGAAACACCGCACAGTCCTGGTAGGTACGGTGTTGTCCACACAGAAATTAATATAGTCAGTAATGCATGTAGTAAGGCTGTCGATGTCCTCTCCGTGGTCGTCACAGATCACCTCCCACACAGTGGACTCAAAACAATCCTTAAGAGCCTCCTCGCTCTCCTCCGACCATCTCTGCACTGTGCGGGTGGCTGGTAAGAAAAAACATATCCTTGCATGCTGCATGAATATCTGATGCGGCCATGATCAGTCATCTGGTGCAAACAACTCCAAATGCTACAAACAATGGACATGGCTTTCCGGCTCAAGAAGTTAAAGAACTATTTTTTTTTCTTTTATGAACTAAAGGTCTCTGGAGTTTCTTTACAAAGTGTTTACATCAACATGTGTTTGATCAAAATGCTATTTGTGTCCTTGAGAATTTAAAAAGAAGTGAAAAGCATTGCTTTGCAAAGCTCACTTATAAATTGTATTTTAAATCCTTCATTACTCACATGTGCGTTTGCTTTCCAGCATCTTTAGCTTGGCTTCACTTGTTTCTTACAAAATATTGTTATTGCTGTTAAATATTGAGTTATACTAAATGTTAAAATAGTCATTATGACAATATCATTGCAGGATTAATGCAAAGAAAAAAATAGCAATAATAGGATTCATTATACATAGGTCATGAGTCAAAACACAAAATGTAATAGTTGTTAACCAAAGCTTTTAATCTTTGAGCACATCTGAGTCTGGACCAAAGCAATGGCCACTGTTATTGCTATAGTAGTGTTAGCTAAAACAATTACTATCATACTAAAACAACAACACCAAAAAAGAGGTTTTCCATGTCATGACATATAGGAAAATAATATGTTCTTTAGCAGGTCCTAAAATTTGGCATAAAACAGCAATGAACAGCAGCTCATGAGATTTTACACCGTGTCAGTAGTGCATTAAGACACTGCCAAGGAGGAAAGATAACAGCAAGAGACAAAGTTCTTCCACAGAGATGATGATAAAGTCATACATCTTAACATACAGAAAACAATTACTTCTAGTTACTGCTGCTAAAGGTAATTCCACAAGCTTTTGAATAAAAGAGTTTACTTAGTTTTTTCACACACTGCTTCTAAATTTCGGATTACTTTTTGTGAAATAAATAATGATGTGTAATATATCATGTTACTGTTCATCTGACATTGTATTTGCCTCGTTTTGCTGAGGACTAAATCATCTTTTTTTATGTCTTCTACATAAAACTTGTAACTGACAGAAGGTATACTTTCTTTGACTGTACAAAGGCTTCTGGAATACACATATTATTATTATTATTATTATTGCTGTTATTAAAGATAATAACAACTTTATGTGCCTAGATATTATGGTATTATTGGGCTGTACCCATCAGGAATTGCAGAATTATGACACAACTGCAAGACACAGGAAGCAAACTGAATTAACAAAAGACAATAAGAAACCTAAGAGGAAAATGAGAAGCCAAAAACAAGAAACAAGAAAAACAAGTATTCGTAAGTTCAAAAGCTAAAAATGTATCAGACTGTGACTATCAATTTAGACTAGAATAGATGTGAAGATAACAATGTGTTAACACTTCAGTTTGGGTGCAAGCTTCACATCAGTAACCACATGGAAAATGACAGTGTGTCATTTGTATATCACCTTTATAGACACTGTGTCAAAGAGGATCAATTGTTTGCTATAGCTAACATTTTAAAATAAACATGTGTACATGTGATGTACTTTTTTTTCAACAGTTGTACATTTTTAGCACTGAAAAACACCAAAACTAACATGAAATGTTCCCAATACAAAGAGGTTTGTTTGTGTGTTTCCTGATTTATAATTTTTGGCTTTGCCGTAGAGCCCCATTGTTGTACAAAGTGATCCACGCTGCTGCACTCTGCGCTTCATTAACATGAACATACACAGACTATAGTTTGTTTTGAACAGGTTCCACATTGACTGTTGATGGAAATACTCATGAGCCAACAAATGTGGGTTAATTCAGGACTGAATGGAAGCATAAAAGAAGTGAACTGGATATTGTTTTCTCATTAAAATCAGTGTCTTTAGCAGTAATTGACGGGTTTGGGTGTGACTGCTTAACATAGGATATTATCCTTTAAAAACAGCTTTTAAAGTTGCTGTTTTAGTCCTTGTATTTAAAGAATGACTCGAAACATTTTTTATTAAATTATGAAATGTTATTATTAAAATTTAATAATAGACTGTTAAAAGAACTGTTTTTTTAAGCTGGATGTAAATTTATTCAGATTATGTATTCCATGTTGACAATTGGATATGGTGTTTCCATGGTAACTAAAGTTTTTTAGATTAAACTAGTAATATAACGATTATCAAGTTTAAAAAATATATTGGGCCTACCAAAGTGGTTAAAGACTTACAAAGTTATTGCTGTTATCATTTAGCTGTTTTGTCGTAATTGTAGGATATTCATGTCTGTGCTATGTCCACCGCTGGTGTACTAAATAGTATACCAGCAGTGGACGGGTGTGAGTCACTGGCAAAACAAGATGGTTAGCTTTAATTTTGCACCATATGGTACAAATCCAGATCATATAGAATCATCAGTTAACGTAAAATGCATGTCTTTTGGCATGAAAATGCAACACTGGCCAAAATTTCCAATCTCTTGTCCTTGTACAGATAAAGGGGGGTGATATCGCTTGTGCTTTAAATAACAGCTGGATTCATCATCCAGAACATCATATAATATCCCCTTATAGACAATTATAGACTCAAATGTGCAGACTTTTCTCTCTCTCATTCTCTATGCTCTCTTTGGCGGGTAGCTTGACTTAAAGTGCCCTCTGGCATATGGCTTGCGTTTAAGCCTGCACTTTACTTGACTCTGTTTTGGATGGCTGAACAGCATCTCACCCTCACAGAGGTTCACTCACCAAGAATTACAAAAACTGAGGCTCAGCACAGAGGCCAGAGCTTACACAGAGCTTAGGGGAGTTGGGTCAGTCACACGTAAGATCAGTGACTGCATGCAACAAGTCAAGATGAGGTCTCTGAGAAATAAATGCAGTTCTGTACACAAAGAAATGAAGAAAAGAAAAGCATTGTACATTCTTGACCACATTACTAGTGTTTTATCTCTCTCTTTTTCTCTTACACACTCTCTCGCACACACACAAAAGTCAGAGACCAAATACTTTCATGTAAACTTGGAAATAATCAGAAAGTTTCAGAATGTAAAAACATTTTAAAATGAAAGTAGTTCTGACATGTAAAATGAAAAAAAAAAATAGTTCAGTTTCTGCACTATTTCCATGCAAGCAAACTGAATCAAATTAAATGCACTGACTCCTTTGTATAAAAGGTCAGATTTGAAGTTGTATCTTTCCACTGAAATAACATTCACACTTCCGGTAATGGCGGCAAAGTGAGGAGACCCGTGTTTCGCGTGCTCAGTTGTCTTTTCGTTAAATACTCTCTGTAAATCCAAAATAGAACTTACGTCTTTGACACAGTTCGTTTGGGAACATTTGAGAACGTTAACATGCCTAAAAAACTGAACAAGGACAAACAAAAATCTACGTCTGAGGCACAGGACGAAAGCGGGATGGAGGAAGGGCAGATGGGCGTCATGCATGAACACGAACAAGAAAAGCAACCCGCAAACCCAGAAATGCCTTCTTCCTTGAACCTTTTGAACGCCATTCGATTGTTCAAGCAAGAGTTTCACACTGAAATGGGTGGTATTATGTCAGCAATAGGAGCTGTTCAAGCTGATATACAAAATTGTGGACGGCGACTTGACGAGGCTGAAAAAAGAATCTCCAATGCGGAGGACGAAATTACCTTACTGAAAAATGATATGGAATGCATTGAAAGACAGGCCAAATTTCTGTCTAAAAAGGTGGAGGACTTGGAAGGAAGAAGTCGGCGTAACAACATCCCAGCGCCGTAGCTCCGCAAACGCACATAACGCACACTGCGTAGGGCACCAAATGGCCGGTAGGGCACCAAAAAAATCAGGGTCGTAAAAAAAAAAAAAGTAAACCATATTAATACTATAAATATCATATGCATTAATATGGTTAAACAATACAAAAGCAACATAAAACAATTTTCCCGAGAAAAGGGGTGAATCTGCTTTGTGCCCTGTCTCCAGTCTCCTCCTGGTGCCCCCCCCCCCCACTCCCAGTGGTCTGTTCTATAATGCCTCAATTCGGTATTGGTAAACACCTGTTTGAACATGGCCTCGAAACGGCAACAGGAGTCGGGAGCGGAGAAAAGAAAGAAGAAGAGGAAGCGTGATGAAACTCAGGCGTCGCTTGCCGGTAAGGCAATGTTTAAATAATAACAATAAAAAAGTTCATTATTGTAGCCCTTGCTTGCACGCTCATGTCCGTCAACTCTGTGATAGCTCCTGTTAGCAGTGTTCATACTGTGTTAACAAATGTTGCAAATGATTGATGTTGGGTAGTTTGTTTACGTTGTGGATATGAATATAGAATGGACTACTAAAAGCAACTCATCATGGTCACTCAATTGACGGTTTTCAGATAACGTTAGCAATCGTGAGACTAGCATTTCCCTCCTCAGGTTGCTAGCTGGCTAACGTCATGCATGCTACTGATTAACCTTAACTTTGGGATAGGTCAGTGATGCAGTCAAGTATTATTATCAGATTAGACAAGATTACTTTGTATGTTGCTGCATTTCAGGATATCTATAAAGGCGCATATCTTATTTATGCGGCATAAATAAGATATAGGTTTCATATTACAGTGTAATATGAAACCTATATCTTCCAGTAATATAGATTTCCTACTTTGCGCATTTATATCAAATTATGTACAGCATGTTTATATTGCCATTTGCCATTATGAAAATCTATACATGTAAAATATAGTTAGTAATTTTAAATGTACCAGTGACTTACTTAATTTATTAGTCTTATAATGCAATTTTTCGTAGGCCTACTGTAGATTCAAAATTGTATTTCTGTAAAATCCCTGAATATTTTCTCTTGTATGCAGGGTCAATGCTTAAATATGTTCAAGGAGGATCTCAAGGACAGGATGAACCATCCAGTAGTAGTGCCATCCCTGGACATCAACCACCAGCCATTGTAGACCCTGCAACAATCCCTAGCCAAGAAGAACAAGAACCATCAACCACCAGTTCAGGTACAGTTCCATACACAAGTACCACTGAGAGTCCTGTCACTGAGAGACTATCAGAAAGTGACACTGTGGAGACATGTGTGCCCCTTCAACCGATCCTGCTCTTTGGCCAGCTCACATTGTAGATGCTGATCGTGTTGAAATTGTGCGGAGAGGTCCTTTTAATGTCAGCTCTGATTTTAATTTTCCAAAGGGGCCTGAGTATTTATTTGTAACAGTATTTTTAACCTCCTTTAACCTTATTTATTTGTTTAACTGTCATGTTTGTTGTTATTTAATTAAACAAATTCCACTGAGAAATTCAAAAGTATTAATGTTTTTTTTTTTTTTTTTTTAAGTGGCAGGGGGGGGGGCACCATAAAGCATTTGTGCTTAGGGCACCCAAATGGCTAGCAACGGCCCTGCAACATCCGAATCCTCGGTATCCCTGAGAAAGAAGAAGGTACAGATGCACGTGCTTTCATGGAGAAGTTTATATCGGATATTTTGAAAATCCCCTCTCCTGTCCTGGAGAGAGCGCACAGGATAATCACAAATCAAAGCTCTATTGCAAACCGATCGAGAACTTTTATAATTAAGTGCTTAAGTTACAGAGATCATGAACGCATCATGAAAGCCGCTAGGACGACAAAAGAACTGACGTATAAGGACAACAAGATAGCCTTTTTGCCGGACCTGCCTGCAGAAACATATAGACAGCAGCGTCAGTATGATGGTGTGAGGAAGAAGCTGCGGAGATTGGACTGTGGAAACATCGGATCATCTATCCAGCGAGGCTGCTTTTGACCAACGAGAACGCACGCATGTATTTGATACACCAGCGGACGTGGACGCCTACATTAAGAACCTCAATCAAGTACAAGATGTTTGATAAGGTATATGATGGTAGATCACTAATTCTGTTCTAGCTGTATTTACGAACCACACTGGACAGAACAATTTATTATATTGCCAAAGGGTTGTTATACAAAGATGGGTTAGACATTGGTTGTTTAGATCTCTTAACAAGAGTTACTAGTAATTTCACTTATTGTGTCAAATGTGTGAGAGTAAAAACTTGACAAGGTGGATTTATTTCTATTATTATTATTATTATTGTTATTATTATTATTAGTTTCTTTAGTTAAATATTTTTTATTTAATTGTAATTACTTTACTTTAACAACTGTTGCTAAACGCGGGTGAATAGCTCCTCGGTTTAGGGTGGACATGTTCCAAGAAGAGGCGGAAGTATTTTTGGGGTTAAGGGATGCCTGTATGTTCTTACACAGGCTGGGATGTGGGAAGGGTTGCTCTCTCAAATCAGTAAATTCTTAACATGGTACATTGCTTTTCTTTTGTATATATATGTGTGTATTTATTTAATAGTACAGCTTTAACATATGTGAATATATATGGCAGAAGTATTGATTGACTGTGTTTCTTGGAACTGCAGAGGTCTCGTAAGCTTGTAAAATAAAACAAGTCATTAGTAGGATTAAGAAATTAAAAGCCAAAATTGTGTTCCTACAAGAAACCCATATGCTAGGTAGCGAGACAAATAGAATGAAACGTAGATGGCCAGGTCAGATCTTTTCAGCACCTTACTCCTCCAATTCCAGGGGTCATGATAATGATTCACAAATCTATACCTTTTCACGTTGAGCATGTGCTTAAGGATTGTAATGGACGTTTTTAATACTACAAGGTAATCTACTATCTACTAGACTAAATTTAATTAATATTTATGGCCCAAATGAAGATAACCCAAACTTTTATAGCAATTTATTTCTTAAAATTTCAGACTTGCAAGGTAAATATATAATTGCTGGGGACTTAAATTGCACTTTAAACCCACAGAAGGATAAATCTTCAGGCATGGATAACACCCATAATCGAACACGAAAGGTGATTAGACAATTTATGAAGGAGTTAAATTTAACTGATATATGGCGAGATCAAAACCCAACCAAGTTACAATATTCCTGTTGGTCAGGTACATACAAAGTGTATTCCAGAATAGATTACTTTTGGTATCAACTGAGCTGGCTCATTATATAAAAGATTGCCAGTATAAGGAAATAATAATATCTGACCATGCAGCTGTTACTTTGACTTTCATAGAGCCAAAACTGATCAAAACTCGAATTGTATGGAGGTTTCAATTGAAGTGGATGCAGGACAAACAGTTTCTTGAGTTTTTAGGCAAGCAAATTAATGAATATTTTGAGCACAATACAGATCAAACATCGGCAAGTGTGAGATGGGAGGCCTTTAAGGCATATTTAAGAGGGCAAATTATAAGCTACTCTAGTAAGAAAACAAGAGAAAGAAATCAAAGGATAAAATATCTGGAAGAAAAATAAAAATGTTAGAAGAGATCAGTTTTCAATCAGGCCAAAATAATGAGTATAATGTAAAAGAATTATTACTATTGAGAACGCAATATAATGAAATGACAAGTGAAAAAGCAGCTGTAAATTTATTGAGATTAAAGCAACAATTCTATGACCAAGGTGAAAAACCCAGCAAACTCCTGGCTTGGCGTATAAAACAGCAGGAATCTGAAAAGGCAATTACAAAACTTGAAACTTCAAATGGAAATATTATAGTAGACCCATTAGAGATAAATAATGCATTTAAAGTGTTTTATGAAACGTTATATAACTCTGAATCCAATAATGCAGCTAGCATTCAATCTTTATTTCTAGATAAACTTGATATACCAAAAATTTCAGACAAAGACAAAGAAAATGTTGACAGGCAAATTAGTATAGATGAAATTATTGATGTTATAAATTCTTTAAATGCTGGTAAAACAGCTGGTCCAGATGGATTGCCAATCGACCTTTATAAATACTTCAAAGATAAATTAGCACAGCCCTCTTAGATATGTATATAGAATGTTTTAATACTGGTAATCTTACTGACTCATTAAGGAGTCCCTGATAATATTGCTTCCTAAACCTGGAAAACTAAATAACAAGTGTGAAAAAATATCGTCCTATAAGCTTAATTAACACAGACACTAAAATTATCTGTAAAATTCTCTTAAAAAGATTAGAAAGTGTTCTTCCAGTTATTATAGGAGATGATCAAAATGGATTTGTTAAACATAGGCAGGGTTTTCATAATGTAAGACGAGTCCTCAACATTCTTCATAATCAAAGTGAACAGGAAGATACAGCCATTCTTTCGCTCGACGCGGAGAAGGCTTTTGATAGAATCGAACGGTCATATCTCTTTGATGTCATTGTTAGATTTGGGTTTGGTAATTTATTTCTCCATTGGATCAAGCTACTACACTGTCAGTCTGTGGCTCAGGTTAAGACAAATGAGATAATTTCTGAACCATTTGACATTAAAAGAGGGTGCCCATGAGGGTTCACCTTTATCTCCACTTTTATTCCTTTTAGCTATTGAACCTCTGGCAATAGCTGTTAGAACCAGTGGACAAATTCAAGGTGTTAGGATTGGTAGAAAGGAGCATAGAATTGCTTTATTTGCTGATGATGTCATATTATTTTTAAAGCAACTAAAAATTTCTGTGCCTGCTATAAAGGATTTAATAGATCAGTTTGGGGCCTTCTCAGGGTATAAAGTAAATGTAACAAAATCATCATTAATGTTACTTAAACAAGGGTATAATCCAAACGTAAGTCAGAATATATCTGGCTTTACTGTTAATTCTGAACTCACTTATCTGGGCATCAAAATAGTTCCTTCATTAAAAGATACGGTGGCAATTAACTATAATACAATTCTACAGAAAATTTCTAAAGATTTGGAGCGTTGGATAAGTTTACCACTATCTATTATTGGAAGGATAAGTGTTCTTAAAATGAATGTATTACCTAAACTGTTGTATGTGTTTCAAAATGTCCCACTGGCTCCTCCTGCTGGATTGTTTACCAAATTAGCATCATTAATTAGAGAGTTCATTTGGAACAAGAAGCATCCCCGCATTCGTTTGTCTTTGTTGTATCTTCCCTTTGATTCAGGGGGGTTGAAATGTCCCAATTTTCACTGGTACTATCTGGCTATTCAACTAAGGACAATAATGTTTATTTTTCATCCCAAAATACCCGTCTTGGGTGGGGATGGAAGCAAATTCTCTTAAAATGCCATTAAATTTGTATTTATACTCTGCACAGCCAAAACAGTTAAAGAAAGAAACAAATAATCCTATAGTCCAAAAGATGATTGAAGTTTGGTTTACAATAAAAGAAATGATGAATATTAAGAATAATCTCTCTCAGTTTAGTCCTATTTGGGGAAATGCCTTATTTGTACCAGGAAACCTGGACGTAGGGTTCCAGGGTTGGGCAGAAAAAGGTGTTAAGAAAGTGGGTGATCTTTTTTGTGATGGAGTAATGGTTTCATTTGAGGATTTAGTTTCTAAATTTCAAATTCCCCAAAAACACTTTTTTAAGTATTTACAAATTAGAAGCTTCATTTCTTCCATGCAAAATCAGTCTCTCAACATTCCCCAGTTAAGTAAGTTAGAGGAGTTAATGGTGAAAAAAGGTGGTAATAAAGGTTTAATTTCAACATTCTATAACTGGATTGTATCTGCCTCTCTAGAAACATCAGTTTCTAAGTTGGTAGCTTGGAGAAAGGACCTAAATATCAATATTTCTGAGGAGACATGGAAGTTAATTTGCTTAAAATCACAAAAACTATCGATTAATAGTAACTTAAAGTTATTACAATACAATTGGATCATGCAATTATATATAACACCGGTGAAATTGAACAAATATAATAATAGAATTCCAGATACATGTTTTAAATGTGGAGAAGCCCGTGGAACATTTTTTCACTGTATATGGGAATGCAGAATTGTCCGTGCATTTTGGCAGGAGGTGATGAACAAAATAAACCAAATTTTGAATAAAAAGATTGTTTTAGATGTAGAAATGTTGTTATTACATGTGTATTCTAAAAATCTTAAACTAAGAACCCATCAAATTGTGTTTATGGATTATTGTATATTACAGGCAAAACGTATGATTGCATTAAATTGGAAAAAATTAGATCCTCCTGCTATTGGTGCTTGGATAAATTCTTTGGCACAGTGTATGGCAATGGAAAGGATAACGTATTTTCTAAAAGACAAGTTAACATATTTCGATGAAATTTGGAAGCCATTTAAAAACTTTATAAAAGAAGTAAACATCGGACAACTCCTGCAGGAATGTGGATGAGGAGAAAATGGTTTAGTATATGCTAGCTATTTTTTTTTATTGTTCATGTCTTGGAGTTGTATAAATACCACATATTGTACAAATGTATATATATTCTATGTGTTTTGTTTTTTCTTTTATTGTTTTTTTTTGTTTGTTGTAGGTTTGGTAGAGAGCAGGGTGGGAGGTGAGGGTGGGGGAAAGGGTTTCTATTACTACAACATATTACGGGGAAAACAAATCTTTGTATGCTGTTGCAAAAAGCAATAAAAATATTGAAAACAAATAACATTCACATGACACAGATGGATTTCATCTACTCATTAAAAGCCTGCTCAAGTCAGTTAACTTGCTGACATTGTTCACCTGTCAGAAATAAAGCAGAGCCAGAGTATTGCTGACCAAGAAGCAATGTGATTGAAAATGCCAGTGCTAAGCGAAAGTGTCAGATGTCAAATCTATATTCTGAGGCAAAAATGTTTTTTGTTTTGTTTTTTTATTTACTAAGGTTGAAAGCAACTTGAAAGATACAGAATTTACCAAATACATAACACCTGGATGGGGTAGAAAGAGCCATTTCAATATTTTACACTGGATGACGGAGGGTTAAAAGCTATTTATTGAGTCCAAATAACAAAAGTATATATGTATGAAGATGAATGGGGTAGAGAATAATAAGGCAGTGGAACAGGAAATTGTATTTCCTCTAATGACCACTTGAGGCTGGTTCTAAAACTGAATTACTACCACTGTGGTAAAATGCCCAAAATATTATTAATCTCTGGATCTCTTCCACAGCATGTGTTTTATCCTGTCTTCTCTCCCCGACCGGTTACGGCAGATGGCCGCTCCTCGCTGAGCCTGGTTCTGCCAGAGGTTTCTTCCTGTTAAAGGGGAGTTTTTCCTTCCCACTGTTGCCAAAGTGCTTGCTCATGGAGGGTCATATGATTGATGGGTTTTTCTGTGTATGTATTATTGTAGGGTATACCTTGCAATATAAAGTGCCTTGAGGCGACTGTTGTTGTGATTTGGTGCAGTATAAATAAAACTTAACTGAATTGTTAAAATGACCAAAAAGCATGTTTACAATGTGGAAAAGGAAAAAAAAAAACGTGCTTTTGGTCTCGGTGGTGATTTTTCTTGTTCATCCTGGCAACTGTATGGGTGTGTATTTTGTTTTTATAACTTGAGGATCAAATTTAAAGTTGCAGCCACTTTGTTTGACACATGCTATCAGTCACACATGGATGTAGCTGACAGCTGTCAGCTAGGCCTCACTTCCATTAATTACTGCACTTCGTGATCATGGTTATGCTGGTGGTGCCTTTTGAGGCATTTTGATGGAATCATCTAATATTATACATCGTCTCTGCAGATTGGAATGAGTAAACAGGTGCACTGGAGAAAAAAACTCCCACACATTGTCTTACTTAGTGGTATAAAATTTGTTTAATTTTTATTATTTTATTTATTTGTTTATTTTATTATCAGACGTGTGTTTTCCACAAATGCAACCAAGATTGTTCATATTAGCTGATAACTAATTAGCAAGAACTAAGCACTCCATTCCACGTTATATTGGAGTCATGTGTTGAGGCTTCAGAGTGATTAATCCAAAAACCAATATTTTATATGCAAAATGTAATTTCCTCATAGGATAAAGTTCAGAAGAAGTTTTTGTGGTTCAACTGAAACCATGCATACTTTTTATACTTTATACTTTTTTCAGTGCCTCCATCAGGATTGAAGCAGCCATTTCACCAGCAATGAGACACAGTTACAAGAATTTTGGGAGTGCCATCTACTGTTTTCCATGGTATGACTGAAGCATAAGAGTCAAGTTTGGTTTTGTTAACTGTACCTTTGTAAGCCATAACTGGAATTATTAATGGTTATTGGAGTTTTCCAAATGCACCCAGTAGTCTGTCTCTTTCATTCATGTGGTTGTAGCTAAAGAGATGCTGAAATAGCACTGAAAGTCACATCTGTTGTTTAGACATTAACATGTTATTCAAGGAAGACATGATTTCTTAAAAACCTGTACCGCAAGGGAAAAAAAAATTAATGTGCCAGATAGGAATGATTTCCTACTGTGAGATGTTTGATACACACTGGGAACAGAATAAAAGCACATGGGTGGATATCTTCCTCTTAGGGTAGAGTTATATATTATTCCTGCTGTGAACAAATACTGGCTCCACTGGATGTAGCAGCTAAACGACTGCTAATGCTTTAGATGTCCCTCTCCTTAGCAAGAAAAACAATAAGTCTTACACAGTAGCTCCCCGAGCTCTCACTTCTGTGATCACCATTGGAGAAGAAGAAAGCCTGACAGAGGATCACAGTGCAACTTTGCTTTCTGTATAAGGCTGGTTTGATGTTGCAAATTATACATTCTTCAAACACTCGCCCCTCTCAATACATCACAGCCGCAGGGCATTCACTGTGAAACATGAACACATGGAAGAGGAGGGACTGTGCTACGTTTAGTTAGGAGACATCCCCCTGCACCGTTTGGTGATGAATGTTTGAGAAATGTTGCAAAGCTGTGGGAGATGAGGAGAGTCCTCAGAACAGCTTTGAGGTAATTTTGACTTTTGTCCATGTTTTGTTTTCAATGTTGCTGTTAATGGATACTGCAAAGCTGCTCTTTAGAGGCATAAAAGTACTTTCACTGGAAAAGTTTACCACCAAGAATAGGCAGCAGAAATAGACTGAAGTAGAAAGTTGGCCTTTAACTTAAATAATTCAGGTGTTCTGATGTTTTGTTGTGTTTTTCTAAAACCTGTGCAAAGCTTCATTCAGAGCAGACATCTTCACAGTTAGTAGGAATGATTTCCTGCAGATGCTTTGAATAATTCTAATCTAATAATTCTATATCTTAAATTAACTCCCATAATTACAGCAAAGCAACGCTGATGTAACAATACAGTTTGTCATTTTTCATTCTAATTACGCTTGCTTCATTTTCTCCACTACCTCTATAATCACATTGCTCTTAATTAGTTTACCTTTGTCACACTGAGAGCATCATGATAAAACACCACATTGCTAGGAATGGCATGGGTGTAGATTTCTTTTTGGCACATTAAGCAGGGGGTCTGGAGATTTTCACCCAGCTAATTTTAAACAACAGATACTTCCTGGATTTTATACACCAATTTGTAGTTTTCCTGCATCTAAGGGAGTGATGGTGGTGAACACTGTTGCCTCACTGACAAGGTTTTTATTTGAACCCGGGCCCTCTACTACGAACAGAATTCAGACATATGCTTGGTCTACATACAAATTTGATTCGAGATCAGCACATACAGTTTAGGTGTAGGACAAAGTGAATCAAAAAAATAAATTGAGGAATAAAGTTGCATCTAAGAATTTATATTTATTACTTTGGACCCCCTAACTCTCCCCGTATTAGTCTGATCTTCCATTATGTTAACACTTTCTAGAGAACTGATTGGTCAGTAGGCTGTGATTTCATATCTGTTGGTCTTTAATCTGGCTCCTAACCTAAGTTCAAATATACTTTCACCACAGCCATTTCCATCCTTTTTGCAAAATCCACTACCATCTTTCTTTCAGCATTCCTCTCCTTAACACCATAACTAGTCAACACCTCCTCATTACCATTGTTCCCTTCAAAGGAAGTCTGTTCCAATCATCACTCATTCCCCCTGCGAACATTCTCTACTACTTCATCCAGCTTAGCTTCTACTCTTTCCTTCTGGGTCATTCATGGTTATCAGTCTACCTGTGTGTATAAAAACTATGTACCTGCTGATCAACGCAGTGGTGATGGACATGTTAACAGATCAGGTCAGGCAGGAATCTCCATAGACTTTCTGGTCCCTCACATGGTCATTGTGTGGGAGAGTAAGGAGCCATGGATGAAAGCCTGGAGAGCAGGAGGTATGCTCAGGAGAGAAGAGGAAATTCAGCACAACCAAGAGAACCATGAGAATGAGGTAGCTGTAACAGTGAAGATGCAAGGACTAGAGGTAGTACAACAAGATGATTCTGCACAGCAGGGACTTGGGGTGGAGTCGCTGCATTGAACTCCTGCCCACACACCGGCTGCTCCAGCTTTAGATTAGCTGTTAGCATATGCGGCATGTTAGAGGCTTGTTGTTGGTTACGTAGCCATGCTTTACAACTACGTTACTCTCATAGTCTATATGTTTAAATAATTAGTCACTCCTTAGTTTTTGTTTTACTATTTTAGACAGAGAAGACATCTGCTCCACACACCAGAGGGGGTATGAATACCTCTAGATTAAAGTTTTTAGTTCAACATACAAATAAAGAAATTTGACCTTACATCAGGTTTTATATAATGCTGTCAGAGAGAGAAAATGCCATGTCCTCCTCATGCAGCTGACTACATTCAGTGTTTAAAACAGAAGCTGTGGAGGTCTGAGATCAGTAACTTTCTTAGTCAGTAAACTGAGTTACTGTTTATGGTAATACAGAGTGATACCAGTGACATGCATATTTTTTCCCTTTGACTTTAACTTTCCCAGTAAAGCAACTGCAGCTTACTGACAGTACTTTAGCCTCTGTTCTTTTTTCATCAGTTAATTTTGGAGTTACTCCAACTTTATCCCAATATTCAATGATGGTAACTGAAATTAACAGTGGACCAATAGGATGATTTGTCTGTGTCACCTGGTGGTCCTGAGGTTTGACCCTGAGGGCAGCTCCTGTAAACACAGAGAAAAGAATCATCACACACTAACATCAAATCATCTGCTAAAAACCTAGGTATCACTTTTGATCTGCACCTGAATTTTGAAACTCGTATCTCAGAGGTTACCCAGTGTTGTTTCCTTCATCTAAGAAATAATGTGAAAATCAAATCTTTACTGTCAGTCATTTGGATGATTGACGCAACGTTTCTCCCGCCGAAAACACTACGTCCATATAAACAGAACTGACTTTTTGGGATATGCACTTAAATTTTCTCCTGTCTTGATTATTGCAATTCACTTTTCACATGCATCTCTCAGTCCACCATAGCTCATTTTCATTTAGTTCAGAACGCAGGAGCAAAGCTCCTAAAGAAAACTAGCAAGCAGTCACATATTACACCTTTCCTTGCATTAGTCCACTGGCTTCCAATGAAATTTAGAATCCACTTAAAATTCTGTTATTAACATATAAGGTTCGAAATGGGCAGGCCCTTGTTTATATAGCAGGGCTTCTAATTGATTTTAAAACAAGAGATCATCATGCTTTTGAGACTGTAGCGCCCAAACTAGGCAACAGCCTTTCTCAGTCAATCAGGTCAGCTGACTGCGATTGCAGAAAACTCATTTTTATAGGTTAGCGTTTCCTTAATCCATTCCCCTTCATTTATGGCCATAGTTTTAAAATACACACTTGAAAATATACACATTTTTGATGGAATGAATTGTCTGTTTGTATGGCTGATTGCTTGTGTGTATTTTTGACATATACGCTTATCTTCAGTGTGCAACTTTTTAATTGAACTGTGAAGCACTTTGTAACTCTGTCTTTTAAAAAGTGCTATATAGATATAAATTATTTTTAAACAATTATGTAGGACTGCTTTCTTCCATTTGAGCGTCTCTAAAATTAGAAATATCCTGTCTCAGAGTGACGCTGAAAAACTAGTTCATGCATTTATTACTTCTAGGCTGAACAACTGTAATTCGTTACTATTATGATGTCTCCCTTAACATCCTTCATTCCAAAATACTGCAGTGACAATTGAACTGAATACATGAGTGTCAGTTGTGATTTGGTACAAAAAGAATAGCAGCAAGAGTTAAAGGGAAGATTTACAAGATGGTAGTGAGACTTGCAATGATGTGTGGTTTGGAAACAGTGGCACTAAATTAGGGCTTGGAATGGCTGAATTGAATCTGCTAAGACCAGGATGGACAGGATTCCATGAACCATTGAGCAATGCATATTACTAGACAAATCTATTAAAATAGATTAAAAATCTTTTAAAAGGGGAAAAAGCATCAGAATTACACACATAGTGGAAACCACACAGAGGAAATTAGATTTTAACCAGACTGTAAAACATGTTTATTTCTGCTGTTAAGTTGTTGTAATTTGACATTTAAATACTGTTTAAATGAGACAAAATTAAATCTTCACATTTTAGATTTTTTGTAATGCCAATTTTGTTTGATGGTCATTTTTATAGGTTATAATTTCCTAATTCACTCAGTGACTGACAACATCTCAAAAAAATCATCTTTAATTCGGTTCAGTTCAGTTCAAAAGTATTTACATACAAATGAATTTAACTGAATTAAAGAGAAAACCACAAGAATGAGCTGTTCCATTGTAAGCAAGTATTTGGAAACAGTGGGGAGGAAAAACTCCCTTCAACTAGGAAGAAACCTCTGGGAGAACCAGGCTCAGGGAGGGTGGTCATCTGCCGCGTCCGGTTGTGTAGTATACCTGAGGACAAATTTATATATGGCTAATATCATGTCACGGTTCTGGGTCATTTCGACCCAACATTTTAAGTTTATGTTTTGGTTTGACTTTGTATTATGGGTTATTCTTAATCTCAGGTTGTGTCTTGTTGATGGTTATTATTCTTTGTCGATGTTTTAGTTAAGGGTTTTGTTCTTGTACCCTCGTGTTTAGTATACCTTTAGTCCTGTGTAAAGCCTGTGTCTTTGTGAACTGTTTCCTGTTTTACTTTGAAAGTCTGTGTCCTATTGAGTTTTGCTTCCTCCTGGTCTTGTCATGCCTGATTACTCCCAGCTGTGTTCTCCTCCTGTGCCTCGTTCCCCTCGTTATCCCTCTGTGTATTTAAGCCCCGTGTTTCTCTTTGTCAGTGTGGTGTTGTCTGTGTTTCTTCCCTCAAGTCATGTCAGGTTTCAAGACTCTGTGCAGGTCATGTTGTTCTAGCATACATTTCATAGTTCTTTCATGTCCCAGCACTAAGTCTTGGTTATAGTCGTCTCAGTCATCTTTGTCGTAGTTTTCGCTGTTCTTAGTTTCTCCAGTTTAGGTTTTAGTTTAGGTACCCACTGTCCCTGCTGTTTTGTCATTCCTTTGTATCAGCCACAATAAAGGCTCGCCTTCTGTATAAGTTCAGTTCTGCCTCCTCACCTGTGTCTGCTCCTGGGTCCACCTCACTCTCTCCACTTGGTCTGCCCCGCAGACCGTGCCATATCAAAGCATATATGCCTTAAAATGAATGTTCAGTCAATGGAAGTAACTGTCTGGTTAATACAGTTATGTGCTATTGATAATTAGTTGATTTTATACGATTAAGTAAATAGTCTAAACAGCCAGCTGCGGTTCTTTGTCTTCTTCTTTTTGGGCTTTGCCTTTAACATGTTCTCATCTTGGGCCTCAGGACTTTCTTGTTTGGTAACTCTATCTCACTTTGGGTCTCAGGAACTTCCAGTCTGGTAATGCTGGCCTCTTGGTGTTTTTTGCAGATTCTCCTGCAGTGTCTCCTTTTGGGCCTGAGAATTATCTGGTTTTGTAATGTTGGCCTATTTTTCTTGTTTTTTGCTTGTGTCTTGCAAATAGTGCAAAGTCTGCTGCAGTATGATCTTCTCTGCTTCTGTTTCCTGGAGTTTTTGTGATGTTTGCATTTTCCAGTTTTTGCTTCTTTACAATTTCCAGGTAGGAAGTTTTGGTATTTTTCAGCTCTTGTTTGATGTTCTGTGCCTTCAAATCATTTTTTTTTTTCACAAAGGGCTTCATTGGTGCAGAATTTGGCTTTGAGCTCTGCGATCTCACAGCAGGCTCTCTCTTCTTGTTCTGCGTATCTTCTTCCAGATGTTTTTGAGTTTTGAGGATCTGCTTGTGAAGTTGGTCGATCTCCTTCTGCTTCTTCTTACATTGGATCTCCAACTCAGCTTCTCTAATTATTTTCAGTTCTTCAGAGTCTCTGTGTGGAGCCTCTGTAGTTTATGTTAAAGCCTCCACGTGCAGCTCTGCAACAGTGTTAGCTGTGTTGCTGTCAGGAGCTTCAGTCAGCTCAGGGGTGAAGTTCTCCTCTGTGTTGGACTGGTCTGTTCCTGTGAGCCTCCTCTAGCTGTTCTTGGAGTTCTTAAATGACTTTTCCTGCATTTTCTCTGTAGCACTTTCACTGTAGGCAAAGCGATTTATTTTGGGTCTTGTACTTGGCAGCTTTGTGGTTTGCAGCAACCATTTTTTAGAGATTTGTTTGCTGCATGTGCACCTCAGCACTGCAGCTGCTGCTGGAGATTCTGAGATCCAGGTTTAAAGCAGAGGCGACAGAACCTTCCCAGTGGTGGTTCCTAATCTTTTGAACAACTTACCCTTTCGCATAAGAGCTGCCCAGTCTTTCAATCATTTCAAAACACTTAAAAAAAAACAACAACTCTGTTCTCACTTGCCTTTAGCTTCGGTTGAGCAGAATACCTTGGCTTTCATATTTACATGTTTTATTGGAATTTTAGTCTGCATTATTATTTAGTGACATCTTATATAGTGTATATTTTTAATAACGTGTACAGGACTTTGGTCAGCAGAGGTTGTTCAGAATGTGCTATATAAACAAACTTTGACTTGACTTACCTTGTTGAAACTTTGTCATGAATAATTAAGAGAGCTGAAGGCCAAAGGGAGTTTCACGGGGAATCTTTTTAGTATTAAACTTGTCACAGTGACCTTTAAGCACAGAACAACCTGTGCTTTGCTTTCTTGCTCACCATATTGTCACATGGCTAACATTAATAAATCAGCATTCAGAATTGTTTCCGTCATCTGTAACGCAACTTCAGTTACACAAGTAACTTTTCAAAAATCACAGTATTTACAGATAAAAAAGTAGGTTTTACAATGACGAAAAGTTTCATTCAGAGCCTGCACTTGCTGTAAATATTTATTTATTTGAATAACCAGCACAAAAATGCTCCTAAATGAATCGTAATGCATCTTCACTTCCATAAAAAATTTACCTGAGGTTAAAGGTATAGACACACAGCTTTGCAAATATTTCCATCCAGGCTACTTCTGTCTGACTCCCATAAATCATCACTGCTGGACCCACTCTGATTGGCTCCCCTGAAATTCTTCAAATCAGGTCAGTTTCCAGTTTTCAACCTGAGAGGCTCGCTTTGAAAGGTCTGCCTCATTGGAATTAGTACTGCTTCTGTCAGGGTCCAGTACTGGCACTGTGAGGGCATTCTTAGCAGAGCCAAGATATTGGAAAATATATATATATATATATATATATATATATATATATAGAAACATCAGAACAAATAATAAAAACTGAGGGACTTAAACAGAGAAGCTAATTACATGGTTATGTAATTTTAGCATATTCTGAAGTGAGAGTTTAATCACTTCATGTCCTTCTCAACACCATCATGGACCACAGCAGCAGAGCACAGCACACAGGTGTCCTCTGTCCTTGTCTCAGCTCGTCACTTTATCTTCACAGACTGTTTTGTTCTTCCCATTTAATTTGTTATGAGACAGACAGTTTGCTCTCAGTACACCACACAGCTCTCTGCTCTGTTAGTTTCTCTTTCTCCAAGAGCCTTGTTTCAAATAGGTGTTTGCTCTGTGTGGCTTGGTCCAATTAGCCCAAGTGGCTCTAACAATGAAAACTGAATGTATCATTGATACAAACCAACAATACCTATCTTCAGAGAAACAAGACAGTAACAACCCATTATAACGTAACAATAAGTATCAACCCAAACTGCTGTCTGTCGTGCTTAAATTATTTTATATAAGTTAATTAAAAGCTTCATTTACTTAATTTTATTTATTACTTAAAAAAACACAGCAAGTTCTAGCCAAGTGTTATAATATAAACTTTTTTAATTACAGCTAATTGTGGTATATTTAAATGTGTTCTTATTGTTGCTAGGCTACCTGTAGACTATTTTGTCAGGAAGTTCACCTCCCTTATATAGTTATGAAAAAGAGTCTAATAAAACAGAAATTACCAGTAGCTATTGACTTTGAACCTCATTAAAATAATGAAAATAAAATAATAAACTTACTAAGAATAAGATGTTTGACTTATGTGAACTAAGGAGATTTTTACTAAAAGTTACAAAAAAATCTAAAAACCTTGATTAAGATCCAAACTCGAGTCTAGTTGCTATGTAACAAAGGGTTTTAACAAATTCACCATTGTTCATGTTAAATCTTGTATTGGGTAAAATATTATATACTTACTTTTAACAACAGGGGTACAGTAAAAATCCATTTCTGTCCCTACAGGTGCAGTCTAGATGAACTGCAAATAAATGTGAACCCCAAGGTATTGATATGTAACTTTCACTGGCCCAAAAGATATTTACTGTATATGTCCCCATGCAGTCTCTTCATCAATATAAATCATTCCTTAAATGCTTAATATTTGAGATAAAGATTACTTGAGAGGTCTTGCTGTTACCTCCATGTCTTTGGCAAACAGGTGCAACTTTTATAGATACTAATAAACTAAGAACATAAGACACCTTAAAAGAAAGTCTAAAATAATTGTGTTGGAGTTAATGTAAAGCTTGGGGTTCACCTTAAACCTCTCTGAAAGTCAGGGTAGTCAGAAAGAATTCTTATGAAGGATTCTTGTTCTAGACAAAGCACTAGAAAAAACTGATTAGGAAAAACAGGATTTACTGGGTGTAAAGCATCCAATAATTCCTCATTCCCAAACACAGACAGTTTGCACTGTACACAGTAAAAAGAATTGCCTTGAACGGCCTATAATGGGGGATACAGCGGAGAGGCATGTTGGGAAGAAGAATGTAGAGCGATAAATCAAGACAACTTCATGCAACTGTCCATTTTCAGGTATTTCTTTAATCTTAACTGGCTAAAAATTCAACAGTTGTTATGTGTGGCCCAACTTTAGTTGTTTTCTCTAAAATTTCAGTCCTAGTTGATTTGGGAATGCAGTTTAACATGGCAGCAAATGCTCATTTAAGAGCCATTCTGTAAGGAATCCAGCAGAAGAGCAGCTGGCGTTACTGTTTGCACCATAGCCAAGCTAACCCAAGCTGATTTAAAGAAAAAAGAAGTACATGATGTAAGTAGCAAAATAACTGGAACAGAGGCCTCATTTAATTTTGTACATACAGCGTGAGTAGTTTCCCCACACAACAGCAGATCACAGCACAGGAAGCCTTGCTGTGGAGCAGCTTTTTATCTTCGGCTGCACATTACTAACTACTTCCTACAATATTTTCAAATGATCCACAGGGAGAAAAAAAAAAGGCATGTATAATACTGGTCAACAATCACTGCACAGCATGAAACTTAGACAGATGACCGTGTTATCCATGACACCAGGCTGAAACCTCATGATTTTCTCTGTTTTTGGTGGACTTGTCAGTAATTTCATGGATGTAATAATTTTTTCACTAGGTCGGCTTCTGCTGCACTTTTCTGCTTGGTGAATTTATTGATACAAAAACTTTTTTCCAGCTTAGCAAACCGTAAAACCTTGATATTCAGGATTGCAGGTCTTGTATAGAGGGTTCTGCTTCATTTATGCCATTTATACCAATGGAAGATCTCTCAATTCTTTGCTCTCAACAAATTTGACAAAAGGTCTTAACAGGATATCATAGTGAGAAACACTGTATCCTTTGAGCCTTTATATTTAAATATAAAGCAAATTCAAAGGCTGGTGACTATGATTTCACGTATGTACAGACAAACATAGAAAGAAATGCCTGAAAAGCCTGAAGCTTTTTTTCAAATGATTGCACATAGCTGGAAAGAAGATGCACATAAAAACTGACAAACACAACATTGTGTCAAACGCAACCCAACAATGATCTAACAGTGCAATCCAGCTCAGTAAAAACGAAGACATATACATCCAAAGCAATAAGCTTGCCACATGGCAAACCGTAATGCTTGCTTTTGTTCCAATCTCCCTGGCTTGCAAAGGGAACACAAAATGTCAGGCCAAATATTCCTCAAACAAGAGAATAATTACAGCAGCGCCAGGAACAGCAGGGGGCCAGACTTGGTCCCCCATCCACTTTTCCCCAAAAAACCAAAACAAAATAACAACAGAGAGATCAGTGGCTCTCCTGATGAGATGATAGCGTTTAAGAAACACGGTACAACAGGAATATGCAAACAGCTGCTGCTCACTGAATCCTGACATGCTAGATTCTTAACCCTTAAGCAGAGATGTGTCAATTTATCACAGTGCCTAAAAAAAATTGCACACATCTAGTTTGATTTCAATGCCACTGTGGCAATGTACAGACAGAATTTTTTTTTTTTTCCAAAAGCTCACACACCTACTTTAACTGTAAGAGAGTCTGAAAAATGTACCCAGAGCTAAGAGTTCCCTTCATTTATCTATGACACCTTCGATGTGATGGAACTGAGTGAAATCTAGACTTTAAATCAAGATCTAATCCCACAGTCCACATGAAAATAAGTTTTAGTTAGGTCAGCCTTCACCACGCAGCCACAATCACTTCAGCCCCCATTGGCCATCTGATAAGGCAAATTGAGAGGATTTTGATCTCCTCTTCATCTTATCTGCTCATGCATTGCAATCATGGCATTCTGTTTGAAGTGTGTGGAGCAAGTCTAGAGCTAAGTAATTGTTGCCGCCAATAGCCTCACACTGCCCTGCAGAAGGCCTATAATCACTATAGCACTGACACAATGCATCCAAGCCATAGTAGGGCGGTTAGCGCTCAGGGATGGAGCTGCTATCACAAGCACCAAGGGCCACTCTGGCATGATGTTAATCAAAATTCTAATCAAGCAGGTCTTTTGGAGAGATGAGATTAAATGATCCAGATAAGTGAACGGGCTCTCTGGGACCTGTAGAGAGGAGATGAGGAGTAGTGTGGGTATGTTAGCTGTATTTCTGTTCAATTAGTGTATTAACATTAGCTAATATTAATATGTTAATTGAACTGCAATACAACTACCGGGCCCACACTACTACTCATCTTCTTTCTACAATTCCCACAGTACCCATTGTATTTCAGTTAAATTAGTGTATTAACATGAGCTAATGCAGCCACAGGGGGCCACAACTCAGCATGGATGGATGCCCTTCCTGACTCAGTGCTCCACATCTACCATTGGATAGATATGGTTGTGTCAGGAAGGGCATTCAGTATAAAATCTTAGCCAGATCAAGTGGATCATAAAGAACGAGATTTCTGTACTGGATTAGCCAGGGCCGGGGTTAACAATAGCTGCCTCCTACGCTCCTGTGCTGTGTCAGCTGTACTAGTGTTGGACAAAGAAGGGAAGGCATGTTAGGAGGCAGCGAGAGAGGTGGAGGTGAGAGTAGGGAATCTAAATGTAGGGACTATAACTGTAAAGGGAGCGAGCTGGCTGATGTGATGGTGCAGGCAACGACTTGAGCACTTGATGTGAATTTATAGTGTTGTGGTAACTTTAATGGTCTGGTCAAATCTTTATTTGGATTTTTTCAGGACAGGTGAAGGAAAAAGAAATGATTATATGCTGGGTAGGTATGTTGTTAAGGAGTTCCTGTGGACAACTGGTTTCCAGTAATTCACTTCCATTGGAATTGTTAGTCTCCCTGTCGATCCCAGTTTATCCGTTGCACTTGCACTACAATCAGCTTATTTCAGTTCATGTCTCCAAGGCTGTCTACAGCATTGATATGGACATTACTTTTATTTTTATTGCACAAAAGGATAAGAGTCCAATGATAAGTGCAAACTGCAGGACAGAAACAGCTGCATTATGTTACTACAACATCAACTCTTTGCCAGCACCTGCACAGCCAGCTTGCTAACATGAAGCTAGCCAAAAACCCAAAGTGATGTTAAAGCTGAATGAATGCCAACCTGCAGAAACCAAAAAGGGAAGGAAAATCCATCTCTACAACAGAATTCAAATTTGTAGTTCATGAACTGCCATGACCCCGTACTTATGAATACTATATACTGCTTTATAATTGTTTTAATTTACAATGTTTATCTACAAATTTTTAATTTTGTTACAAGTTTATTCACACTTTGATGAGGAAGGATGCTGCATGGATTGATTCTATCCCTCATAAAAATTTGTAAAAGCAAATAAATTTGGGATCTCATATCATGTGACCCTTATCTCTGCCTGGCATATACAATAATACCAGTCTTTGCATAAAATGTGATATAGATTTAATTTCTTCAAAGGTCAGATATTACATTACAGCTCACATTTCCTGAGTGCTGGAGGGAAAAAGCAAGCATCCAGAGCAAAATTGGGTGAATATTTTAATGTCCAAAGGACTCTGTCATATCAACGTTGTGAAACATTCTCCAACTCTATTTCAGTAGCATGTCACAAGGTGACAGATATAGAACATTCGCAGGACATGTTAACAGGTGTAGAAATCAACACCTTCCCGGGTTTTTTTTTTTGTTGTTGTTTTTTTACAGTGACATCATGTTACTGGGCTACTTGACAGGTGAGTATAGTTGGCAATATCACTGCATCTGTCTGATAGTGTGTCTCTGCTAGTTTATACTGTTTGCTATATTTGATATATTAATGCTATGGTGCACTGTGCACTTAAACCAACACACAATTTGCTGAATCATGCCGCAATCTGGTCCTAAAGTGTAATCTGCTATACAAAGTGACATCTCTATAATCTGGGTTCAGCTGATAGTTAAACATCACATGTATATATCTATTTTCACCATCATTATATTAACATCAGAGGTGGGTTTTTACTGTAGAATTTTCAGGTGTGTTGTACAGTATAGTATTTTTTTGTCTCGTTCCTTTTATTCTTTATAGTAAACAAACAGTTTTGTCACTTTTGGTTTAAGACATTTAGTTTTTAGTTATCATTTCTTGGCACTATATGCCTGCCCCCAACTCACAGGAAGCTTTGCAAAAGCTGAGGCGGGTATGTTGGAGGTGGCTATGCAGTGTTGGGGAGTAACTGAATACATATACCGCCGTTACGTATTTAAAATACAAAATATGAGTAACTGTATTCCATTACGGTTACCGTTTAAAAAGGTGGTATTCAGAGTACAGTTACTTTGTTGAAATAAATTGATTACACGGCAGTCTTTTCCTGTTTCATATGTTAGGCTATGCCCTCTCTATTTTTGGTAATTCCACACCGGTGGAAACCCAAATAAAACATGCATTAATAATAATGGATTGCATTTATATAACACTCTTCAAGACCCTCAAAGCGCTTTACAATTCCGCTATTCATTCACTCTCACATTCACAGACTGGTGGAGGTAAGCTACGGTTGTAGCCACAGCTGCCCTGGGGCAGACTGACAGAAGCGTGGCTGCCATATCGCGCCATCGGCCCCTCTGGCCATCACCAGTAGGCAGTAGGTGAAGTGTCTTGCCCAAGGACACAACAAGCGAGACAGACAGAGCAGGGGATCAAACCGGCAACCTTCCGGTCACAAGATGAGCTTTCCAACCCCCTGAACCACGGTTACCCAAAGATGATCTAATGCCTGTCTCAATCTCGTGGCCCATGTCACCTCTACTTGCAGCCTGCATAATGACGTGAAGAAATATTGTTTAAAAATTATTAATAAAAAAATTATTAAATATGAAGGCAATATGAGCAGAGTGTTACAGGCATTGCTCTATATCTGTTATGTGCAAAAAAAAGTAGAGTTGAAAAGTACAAGTTGTCACCGACCAAAAGCGGGAGATGGGAGCATGTAAATATAATAATAACCACTGCAGCCAAAAAGAATGCCTGACCAGCCCAGTTGTAAGTAAGCTATTAAGACTCAACTGTACACTGTGTTGGTGTTTTCCTCCGAAACAATAAGCTCCGTTGGAGCAGCCTTTCAACGCCTCTCTCTGTCTCTCGCTAGCAAAGCTGACCCAGACAACAAAGTAAAGCTAGTTTTCGGTTACAAGCTCGACACGAAACCCGACGTATTAGCCAGAGGTCCCTTTACTACGGTTCAGAGCTGCGGACCTGTTTTATATACACGCGGAATAGTTTTCTATACGAGATCGCTGCAAAAAGTGCAGCCTTACCTAATGTCCACCCTACTGTTACTCATTTATATTAAGATTTTAAAATCTGGTTAGTATTGGTATGGTGAATAACCTTCAGTAATAATAATAAATCACACAGCAATAGTACATTCATGCAGTTGTAAAGAGCATGATAATATATTAAGTAATCCAAAGTATTCAGAATACGTTACTCACATTGAGTAACGTAACGGAATACGTTATGTATTCTGTAATCTGTAATGGAATACATTTTAAACCTTTAAACCTTCCCAACACTGTGGCTGGAACACCGTCAGGAGTGCCAGCCACAGCCTTTCCCCAGTCAGGGAGGGATGTACACCATGCCGGTAAGCTGTCAAGCGGGTGTATGCCAGGCTATGCTGGACTTGGGCAGCACAGAGACCATGGTCCACCATACCCTGGTACAGCCCGGGGCATTGTTGGAGGCAGAGTGGGTGAAGGTCAGGTGTGTGCATGGGGGCATACACAAATATCCCATAGTGCCACTGCAAATAAAAACAAATTGGTGGGCAGAGCAGCTTGGACTGATTTGTGTGATCAGTCTTGCTATTTCAGTTACCTGCTGGAGGGGAAGGTTGCGTGATGAACAAGTCAGCTGAAAAGCTGCACAGAGCGATCTTGGAAAAAGTGCAAATAAAACATAAACCAGTGCTTTAACTGGGTTTAACAGTGTGTACGTGCGAGTCCTTTGTGTCACAATTTTTTTTTCTTCTACAGATTCTAAAAGTTATGTTTCAGGTTTATATGGTGGATTTGTTTGTAATAACACAGCCCTCCTTCAAATGATTCATGCACTCCACCTGTAACATTATCAAGAGATCTCACACATTTATCTGCACACATTCACCAGCTCACTTCTTAATTGCCATGCTGCATCCTTCTCTTATACTTTTTTGGTTTGTAGATTACTTGCTCCTTTATCAGGTCTGCTAATTTCTGACCCACTAATCGGTGTTTCCCTTGGCCTGGTCATTATAGGAAGGAAGTGGCACTGTTGTTAGTAGATCTCCTGAAAAAAGTCACACTAATTTGCCATGCCTATTAAATCTTGCATACTTCAAAATACCAAAAGGTAACAGAAATAGTAAAAATAAATGAAATATAAAATTGCATGAGTGAATATTGTAGTGAAATCTAAATAACAAAAAAATATATATGTAAAAGCAGGTTTTTCCAGGTGCATGTATAAACATCATGATCGCCTACAAGTAAGCCCCTTTCTCAGAAACATCTTCAGCATCTTTGTTTTTCCAGTTAACATGGCCATCAGCTGTTCGAAAATGATGTTGATATTCTTTTTTTTTTCTTTGAAACGCCACACCATCATGTGTTCAAATGCTATAAATCCACTCTAAATGATTTCGTGACAGGGTAGAGCTCTTATTTTGGAGTAATGATCATATATCTTCCTGTCATAGAGATTTACATATTATTTACTTTTGCTGGATGACTTTGTTGCCCATAAACCACACTGAACTTGGACGCAGTTTTATATACAGGCTGGAACGCCCACAGCTATAAATCGAGTGAAGTGAGGGAGCCTGAGGCTATGAGCAATTGTGAAATCATTAAGACATCATCTTGACTGAATATGCAGTGTGAATGTTTGCAGGCCAGAAATGCTGTCTTGTATGACACTAATCCATAACATATTGCACACCGCACCCCCATCAGCAGCACCATCCTCATTACAAGTCAACCAAACAAACCCTCCTCTCTCCAATATTTGCCCCTTTTCTTCATTTGTGTTTTGCTCTGCTTCCCTTTTCACTGCAGTATTGCTTTTTCATGACGATTAGGTGGCGGAGGAGGAAGTATTAACGGTCATCTTAGCGCTATAGATAAAACGATTTTAATTAAGATGTTTGTGTACTGTGTCGATTAAGAAGATCTAGTTAATTAAAGTCCAGGTTATTTTGAGCATCTAATTAAATCTAATTTCAACAGAGGGATGTATTTGAAGATCGATAACAAAAGGTCAATATCTTTATTTGCAAAGTTCATTGTTTACTTCAGTATAATGACATTTGGGGTTCAGATGCTCATCCGGCACAAACAAGATGAGAGTCCTCTACAAATACGCATCTCAAGCTTTCGTAAATTACATCCTCAACATGTATGTACAGCTAAATGAGATTTTTATTCTCACAGAAACATGATTTCCACAGCATGCGAGGGACCAGTCTAAAAGCGAGTGATAATTCTCTGATGAATAATGCATTTAAGAGTGTGTAACAGCATATTGTGAGAGTTGGCATGATGAACTAAAATAGACACCTCAGAAGACATACTTCCTCCCCTGAAATGATGATGCATCAGCCAGATTATGGAAGGTAAGATTATAATATATGAGGTGAGAAGTGTTTTATTATTTGCCAGCAGGAAATGTAGTACTCTCAGATTTAGTGCTGCACAAAATTATTCATGGCTGCATCACAAGATTTGTCTCTGGATCAAGGTCATTATCGAGTTCCTGAAATGAAAGCCTACACACAGACATTCATGACCTCGTATTGTCTTAATAAATCCTGCCAGCACTGTAGGATTCTGTGTGTTTTGCATAGTTCTTAGATTGTTATTAATGACTGTTTTAAAGAGCACATTATCACACTACTGTATCTGTGTGTGTGGTGGTGGTAGGGGTGCGGGGCTCACAACATTTCCTACAGTAAAGGTAGCCTCACCACTAGAAGCCAAATTTAAGCTCATTAAGTTTAATGGACACATTCAGAATGATATATTATGCACTGGATACAAGGGCATAGTTTTGGATTCAGAAGTGCTGGTAATGGCGGGGGCATTATTAGCATGATGATAGCTGTAATAAAAAATCAAGTCAGTAGCTGCGTCATCTTTGATGTTCGACTCTAGCAATGCTTTAGCAGAGTATTTACTGTTGGGATGCACCATTTCAACATTTTAATAAAAGGTACCCAACAAGTGTTGTACTCCACAAAACGAGAGAGTGAGTGAGACTTAGCGAGAAGCCAGTAGAGGAAGTATCGTCTTCATCAGAGCATTTCGGTCACTTCAGCTCACTTTTTGTGGTTAAATCAAAAACTTTGGGGCACATACAAAGAAAAGCTTTTAGCACCGCTGAGCCTTTGACTTCCTCCATGCTATAGTAGCTCTCTTGGCGACCAACGCCATGTGTCAGAAATGTGTCAAAGTGAACAGCAAACATCACAAAATTGAATGGAACAGATCAGAATGTAAGCTGTATTTTTACATTTTGAGAAATAAATTACTTCTTGCTTTTATTGTCATCTAATATTTCATATTTGAATTAAGAAATTTTTAAGGCAAATTTTTAGTGGGTTTATAAATGCTATCAAATCACAAACTAATAAAAAAGATATAACAAATAATATAATAAAACTAAATAATTATAATGAATGATTATAAAATAAATAAAAACATTGTGAAAAGTTAAAAATTAATTTTGAATAATGTGTAACATTAGCTGCCCTGCAATAAAGATGGCATAAACACACAGCCAGTGTGAAAGATTATTAAATGATAAATTTAAGAAACACATTTTAAATAAGTAGAACAATATCTTCTCATCTACATCTGGGTTCGATCATCAAACCTGCAGCTTCTCATCGACTGTCCACACTGCTTCACCTCCTCAGCTTGACTGCACTGCTTTGGATTTCACTCTTTATTTGCAAGACATACTGCGCCACAGTCTAGACTCTGCTCAGTTCAGCTACCGTTACCCTGCTGCTCGAAACAGTCAACAGTTCTCCACGTATTCAGTCATACACACACACAGCTCCGGCTCAAAATCCTATCCTCATCCCAGCAATAATTAATCATCTTTTATCTAACTACAGTCCCCCATACATTTATGACATACAGCTAGGTTTGGTTCATGTTAGAGCAGCCTTCACATCAAAATGTAAGTTAACAGTCATGTTGCTACGTAATCTGGCATGCCACTTAAGTGGTTTTACGTTGCTTTCCATTCTAAATGAGGGTGGCTGTAGCTCGAGGGTGGCTGTGGCTCAGGAGGTAGAGCAGGTCACCTACTGATTGGAAGGTTGGTGGTTCAATCCCTGGCTCCTGCAGTCTGTATGCTAAGTATCTAAGATACTTTCACTCCGAATGTCGTTAGAGTTGGTGCTTGCGAGAATGGGTGTGAATGTGGCATGTTGTACATTACATTACATTATTGTGCTATCTACTGTACAATATAAAGCGCCTTGAGGCGACTTTTGTTGTGATTTGGCGCTATATAAATAAAATTGAATTGAATTGAATTGAATTGAATTGTATACAGTGATAGAGTTACTGATCTTGGTAGCTTATAATAAGAAATGTCCCTGCAGCTAAACAGTTAGGGCTTACCTAAACTTCTGACATGATCTGAGAAATAATATGGCCTGTAATAAATTTGCATACTGTCCATTTAATACTCTGCTTTAATTGAAATATTTTTTTTTTAATTACTGTGGGCAAGTTTGCAGCCAGTCATTGCAGTCTTTCATTTTTTCTTTTGGAGTTTAAATATAGCCTAAATGGCACCATGCCAGGAGGGAAGCACCTAAAGCCAGAGATTTTTTGAAGTGCATTTACAGTGCATTAGTACACCAGAGTATCTCAACATAATTTACAAAAGGGGGCTTAAAGCAAGAACAGTTACTTCATATGCAAGCCATTTACAACAGTAAATATGTTTTGAAAGAAACAATAGTTGGCCAAACTTTTCCCCTTGAATTAACATAAGTAAGTGTTTTAATGAACAGAATGTTCTGGAGCTGCAAAAACACTAACATATTTTTTCCCGCCTACACAATCACAGAAACCACAGCAATAATGTAGTCATGTTTAGTTAACTCTAACACCTTTACCAGAGAACTTAGGTAGACTAATTCTAACAACAAACAGCATATTGGCTGTGCCCCCCTCAGGCTGTGTCTCTCGTTCTGTGCTTATTACAGCCACCATTAACAATGATTTTTTTTTAAAAACTAAACAAAAGTAGTTAGTAAAAATAATCCATGAACCAGTTACTTGTTATTTTTATTTTTTGTCTCAGAATCTCATCTTTTCATTAGGCAGATGGTGAGTTTTGCACAGGGGTGTGAAAAGGATAAGTGTGCTCCCAGCTGAAAATATAACGCTGTTGAGGTTTTACTTTTTTTTAAACTTTATTTTACACATTTGTGCATCGTGTTGGGGGTTGAGATGGGTGCTGGGAAGGACTTATAAGCATGGACAGTCAGGGTGAAGCTGCTGTGGAAAATTACTAACCTGTATAGCAACAGGGCGATAAAGAAGAGTTTATTTTTACAGGGAAAAGGCATCTGATTGGAGCAGAGATGTAACATGAAGCGGAAACTGGACCGAACACCAGTTAGGGAGTCTAAACTGTGGCTTCTCATTAAGTTTTTAACCAATCATATTCATGTCCTGTTTGTATGATATTTAAAAAGTTTTCTCATCTCCTCCCAGAAAAACAAAAGCGACAATAAAAGTCTAAATAAATCAAAAATATGTTTTAAATGTTAGATTCTTCAAAGAGAACAAGAAAACAACAACTTGGCTTTCAACATACTTGGCATTCTCTCAACCAGCTTCATGAAACCATCACCTGGATATTTTTCATCAGTCTTGAAAGAGTGCTCATGTACTCAAAGAATTTCTTGGCTTCTTTTTCCTTCACTCTGGAGACCAGCTCAACCATCTCCCAACTCCCACACCATTTCAGATGGATTTAAGCCGAATGACTGTGGAGGCCAGATTATCTGATGACGGGCTCTCTAAGCTCGTGCTGTGCTGGTTAAGTGTTGCTTTGAATTTTGCATGAACAAACAGTGTCATAAGGAAAGTCCTTCCCCTCGACCCTGGCCTGCCGAACACACACAAACACACACTAAACATACACCTTTTTAATGTTTTGGAAAGACATTGTGTTCTCAGCATATCCTAGGCATGGAATAAAAATGGATTAAATGGGGAAAAAGGAATCCTGATTTTTCTCAGTCTAGTGTCCATTCCTTGAGTTTAGTGTGTGTGTTTGTGTTGTGGGGGGTCATATTTTTCTTATTAGTTTCTTATTAGTCTCCATCAGGAGTGGTTTCTTTGTCCAGGTTCCTCCCTGGAGGCCTGCTTACCCTGTCTACCTCTAACAATTGGTGATATGCTTGTGCTGCTATTACTATTGTAGCCGAGTGGTAAATTAATAATAATGTTTTCCATTTCAGTTAACCAAATATCCATTTAAGGTGCAAAAAGGGGTCTTAAAATGTTGTTTCTTTGTTTCCATGTATGGTAAGACAACAATGTTACTGAGTAAATTAATGTCGTTGCTTGTGCTAGTTCTTTTGTTATCTGCATGTTGTGTGCACTTGAAGCTGTTAATTTTATTGGTTTGTGTAGTTGCATATTGTGGTTACCGGGGGGCGGGGGGGTGGTTAACAAGAAATGCATCTTGGGACTTCCTGTTTACTTTTTTGTGGTGGATGTGGAACGGGAATGTTGTGAAGGAGTTAAATTGTTGGTAAGGAATTGTTAAATATGCACATAACTCGTTGAAACATATTGGTATAATTGTAGTGCAGTGGTAAAACGTCAGTATTTTAACAAGATGATGTATTTCTGAAATGTATGATGCAAAGGACCTGTATGTGCAGCGTGGAGTGGCCATTTTCTGCATGCAAGGGATACGTTGCGAGATCGTCTGTGTGCTCCAGTATTCCAAGTGAGCTGAGATTGCTGTGGAATGTAAGTGTTTATAAAAAATGTATGTAACACTTCCACATTTTTTTAAAGGAGCCTTGTGTGATTTAGGTCTTTGTAATTTGTTCTGCACAGACAGAGGCCACTGCCGAATTTTTGTGTTTTATATTTTATTTCATTTCCTTTATTCCTGTATTGTACGGGCGCATCTATGTTTAATCGTTTATTCTGTTACTTTGTCACGTTACCTCTCATGCTGTTGATGTTCAGTACAAGTCCATATGGCCGCTGTTTGACAAAAGTAAAGGTCAAAGGACATTTTTGTTTATTCAGTCGTCATTGACAATAAAAACTGCACATTAAGAACCCCAGTAATTGGCTTGTCCGAATTCAGGGGAAGGATGCTCATAAGGACACTACCTACCTACGTCACAAGGTAGTGTCCTTAGACGGACGGGTAGTCAGGAAGTGAGCGGCTTGGACAGCCCCCTTTTTTTCTCCATAGAAACTTTATTGAACAAACAATCAGTATCCAACATAACAGATGGGCTGTGGACAGCCTCCTAGCCTCAACTCCGCCCTTACTTGCGTGTTTTTCCGGACGCTAGCGCCACAGCGCGAAAACTTTAAAATGGACCCAGAAATGTTGCTCCGTTGTTTGGACAATTTTATTTCTCGAGGAGCTAGAAAAACCTTGTCGTCGTCGCCCGCACGTTTTGTACCTTAGGCTCATCAGAGACAATCATATCCAGGTAAAATAATTTCCTTTAATCTACACGCATTTAGGAGTTACTTCGCTAATTACACGGATGCCAAAAAAGTGTTCGCCTGCCAAAACTGATTTCCAAAGTTTCCGAGTGTAATATGTGTAATATCTTTATGTATATTGGTAAATAGACTTCGGTGAACATGGTTTACTAAGGGGTTTTATATATACAATAATTACCTGTTGTTCAAGTATCTTTATAACTCTGGTTATAATGTAGGTACAATTGATATATTTGTTGCGCTGTCTGCTGTCCTCTTGGCCAGATTACTCTTAAAAAATAATTTTTTTTTTAACTGGATGACTAAAGGATATATAAAAGTCACTGCCAAAAACTGATTGCAGCTTCTACCTTGTTACAGGAATGTTGCTGGTGGCTCAAAGTGACTTGATGTCATTAATGAGGGACACATTTGACATGTTTCACGTATTATAGACCAACAAGTTATTCATAGCAGGTTAAATACGAGCAATCAGTTTAGGGCAAAAACCGGAAATCAGTTTTTGGCAGACGATCATTTTTTGCCACAACATCGGTCATTCTCACACATGTACTGTATCATATAAAATATATAAACTAAATATCTTTGAAACGTATAGAATCTAATCTTTTGTTTGTTTGTTTTTTTACATAGCACTTTATCAAACTGTTGTCTGCTACAGAGTTACAAGTATTATACTAATAATATAGCATCCACCTTGCATATTTCTGTAAACATCTTAGTGGTGTGGCAGCCACGAGTGAGCCAGCCCTGCAAACCCTGTGGATGGAGGATGCAGTGGACAGTGGGAGGAAGCATCCTAAAGCTCTTTGCAGACCACCCTGTGTGATTCTCCACTCGCCCACCAGAAAAGACAAACTGCAGGTCTCAGTTGCAGCACCCCATCCACGTCTGATCTTGCTCGGGCAGATTCAGCAACACTGCCAGAGACTTCCTGTAATCTATTACAGTTGTTAAAGAAACGGTCCAGGAACAGGTCACTCAGGTTAACCCTGTGTGAACAACTGTAAATATCTTTACATACTGTGTATTTGAAATATTCTTGTTTAATTGTTATTGTTATTTACTTTATTGCTATCAAATAAATATCCAAGTAATATTGTTCAAAGTTAGCGTTATGTTCATACGTGTTACAAATGCCTGTATATCAAATTGAGTTCAGTGACAATTACTGTTTGTTTGAATCAATTTATTAATAACATAAAACCTTTAAACTAATGCAACACATATAACAATGTAACAAATATATTCAAATAAATAAATTTCTCAATACATAACTCATTTGGGAACTAATCTTTCAAGAAGTGAAAACAGTCTGTCCGTCCTCTCCCTGCTCTCCTCTCCTCAGCCTCTCTTTGCTGCCTTATGTCCTCTCTGATGAGGTCTAGCAGCTCATCATCCCGTCTCTCTTTTCCTCTTTCTCCCTGTCGTAGGTGGCTGAGCTGCTTCGTCATCGCTGTCGTTTTGGTGACCCACTGCTGCGCTTGGCCCTGGAGTGTCCTCAGGGATAGAGGAAATTAGGACAGGAGGCTTAATGGAAGGCATCTGTCCTATCACCTCATCCATGAGGGCAAACCAGGGCCAAGTAGCAGCAGTGGGCTTCCCACTGACCCCCTCTCCTGAGCCTGGATACTTGCAATCCTAAAGGCAGAGGAAATCAAAAATGACAGCAGGCAAATAAAAACACCACAACAACTCTTAGTAATTGCACATTTATTAACTTGTGTTCTTGAGAATTATCTTCTTGATAACACACATACATACTTTGTATTCTTTAAAGTTATCTCATGTCTTCTGGCCTGCAAGGGGGTGACTTTCCCCTGCAGGCCCATCCTCTCCAGAATTGTCCTGATCACACACAACAAATAAGAGAAGAAAGGAAACCATGGCAACTATGTTAATCCCTAAATCCACAGGTTTTCACAGCAGAACACCAGAGGAACACCGTCTGGACATCACAGGTTCTGTACAGCAGCGGTCCGTGAGTCGTTTGGTACCGGGCCACGAGAGTTAAGGCTCCGGTCTGAAATTTATGGTTTTCAGGGTTTTATCATTAACTCGGTTTCCTGAGTCTTTCCCTTGTTGTAGTTGTGTCTTATTTTGAAAGAAATATTTACACGTTACCATAGCGACCAGAGAGCATTAAGTGGCAGAGAGGAGGATGTTACTGTCAATATTGGCGCATTTTCAGGAGGACGCTTCTAATAAAGTTACACAGTTACACAGTACATTCACGTTTATTATTATATTTACAAAATACCACAGTTTTTGTCTTGGTCGGATCATTTTATGTGGTTGTATTTATCCGCGATACCTTAAAGGCTCCGTGTCTGACATAAACCGGTCTGTGGCGCAAAAAAGGTCGGGGACCGCTGCTGTACAGCATGAGGGTTAATAGGACCGCACTCATATGAATACGATGTGTAAATTGATTTATTCTTGTACATCCACGCCGTAGCGGCCCAATTCTTCACCCCAGTGAAGAGGTGATCGTTTTCTCCTCGTTTTAATAAATTAAGCCGTTTGGTCTTTGTTCCCCACAACATATCACCAATTCGAAAAAATCAAAATTAGCTGTATGTAAGCGGCAATACATGAAAAATCGCGGGACCCCCGATACAAGCTGGTTTACGGTTATTTTAAAGAAAAGACACATGTCTATGCAGATGCCCAAAGCTTAACAAAACCACCGCTATAACAATTTAACTTTTTTACAACCAGATTTTCATATACTTACATATGAAAGTGTTTTCCTCTCCTGCTTCGACCACCATCGTTATCAGAAACAAATCTCCTCTATGACCCGCAATGAATCCTGGGATATAGTAGGACATGAAGGATACATCGGACCATCCTTAGAATTCAGGGCAAAGTAGGACACATTTGTCGCCACATTTTGAGTGCTCTTTGAATTCGGACAGGCTTCGCCGTGACGTCATTGCCTCCAAATATGGCATTGGCGCATCCTTCCCCTGAATTCGGACACGACTAAGCCTCAAATTCGCGGAAAAGTAGGACACATTTGTCGCCACATTTTGAGTGCTCTTTGAATTCGGACAGTCCTCGTCGCGTCGCTGTGACGTCATTGCCTCCAAATATGGCATTTTAAGCATCCTTCCCCTGAATTCGGACACAGCCATTGTGTCCTCTGTGGCTAACAATTTCCCAGGCTACACTATGATTGTGCTGCTTGTGCTGCTATTACTATGGGAAGCATTGATGTGGGCTGTAGTGTGTTAACTGTTGATTTCTGAGGATCTAGGTGAGATCGCGTTTCCTCTCTAAATATTTTTAAAAATACCCTTAAATGTCAGTTGTTAATAAATTTTTAGTCACTAATAAATATGAAAAAATTCATGTGTTATGCTAATTTCACTTAAGCAACTTCTGGAAAAAATTGCATACGTTTTAATTGCTACTAGGTAACCTTTTGCCATATTTGTGACTGACTGTAATAATTCATTTGACTGTAGCATTACAACAGATGAGCTTGAGTGAGTGACCTTACATGATGGCTCAACTGATATCCTTAAAGTAACCAGTTGTCAAATCTCAGACAGGGCTTTCTTTCAAGCAGCTATAGATTGCATACATTCGCTACATATCTGCAAGCCGCAATTCTGCAACTCTTCTGTTCTGTCCTTGCTATTTCTAGGTAGCTTGTAACAGCAGTCTGGCGAGGAAGGAGCGGCTAGCAGGTCCAGCGGGCATGTGGTGTGGAGGTTAGCCGGATAACTCGAAGCCAGTCAGTTAAATCAAACAGACCTTTATTCGTTGTCAGCAATATAAGACCATACAAGCCAGGTCTCCATGGCTCTACTCGGTCCATACATACATGTGGGAGGATCGGTAGTTGCCGGCACCAGCCCGTTACAACGGTAAGGTTTCTCCTGAGAACAGAACACGAGCAGCATGTAATGGCTGCTGCTATACTCACACACCCACTAGGGGACTCCCCCAACTACTACAATAGTAGGGCAACCCCCCCTAGTGGTGCTATAACACAATAAGGGTTGTTACAAGCTGATGCTCTTGGCTCAAACTGTGACGGGCTGATCTCGTAGTCTAAAGTTTCCATCCTCTCACAGTACTTGAAAACAGCAGTACTTGAAACAGCAGTACAGTGAATGTTACTTCTGACACACCAACCAATCAAAATCAAGACGGGACCCGACTTACACTATCCACTCTGTCAACAATGGATGAGGAAAGACTAATTCTGGTTTACAATGATAAAACCAGGTGAAATCACGCTGAAAATCATATCTGTTGACACAGGCCCTTAATAGTTCACAAACATGATATTAGCTCTGATTGTCTGCTGGCTGCTTTATGCACAAACAAGGACACACTCCTTATTTCTGATTTAATTTTTCTTCTTTTAAGAATAAATATAAGTAATTAAAGAAAGAGAAAGAAAACTATTAACCACACATTAAAAAACACTGTTATTTAAAATCTAATTTGAGCTGAGCTTTAAAGATTGGTGAAAAATAACCAAGTATTTTAATGCCAGCAATGAAGGAAAAAGCATTTGAAGCATCTGCTACAGGAAGCAAAATTATAACCACCAAGTTGCATTTTGCTTTTAGCCCCTATGTCCTTATTTTCTTTTAAACAACCTAGATGTATGAAGAGAGCTACTGACATTTTTCAAGACATCTGTATCTTTGAAGTCTAATTAACTTCTTTTCTTCTTCACAATAACACTCACTCAGTTATGGATGTCTTAAACTGCAGTGTGATTAGCTCTTTATCCACAATGAATGCAGACTAAAAACACTGAAATAATATATTGTTCTTTTCATCTTCATCATCATCAATACAATATTCACAGTGCACATTAGGCAAAGTGAATATAAATGCTAATCATGTCAACAAAAGCTTAGTCAGAAGTTAGCAAACCTGTCCTCTGTAATACAAAGGAAGTTCAACATATCCAGAATATATTTCCCTAATCTGGCTTCCCTTACCCCAACATATAGTCATATGAAGGTAGTTATCAATTTCACAAGTCAACATAGTCAATCTATCAGTGTTTCCACATGTAACTAATCACAAAAATGCACAGTTCTTCTGGCAGTAAAAAAGCTGTTTTATTATAATATTAGAAAAAATATTATAAAAGTGTATTGTTTTGCAATCATATAAAAAACAACAATGACTGTCCAAAAAAAGGCCTCATTGCTTTACAAATAGTTAGCGCTTTGAAATCTGAATCATCACAGGCAATGAATATAACCCTACAGTAGCACCAGAGGGTTGGGAACAATAAAACCTGCTTCAAACTTTCCCGCAGCCAGAAGGAAAATGTGAGCAAAAACATGTGAGGATTAAAATTGCACCTATCAATCTATCTCTATTAATGCTTGGAGGTAAAGATAAATGTTCAGACATTTGATCAGTGACTAGTAAACTCTGGCTTTTATACATATTGATTGCTTCTCTAGGACCTGCTCTGGTGCAAGTTATATCTGCAGCACGAGTTACCATGGCAATACACCCCAGTAAGAAATGGACCACCTTCGTAAGACTGAAAATCCAAGGTTAAACCTTATGTTACTGTGCCAAGCTCCAGATCCATCTTATAGTACAGGCTTCTGAAGGACAGCCATTGAAATCAGTTTGGGCTACTGCTTCTTATGTCTTGTGTTGTACAGGAATGGATCCAAAACAAGAATTAAACAAACATAACATTAATCTTTATTAGGGTGAGAGCCAAGTCCAAAAGGGAATAAACAGAAATCCAAGTCTTCACAAGGAGACAGACAAAGAGCACATGGGAGTAGATACACGCCTATGCCAAGGAGAGTGAGGAAAGGACAGGAATATTTAATCAGGGAAGTGGAAACGGCAACAGGAAGTAAATCCTAAAAATACTAGCACTTAAACAAAAATCAGAATGTCACATTAAGCAAAAAACTAAGAACACGGCACCACAATGAATTCAGAATTTCAAAGAACTCAAAACCCTGTGACAGGCACAGTATAGTGATGTCTCAGACTTATGAAAACCACTTACACAAGTCCAACATGGAAGACATGTCAAGACTTGCAGCTAATGAAAGTTGATTTACATAAATCTTGAAATGTTTACAAAGTAATTCATGGAATTTAGATTTATTCTTCAGTCCACAAAAGGACATTTATAGATAAACTGTCTCCATTTATAGACAGTTTATCTATAAGTGGAGACTATTTAGTTGTTGCTCTCTCAAGCCCATCTAATAAGACTCTGAAAGCACAACACAGAATGCTCAATGAGGTGTGAAAGAAGCCCAGGGTAACAGCTAAGGAAATCTGTGCTCATCAGGCTGCAATACACAAATCATGCATGCAGCATGGAGTCCATTTCAGGACACCACATGGCTGCTCTGGGCCTGTGGGAGAAAGTGTTTTATGCACACATGAAACTAATGTTGAATTGTTTGAGAAAGAACTTGTGGTGCTACATATGGTGTAAAAAGGGTGCACAGGGGGAAATGTGTCAGGGTGACTGTCCAGCTGAAGCTCATTAGGAGCTGGGATAATGTGGTGGGATAATGACCAACACTGGAAACATTTCAACTTTGTTAGTCTGTGTCGAAGATCACATCACGCTTTAACACCAATTAATAAAGAAACCCAAGTCATTCCAGGTGGTTTGCATAATTCACCTTGCCACTGTATCGTCAGCAGGTGAAATATTCAAAAGATTTTTTTAAGACATTAAATATCACATCTGATGTTTTTTTGTTGCTGGGGTGAAACTTTGTACAACTAATAAAACTTCTTCTCCAACTCCTTTGGAAAACCTTCATCCTGTGTTCAATATTACTAGAAAAGTGCTAAATAAATGCCAGTCCTTCGATTACACTCAGTGAATTGTTTTATGACTCTTCTTTCACCATCTAAAGTCATTGAACTCATCTTGTTCACCACATTGGTCCCTTTTGAAGCATTTTCAATGGTAAATGGTCTGTATTTATATAGCGCTTTTCTAGTCCCTAAGGACCCCAAAGCGCTTTACATATCCAGTCATTCACCCATTCACACACTGGTGATGGCAAGCTACGCTGTAGCCACAGCCACAGCCACCCTGGGGCGCACTGACAGAGGCAAGACTGCCAGACACTGGCGCCACCGGGCCTTCTGACCACCACCAGTAGGCAACGGGTGAAGTGTCTTGCCCAAGGACACAACGACCGAGACTGTCCAAGCCGGGGCTCGAACCTGCAACCTTCTGATTACAAGGCGAACTCCCAACTCTTGAGCCACGATCGCCCCTTAATGGCAAATAATCTTGCCCCGTCATATGGTATATGCTTTATTTTCAAAAATAAAGCCAGTCTAGTGTTTTACTACTCTATTACTTTGCGCTACTTACCCACATGTACAAGCTAATGGAAGTAGATTGCTGATAACTTTGAACTCTGCCCTGAAATCCCAATATGTTCATTTCCATCCCCCCAAAAAAACATGGCAGCAGTTGCTTCACTTCAAAATGAGGACGACTGACGACACCGATCTTTCATCTACAGTCTATGCACAGGACTGATAAAACATGTAGAAACAGAAAGCCAGTCAATACTAGAGCCAGATATTTCAGGAAAAATAAATGACAACTGGTCGCGTGCAAATTCAACCAGGTAAAGTATATCACAGGTCTACAACAACTATGGAATTTGAAAGCAAAGTGGTGTTGGTGTTGTTCAAACAACAACTGAACTGAATTATTCCTACTGTTTATATTTTGCCTTACACCCTCAGTGAATCTCCCTCAATACCACTTTTGTTTTTATTTCCAAATGTCTGTACCTTAGTCTGTGCCCATAATGATATTGCAGTGTTTTCTGAGACATTAAGTAAAGTGAGGCCTAAGCCTAAAGAGTGTGGCACCCTGCACGAACCAAATTAATTGGTTTTATGCTGCCATTCCACTTTGGAGAGATTAACACCCTAATAAAAAGGTAAGCAGCAAGCAAAACCGCAAAACATCAGGCTGCCATGAATAAACCAGAAAGGGAGAGAGAGTGAAAAGCAGGGTGGAATTCAGCTGCTGTACCACACATCCATAAAACATGCCCCTGTTGAGACACTGGCACAGGCTTTATCAAATCTTCATTTTCTGTCCTCCATTTAATAGAGCTCTAACGCACTAATTTGAGCCAAATGGGTAGAATAGAAGCACAAGTATTGAAGCAAATGGCCTTTCCCAGAGGAGCAGTCAGGGCCTTCCTACTTAAAGTCAAGGTTCTCCTATTTAATATTTACCACCATGTCCTGTTCACAGCAGTGATGTATGCAGCGCACATCAGAAAGCTCCGTTTTTGCTGTTTGCTGTCCATTTTCGGCTAATAGCAACATGCATTTTCATTTCATCCAAAAATGGATGAAAGAAAACAAGGTTCTTCCAGCAGATCAAGGGTAAGATGAAGTCATGGAAGGGAGGGAACTGTGGGGGCTGTCGATGTCTAGAGCACAGTAACTCAATAGCATGTTTGGTTACAGTCTAACCTTAGCATATGAAGCGGCAGGCGAAAAAAAGATCTGTGTAGCACATGACAGCTTCCATCAATCGGAGCCCTGAGAGGGGAGACACTAGCAGAATCAAACAGGCCTCGTGTCTGTCTCCTCTCCCTCGACCTTTCCACTGCAGCACATTTAAACAATTTATAAAACCAGGCTTGAGATTTGTTTTGGAGACATGCATCTCCAGTGAGTTCTGAACATATTTTAGCTTTAGAGGTTAATGAGCGATGAAGATTTAGTACATAAGTGGTTCATTTAGTTCCTACAGTGATGATGCTGATGTGGAAATATTTATGAGATCTATGTTATTGTCAGGGGCTTAAATCTGCAACTTCCAGGCAATTGATCACAAGTGTTGCGCCTTTTAAAGATTGTTTTAATCTTACATCATTAAAGTGAGGAAATTTAAACTTTAACTCATATCACGTTATTTCAATATAAAGACATTTTGAATATAAACTCAGAGTCTTGCTACGTCACATTTTGTTGGAGGCTTTAGCTAATTTTAGAAAGATTTAAACTATCTTTAAACACAGGAATTTGCAATAAGTTGTATCACTGGGTGCTTTTGTTTAGGAAAATTATTTTTTAAAAATTTTTTATTTTGGTGCCATTAGGGGTCACCACAGCAGATCATCTGCCTCCATCTTACCTGGTGTGACACAGCATCACACCAACCCTCTGAATCTTCTCTGGGGTCTTCCTCTTTTCTTTCTGCCTGGCAGCTCGATCTTTGACATTCTTTGTCCAGTATATCCACAATTTCTTCACTGCACATGTCCAAACTATCTCAGCCAGGCCTCTTTAACACCAACCCGCTGAACCTGAGCTGTCCCTCAGATGTACTTCTTAATAATCCTGTCCCTCCTGGTCACTCCAAAGAAATCTTAACATCTTCAACTCTAACACTTCCAGTTCAGGCTCTTGTCTTTTTGTCAGTGCCATCATCTCTAAACCATACATCATAGCAGATCTCACTCAGCTACGTTATAAAGCTTCCATCTCACTCTTGCAGCTATCTTTCTGTCACATCCTTCGGTCACTCCACCATGCTTGCACTCTATTCTTCAACTCTCTTGTGTACTGTACATGGCTTTGGGTGGTTGACTCTAGATATTTAACCCTACCTTCACTACTCCTTGCAGTTTCAACATTTCACCTGCCTCACTTCTATTCACACACGTATTCTGTCTTTTTTCCCTGATGTCCATTCCTTTTCTCTCCAGAGCATACCTCCACTTTCCCAGGCTCATTTCTATCAGCTTCCTACTCTCTGTACAGCTCGCAAGGTCATCTGTGAACATCCACAGAGAAAACACAACAGAAACCTCATCTGCCAATCTGTCCGTCAACACTGCAAACAAGTATGGGCTCAGAGCCAAAGTAATCTCACCCTCACCCTTCAGTTCAAGCACTTGGCAACAGTGGGAAGGAACAACTCCCTTTTAACAAGGAGAAACCTACTGCCAAAGCAGACTCAGGGACAAGAAAGGCAAGAAAGAAAGGACAAATGGCAGCACCAGTGTTCCTCTCTTGCACCCTATTAAGTTGTCCCTTTAAAAAAAGCGTGTTAAAGACTGATTTAACATATTTGAGCAGAGATTCATGAATCTGCAAAGAACTGTAGAATTGTAAATATGAATATTTTATCATTTACAATACAAATAATATCCATATTATTTTATTATTTTTTAAATCTGCAATGCTCCGACGTTTTTTGAAATTGGGTGTTACTAACAATATGGGTTAGGCTCAGACAAAAATATTTCGATTACATTAAATTAAACATTACATTTAAAACACTTATGGGCCACATTTTGACATCTACTACAACTACAGAACTTGTCATGATGTAAAAGACAATGCCTACAAAGTATGGATTTATTAATATCACTGCATTTTTGTGGTGAGGACATAGTAATCACGACACTGGTTAAACAAATCAGGTTTCTTTTTTTTTAAATTCTGTACAGAAATAAAAGTGTGGTGTAAGATGTTAATTAGATGCTATTCAGCTTCCATTCTTTATGCTTTTAGGTTTCAGCTTCATACTTAAAGCACCTTGAGTCAAATTCACACCATGTGAATACCTTTAAGGGGAAGTGGCATTGACGCAGGTGACTACTTTTTCACCTGCAACTCAAAATAATTACCAACTCAATTACTTATTGTTTTTCTGTGAACTCTCAGCTCTCACCGTGTCAGCATCCTTGCAGTTCAGCTTTGTTCTGATGTGACCGGTGTGAAATTTTACTGTTACTTGGCTGTGGATGAAGTAATTTTTTTTTTTTTTTTTGTTAATCCGATAAACTGAGGAAATCTGAAACTACTATGGGTTTTTTAATACCTGTTTTTGTTCGGATTTTTGGGCAAATTGAAGCTATTAAAAGTAGACAAATGCTAATGTATTAGCTAGCTTTACCTGTCTGCAAAGTTGGCATACAGACAGAAAAAATTAAACCAGATGAGTGTCAGATTGTCAGCTTCTTTTTCTATGATTTGTAAAAGGATTATTGAGGATTATTGATATTGATAATAGATGACAGGGATAATTCTACCCTTAAGAGGTATTAGTTGCGGTGAATAAGCCTAGCCCCATTCTGCACTGCAGTTCAGCCTGTGGTAAACTGCAGCCACAAGGATGTTATTCCTCACTATCTTCATATTTACGTGTCCAGTGAACCAATGCCGTCCCTTTAATACGATGCATGTCATCTAATATGACCAATGTTTATGAGAAGGTGGGCTGCCAGAACTCTAAGTTACAGGCAGGGGTGAGTGTCTTTCACGAAACACTTACAAATAATAAACACAGCAAGTGGAGCTCGATTATATGTCACTCCATTTAGACTGGTTCATTTTTGTCATTTTTGTTTGACAACAAAACAGAAACATGTGAGACTGATAAACATACCAGTAGGTCCATGAGTATAAGACATTATAGCTACATTTGGATTTCTTCAGAGTATTTTAAGCTTATTTTAAGAAAATACACTTCCAAATTCACAAGGCAAATGCTGTTTCTGTGGATAGGCCACCTAGCTTAATGGAAGTGACAGCCCATTGTTTTTTGGAATAAACGGAAGAAAACTGGGTTCAGTTAGGATGGCTGAACAAGCACAAATTCAGTTTTCATCTCAAGAAAAGTCAGACAACAAAGACCGGAGTAATAGCATGGAGGATGCCAGCATTCTAAACAGGAAATAAATCTTCCAAACCAGGTGAGAGACCTGGTATCAACTACCTCTTCTATTATTATTTGTGGTTAAAGGTTAGAAAAATGCCTGTTCACTCTGCAACACATGAATACTCCTCCTCTATTTCCATAACTTCTACATGAGTCATCAGCTTGTGAGGATGCTGACTGTTATAAATTTAAAAAGGACACATAATATTACTTGGTGTATATTCTTGTTTTTGGGCTCAAATGGCATATCTTTGCATGATTTAGTCTTCAAAAGTTATATTCTCTCACACTTTCATTTATGTATCTCATCAGTTCATCGTCAGAATAAAACAGGCTATTTTTCATCCCGTCTGTTTTGATTACCCAGCTTTCAAAATGTCATCTTCCTTAATACATGTTAATACATTTGATTCCAAATATGCAGGTGGACATCACCAAGAAACCACTTACCAAGCATACCGGCATGATGCATCCAAACCGCTTGCAGTCCCAGTGTGATCTATATGATGCAGATCATATCTGAAATCATAACAGGGAGTACATCTCAGTCAGTCACAATTAAGACTCTCTTGTTTTTTAAAGAAGAGATTTTTTTTGGTCTTTGTGTTGATTCATGGTTTCGTTTGGAAATCTTTACTTGTTGCTTCCTTCATATTCTTTTCGTCTGCCTTGACTGAATAAGTATTCTCTGTGGAAAAATAGCCTACAATTGTCCCCGATCAATTTTCTAGTCTGTGCTAAATTAGCAACAATTCCAGCAGTGGGGGAAAAAAAAGAATTAGAAGCATTAGGACCAAGCTTAAAGATATTTATATGTTTTCTGAACCACCATGTAATTTCCTGTGACATATTGACGTCGAGTCTCCATGTTGTTCCTGTATCATCTTTGTGTCTCAGGTTGACTTTTATCTGGTTATTTTTGACCTAGCTCAGTGTTGTCTCGTTTTTCTCTTTTTTAGTGGTAATTAAAGTGTCTTTCTTTGTGATTAAATCCCAGTGTGGTTTGTTTTTTGTCTGCATTTAGATCATCCTAATGAGCATTATCCTAGTGTGACAAAACTGGCTAGAATGTATAAAGTGGCTGGTGGCCACCTTACTAAAACAGAGAGGTGGCTGAGAACTATCAGCCAGCATAATCTGTCTGGCTGATAAAATATGTAAAAGTAACAGCTGTCATCTCAGCTTGCAAAACTGTGGCCATTGGCTAGAAATGAGAGGAATGGCAAATGTGGCCCTTTTACATTTTTTTTCTGTTTTCTTTTTTTTTGGAGGGGGGGTGCTGAATCTTTTTGTCTCTTTTGCCAGAATACAAAGTTCAACAGGCACAGCAGCAGCTACTGACTGGGTCGGTGCTTCCTGGAAGGTCAGCGGTGAGTTTGTGGGTAAAAATACAGCAAAAGATAAATGTGCTATGTGCACATACAAGAAATCATTGGACTGTGTGGAACATGCCTGCCTGCGGGTAGGGCTGAGTCCACACCTGCTTCTGACAGTGTGATATAAAATATACTTTGCTATATGTTACCCCTGACAAACTACTGACATTTGAAAGAATCCTCCAGAAATCGTTAGAGTGCATGAAATACATGTCTGCATGAGGGGAAGAGGCTCTTCCTTTTTATTACTGTAATTAAGGCATAACAGGACAGGGTGGAAAAAAATGACACCTTCAGGGTTTAGCGCCGGAGCTTTAAACTAACCTGATGATTTTTTTTTCATGATGTTGAACCTTGAGATTCAGATGCAGTAGATGTACTTGGCTGTGACTGCTCACCATAAGGCTTCTTATTAGCAGGTAAAAAGTGCCACTTGCTTTGGCAAAAGCAGCAGTGTGAGATGGATTCAGTCACTGCTGCTCATTCACATATTCAAAAGATACTTATACATGATTGAGATACAGGATAGGAGTATTTTTTAATTTAATATGTGTATTAATTACAGTGCATACAGTAATAATCCTTTACATGAGAAAAAGTTGTAAGGCTAAAAAAGCTAAAGCAGCTATTGTGTTGTAAATAAAACATGGTTGTGATACTATACATGAAAATACAACATTAATGCTGTTATTTTACAGCAATTTACCAGCTCTCAGTAAAATGTACAACCACCTTTTACAGTGTGAGTATAGCCTGTATCCAGCGCCTGCTTTATGTGGCATAAGCAGCTGCTCTTATGTATATGTTGCATCATTGCTGCAATAATTACAGTCAGGAGGAGAGTCACTGGAGACAGAAGGTGTAAAATGATTGAGGAATTGGACCTGAATTACATCACTATATTCTTGTTCACAGTGGAAACAGCAAATTACTTTCCCCAGCAGAACAGCGCAAACCACCACCCAGAGGTCTCTTTCCATCCCAATTACTACAGGAACTTGTGAAAGCAGAGCATTTTCAGGAGGGCGGTGGCTTTACGGTGGACTGCTGGATTTCATCTTCAGCACAGGGTCCACAATCAGGAGAGCTGCTGACTGACGAGTGTTCCTTGCCAGAAAATGCCATCGATCTCCCAAATGCAACACTGCCCGCCTGCACAATCCAAGAGCACCTCACAGAATGCCAATTCCAAAACTCTTGTCTTTCTCAATGAGTGCGCCAGTCTGTAACCTGGCTAGCACAAATTGGATCAGAATCAGTGGAGGTTTTATTCCTTCTGGCAGTGCCTGGAGCCCAGTATTTCACTGCAACAACTGTCAGTCATTGGGCGGGTGGATTTGTTCCTGCTTTTAACTCGGCATGTCTCTCTTCTCTGTGCAAGCCACTTTTGAAGTAGATTACCAGCCAGCTCTTCTATCTGTCCCAGAGTGAGGCCACTTGCCAGTATATTATCAGTCTTTGGATGGTCTCATCCCTCTTACTTCTGTTACTGTTACCATAGTTGAGCTGTACATCTGGCGGAGTCATACGAAAAATATCGTGCACACTAATTTCAAACTGCAGATGAGGTGATTATTTTTGTCAGATATTTAAAAAAAACAAAAAAACACACACACTAGATTGGAAAGGAAATTTGCACAGAAATGGGATCTGGTTTCAAAACCACTTCGGTTTCACTGAGCATGAATCTCTCAGATTCCAGGGCTGTGATGTAGTTACTGCATTTAATTCATGGCAGCGCCAGACTGTGCATCGAGCCCTTGGGAACACAAAGCATATTTTCCTTTATCTGGGAGCCATTGTGTTATTTTTCATTGTGGCTGACATTTCAAAAGCTATCTCCCTCAAAGTTCCAAGTTCACCTATCAAGTGCTGCCCTTACCCAGACAGATTAGGTGACAGTTTGTTTAAAATGTCAGCCACTCTCCCAATAACACTTGTACACATGTGAGACTTATGGGATTTACAGGTGTATGGGAAACTCATCCTGAGCAGAGTCAGAAGATGAGAGATGGATGTAACATGACAGGCAGCTCAGGGAAGCATTCAAACACGTTAATGTTATCTGGTGTGAATATCAATACATCAAAACGGGATAACTTTGTTCATTTTGAAGGTGAATATTTTCACTTTGCATGGATGCTTCCCACTAAATGTGTAACATAGCGATTATGACAATTCCAGTAATAAATTCTCCGGCGAGATTTCTACTTCTGACTTCTTTAAAGGAGTCTGTATTTGTTCACATATAGTATTGAAAGTCAGGTGCAGCGTTCTATAGAGTCCTCAGGGGGTTGATTGCTTTTGGTTTCTCAGTCTTTTGTGCTCTGCTTGAACCTGTACGGGGAGCCAAACCCATTCTGGCTTCTGAATAATATAAGTTAATAATTATATCACACTAAGTGATTTATGCCTGTGAAGTTCCACGAACTTCAGCTTGGTTGAAAAATGTAGGCATTCATTTCTATAATTTGAATTTCAGGTCTCTTAAAAAAATAACCTTGTCCAATTTGACCTGATGTGGTTTTACAAAAGTGCCAGTGGACTGTTAAAGTCCAGCCCTGGTCAGTTTCTTAACATATTATTATTATTGTATAATGAACACTGCTCTGTGTTCTGAAGAATACAAAATGATGCAGCCTTTGCAGTTGAAGAAAAATACAACCTTTGCGGAGGTATTATTGTGAAACCAATTATTATGAGTACTTTCTCCCTGGGTGCGGTAAATACATGTGTCTGGTATATTTTTATTTTAACTTGTCAGTGGTTGCATATGCTTGCATGATTTCTTACTTTTTAACAGTAGAAAAGTAACCAGTGTGCTGGAACTCTGTTTCACTGTGTTCTGTAGTGCAGTTAGATAAGAGCATGTTAGGGATGTCAGAATGACATGTAAGAACCATCACCAAAGACATTTCATGAGACCCAAAGTCATTTATACTGGGCTTGTATCCACAAGAACAGAAGAACATTAATGAACCTCTTTTTTTAATGCCAACAGCATAATAGTACAGCTTTGGGAGAACAAAAAAACCTAATAAACAAAATTATTTAATAGGTTTGGTTTCACTAGATATGACAAATAATATCAGTTCAGTAGACTGGTAACTTTCAAACAATCCATACTTGTTCAGTCTTTTTCTAATTGTACTTTCAGAAGTTTTAAAAAATTAAAATGCTAACTGAGGCCTGCAGAGTCTGAGATATAGCTCTTGGGATTTTGCAATTTCTCCAACCATTGGACGAATAGCGGGTGGAGCACTAAAGACTGTGGCATATTCCTGAATGCTCCACACCAGCAAACTGGCAGAACTTCCGTTTTTCTAGTGGTGCTCACTGTTGCTCATTATCAGTTAATCAAATGCATCCTATGGAAGCAGCAAGGATACTTTCTTATTGGACTGTGTAGAAAAAAAGCTTCCTGAACAACTTTATTTTCCTGTGTTTATATAACATTTCCAGTATTGTCAGCATTGTAATTGTACTTCATGCTTCTACTTGTCGTAATTTAGTGGTTACTTTAAGGACTAAATAATGCATTCTATATGTAGTTATAAGAAGCAAACAGGAGCACAATAAAGTCAGTGCTGCTGTGAAAAAATTAAATAACAACAACAATTTAAGTAAAAAAAAAAACACTTTCTATGAAGCTTAGATGGCCATGTTAAGAATTTGCCATGACTGTGGAAAAAAAAGTTATTATTAAAAGTATTATTAAACGTTATTATTAAAAAAGTTATTAACTTTTTTCAAAACTATTATAAATCAATGCATGCACCGACTACTCACCTACAACAGAGCATAATCCCCACCCCCTCCCAGCCCAGCGTATTACAGTGTGCAGAGCTATCGCTGACGTAAAAAGTGTTTACATTGAAGAATATAAAATACTTAATATAAATTGGATTACATAATTCATTATATGTTCTTTTTAAACTCGATGTCTTTAGGTTTGGTACCCACTGTGAAAAATGTTGTGACTGATAATCTACCTCTGAATAATTTATACTACTGATGCTAACTCTGGATACGAGTATGCAGAGCTAAAAGAAGAGGTTTACTGTGTAAAACAATTCCAATGTAGCCTCCTAATATATTCAAACAAGTTAATCCCCAAAGCCTGATAGGTTTGTGTTTTTAATCTCACAAAGCAGATATAGTGTATGAGCCCACAGCACCGAGAGAAAATAAAGCCGCTTTCTGTAAAGATGTACTGTATGACAGAAACAGTGTACTTACAATGAGTATCAATGTTTGCACAGTGTGGGCATGCTCGGTGTGACACCACTGTCTCACCTGTCAGAGAGTCAGCACCATCTTTTTCCACACCTCTGCTTCTCCATTGTTCTTTGCCACCTCATCTGCTGAGAGGTGAATTGTATGCTCGGTGTCGTCCTCAGGGGATCTTAGGGGAATCAAGATTGCATTTATGAGCCCCAGCTTAAGTGACAAGTGCAGGCTTATGCATATGCCCTTTCAAAACATGCTGTCGGCATCTGATCGCTTCTCCCTGAACCGGGGACAAAGCTGCAGTTCAGTTTCTGGATTGCAATCTAAGGCGTCATTTTTTGGTTAAGTCTGACCTTTGTAGCTTCGACGAGAGGACTGAATTTTGAAACTGTATTTGTTTGCATTTAGCTGTAACACTTTGGCCTGTGAGCACAAAGATAAGATGTTTGAATGGTTCTGCATTTGTTCTGAGGGGAGCATGCCCCATCACCTGGAAAACACAACATCCAGCGTCAGTAAAACAAAAGGTTCATTTCAGAGCAATCTCCCTACCTTAGCCATCCAGTCCACTCCACTAGCGCACTAATATCTCACAGATATGCATCAACACACTGCTGTCATCACAAAATGTGTTTGAGGAAATCCCCCCTGGATAGCTAAATGGCTCTTTAGAATAATTGCTCCCATTTTTAACACGTTTAATATATGCATTTAGTCAAGTAGCACACTTTCCTTTGAGGAATAGTAACATTAGAACAGCTGGGCTCGTGATCCTCAAGGCAGTAATCAGCCACAGCACAGAAGCCCTTGGAGGTATGAGACAATGTTCTGCAACTCACTGTTGTTACCACAGTGGCAACATAAGAGCTCAAAGGCCAGAAGCTGTTCTGAGGCAGGTGAGTATGCAGCTTTGTGGCAACAGAGATGGATTTAACAGAGGAATTTTATATTCATAGTAGAAGTTACACCACATCTTGTACAATGTCACAAAAGCTAAAAACTTTGGTAAAACTTTAGGGCTGTTAGAATAGAATAGAACTTTATTAATCCCTTGGGGAGGTCCCCTCAGGGAAATTATGGTTCCAGCAGCACAACCCCAGGTCACCTTAAATACAAATAAGAAAAAAAGTCCAGGAAGTAAAGTGTTATGCTATTAGGTTTTCACTACATGATTAATGTCACCAAAGGACAATAACTGTAATATACAGCACACACAACAGCTTAGGAGGTCAAGATAGTTTAACTCCTTGGGATGTGTCACGAGGGGCATCTGGCATAAATCCAATGCCAAATCAAAGTATCGGTCCATCTGGTGAAGCAACTCATTGGGAAATAAGGGATACCAAAAAGTAATTAAGTTGTGTGAATACCCAAATTTTGCCACCAGGGGCATTGTTTTACTAAGGTGTGTGGAAACGTCTTCATGCATGTGTGGTTGCTATTACTTTTTAATACTTAATTTTAGCTGTACCCACAATTATTTAAGACATTTACTCTGCAAAAAAAGTTATATTGGTTTGTTGCACAATCTTGTGATATTAGTATTACAGAAAAATATGGCAAGATTTGGATTTTTCCTTCAAAGGTTGTTTTCTTTTTTAAGAATACTATTTATTGATAACTTTTCATATTTGTGTTAACTTTTTAAACAATAAGTATTTGCAATAATTATCTTTCATTTTATTTGTTGCAATGTTTGAGGAACAAGAGGTTTGATGTAAAGGCAGTCTGAGTTAAGGGTTGTGGTGGTTACAGCTGCCATATCAAATCTATAAATATCATTGCCAGAATGAAACAGCATCAATCAAATATATAAAGACATTTAAACTGTTAAAAACTACTTTAAAAAGACTGTTTCTAATCATCTCTAATAACGCAAAAAGCACAAAAAATATTATCACTAACATAAAAATCCAGAGTTTGAATGCCAAGTATCATGAAGCTAAACCAGCGATTCATGCCATCCACAGACTTTACACACACACCTGTGAGTTGAGGCACAGCAGCACACCCTAACAAAAAAGCTAGTTTTAGCTCAAAGCACTCAGAAAGCACAAAGAACTTTCAGTATGTGAAGGTGTAAATAGCTGCAGCCACAGAATAGTGAATAATTTTCACTATACTGAAGTACTTTGGTTAGCCATGATGCATGTAGATAAGTCTAGACTGCAGTTTAGAGGCTAGTGATAAGAAATAAAGTTTAACGTCAGGCTATCATACTTGTTTTTTGACACAAATGTCACTTTAACAGTAGTTCATGCAAGAAAATTTATAAAGACAAACCAAAAAGTTAGAGCTATCATCATGAAATTTAGGACCATATCAAAATGCTATTTTGGAGGTTAGTGCCATTTTCACGACTTAAAGCGACGGAGCAAGTTAGCATACTTACAGTGCTGTAATTTATGTATAAAGATGTAGCTAGTTTATTTGAATAATTACATACAAAGAGTAGTGTAAATTACTGGTTCAAAAATCAGCACACTTAAGGAGAAAGTCCAAGAAAGTGAGTAATGTCCTGACAACTAGATCAATAAAAGGAGGCTGCCTGTGGTCCCGAGCAGTAGCGGTTTTAGATACGGGCGACACGGGCGGTTGCCCGGGGCGGCATCGTGATGGGGGGCGGCATCACGGGCATCGGCAAAAAAAAAAAAAAAAAAAAAAAATGCGCGTACTCATGCTGCCCCGATGGCAGCCAGCGCATATTGGGAATGTCATAGGCACCGATCGGTTTTCTATCGCCCATTTGCTGGGAGTAAGGGCGCCCTCCGTTTGCGAGGTGCGCCTGCTGCTGCGGCACAGGGAGGAGAGGGCGGGCGGCGGGGATTCTCTGGCTGGCTGGAGCAGCATCTAATAACCAACTCGCAAAATAAAACAAAATAAAACAAAACAACAAACACGAAAACACCAGACATTATGATACAGACTTATAATTTGCACCGATGTTTTTCGAAATTCTATATACGAAAACTGAGCGCGAGAGCCCTCGAAATGCGCCTTGGCGCTGCTGAAGTCAAAGTAAACTTTATTGTCATCTCTGCTACATACAGTCCAGTATATAGAGAGCGAGACGACGAGGCTCCAGTTACAGCAGTGCAAGTAAACAAACAATAAACATAAGAAGAGTAAGAAAATAAATATACACTTTAGGACTCGGGGTAAAGGGATCAATAACAATTTAAAATTTATAATTTACAGTTTGATGATTTAAAGTCTCACACATAACCCGTCGAAAGGGGAGGGAGACCTGCTGCTTCCAAATAGAGCACATTTCATTCATAATGTTGTAAATCCAAGCCCATTATGTATTCATGATTTGAATCCTGGGTTGTGTGAAATCCCAGAAATACACCCTAGACAAAGTTAATCTGTGAACTAAGGTGTAGGTCTATTAGGTTATGTTGTGGTGATCCTCTGGTTGAGGGATGGGTGTTCATACTGGAGTGCAAAATTAAAACCAATGGAAGATGGACAAGAAAAGTTCAAAGCCATCAGGTGCTCAGTTTAGAAAAAAGAGAAAAGAAGAGGAGAAGAAACGAACAAATGATACAGGTAAACAGATGTGCCATTGGATAATGGCAGGTCATCCTGAAACAATCAGAATCAGAATGCTTTATTAATCCCTAAGGAAATAATGTGGATTACAGTTGCCCCAAGAAGAAATGGTAAAAATAGTAACAGTAACAGACTAAACTCCAAACAATACATTATGTTACAGATTTTAATATTAATTAGTCATTGTCAATTGTTGATTTGTCCTGTTCTCATTATATAATAATTATGATGGCTGTTTGGTAGCCGTTTGCATACTATGCATACTCTCTCTCTCTCTTCATATGTGTGTGTGGACAACAGTTTTATGTTAATGTACAATCCTTAACATGTTTTGTGTGTGTGTGTGTGTGGGGGGCGCCAGAGGAGTGTTCGCCCAGGGTGCCAAACAGGCTAGGACCGCCACTGGTCCCGAGAACTAAAAACCTGGGTGGAGCACAGAATTCCACAGGAAAGCAGCATTTCAGTCACAAATTATTCCACCCTATAAACCTAAAATCTCCATGTAACAGCTGATCTGTGTGTTGTGTAGAAGAATATTAAATATTATTTACTTTTAGAGCCTGAGCTGTCTGTGTGTTATGTGTGTGCCTTGTGTGTAAATGTGCACATTGCTGTTGTGTTTTTTCTTTTCGCTGCAGGCTACATAAGGCTGCAGGTTTTTATTAAAGTCAATATTACAGATTTTAAGATTCAGACATTAATATGTTACTCTGACATAGTCTTATTAATAGCTGCATGAAAATAACTTAGCGTAGCTCTCTGTGTACACTGCTGAGAAAAGATGTGGAGAGATGTTTTAATTATGTACCAATGTCAGTGTGAAAATGAGACTAAAACCCTGAAACACAGTTCAGTTTAAATAAAAAAACAGAAGCATATTGAAAGGACTTGATAGGGGCTCAGCACTCAACATTCAGGGTTAGCACTCAATAAAGAGGAACAGGGAGGAAGTTACAGCACTTTGTCCACCTGTAACAATTATACACTTGTTCTGATAACAAATCCCCACTAAGTCCCAAAAAAATGAACACCTGAACTATTTTCAATTACTATCCCAGCCGAAACAAGTCATGATTCCTTCTGTTATTAAATTTATCATTAAATGTCATTATTCAAATCTTATTAAATTGTGCTTCTGTGATTAATTTAAATCTTCTCCCAATGGTTTGTAGCAGGAAAGGGAAACTCCTACAAATACACATATGTGTAAGGCCAGCCACCAAAATACCTGCGTCCCTTTCAGTCACTAACACTGACAATGTGACACTTTAGAACAGTGGTTCCCAAACCTTTTTTGCCAGGCCCTTTATTGCCACGGCAATAAATTACGGGTAGTAATAAAATATACTACTAACTCTTTTACGCTACGTCCACACCTACACGGGTATTTTTGAAAACGCAGCTGTTTTTATGCGTTTGGGCTTTTCGTCAACACGTAAACGGCGTTGCGATTCACCGAAAACGGAGATTATTTAAAACTCCTTTTTTGCGTTTATGTGTGGACGAGGATTACAGAGTTCCTCACGCAACAACAAAGGTGACGTGAAAAAGAGGCACATATGTGCCTCTTTTCACGTCACGCTGTGCGCCACGTTATTGTTTACATGAGATGGATTGCAGAATGGCAGATAGAGACAAAATACTGTTAATCTGACTATCTTCAGGTTTTACACGCTTACATATACACACGCAGTTACTGTCCCTCCATTTAGAAAGACAGAGGCGTCGCGGTGTGATTATTTTACGTGTAGTTGGTTTTTTTCCTGTGTAATAATTCAACATCGCTATCAATACATTTTTCAAAAAATGCCTCTCTGTGCAAAATGGGTTCAAAAACAAAAACAGCTGTTGGATACTGTTTGTCCGTGATTTGAACCGGGGAACAAATTACGGCAGGATCAGCCTGATATTATTTGTATCCCACTGTAACTTTACTGTATAAAGAGCTAACATGTCCAAAATGTCAGGAGTAGTTAGTTATTACAAGAAGTGTTTGTGAACTAAAAATCAACATTGCTGGATACTGTTTGTCCGTGATTTGGAGAGCCCAGCGCGTGCTCCCGACGCAGGGAAAACTAATTTTGCAGGGGAGACCTACCTTGGCACTTGTGCAGGTGAAGCCAAAGGGAAGATATGCTTCACCATAAAGCATATCTAGTCTTTGGCCTGGAAGGAAGTTGGTATGGAAACATATTTGGCGATGCTTCATCTCCTGCTTTGCGCTTGTGTGGGAGCCCCGTCAAAAACCTGTCCATTATGCTAGCAGTGTCCAAGCTTTCTTTTCTTTTTTTTTCTTTTCATACCGCGCCCCCCCTGCAATCGCTCTGCGCCCCCCCGGCCCACACTTTGGGAACCTCTGCTTTAGAAGATCTTGACAGTAGCCAAAGAAGGTTTTGCTCTGGGGCAAAGCATTAGTAAATCTGGCCCACTGGCATTTATTTTTTCTGTTGACCTCATTACATATGTATTTGTAGGCGTTTTCTCTATCAGAGCACCACATGGGAGCCACAATACAAGGCAAATGCAGGCAATCAAGATTTCTTTTAAAGTGAGCTGATTTGCAGTGTTTCAGTGTTTTAATAGGATTATAAGATAAAAATGAACACAAGTGCAATCATACAACTGTGCAACACCACAAATCACTTTGATGCCGTTTTTAGAAATATCCCACTAAACAGGCTATAAAGGATATACGTGCAAATCAACGTCTACATTGGGTCCATCAGTCCATGACCAATTCTGGACATGATGTCCAGAATTGGTCATTGGTCCACAATTTGGAAGTCTAACCATAACCCAACTTGGACATCAACATGACATTCAACATTTGAACTTTTGACTGAGTCATTTTTTGGTCGTCGTGTGGGCGC